>NC_090443.1:38921224-39532501 GCF_031143425.1 Pleurodeles waltl
GACTTAGAAAAATTTCAGCTTTTGTAAAAAGTCAAAAGAGCTTCCAAGTCCCTTGTCAGAATGGGAATTTATCACTTCTTTGAAGAAGAAAATTAAATTTGGATGCTTTCACTTTTTGGACGATAAAGGATGACATTTTTTTTAAGTCCCCATTCAGAGCGGGACTTTGCGACTTTTTTGAAGAAATGTATTCAATTCGGATTTTTTCACTTTTTGGATGAAAAAGTAGAATTTTTTTCTAAGTGCCCACTCAGAATGGGACTTTGTCACTTTTTCAAGAAAAAAATAGAAATTTGATTTTTCCACTTTTGGGGCTAAAAAGGATGAATTTGGATTTTTTCACTTTTTGGATGAAAAAAGTTGAAATTTTTTCTAAGTTCCCACTCAGAATGGGACTTTGTCACTTTTTTGAAGAAAAAAATTGAAATTTGACTTTTTCACTTTTGGGACTAAAAAGATGACATTTTGATTTTTTCACTTTTTGGATGAAAAAAGTTGAAATTTCTTCTAAGTGCCCACTCAGAATGGGACTTTGTCACTTTTTTGAAGAAAAATATTGAAATTAGTTTTTTCACTTTTGGGACTGAAAAGATGAAATTTGGATTTTTTTTCACCTTTTGGATGAAAAATGTGAAATTTTTTCAAATCCCTACTCAGAATGGGACTTTGTCACATTTTTGACAAAAACTATGAATGTTCACTTTTTCACTATTTGGATCAAAAAAGTTTATCTTTCCATCCAAGAAGTCGAAATGTCCCATTCTGACATGGGAAGCGGAACACATGTCAACTTAGACAAAAGTTGAATATTTTTCTAAGTCCCATCTCATAATGAGATGGGACTTAGAAAAAAATTCAACTTTTCTAAAAAGTCAAAAGAGCTTCCAAGTCCCTTGTCAGAATGGGAATTTATCACTTCTTTGAAGAAGAAAATTAAATTTGGATGCTTTCACTTTTTGGACGATAAAGGTTGACATTTTTTCTAAGTCCCCATTCAGAGTGGGACTTTGCGACTTTTTTGAAGAAATGTATTCAATTCAGATTTTTTCACTTTTTGAATGAAAAAGTAGAATTTTTTTCTAAGTGCCCACTCAGAATGGGACTTTGTCACTTTTTCAAGAAAAAAATTGTAATTTGATTTTTTCACTTTTGGGACTAAAAAAGATGAAATTTGGATTTTTGCACTTTTTGGATGAAAAAAACATAAATTTTTTCTAAGTGCCCACTCAGAATGGGACTTTGTCACTTTTTTGAAGAAAAAAATTTAAATGTGATTTTTTCACTTTTGGGACTAAAAAAGATGAAATTTGGATTTTTTCACTTTTTGGATGAAAAAAGTTGAAATATTTTCTAAGTGCCCACTCAGAATGGGACTTTGTCACTTTTTTGAAGAAAAATATTGAAATTAGTTTTTTCACTTTTGGGACTAAAAAGATGAAATTTGGATTTTTTTCACCTTTTGGATAAAAAATGTGAACTATTTTCAAATCCCTACTCAGAATGGGACTTTGTCACATTTTTGACAAAAACTATGAATTTTCACTTTTTCACTACTTGGATCAAAAAAGTTTATCTTTCCATCCAATAAGTCGAAATGTCCCATTCTGACATGGGAAGCGTAACACGTCAACTTAGACAAAAGTTGAATATTTTTCTAAGTCCCATCTCATAATGAGATGGGACTTAGAAAAAAATTCAACTTTTGTAAAAAGTCAAAAGAGCTTCCAAGTCCCTTGTCAGAATGGGAATTTATCACTTCTTTGAAGAAGAAAATTAAATTTGGATGCCTTCAGTTTTTGGATGATAAAGGTTGAAATTTTTTCCAAGTCCCCATTCAGAGTGGGACTTTGCGACTTTTTTGAAGAAATGTATTCAATTCGGATTTTTTCACTTTTTGGATGAGAAAGTTGAATTTTTTTCTAAGTGCCCACTCAGAATGGGACTTTGTCACTTTTTTGAAGAAAAATATTGAAATTAGTTTTTTCACTTTTGGGACTAAAAAGATGAAATTTGGATTTTTTTCACCTTTTGGATGAAAAATTTGAAATTTTTTCAAATCCCTACTCAGAATGGGACTTTGTCACATTTTTGACAAAAACTATGAATTTTCACTTTTTCACTATTTGGATCAAAAAAGTTTATCTTTCGACCAATAAGTCGAAATGTCCCATTCTGACATGGGAAGCGGAACACATGTCAACTTAGACAAAAGTTGAATATTTTTCTAAGTCCCATCTCATAATGAGATGGGACTTAGAAAAATTTCAACTTTTGTAAAAAGTCAAAAGAGCTTCCAAGTCCCTTGTCAGAATGGGAATTTATCACTTCTTTGAAGAAGAAAATTAAATTTGGATGCTTTCAGTTTTTGGATGATAAAGGTTGAAATTTTTTCCAAGTCCCCATTCAGAGCGGGACTTTGCGACTTTTTTGAAGAAATGTATTCAATTCGGATTTTTTCACTTTTTGGATGAAAAAGTAGTAATTGTTTCTTAGTGCCCACTCAGAATGGGACTTTGTCACTTTTTCAAGAAAAAAATTGAAATTTGATTTTTTCACTTTTGGGACTAAAAAAGATTAAATTTGGATTTTTTCACTTTTTGGATGAAAAAAGTTGAAATTTTCTCTAAGTGCCCACTCAGAATGGGACTTTCTCACTTTTTTGAAGAACAAAATTGAAATTTGATTTTTTCACTTTTGGGACTAAAAAAGATGAGATTTGGATTTTTTCACTTTTTGGATGAGAAAAGTTGAAATTTTTTCTAAGTGCCCACTTAGAATGAGACTTTGTCACTTTTTTGAAGAAAAATATTGAAATTTGTTTTTTCACTTTTGGGACTGAAAAGATGAAATTTTGATTTTTTCACTTTTTGGATGAAAAAGTAGAATTTTTTTCTTTTTTGAAGAACAAAATTGAAATTAGATTTTTTCACTTTTGGGACTAAAAAAGATTAAATTTGGATTATTTCACTTTTTGGATGAAAAAAGTTGAAATTTTTTCTAAGTGCCCACTTAGAATGAGACTTTGTCACTTTTTTGAAGAAAAATATTGAAATTTGTTTTTTCACTTTGGGGACTGAAAAGATGAAATTTGGATTTTTTTCACCTTTTGGATGAAAAATGAGAAATTTTTTCAAATCCCTACTCAGAATGGGACTTTGTCACATTTTTGACAAAAACTATGAATTTTCACTTTTTCACTATTTGGATCAAAAAAGTTTATCTTTCCATCCAATAAGTCGAAATGTCCCATTCTGACATGGGAAGCGGAACACATGTCAACTTAGACAAAAGTTGAATATTTTTCTAAGTCCCATCTCATAATGAGATGGGACTTAGAAAAAAATTCAACTTTTCTAAAAAGTCAAAAGAGCTTCCAAGTCCCTTGTCAGAATGGGAATTTATCACTTCTTTGAAGAAGAAAATTAAATTTGGATGCTTTCACTTTTTGGACGATAAAGGTTGACATTTTTTCTAAGTCCCCATTCAGAGTGGGACTTTGCGACTTTTTTGAAGAAATGTATTCAATTCAGATTTTTTCACTTTTTGAATGAAAAAGTATAATTTTTTTCTAAGTGCCCACTCAGAATGGGACTTTGTCACTTTTTCAAGAAAAAAATTGTAATTTGATTTTTTCACTTTTGGGACTAAAAAAGATGAAATTTGGATTTTTGCACTTTTTGGATGAAAAAAACATAAATTTTTTCTAAGTGCCCACTCAGAATGGGACTTTGTCACTTTTTTGAAGAAAAAAATTTAAATGTGATTTTTTCACTTTTGGGACTAAAAAAGATGAAATTTGGATTTTTTCACTTTTTGGATGAAAAAAGTTGAAATATTTTCTAAGTGCCCACTCAGAATGGGACTTTGTCACTTTTTTGAAGAAAAATATTGAAATTAGTTTTTTCACTTTTGGGACTAAAAAGATGAAATTAGAATTTTTTTCACCTTTTGGATAAAAAATGTGAACTATTTTCAAATCCCTACTCAGAATGGGACTTTGTCACATTTTTGACAAAAACTATGAATTTTCACTTTTTCACTACTTGGATCAAAAAAGTTTATCTTTCCATCCAATAAGTCGAAATGTCCCATTCTGACATGGGAAGCGTAACACGTCAACTTAGACAAAAGTTGAATATTTTTCTAAGTCCCATCTCATAATGAGATGGGACTTAGAAAAAAATTCAACTTTTGTAAAAAGTCAAAAGAGCTTCCAAGTCCCTTGTCAGAATGGGAATTTATCACTTCTTTGAAGAAGAAAATTAAATTTGGATGCCTTCAGTTTTTGGATGATAAAGGTTGAAATTTTTTCCAAGTCCCCATTCAGAGTGGGACTTTGCGACTTTTTGAAGAAATGTATTCAATTCGGATTTTTTCACTTTTTGGATGAGAAAGTTGAATTTTTTTCTAAGTGCCCACTCAGAATGGGACTTTGTCACTTTTTTGAAGAAAAATATTGAAATTAGTTTTTTCACTTTTGGGACTAAAAAGATGAAATTTGGATTTTTTTCACCTTTTGGATGAAAAATTTGAAATTTTTTCAAATCCCTACTCAGAATGGGACTTTGTCACATTTTTGACAAAAACTATGAATTTTCACTTTTTCACTATTTGGATCAAAAAAGTTTATCTTTCGACCAATAAGTCGAAATGTCCCATTCTGACATGGGAAGCGGAACACATGTCAACTTAGACAAAAGTTGAATCTTTTTCTAAGTCCCATCTCATAATGAGATGGGACTTAGAAAAATTTCAGCTTTTGTAAAAAGTCAAAAGAGCTTCCAAGTCCCTTGTCAGAATGGGAATTTATCACTTCTTTGAAGAAGAAAATTAAATTTGGATGCTTTCAGTTTTTGGATGATAAAGGTTGAAATTTTTTCCAAGTCCCCATTCAGAGCGGGACTTTGCGACTTTTTTGAAGAAATGTATTCAATTCGGATTTTTTCACTTTTTGGATGAAAAAGTAGTAATTGTTTCTTAGTGCCCACTCAGAATGGGACTTTGTCACTTTTTCAAGAAAAAAATTGAAATTTGATTTTTTCACTTTTGGGACTAAAAAAGATTAAATTTGGATTTTTTCACTTTTTGGATGAAAAAAGTTGAAATTTTCTCTAAGTGCCCACTCAGAATGGGACTTTCTCACTTTTTTGAAGAACAAAATTGAAATTTGATTTTTTCACTTTTGGGACTAAAAAAGATGAAATTGGGTTTTTTTTACTTTTTGGATGAGAAAAGTTGAAATTTTTTCTAAGTGCCCACTTAGAATGAGACTTTGTCACTTTTTTGAAGAAAAATATTGAAATTTGTTTTTTCACTTTTGGGACTGAAAAGATGAAATTTTGATTTTTTCACTTTTTGGATGAAAAAGTAGAATTTTTTTCTTTTTTGAAGAACAAAATTGAAATTAGATTTTTTCACTTTTGGGACTAAAAAAGATTAAATTTGGATTATTTCACTTTTTGGATGAAAAAAGTTGAAATTTTTTCTAAGTGCCCACTTAGAATGAGACTTTGTCACTTTTTTGAAGAAAAATATTGAAATTTGTTTTTTCACTTTGGGGACTGAAAAGATGAAATTTGGATTTTTTTCACCTTTTGGATGAAAAATGAGAAATTTTTTCAAATCCCTACTCAGAATGGGACTTTGTCACATTTTTGACAAAAACTATGAATTTTCACTTTTTCACTATTTGGATCAAAAAAGTTTATCTTTCCATCCAATAAGTCGAAATGTCCCATTCTGACATGGGAAGCGGAACACATGTCAACTTAGACAAAAGTTGAATATTTTTCTAAGTCCCATCTCATAATGAGATGGGACTTAGAAAAAAATTCAACTTTTCTAAAAAGTCAAAAGAGCTTCCAAGTCCCCTTGTCAGAATGGGAATTTATCACTTCTTTGAAGAAGAAAATTAAATTTGGATGCTTTCACTTTTTGGACGATAAAGGTTGACATTTTTTCTAAGTCCCCTTTCAGAGTGGGACTTTGCGACTTTTTTGAAGAAATGTATTCAATTCAGATTTTTTCACTTTTTGAATGAAAAAGTATAATTTTTTTCTAAGTGCCCACTCAGAATGGGACTTTGTCACTTTTTCAAGAAAAAAATTGTAATTTGATTTTTTCACTTTTGGGACTAAAAAAGATGAAATTTGGATTTTTGCACTTTTTGGATGAAAAAAACATAAATTTTTTCTAAGTGCCCACTCAGAATGGGACTTTGTCACTTTTTTGAAGAAAAAAATTTAAATGTGATTTTTTCACTTTTGGGACTAAAAAAGATGAAATTTTGATTTTTTCACTTTTTGGATGAAAAAAGTTGAAATATTTTCTAAGTGCCCACTCAGAATGGGACTTTGTCACTTTTTTGAAGAAAAATATTGAAATTAGTTTTTTCACTTTTGGGACTAAAAAGATGAAATTAGAATTTTTTTCACCTTTTGGATAAAAAATGTGAACTATTTTCAAATCCCTACTCAGAATGGGACTTTGTCACATTTTTGACAAAAACTATGAATTTTCACTTTTTCACTACTTGGATCAAAAAAGTTTATCTTTCCATCCAATAAGTCGAAATGTCCCATTCTGACATGGGAAGCGGAACACGTCAACTTAGACAAAAGTTGAATATTTTTCTAAGTCCCATCTCATAATGAGATGGGACTTAGAAAAAAATTCAACTTTTGTAAAAAGTCAAAAGAGCTTCCAAGTCCCTTGTCAGAATGGGAATTTATCACTTCTTTGAAGAAGAAAATTACATTTGGATGCTTTCACTTTTTGGATGATAAAGGTTGAAATTTTTTCTAAGTCCCCATTCAGAGTGGGACTTTGCGACTTTTTTGAAGAAATGTATTCAATTCGGATTTTTTCACTTTTTGGATGGGAAAAGTTGAAATTTTTTCTAAGTGCCCACTCAGAATGAAACTTTGTCACTTTTTTGAAGAAAAATATTGAAATTAGTTTTTTCACTTTTGGGACTAAAAAGATGAAATTTGGATTTTTTCACCTATTGGATGAAAAATGTGAAATTTTTTCAAATCCCTACTCAGAATGGGACTTTGTCACATTTTTGACAAAAACTATGAATTTTCACTTTTTCACTATTTGGATCAAAAAAGTTTATCTTTCGACCAATAAGTCGAAATGTCCCATTCTGACATGGGAAGCGGAACACATGTCAACTTAGACAAAAGTTGAATATTTTTCTAAGTCCCATCTCATAATGAGATGGGACTTAGAAAAAAATTCAACTTTTGTAAAAAGTCAAAAGAGCTTCCAAGTCCCTTGTCAGAATGGGAATTTATCACTTCTTTGAAGAAGAAAATTAAATTTGGATGCTTTCAGTTTTTGGATGATAAAGGTTGAAATTTTTTCCAAGTCCCCATTCAGAGTGGGACTTTGCGACTTTTTTGAAGAAATGTATTAAATTCTGATTTTTTCACTTTTTGGATGAAAAAGTATACATTTTTTCTAAGTGACCACTCAGAATGGGACTTTGTCACTTTTTCAAGAAAAAAATTGAAATTTGATTTTTCCACTTTTGGGACTAAAAAAGATGAAATTTGGATTTTTTCACTTTTTGGATGAAAAAAGTTGAAATTTTTTCTAAGTGCCCACTCAGAATGGGACTTTGTCACTTTTTTGAAGAACAAAATTGAAATTTGATTTTTTCACTTTTGGGACTAAAAAAGATGAAATTTGAATTTTTTCACTTTTTGGATGGAAAAAGTTGAAATTTTTTCTAATTGCCCACTTAGAATGAGACTTTGTCACTTTTTTGAAGAAAAATATTGAAATTAGTTTTTTCACTTTTGGGACTGAAAAGATGAAATTTGGATTTTTTCACTTTTTGGTTCAAAAAGTTGAATTTTTTTCTTTTTTGAAGAAAAAAATGAAATTTGATTTTTTCACTTTTGGGACTAAAAATGATGAAATTTGGATTTTTTCACTTTTTGGATGAAAAAAGTAGATTTTTTTTCTAAGTGCCCACTCAGAATGGGACTTTGTCACTTTTTCAAGAAAAAAATAGAAATTTGATTTTTTCACTTTTGGGACTAAAAAAGATGAAATTTTGATTTTTTCACTTTTTGGATGAAAAAAGTTGAAATTTTCTCTATGTGCCCACTCAGAATGGGACTTTGTCACTTTTTTGAAGAAAAAAATTGAAATTAGATTTTTTCACTTTTGGGACTAAAAAAGATGACATTTTGATTTTTTCACTTTTTGGATGAAAAAAGTTGAAATTGTTTCTAAGTGCCCACTCAGAATGGGACTTTGTCACTTTTTTGATGAAAAATATTGAAATTAGTTTTTTCACTTTTGGGACTAAAAAGATGAAATTTGGATTTTGTTCACCTTTTGGATGAAAAATGTGAAATTTTTTCAAATCTCTACTCAGAATGGGACTTTGTCACATTTTTGACAAAAACTATGAATTTTCACTTTTTCACTACTTGGATCAAAAAAGTTTATCTTTCCATCCAATAAGTCGAAATGTCCCATTCTGACATGGGAAGCGGAACACATGTCAACTTAGACAAAAGTTGAATATTTTTCTAAGTCCCATCTCATAATGAGATGGGACTTAGAAAAAAATTCAACTTTTGTAAAAAGTCAAAAGAGCTTCCAAGTCCCTTGTCAGAATGGGAATTTATCACTTCTTTGAAGAAGAAAATTAAATTTGGATGCTTTCACTTTTTGGACGATAAAGGATGACATTTTTTTTAAGTCCCCATTCAGAGAGGGACTTTGCGACTTTTTTGAAGAAATGTATTCAATTCGGATTTTTTCACTTTTTGGATGAAAAAGTAGAATTTTTTTCTAAGTGCCCACTCAGAATGGGACTTTGTCACTTTTTCAAGAAAAAAATAGAAATTTGATTTTTCCATTTTTGGGGCTAAAAAGGATGAATTTGGATTTTTTCACTTTTTGGATGAAAAAAGTTGAAATTTTTTCTAAGTTCCCACTCAGAATGGGACTTTGTCACTTTTTTGAAGAAAAAAATTGAAATTTGACTTTTTCACTTTTGGGACTAAAAAAGATGACATTTTGATTTTTTCACTTTTTGGATGAAAAAAGTTGAAATTTCTTCTAAGTGCCCACTCAGAATGGGACTTTGTCACTTTTTTGATGAAAAATATTGAAATTAGTTTTTTCACTTTTAGGACTAAAAAGATGAAATTTGGATTTTTTTCACCTTTTGGATGAAAAATGTGAAATTTTTTCAAATCCCTACTCAGAATGGGACTTTGTCACATTTTTGACAAAAACTATGAATTTTCACTTTTTCACTACTTGGATCAAAAAAGTTTATCTTTCCATCCAATAAGTCGAAATGTCCCATTCTGACATGGGAAGCGGAACACATGTCAACTTAGACAAAAGTTGAATATTTTTCTAAGTCCCATCTCATAATGAGATGGGACTTAGAAAAAAATTCAACTTTTGTAAAAAGTCAAAAGAGCTTCCAAGTCCCTTGTCAGAATGGGAATTTATCACTTCTTTGAAGAAGAAAATTAAATTTGGATGCTTTCACTTTTTGGACGATAAAGGTTGACATTTTTTCTAAGTCCCCATTCAGAGTGGGACTTTGCGACTTTTTTGAAGAAATGTATTCAATTCGGATTTTTTCACTTTTTGGATGAAAAAGTAGAAATTTTTTCTAAGTGCCCACTCAGAATGGGACTTTGTCACTTTTTTGAAGAAAAAAATTTAAATTTGATTTTTTCACTTTTGGGACTAAAAAAGATGAAATTTGGATTTTTTCACTTTTTAGATGAGAAAAGTTGAAATTTTTTCTAAGTGCCCACTCAGAATGGGACTTTGTCACTTGTTTGAAGAAAAATATTGAAATTAGTTTTTTCACTTTTGGGACTAAAAAGATGAAATTTGGATTTTTTTCACCTTTTGGATGAAAAATGTGAAATTTTTTCAAATCCCTACTCAGAATGGGACTTTGTCACATTTTTGACAAAAACTATGAATTTTCACTTTTTCACTATTTGGATAAAAAAGTTTATCTTTCCATCCATTAAGTCGAAATGTCCCATTCTGACATGGGAAGTGGAACACATGTCAACTTAGACAAAAGTTGAATATTTTTCTAAGTCCCATCTCATAATGAGATGGGACTTAGAAAAAAATTCAGCTTTTGTAAAAAGTCAAAAGAGCTTCCAAGTCCCTTGTCAGAATGGGAATTTATCACTTCTTTGAAGAAGAATATTCAATTTGGATGCTTTCACTTTTTGGACGATAAAGGTTGAAATTTTTTCTAAGTCCCCATTCAGAGTGGGACTTTGCGACTTTTTTGAAGAAATTTATTCAATTCAGATTTTTTCACTTTTTGGATGAAAAAGTAGAATTTTTTTCTAAGTGCCCACTCAGAATGGGACTTTGTCACTTTTTCAAGAAAAAAATTGAAATTTGATTTTTTCACTTTTGGGACTAAAAAAGATGAAATTTAGATTTTTTCACTTTTTGGATGAAAAAAGTTGAAATTTTTTCTAAGTGCCCACTCAGAATGGGACTTTGTCACTTTATTGAAGAAAAAAATTGAAATTTGATTTTTTCACTTTTGGGAGTAAAAAAGATGAAATTTTGATTTTTTCACTTTTTGGATGAAAAAAGTTGAAATTTTTTCTAAGTGCCCACTCAGAATGGGACTTTGTCACTTTTGTGAAGAAAAATATTGAAATTAGTTTTTTCACTTTTGGGACTAAAAAGATGAAATTTGGATTTTTTTCACCTTTTGGATGAAAAATGTGAATTTTTTTTCAAATCCCTACTCAGAATGGGACTTTGTCACATTTTTGACAAAAACTATGAATTTTCACTTTTTCACTACTTGGATCAAAAAAGTTTATCTTTCCATCCAATAAGTCGAAATGTCCCATTCTGACATGGGAAGCGGAACACATGTCAACTTAGACAAAACTTGAATATTTTTCTAAGTCCCATCTCATAATGAGATGGGACTTAGAAAAAAATTCAACTTTTGTAAAAAGTCAAAAGAGCTTCCAAGTCCCATGTCAGAATGGGAATTTATCACTTCTTTGAAGAAAAAAAAATAATTTGGATGCTTTCACTTTTTGGACGATAAAGGTTGAAATTTTTTCCAAGTCCCCATTCAGAGTGGGACTTTGCGACTTTTTTGAAGAAATGTATTCAATTCGGATTTTTTCACTTTTTGGATGAAAAAGTAGAAATTTTTTCAAAGTGCCCACTCAGAATGGGACTTTGTCACTTTTTCAAGAAAACATTTTACATTTGTTTTTTTCACTTTTGGGACTAAAAAAGATGAAATTTGGATTTTTTCACTTTTTGGATGAAAAAATTTGAAATTTTTTCTAAGTGCCATCTCAGAATGGGACTTTATCACTTTTTTGAAGAAAAAAATGTAAATTTGATTTTTTCACTTTTGGGACAAAAAAAGATGAAATTTGGATTTTTTCACTTTTTGGATGAGAAAAGTTGAAATTTTTTCTAAGTGCCCACTCAGAATGGGACTTTGTCACTTTTTTGAAGAAAAATATTGAAATTTGTTTTTTCACTTTTGGGACTGAAAAGATGAAATTTGGATTTTTTTCACCTTTTGGATGAAAAATGTGAATTTTTTTCAAATCCCTACTCAGAATGGGACTTTGTCACCTTTTTGACAAAAACTATGAATTTTCACTTTTTCACTATTTGGATCAAAAAAAGTTTATCTTTCCATCCAATAAGTCGAAATGTCCCATTCTGACATGGGAAGCGGAACACATGTCAAAGTAGACAAAAGTAGAATATTTTTCTAAGTCCCATCTCATAAGTGAGATGGGACTTAGAAAACAATTCAACTTTTGTAAAAAGTCAAAAGAGCTTCCAAGTCCCTTGTCAGAATGGGAATTTATCACTTCTTTGAAGAAGAAAATTAAATTTGGATGCTTTCACTTTTTGGACGATAAAGGTTGAAATTTTTTCCAAGTCCCCATTCAGAGTGGGATTTTGCGTCTTTTTTGAAGAAATGTATTCAATTTGGATTTTTTCACTTTTTGGATGAAAAAGTAGAATTTTTTTCTAAGTGCCCACTCAGAATGGGACTTTGTCACTTTTTCAAGAAAAAAATTGAAATTTGATTTTTTCACTTTTGGGACTAAAAAAGATTAAATTTGGATTTTTTCCCATTTTGGATGAAAAAAGTTGTAATTTTTTCTAAGTGCCCACTCAGAATGGGACTTTGTCACTTTTTTGAAGAAAAAAATTGAAATTTGATTTTTTCACTTTTGGGACAAAAAAATATGAAATTTGGATTTTTTCACTTTTTGGATGGAAAAGTTGAATTTTTTTTTAAGTGTCCACTCAGAATGAGACTTTGCACTTTTTTGAAGAAAAAAATTGAAATTTGATTTTTTCACTTTTGGGACTAAAAAAGATGAAATTTTGATTTTTTCACTTTTTGGATAAAAAAAGTTGAAATTTTTTCTAAGTGCCCACTCAGAATGGGACTTTGTCACTTTTTTGAAGAAAAATATTGAAATTAGTTTTTTCACTTTTGGGACTGAAAAGATGAAATTTGGATTTTTTTTCACCTTTTGGATGAAAAATGTGAAATTTTTTCAAATCCCTACTCAGAATGGGACTTTGTCACATTTTTGACAAAAACTATGAATGTTCACTTTTTCACTATTTGGATCAAAAAAGTTTATCTTTCCATCCAAGAAGTCAAAATGTCCCATTCTGACATGGGAAGCGGAACACATGTCAACTTAGACAAAAGTTGAATATTTTTCTAAGTCCCATCTCATAATGGGATGGGACTTAGAAAAAAATTCAACTTTTATAAAAAGTCAAAAGAGCTTCCAAGTCCCTTGTCAGAATGGGAATTTATCACTTCTTTGAAGAAGAAAATTAAATTTGGATGCTTTCACTTTTTGGACGATAAAGGTTGAAATTTTTTCTAAGTCCCCATTCAGAGTGGGACTTTGTGACTTTTTTGAAGACATGTATTCAATTCGGATTTTTTCACTTTTTGGATGAAAAAGTAGAAATTTTTTCCAAGTGCCCACTCAGAATGGGACTTTGTCACTTTTTCAAGAAAAAATTGAAATGTGATTTTTTCATTTTTGGGACTAAAAAAGATGAAATTTTGATTTTTTCACTTTTTTTAATGAAAAAGTCGAAATTTTTTCTAAGTGCCCACTCAGAATGGGCCTTTGTCACTTTTTTAAGAAAAAAATTGAAATTTGATTTTTTCACTTTTGGGACTAAAAAAGATGAAATGTGGATTTTTTCACTTTTTGGATGAAAAAAGTTGAAATTTTTTCTAAGTGCCCACTCAGAATGGGACTTTGTCACTTTTTTGAAGAAAAATATTGAAATTAGTTTTTTCACTTTTGGGACTAAAAAGATGAAATTTGGATTTTTTTCACCTTTTGGATGAAAAATGTGAAATGTTTTAAAATTCCTACTCAGAATGGGACTTTGTCACATTTTTGACAAAAACTATGAATTTTCACTTTTTCACTACTTGGATCAAAAAAGTATATCTTTCCATCCAATAAGTCGAAATGTCCCATTCTGACATGGGAAGCGGAACACATGTCAACTTAAACAAAAGTTGAATATTTTTCTAAGTCCCATCTCATAATGAGATGGGACTTAGAAAAAAATTCAACTTTTGTAAAAAGTCAAAAGAGCTTCCAAGTCCCTTGTCAGAATGGGAATTTATCACTTCTTTGAAGAAGAAAATTAAATTTGGATGCTTTCACTTTTTGGACGATAAAGGTTGACATTTTTTCTAAGTCCCCATTCAGAGTGGGACTTTGCGACTTTTTTGAAGAAATGTATTCAATTTGGATTTTTTCACTTTTTAGATAAAAAAGTAGAAATGTTTTCTAAGTGCCCACTCAGAATGGGACTTTGTCACTTTTTCAAGAAAAAAATTGAAATTTGATTTTTTCACTTTTGGGACTAAAAAAGATGAAATTTGGATTTTTTCACTTTTTGGATGAAAAAGTAGAAAATTTTTCTAAGTGCCCACTCAGAATGGGACTTTGTCACTTTTTTGAAGAAAAAAATTTAAATTAGATTTTTTCACTTTTGGGACAAAAAAGATGAAATTTGGATTTTTTCACTTTTTGGATGAAAAAAGTTGAAATTTTTTCTAAGTGCCCACTCAGAATGGGACTTTGTCACTTTTTTGAAGAAAAAAATAGAAATTAGATTTTTTCACTTTTGTGACTAAAAAAGATGAAATTTTGATTTTTTCACTTTTTGGATGAAAAAAGTTGATTTTTTTTCTAAGTGCCCATTCAGAATGGGACTTTGTCACTTTCTTGAAGAAAAATATTGAAATTAGTTTTTTCACTTTTGGGACAAAAAAGATGAAATTTTGATTTTTTTCACCTTTTGGATGAAAAATTTGAAATATTTTCAAATCCCTACTCAGAATGGGACTTTGTCCACAGGCATGGGCAGTGCAGGGGCCCCATGACACCCGTTCCCGCCATCCTGTTCCTGGCGGTTTTTACCGCCAGGACCAGGATGGCGGGAAGGGGGTCGGAATCCCCATGGCGGTGCTGCGAGCAGCGCCGCCATGGAGGATTCTTTGGGGCAGGGGTAAACCGGCGGGAAACCGCCGGTTGCCCTTTTCGTTGGCGGTGCTTCCGCGGCACTCTGCCCTGGCGGTTGAAGAATGACCGCCTTGGTGTCTTTTTTTATTATTTTAAACACGAGATGCATTCTCGCGCCCTAAATGGCCACGAGGATGCAGCCCACGCTAAAATATACCACTAAACACCCGATTTGCATTCTATTAAATTTTACATAATTGGTCCGAAATTTCTTCGAAATATCGCATATTTACCAAAAAGGAAATTAAGGGAATTTCGCACAAATCAGTTTGTGTTCTGGGAAATTACAAATTCATTTGATGTGTGAAAAATACGTAAACGTACCTTTGAAACTTCTTTGCATATTTCTATGAGCCTTAATATCCAGTGTATTTCTTGATTTTATATAATGCTCACACAGTCCAAGGGCCACTCCAGAGCACTAATGTAAGTGAAACATCATTAATCTCTGAGATGCTTGGATGAAACAAGCATTTGCAATGCAATAGGTCTCACATTTGTGAGAGTTAGAGCTATTGGTGTTGTAAATGCCTAATTGGACTTTTCTTGCCACATAAATTAGTCAACCCCGCCTCATAATTTGGTCCTTTCCTGCCACATAATTCCAGTGTCCCTGACTATAACTGAAGCACTTTTATTTACCTTCTTCCTCTATCTGCAGCAAAAGTGCTAAAGTGCATAAAGCGCTATAATATAGCAACACTTTGTGCGTGTACAAAGGCGATCACAAAAGAAAGCACTGCCATATTATAGAGCTTTATTATGGTTGCTATAACATAACAATATAGTTCGTATGATGTCACGGTCCGCATATATGTATTTTTAAAAGCATCCTTTTGTATGTTTATCTGTTCATTTTGTCACCACACAGCTCCGGTTATAATATAAACACACAAAATTTGTTTTTTAAAAATACATTTACACGCAGCTGCAACATGTATCACTTTATTACGTGTGCTACCGCCTAGAAAAAAAACTGTTATATTCAGTAACGTGAGGGCAAAACATTGACTCCTTGTGATCTGACAAGAAACAGAACGGTATAATAAAGAGAAAATTATCCTTGCAGTAAAAGTCCTTATCTTTGGTGCAGCACCATATGTATGTTGAATACACACTGAGTGATGTGCCCTAAACAAATACATAGGAAGATTCCCACAGTGCCTTGTACCATCTTGTCTCCTGTTGAAGCACGTGGAGTACTATTCAAAGCTTTCACACCAGCCCAGACTCCTTTGTGCACCCTTGTTTCTCTAAAAAAAAATGTGAATGCATTACTATAACCTTGCTGTGTAAAGCTACTGCAAAGGCAAAGTTTACCTTTTAGATAATGGCCAGAAACTTACATTGTTTTTTGCTGCTTTCTGTTTTATTTTAAAGGTTGCATTTCAGTTATGTATGTTTTGTTATCTTATGTAAAAAGAACTGCTTCTATACACAAGAATATGGCATGGTACATCAAGTTATACCATACCCTACCACTATCACAAAATTACTCACCAACTGGAAAACTAACTATGCTGCCACAAAATACTGGCCAAACAGACCATAAAGCGATACAATGTAGCAGTACTTTCTTGTGTGTACAAAACCAATCTCCAAAGAAAGTGCTGCTACATTACTGCGATTTATTACGGTTGCTCCAATATAACATTATATTTACTTTGATGCCATATTCTGAGTGAATGTATTTTTAAAAAGAAACTTTTATGTGTGTATCTCCTTATTTTGTCACCACGCAGCTCCAGCGACTCTATAAACACAGCAAAATTTTTTGTTTAAAATGTATTTAAACATCACCGTGACATGTAGTGCTTTATTTCTTGTGCTACCACCTGGACAAAACCAGTGTTTATATTCAGCAACGTGAGTGGAAAACATGGACAAATACATGTTCCAAAGTAATCTCAAAAGAATGTGCTGCTACATTATAGTGCTTTATTACAGTTGCTATATGTTGTATTATAATTTTATAGTGTACAACTGTAATACATTTTCTTTGGATAATGAAATCATCTATTGTGTGCACTTATGTTGTTGGATAGAAACAGTGGTTTTATTTCAGGTGGTAGCACAAATGAAAAGCACATAAAGCGCTATAATATAGCAGAGCTTTATTTTGTGTACAAAGGCAATCTAAAATAAAAGAGCTGCTAGACTATAGCGTGTTATTACAGTTGCTACAAATATATATTTTGTTTGGTGTCACGTTCAGCATAAATGTATTTTTAAAAGCAACCTTTTGTGTGTTTATCTGCTTATTTTGTCATCACGCAGCTCTGTTTACCATATAAACACATAAAAAGTTGTTTTTTAAAATACATTTACACACAACTGCGACTTGAACAATCAACCATTCCATAAACAAAAAACAAAAAAACACTACCTAAAAGCAATATAAATACATCAACAAACACGAGCGAAGACACACAAGCAATCACATGCTTTTAAAAATGCATTTACATTAATCTGTGATAGAAACAAAAACCAAGAATAAACAATGGAAGCAAACTGTTCGACTTGCAAAAGCTCCAGTACTGCTGAGCGCGATCGTGCTGTGTAGCAGATAAAAAGAAAAAGTAATCCAGAAACCATGCTGAAAACATGGAGCTACATATGTTTTCAGTAGTTGGCCGGTGCTCTCGAGGAGGACAAAACACCGGAAAAGGCATGACGTATGCGTGCTTTCACAAATAAAATCAAGGGGATTTTGAAACGCAAACCCATGTATGAGTGATAGTGATGGGCGTGAGGTGGGCATGGTTAAAAGCCCAAATAGATACCAAGACATTCGAAAAACAGTGCTGCTATGCGCAACTTAAAAAATGTTCCCACTTCCCATTACCTCAAAACTAAACTGCTGCTTTGCAGCAGAAATCCTATAGATAGACATAAACGTGTGGTCTATATATAAGTTATTGAAACAAATGGTACTTATTGTGGCGTGCATAATTTGCTGGTGCTAGCATGAGGAATGAACCCTTCCTCCCAATTAATTGCAAAACAAAACCTTAACCAGTTATAACGCTGCACTCCAGGAAAGTTTTCTTTGCTGTTTAATCAAATCTGTGCATCTCAAACCATCACCACCAACGCATTTTAACCTCTCGGTCTTGTTATATAAGTTACTGCATAAAATACATTTGTTTGCATATATGTACTAAGTATATATAGCAAAGCTTGCTCCTCGGTTTACACTGCAATATGGACTAATTCCCATTACGTTGAAGGCATTGTTAGTGTTGTGGCAATGTGAAAGTAGGACATCATTGCTCAGTGTATTCTGATTAGTCCACCAAATATTTTTATGTGTTGTTCCATGCTATCTGGGTTCGAGAGAGGTCCACTTCAGTGTCCAGTAGCGGTAGGGATTAACAGTTTGAGCATGGTGAAAGAGTTCATGGGAATGTAGTCAATAGACCCTTTTTAGATAATATGGGGGCAGGGAGTAAGCATCCCGCTGGCCACCCACAGCACATAGTGGAATGGGCATCACAAGTAATTTGGTGAGCATTAATTCCATGGCATCCAGATTTTTAACCATGCTTCTATTCCTACAAACCTTATCATACCGAAAAAAGAGAATTGTTGATTACACAACATAACCTGTTCTCTTTGAAGCTGTGACGTATGTAACAAGTTCCTGATTTTAACAATTTACATTTGTGACTGCTTGGCCTGAATGGGTTTATAGGTGTTTGTGAAAGCCTGCAGTGAATGTTGCCATTATAACAGAACAAGGACCATTAGCAGCCATAGAAAGAATAATTAATCTTACATCGTATCACGGACAACTATTGGTAACTACCTGATCTTTTTAGTACACTATTACATGAACAGCAAATTTTGATATGGAGAGGTTGGTTTATTAGTAAGTATAAAAGTTTAATGTAGTATTGTAGAAATTTGTCTTTTCCCGATATTTGACTTGGAATGATACTGTAGACATAGGGAGACCCACAGTGGAACCCACTAAAATCAGTTGAACAAGACTAAGGATCTGATTTAAATCTTGGTAGTGTTACTGTCAAGCTATGTCAGGGGCGGACCTGAAAATACCTTCAAGTTAATGGAGGTCCACCTGCCATATTTAGTGGTGGGCTTGCAATGGATTGCTGACGGAGGAGGGAGACAGCCATGAGACCCAGTGGACTTCGTACAATGTCAGGGTGTATAAAACAGAGGTATGCGACATGCGCACACACTGTCCCTTCACCATATGAGTCCCCCAGCACTGCACACTACACAACACACCACATTCACATAATAAACCCTTGCCATTCCAACACAACACCATCTGTACTTGCCGAAAACACACATTGATATACAGCCATGCTACAACATAAACACATCATTGAAACTGTACCCATACACGACACAACCTCAACAACCAACACAACTACAAACCCACCTATACAAACAAACTCACACACAAGCACAACTACACACATCATGACAACATCCGACACACAACGATACTCAACCAAAGGTATCGCATGGCAACACAAAATGAACAAAAACATTAATCCCACATGCAAGTGACACACATATGGAGACAACCCACCACCCACTCCAGCTCCCTCCCCCTCCTCCAGTCAATCCTCCCACACACCCACCCACACAGATGCACACACACACACACACACACACACACACACAGACATTGACTCACATACACAACAGAGGGCAGAAATTCAGCAGTACAGGTCTCCTTGCACAACACACACATGGACACTGTTGACAATTGTGAATGTACTGTCATTGTGGCAATGATTACTGGTGCCACAATGAGCGTTGTGTATGTGTGCACTATGCGTGTTGTGCCACAGTGTCCCCAGCCATGTGTAACACAATTATCTCCATCACAGTGGTTAAAAAAATTACTGTGATATGTTTATGCCTGCAGTGATATGGACCTACCTTGCAGTGCCCACCTAACGTACCCTGGCAATGCAGTGTCCCTAGTATCCCTACCTCCCAGTCCAGCGATGGGGGGGAGGTGGTTGTGTTTTCTCCATGGGTCGGTAGCAGCAACAGCAGATGTTGTCCAGCAGTGTCCAGTGGAAATCAGAAGTGGAATCGGGAAAAAAGGTGAGTTTGCACCCATTTATTCCCCCAGTCTGCCAACTTATAAGTGGAGATCGGACCGCCATTTTTTTCGTGGCAGTAAGGCACATCCAAATCTGCACAGCGGTAAGGGTATCTGAGTTCCAGCTGGCATCCACTTTTCTCTGTCCCGCCATCGACGTAGCTGATGTTTCTTGGTGGAGGCAGCAGTTCGAATGCGGGCTTTCAGCTATGGGACTTCCAACATCTAACGGTGGGTGGGCCATCATAGCGGTGAATGGGTTTTCAGTCGTAAAGGCAACGGTGGGACTGTTACCCCCAATATCTAAATTAGGTCCTAAGGGACTGATTTAGAGTTTGGAGGACGGGTTACTCCATCACAAACGTAACTGATATCCCATCCACCATAGTATGATCCTCATAGGCTATAAAGGGATTGTAATATGTTGGATATTATATTCGTCACATTTGTGATGGAGTAACTCCTCCGCCAAACTCTAAATCAAGCCCTAAGGGTCCTAAGGGCCTGATTTAGAATTCGGCGGAGGGGTTACTCCTTCACAATGGTGACAGATATCCCATCTGCTGAAATCTAAATCCCATAGGAAACAATGGGTTTTAGATTTCGGCAGACAGGATATCCATCACCGTTGTGATGGAGTAACCCCTGCACCGAAATATAAATCAGGCCCTACGTAGTATGCATAGAAAGTGTACTGAGCTTTACTTTTTATCATTGACAAATATTATTGACCAGTTCATATTAGAGACAAGATTGCTTCAGTATATTATTGCATGGATTCCAATTTTTTATGCGGAGAGTGGTCCATTAATAAGAATTCTAACATCTAAATTTATTATTGTAGAACTAGCTACAGGTTTTGTAATGCTTTTTACTAATCAATAACTAAATTTACTTGACTTACTGACTGACCCATAGGTCTCTGTGATAGGAGTTCCGGAGTCATTCACATGTCAAAGCTTTCTGCCAGTCTTTAAAGCCTAATGAAACCAAATCTCATCAAAGGCTACACTTAGCACCATGTGAAAATGTAAATATAAACCGCATCTAAAGCATGATGTTTATTATCAAGACGTGGAGATCTGCTTGTGGATGGTTTAACAGCAGGAAGAAACGACCCAGATTTTCTGAGGTGCACATTTGTCTCTCATGTAGGCCAGCAGGACTGGGGTCACGTGCTTCACAGTGGCATAATGGAAAATGATGGGGCCCTCCTGCAGGAAGGTACGAGGGGCTCCTGGGTCTCACATCTATCACAAATATTAATTGACCTAGACCTGATTATACCCCTCACGCCCCCCAGGGGTTGAGAGGACAATGAAGGGGCTACAGGGGCTTGTTTTACGACCCTGGTGCCTCATTAGCATAAAACATTCTATTGTACTCATGTAGTAAATACTCCAGAAATAAAATAACACAGAGGCACTCCATGTTTTTTCTTTGCAGGGTTGCTCATGTTTTGCGTCCTCATGCTGGGAGTTGGAAGTTTCTGAATATATATTCTTTGGACAATTTCCCAGTGGGTTATGTATGCGACTGTCAGAAATGTAGTACAGACAAACAACCATTGCCCAGTGGATCCCAGCCACCGATCTGTTATAGGCTGGTTTTACGTCTAGGCACACTCCTCCCTGCGCTACAAAATCAGTTCAAAGTGTCTTCTGGACATTGCTTTGGTTCTGTACGCCAATGTATTGTTGTGTAACAATGAGAATAAGTTGCCGTAGACAAGGTTAAAAGAATTAATGCAAAAGTTTCAGGATTATTTTGTTAAATGGCAATTACCCCTTTGCTTGCGCCTTTAGGGAAGAGGTGGACAAGGAAACTGGAGATGTCAGAGAAATACTTTAAAACTAGATTTCCTTACATATTTGCTTTTTTAGGGTTATGATTCAGAAGGGAAATATAGTGGATCTCATTGAGTATCCCATTATCTTTACTGGCTTCTACCTCAAAATACAGGCCATGCCAGTAAAAAAAGCCATGTGGCAACTCTAGCTTAACATAAGGTATCTTGTAACTACCCAGATAGTTTAATCATCTATGATGATAACGATGAGTTTGTCAGTGTAAAGTTGATGGTCTTGTATGGTTTTTGTACCCAGTTCCACAGGGAATCTACTGTCTGCAAACCTTTGTCAATCTTCTGTTAACAAATTATAAGTTTCCATTTGAATATCCGTATTAGATTAGAATGAGTTACTCTTATGATAACAAATTTTGAAGTAGCAGTTAAAAAGGCCAGAACTTTAGACTTTGCCAGTCATTGTTTTCATGTATGTGAAATCTGAATCTTCGTGATTTGCATGCAACCAGGATTAGATCCCTTCAGTGTGGGATTCATGAAATCAACCAAATGATGCACAAATCATATGTTGAAATGTGTCTCCTGGGGCACAACTCCACACCCACGCTTGTTTGTTTGTTAAATATTTGGCAAATATATAAAAAAATGAAGTCAAACACATATATTCGATATTATGGCCTTCATTACAACCCTGGCGGTAAATGCCGCCTATCGCTGTGCCGACGGCCGCCAACATACCGTGACCGCAGTGGTATTCCGCTACAGGTATTATGACCCACACTAAGAAATCCGGCACTATACAGACACCCACACAATTCCGCCAGACCAAAGGTCAGTGATAAACTGGTGGTGCCAAAACCCACACCGTTACGCCAACAGGAATATGCCCACAGTATCACGACCCACGAATCACCGCAGCGGTCTTTCAACGCGGTAAACCATTGGCGGTACACACCGCCGCGCTTACACACACCTTACACACATACACACACCACACCCACACCCAAACCACTATAAAACACACACTCACATTACCCACAACCCCTTACAGTGAAAAAAAAGATTGCAAGCAGAGAGAGACAAGCCAGGAGCACCAACTCAATCAGAGGCACAATACATCATCAACCATACACCATCCACGCACCGCACAACACAACACCCCACACATCACCCCACAAATCCTCACACATACCACTCACACCACATCAATGGCACCCCAAAGACACCCCGGGTTTTCAGAGGAGGAGCTCAGGGTCATGGTGGAGGAAATCATCCGGGTAGAGCCATGGCTATTCGGATCAGAGGTGCAGCAGACGTCCATTGCAAGGAAGATGGAGCTATGGCCGAGGATCGTAGACAGGGTCAATGCCGTGGGACAGCACCCCAGAACTAGGGAAGACATTAGGAAGAGGTGGAACGGCCTACGGGGGAAGATACGTTCCGTGGTTAAAAGACACCAGGTAGCCGTACAGAGGAGTGGCGGTGGACCCCTCCTCCTCCCCCACAACGAACAACATGGGAGGAGCAAGTCTTGCCAACAATGCATACTGAGGGCCTCGCACGAGTAGCAGGAGGACAGGACTCTGGTAAGTCAAATTTTTACTACTTTATCCCCCCCACCCTACCTGCATGCCATCACAAACTCCTACCCCTACCCTCACCCCATCACTCCACCACCTCACACATAGCCCACTATCACAACCCACCCTTCCCAATACCAAGCCCTGTAAGTAACACCAATGCACGGACACCCATCGCAGACCTGCATGGACACCCATCACCACAGCATGCCCAGCAGAGAGACTCACCCAGCGCACAAAATCACCACGCACACAAGGCAAAGCTGACAGGGAAATCACAATCATACAGGGAAACACACCAATGCACAAGATGGCATACACAGATACACTAACACTGCATTTGCATCCCCACAGGACCCCTACTCAACGTCACTGGACATCCATTCCCCCCCCCAGAAGAGGCCCACAGTGATGACAGTAGCTATGCACGCCTGGATCAGGATGACCAACCTGGCCCATCAGGGACCCCTGGACAGTCGATTACCCTGCCACAGTCCCAACCCACCACAGAGCCTCCCCCCTCAGGAAACACCAGCACAGCACCCACCCAGCGTGCCCAGGACACATCAATCAGCAGTGTGTCCACCACTACAGGGACTCCAGGCAACCCCACAAACCCTGGATGATCAGGGACCTGGGGTCAGTGGCAGTGGGCACGCGGTTTAGGGGACAAAGGCACTGGACAACAAGGAAGCTGGGAGGACTGCTGGGGGGGTAGGCCCAGGGAACCCACTCTCCAGGAGGCACTCACCAACATCCTGGGAGCATACCACCATTCCCAGGTGACCATGGGCCAGATACTGACCACGTTGCAGGAGACCCAGTGGCTGCAGGAGGGACAGTACCTGGGGATCAGGGAGGACCTCAAACACATCTACACCATCCTGGTCACCATTGCACGGGTCCTGGGTGACATGGCCAACACCATGAGGGAGGCAGTGGCACAACAACGGGCCCCTGACACTAGCCACACCGAAGAACAGCCCTCCACCTCCGCTGGCGCTAGTGGACAGGAGGCCCCGCCACAGGAAAAACGGGCCACCAGCATCCCACCCCCTGTAGAAGGAGAACCACCCCACAAATGGTCCCTGTGATCCAGGCAGAAGCCAGAGAACATTGCCAAGACCCCCGCAAGGAAATCAGACTCTCCTGATTGTCACCCTTCTGTCCCACTCTGTCACCCTGTCCACCTTGAACTGCCATTACTCCCCTTCCTATGTCCCATTGGACAATGCACCTGTGATACCAAGAGACTGGACTCTACCCTGGCCTTTCCTCCGCCATCACTCCAGCCCATTGCACATCCCCCTCTACTTATGAGCACTTAAATAAACACCCTTGGAACAAATACAAATCTGGAGTCTGTCAAAGATTGAAATATGTATTGGTTCAACATTAACAAAGCATTGCAAGTCATATGTAAAGTTAAATATACTTTGGAATGACCTTTGGTGGACAGCAGTACACACAGCAGGAGCCAGAGTGGGACACAGAGATCTGAAAATAGAGATGCCAAAGGGTACAGTAAATGGCCATATACATAAGGAAATCATGCTGCCATGTACAATGTCCAACAGAAAACTGAAAAGTTAGGTGAAGTTACAGTGTCTTACCTGTGTGTCACTGGAAGTACTGCTGTATTATATTACTTCTGTTGTCATCATCTTCTTCGTCTGCCTCCTCTTCCTCACTGTCCACAGGCTCCACCGCTGCCACAAGAACAACTCCAGGCTCATCTTCCTGCAGAAAAGGCACCTGGCGTCTTAAGACCTGGTTGTGCAACATGCAACATGCAACGATGATCTGGCACACCTTCTTGGGTGAGTAGTACAAGGATCCACCTGTCAGATGGACGCACCAGAACCTGGCCTTCAGGAGGCCTAAGGTCCTTTCAATAATCCTCCTTCTACGCCCATATGCCTCATTGTAATGTTCCTCTGCCGTTGTCCTGGCATTCCTCACTGGGGTAAGTAGCCATGAGAGTTTGGGGTAACCAGAGTCACCTGCAAATATCGAGGGACAACTGTTAGACATACACTAACCCTTAGGGACAATCCCATACCCAGACACCTACTGATACTGTGGGGGGACCTTGGGCTCACCTATTAGCCACATCCGGTGCCTCTGGAGTTGGCCCATCACATATGGGCTGCTGCTATTCCTCAAGATAAAGGTGTGATGCACAGAGCCAGGATATTTGGCATTCACATGGGAGATGTACTGGTCTGCCAAACACACCATCTGCACATTCATAGAGTGATAGCTTTTTCTATTTCTGAAAACTTGTTCATTTCTCCAGGGGTGAGACAAATGCACCATCAATGGCACCAATGATGCTGGGGATATGTCTCAGGCCTTAAAAGTCAGCTTTTACTGTGGCCAAATCCTCCACCTGGGAGAATACGATGTAGCTGCGCGTGTGTTTCAGCAGGGCTGACAACACTCTGGTCAACATGTTGTGGAACATTGGCTGAGACATCCCTGATGCCATGGCCACTGTTGTTTGGAAGGAACCACTTGCCAGGAAATAGAGCACTGACAGGACCTGCACTAGAGGCGTGTTCTGCGTTCCTACTTATCTCGTATCAGAGCTTACAGAACCTCTCTGGAATGCACTTCTGAGTTCAAAGAAGACCTTTATTTTTGTTAATTCTTCCCAACCCACAGGTTCTTGAGAGACGAACTAATAGATTTCAAGCACACGTTCAAAAGAGTAAAAGTAGTCGCAGCAATGAAAACAACATATATCACAGTACTTCTCAGTTGCAATGTACACAGCATAAAGATGATATATTCAAAGCAAAGCATAAAAATTAAATTCATCACCGTTTGAGCAAGGCGGCAGGGCCTAACTCAGCTTCATCTTTCTGGGGTCTGCAAGTTGATGACTCCGGTCAACTGCGAAAAAGAGATTATCTACCCCAACGGGAGACTGGCAACTGGTGCCTAGTTCCAGCCTGAAGTCAAGCAGATTCGAATCTAACTCACTGTAGCCCCGAGACATCCTTACAAAAGCGTGCCCCCTCCTCTCAGACTCGGGAAAACTACGCAAGCCTTTGGAGACTGGCCAGATCTCCTAGACTTCTCCTCCTCCCAAGCCTGAGCAGAAAGGAAAACACCAAATGTACTCTCTCTTATCAGGTCTAGTCTGGTGTGAAGAAAAACAGCTTGGTTCATCTTGTGGAAAAACATAGCTTGGAAAAATACAGCTTGGATTCTCAACTGCAATGTCTAACTCCACGTTAAAGGCAATAGGCAGCTAACTTAAATATCAAATGTAATGTCTAATGTCATGTCAAAGCCAATAGGCAGCTGAGCTGAATACAAAATGTAATGTCTAATATCATGTCAAAGCCAATAGGCAGCTAAACTGAATACAAAATGTAATGTCTAATATTATGTCAAAGCCAATAGGCAGCTAAGCTGAATACAGAATGTAGTGTCTAATATCATGTCAAAGCCAATAGGCAGCTGAACTGAACAAAACATACAATGTGCTACTGGTGAACATTGAGCAACTAATATGCACAGTGGTGAAACACAAAGTCATTGGTCAAACACAATTAATAGCATCACATTCCACCCTATGACCAATTAATTTTTGTTTCACATATCTCTTGTTTCAAACAAACAAAAAAAAAACATTATCAGCAAGTCAGATTTGAATGATCAAAGCAATCACTGTAAAGCAATGGAAGTGGATTAACATATAGATCACATAACCTTTCACATCAGATACATCTACACAGAAAAGACTGAAACTTTTATACTCTGAATGAGATAATAGTGTCTCTAACATAGCAATTTGATGTAGCATGAGTTCTACTCATGTAAAGGTGCACGGTCCACCTGAAAGGTTTGCTGGAAGGTAAGTGAAAGTCAGAGTTCCACATGAAAAAACACAGACAGTTAGCTGTTAAGGTTGCTTAGTTCCAGTAGAAGAATGTAATCAAACAAGTTGAACTTGAACTGAAGGCGCCATTTGCGCAAAATGGATCCATGGTGCTTGCACTTTACTCAGCCAGGTTCAGGTTGGGGGTTCGGTCCCTTCCCCGACCCCACAGGCACACACCCGAAGGGGGACCACACAGCACACTCAGGGACAGTGGCGAAACGTGGTAGGATCTGCAAAAGAAAAAAGTATGACTTTTCTTGCAAATAACATTTGTCATTTGAAATGTACCCTTCCTCTGTTCCCTGTTTTATAATCAGCAGGACGTTTTTGGGGCCCTTTATTATAATTTCTGCAGGTTCTGGAGGGTCATCTGGGGCTTCAACCCAGACCTCAGCACTGAGGTTTTTATCTGCTGAGCCACAGCTTCCCTTTTCTTGCATTGTCAGAAGGGCTGGGGCTTACTCCTTCCTTACCAAACTTCCATTCACTGCACTTTTGACAAGTTGGGCCATTCTGTCTCCAATTCGTATGAATGAATCAGATTCTTTTCTAGTTATCAGCATAATTTTGATTTCTCCTTGGTAATTTGCAGCAATCGCTCCCCCTAAAACCTGATCAATTTGCCATTTCTGTTCTGGTAACCTTCCTCTGCCCAACTGCTCTGTGACTGCTTGTGGGACAGATTGCTCTTGTGCGTGCTGCACGGTTTTTATCAAATCTAGGGGAATGTGCATCTCACTCCTCTCTGCCCACCTGTAAGTCGCTTTTCTCCCAGCTGTTCACATTTCTGGTGCACCCACTTAGCCATCACCACTAAGTCAGAATTCTGGGTGAACACTTCTCTCTCTGAATTTTTCTCATTAACATCTGCAAGGGAATTGAACCAGTTATGCACAAGCCATGTGGAAAACCAAACGGCTAAACCATTGGCAATGAACCAAGAATCAGTGTAAAAATGACACATCTCACGCAACTCTTGCTTTAAAATGTGACACACATTGTACAACACTGTTCCTTCTCCTGTGCCAGAAAACATTTCAGTCAATAAATCATTAGTCAAACAAACATGCTTTTCATCCTCAGTGGACACAAATTCAAATGGTGCACTCAATTTCACTGGTGACTCTTTTACCTGTGCTACTGTAGCCCTGTCTTGCATGTACCAGATCCAATGTATGATCCTAGCTAGGGGCACTCTTTTCTTCCCCTGTTCCTGATTTACATGTAAATCAGTGTTTCCCTCTTGCACTGTGCAAAAACCTAAAGTCTGAATTATTTCATTTGCCAAATCACAAGCGCGCAGGTGCATATAATTTTTCCTAGTGACCATATACCAAAGTGTTAGGATTTCACTCAGATGAGGGCTATTCTGTTTCCAAAAATCAAACAAGCAAATGAAACTCGGTGTCTCTTGCTTAGTGCAAACATTAAGAAACTCTAAAATCTTTTGTTTTACTTGTGCATTTTGCGATGGTAACTCGTAAATCAAATTCTGAGCTCCGTTCTCTGTGTTATCAGTTAAGGAATGCACTTCGACTGCCAAAAAACCTGGCTCACACGGAGGCTCAGACTGTCTCACAACAGTCTTAACCCCCTCATTACTGGAATGGGAAAAGACAGATTCTTCTAAAACAGCATTTTTATACATTTCAGCATTATCTTGCATTAATGTATTCTGGCTAATTTGCTCACCTAAATTCTTATTTTCATGTTCTAACTGCCTACATCTCTCCTGCATTTTTCTGTAAGCAGATAAAAGTATCCAAACCCTTCTGTCAAAAACAAAAGGATCATCATTGCTTCCAAAAGGCACATTTTCTAAATATGCTTTATCACAACCAGAAAACATGTTTCTCACAGCACCATCAGGCAGTTTAACTACACATGCATTTTCAAACATGGTCTGCCGTGCTTCTGTAATTCTCCAAACAACAAAAAACAATTACACTTTTAAATTGTGCACGTAGAAATCTATAATTCGGCCCCACTTCTGGTACCAAAATGTTCTGCGTTCCTACTTATCTCGTTATAGAGCTTACAGAACCTCTCTGGAATGCACTTCTGAGTTCAAAGAAGACCTTTATTGTTGTTAATTCTTTCCCACCCACAAGTTCTTGAGAGACGAACTAATAGATTTCAAGCACACGTTCAAAAGAGTAAAAGTAGTCGGAGCAATGAAAACAAAATATATCACAGTACTTCTCAGTTGCAATGTACACAGCATAAAGATGATATATTCAAAGCAAAGCATAAAAATTAAATTCATCACCGTTTGAGCAAGGCGGCAGGGCCTAACTCAGCTTCATCTTTCTGGGGTCTGCAAGTTGATGACTCCGGTCAACTGCGAGAAAGAGATTATCTACCCAAACGGGAGACTGGCAACTGGCGCCTAGTTCCAGCCTGAAGTCAAGCAGATTCGAATCTAACTCACTGTAGCCCCGAGTAATCAATACAAAAGCGTGCCCCCTCCTCTCAGACTCGGGAAAACTACGCAAGCCTTTGGAGTCTGGCCAGATCTCCTAGACTTCTCCTCCTCCCAAGCCTGAGCAGAAAGGAAAGCACCAAATGTACTCTCTCTTATCAGGTCTAGCCTGGTGTGAAGAAAAACAGCTTGGTTCATCTTGTGGAAAAACATAGCTTGGAAAAATACAGCTTGGATTCTCAACTGCAATGTCTAACTCCACGTTAAAGGCAATAGGCAGCTAACCTAAATATGAACTGTAATGTCTAATATCATGTCAAAGCCAATAGGCAGCTGAGCTGAATACAAAATGTAATGTCTAATATCATGTCAAAGCCAATAGGCAGCTAAACTGAATACAAAATGTAATGTCTAATATCATGTCAAAGCCAATAGGCAGCTGAACTGAACAAAACACACAGGTGGTCATTCCAACCGCCGCCCGCCAAACTTACGCCGCCACTTGGCCGCTCCGCGGTCAAAAGACCGCGGGGGCCACTCAGACTTTCCCGCTGGGCCGGCGGGTGCCCGCCAAGGGAGCGCCCGCCGGCCCAGCGGGAAAGACCCTGCAACACAGAAGCCGGCTCCGAATGGAGCCAGCGGTGTTGCAGGGGTGCGAAGGGTGCAGTTGCACCCGTCGAGATTTTCACTGTCTGCTATGCAGACAGTGAAAATCATGCTGGGGCCCTGTTAGGGGGCCCCTTCACTGCCCATGCCAGTGGCATGGGCAGTGCAGGGGCCCCCAGGGGCCCCATGACACCCGTTCCCACCATCCTGTTCCTGGCGGTAAAAACCGCCAGAAACAGGCTGGCGGGAAGGGGGTCGGAATCAAGCAGCGCCGCCATGGAGGTTCAGCCCAGCCAGGGGAAATCCGGCGGGAAACCGCCAGATCCCCTTTTCTGACCGCGGCTTTACCGCCGCAGTCAGAATGGGCAGGAAAGCACCGCCAGCCTGTTGGCGGTGCTTTCCGTCGTTCACTGCCCTGGCGGGTTTTACCGCCAGGGTCGGAATGACCCCCACAATGTGCTACTGGTGAACATTGAGCAACTAATATGCGCAGTGGTGAAACACAAAGTCATTGGTCAAACACAATTAATAGCATCACAAGGGGGGATACCTGTGGGCTGGCGGATAGCTGACATCAGGTCTGGCTCCAATTGGGCACACAGTTCTTGGATTGAGGCCCGACCAAGTGTGTAGGTTAGGATAATGTGTCTGTCCTCTATTGTCGCAAGGTCCACCAGGGGTCTGTACACAGGAGGATGTCGTCATTTCATATTCAGCCTCAGCGGTTGAAGCCTATGGAAGAAAACGGTGAGGAGAGGGTCATATTCACACATCTATTGCACTAATGATGATTTTTTTCCTTAACAGAACCAGTATATGAATCCGACAGTCAGTTGCTGTGCCAGTGTCTGCTGTGACGCAGTTAGGTGCCATGCCTTGTGCCCCCCTGAAATGGCAGCTGCCTGACCTGTGAGGAGGGACAAGTGGAAATGAGGTAATTCCGCTGGCATTGTGTGCCGTCGCAGTAGGCGGTCGAAGACCGCGGCACAACTTCACATTGGTTATCATTGGACCCTATGGGTTCCAGGAGCCAATGGCGATGTACTCCGGCGAAGACGGTATGCACCGCCGTGAACATGACCGTCATTTTCTATCTCTTCACTCACTTGCTACCTGACCTTCAACAGGAGAGGACCTACACTGCAAATGCTGCTGTGCCCTGTGTCTGGAAGAGACAATGGCTCATGTGTCTGGGGAAAGGACCCCTGCCTTCACTGTGGAGGAGTTGGAGAAACTGGTGGATGGGGTCCTACCCCAGTACACGTTACGCTACAGTCCTCCAGACAAACAGGTAAGTACACTGTGAGCATGTTGCGTGGGCCATGAATGTATGGAGTGCTGTGTGTGTAAGCCACATGTAGGGGGGGAAGAGGGGTCCTGTGCAGAGTGCTGCATGTATGGTGGTCAATGTATGTGCGTAAAGGGGTTGGGAGAGATATGGTGGGCCATGAGTATGACAGTCCGGATGGTATGACTAATCCTTTTTCTGCTGTCTTTTCCCTGCAGGTCAGCACCCACCAGAAAAAGGGTATTTGTCGTGCCATCGCCAAGGAGGTGTGGACCCTGGTGGTCTTTGACAGGCAGAGTCCCCACTGCCGCAAAAGGTGGGAGGACCTGCGCTGCTGGCCAAAGAAGGCGGCAGAGGCCCAGCTGGGGCTGGCCTTCCAACAAGGAAGGGGTGCCCGTCGCACCATGACCCCCCTGATGTTCCGCATCCTGGTGGTGGCCTATCTGGAGCTGGATGTGCGCTTGAAGGCATCACAGCAGCCACAACGGGGTGAGTACAGATTCTGAATCCTGACTTTGCGCGCGTTAAGAGTTACCTGGGTCAGGGATGTGGGCTATGGGTGCCCCTAGGCCAGGGCAAAGATGGCAGGGTAGGTCCCTTGTTGGGAAGTCTCTGAAGCACTCCTACCCCAATAGTGTTAGTGGGCATCTACTACTGGGCAGGGTCCTGTGGGTTTCAAGTGTGCAGCTAATGGCGGTAGGCATTGTACCCCATGGGTTGGTGACAATCTTAGTAACTGGTAGTGCATGGTTCCTGCTTCCTGTGTGTTGTGTGCGCCAACTGTAGTGGTGTTGCTGGCATTGACCAAGTGTATCCTCTGTCTCCCCCCCTTTTTGTTTTGTTACCCTGTCCTTGTGTGCATTAGCATCATCTGGCGGCGGAACAGAGGCACCGGCGACGGAAGGAGCTGCATCCCACATGGTCCTGGAGGTCGAATCCACCGAGGGTGAGGGAACCAGTGGGACGGAGGGCGAGGGGAGCACCATGACGGGGACAGGAGGGGAGACCACAGACAGTGACTCCTCCTCCGATGGAAGCTCCCTGGCGGTGGTGGACACCTCTGTGCCCACCCCAAGAGCAGGTACAGCCGCCACCCCCCCTACCAGCACCGCCCTCTCAGCAGCCCCTCAGCGTGTTTCCCGTGCCCGCTCACCCAGGAGGGTGGGCATCTCTTTCGCCCCAGACACCTCAAGCCCTGCCCCCGTCAGCCCTGCTGCCCTCAGTGAGGAGGCTATTGACCTCCTGAGATCCCTCACTGTTGGGCAGTCAACCATACTGAATGCCATCCAGGGTGTCGAGAGGCATTTGGAACAAACAAATGCATACCTGGATGGCATTCACTCTGGCGTGGTGGCCCAACAGAGAACATTTCAGACTCTGGCCTCAGCACTGATGGCAGCCCTTGTACCTGTCTCTAGCCTCCCCCCTCCAACTTCCTCTACCCAGACCCAACCCCCTCAACCCCAGCCTATACCAAGCACACCCTCAGACTAGCATTCACCCAAATCAACACCCAGAAGTGTCTCAGGCAAACACAGGCACCACACTTCATCTCACAGGCACTCACACAAGCATCATCCCCATGCAGACACACCAACATCCTCTGCCTCCACTGTGTCCCCCTCCTCCTCATTGTTCACCTCCCTCCCAGTAGCATCACCACTCACACCTGCATGCACTACATCCTCATCCACTACCTCCATCACCAGCACGCCCATCACAACACACCCTTCACGGGCAGTCACCACCCCCACATCCATGCACACATCCACTGTGTCCTCTCCCAGTGTGTCTGTGACCCCTCCTCACAAAGTACACAAACGCAAGCACCCAACCACCCAACAGCCATCCACCTCACAAGAGCATCCAGCCCATGCACCTGCATGCAAACTCAGCAGATAGACACCTCCCAAACCCTCTCCCTCTTCCCACCCCATTGTCTCTAAGAAGCTTTTCCTGGAAAACATTGACCTCTTAACCTACCTCTCCCCCCCGTCCTTCCCCTCGGGCCACTGTGTCCAGAACCCAGGCCGGCACCTCAGCCACCAAGGTGACGTCCGTTGTGGTACCTGAAACTCACAGAGGCTCAATGGGGGCACCCGTCAGCCCAGCCAGTGTGCCACCAACCCCTGCAAAAGGCAAAACCATTCCACCACCTGCCAAGGTGAAGAGGGGGACAGCATGCAGCAAGGGCAAGGAGCACGAACCACCCAGCAAGGCCTCCTCAAAAACTCCAGCTGCCAGAGCCAAGGTCACACCACCATCTGCCAAGGTGATGAAGGGGCAGAAAACAGCAGGCAAGGCACTTCAGCCATCGGAGGCTGCAGGTGAAGGCCTGGTGGCTACCAGCACAACCACCAGCCCTGCCACCTGCACTGTGTCCAGCACCACCATCAGCCCCGCCGTTAGCACTGTCACCTGCACTGCTACCTGCACCACCGTTAGCACCACTACTGTCAGCAGCAGCAGCCCCAGTAGGCAGCCATCCGAGGCTGCAGGAGAAGGGCTGGAGCCTCCCTTCATCACTGACAGCACCGGCACCTGCACCACAGCTAGCACCGCCACCTGCACCGCCGCTAGCACTGCTGCAGGCCCTGCCACAAGCACCGCCACCTGCACCTCTTACAGTAGGACCACTACCAGCAGCAGCAGCCCCAGTGGATAGCCGTCCAAGCCTGCAGGAGAAGGGCTGGAGCCTCCCACCACCACTGGCAGCACCACCACCAGCACCAGCACTACCACCAGTTTGCAGCCTTGGCCGCCAAAGGATGGAGTCTAGCCCTGCCTCCATGGACTATCATGCAACCTGTTCCCTGCAAATCTCGTGCCTCAGACACCCCTCCAGAACCAGTGGAGAAAGACATCCACTCACCCTATCCTTGGCAGGATAAAGCACACTGGGCACAAGGCACCCTCCAGAACCAGTTGAGATAGACATCCACTCACCCTATCCTTGGCAGGATGAAGCACACTGGGCACAAGGCTCCCTCCAGAACCAGTGGAAATATGCATCCACTCACCCTATCCTTGGCAGGATGAAGCACACTGGTCACAAGACCCCATCCAGAACCAGTGGAGATAGGCATCCACTCACCCTATCATTGGCAGGATGAAGCTCACTGGGCACAAAGCCCCGTCCAGGACCAGTGGAGTAAGCCATCCACTTGGAAAACTGTGGCCTTGCGCTCCCCAGGACCAAGCAGTGGGCAAACCACCCACTTGAGACACTTGTGAGACTGTGACTTTGCACTCCCCAGGACCAAGCAGTGGGCAAACCACCCACTAGAGAGACTGTGGCCTTGCACTCCCCAGGACCAAGCAGTGGGCATGGAGCTCCCTTGAGGAGCAGTGGCGTTATTCCATCTTCCGGCTGAGGTGCCCCGCCCTTACCCATCCCCCTGAGGTGCCTGTGTGTTTTCTACCTGATGCCCCTGCAGTGTTCTCTCCGTATTGATGAGAAGTCAAGTGTGGGTTTGGCCCATGATTTTTGGCCCAGTGGCCCACGGACATTTTGAATGGACAATGTACCGTCTTATGTACATATTGTATATTTTTGTATATACTGTTTTTCTATTTATTACGTATATCTGCCTATTTCTAAAATATCACTATCTAACTCAATTCCTTTTGTCCTTGCGTTCTTCCAGGGGTTACGGGGTGTAAATGTAATGTTGATGCATATGTTTGTGTGTATGCTGTTGTGGGTGAGGGTGGAGGTGGGGGTATTGTGTGTTGCGTGTGTGTGTCACTCTCTTTTTCCTCCCCCATCCCCTGTGTACTAGGTGCAGTACTCGCCGTGGTCGTCGCCGCCGCCTTTCGTATTCCTGGTAGATGAGGAGGTAGACCAGCATGGGCAGGGCCTGCAGCTCAGGCTTCATGGCGTCCTGGTTCTTCGTTGAGTGTCGAGAGGTGAGTGGTTTCCCTTCCAAGTCCTGTTTCCTCCGTGCTTTTGATGGCGTTGGTACTGCCCCGGAAAAGCTGGCGGATTGGCGGGTTGTGATGGGGTGGGCGGTACATTGTCTTCTGCCTGTCTGTTGGTGGTTACCGCTGCGGTGTTTGTTGCTACCGCCGTGGCAGTCAGAGTGTTAAAGTGGCCTGCCTTGTTGGCGGTTTCCTCCGTGGTCATGATCCCCTGTTGGCGGTATTACCGCCGCTTTAACACCGACCGCCAGGGTTGTAATGAGGGCCTATGTCTTTTATTGACACTGTAAATTCATTACATCATGATGATTAAAATGTTGAAATTATGGCTAAAAACAAAGAGGAAACACGTTTTTAAAAGTACAGAAAATAGTGGTGGAGTTTGGAGGTCTAGTAACTACCTTGTGCTTGCAAGTATACTGCTGTTGCACGTACCACTATTTGAATTACCTAGTGTGTGATTTACTAATCTACAAAGTTTCTGTGTTTCATTGCTTAGTTTAGGAGGAGAGAGCAGGGTCATGCCATACTTACTACTACATGGCGCTGCAGCTCTCTTCCCCAGTGCTGGTGCTCTTTCCGGATACCTAGCACCACACACTCACCTTTGCATCATGGTGCAGAGGTGTGTGCGTGATGCGTACAGAACTGTAAGTGTCCTCTTCCAACTAGAAGTGTCCTCTTCAACAGAAAATACAAGGCTTAGTTACACTTTATGCAAGCTGTACAGTGTAGTACACATGCGAAGTGTGAAAAGCTAGGTGAAATAAAATAATTTCTTCTCAGTGCTTGCATAGCGAGGTGTTATTTTTGGAACAAACTTCTGTCTACCACTATTAGAAGATAGGGCTTTGCATCAAAAACAATGGATGGCACTTTGAGAATGGCCATGTACCACCATCGAGATGACCCCTTGATGCAAAGTCACACAAATTAGCACAAAGCATTACTTGCATTACTTTAAAGCTAATTTTCTGAGCGCACCATTATGCTGAAAGTGTATACTTGCCAACTCTTTGCATTGATTAGCGTCACTTTTTGTGAAATCTACCCCATACTGTCAATAATTGTGGTAACTCCCATCCTCCATACCATTAGGCAATATTTCCCCTTTTTTGTGGCTTAATGAACTGAAAATAGCACCCTTACTTAGTGCATCACTAGAACATAGCATATTTACTGCATTCGTCCACAAGTGCTCACTTTCTGTAAACAGGCCTTTAAATGTTGGTCTTATCTTGTCACATTTGCTGTGCATTCAAAGACACTGGTCAAATGCCAGGCTCTGTCTTCCGAGGGAGCTTAGTGTTTATTTTTCTTTCTCTGACTTCAAAGTGAGAGGATTTATGTGACAATCTAGGGGCGTGAAAGAAAAGGTGTTTTCTAGCACACAACACAATTAAGATGTCTGCAAATTAGCTTTTTAAATATTTCAGGCTATGGTCCTCATTACGAACTTGGCGATTTGGCCTGCCATGCCCGCAGTGGCAGCTGAAGCCGCCAGCCGGCATGGCGCGCCAAACTGCCATATTTTGAACATGGTGAGGGCCGCCAGTGGCAGCCCTCACCCACCGCCAGGCTCCCGCCGTCAGGCAGCCTGGCATCGAGTTGAAACACCATCCGCCAGGGTGGCGGCGCTACCCTGTGGATAATGTTTCATTTCCCACCAGCCTTTTCCTGATGGAATATCCCGCCAGGAAAAGGCTGGCAGAGGAGGTGCCCCAGGGCACCCCTGGGGGCCCCTGCACTGTCCATGCAGTTTGCATGGGCAGTGCAGGGGACCCGGTGCAGAGCCCCGTAGATCTGCGCGATGGGTGCAACTGCAACCTGCCGCACAGAGGCATTTATGGAGCCGCCGTCAATGTCCCGGCCAAACATTTCTGTGAGCCGGCAGGCGGAAGTAATGTTCATTATTTGGCCGGCGGGGTTTCGGGGTGTCTGGCGGTCAGTGTTTTGACCGCCAGCATGAACACAGCGGTTGTTTCCGCCGTGTTCATAATGACCACCTATATCAGAATTAGAAAAGCACAAATTAGGCAAATTGTTTGTACTTCTGAAGTGTGAAGGAAACAAATATTTTAATACCATCAACACAAAGCAATGCAGTAGGTGATGCCATTCCCATCCACTATTGTTTGTGTGCTGTATAATCTTACAGAAAAACTGCACACCTGTAAGTAATGGTCATTTACATTGAAAATGTGTTGTCTGTAATCACACTCTTATTGTTTGTGTGCTGTATCATTTTATCAGTAAAACTGAATGTATGTGCAAATGTAATGTTTTTTTCGATTGAAACTTTGTGGTCTGGAGTGATAGCACACCATGATTGACACACTCTATGCAACTCCACTTTATTACACTCTACTCTATGCCACTCTATGGCCATTCACTCTAGAACACTCTACAACACTCCACCCTATGACACTCCACACCAATCCATGCCCTTTTATGCCACTCCACTGTACTCCACTTTATGCCATTCTACTCCACTTTACACCACTCTATGCCACTCTATACCACTCTACTCCCTTCTACTCCACTCTACTCTGCTTTACACCACTTTACTTCCTTCATTCTGTGCCACTCTACGCCACGCCAGGCTTCTCCACTCTATGCCACTCCACTCTATCCTACTCTACTCTACAACACTGCATTCTATAAAACTCCATTCTATGACACTCCAATCCAAAATACTCCACTCCATGACACTCTTCTCCATTCCACTCAATGCCACTCCACAGTGCAACAAACACTCTACTTGACACTATGAAACTTAATTCTATGACGCTCTGCTCCATTTCACTCTACTCCTCTCTACACTACATCACTTTACTGTACTCCACCTTACCCCACTCTACAGCACAACACTCTATGACACTCTAGGCCACTCCACTCCACGACACTCCACTCTATGACACTCTACACCATTCCACTGTCCTCCACCCTACTACCCTCCACACCAGGCTACTGTACTTCACTCTATGCCAATCCATTCTATGGCAATATGCCACTCCACTCTACAACTCTATGACACTGCACAACGTCACTCTAGGCCACTCTATGCCACTCCACTCTAAGCCACTTCACTCCATGACACTAAATTCTATGCCACTCCATGCCACTTCACCCTAGTACACTCCAGGCTATGCCACTTCACTCTTTGGCACTTTATTTCACTGTACGCTATGCCACTCCACTTTACTCCACTCTACTCCACTCCAAGACACATTATTCCACTCTTTCACACTGTACCCCAGTCTCGTTGCACCAATCTATGACACTCCAATCTATGTTTCTCCAGTCCACGACAATCCACTCTATGAGTCTCTAATCCACTCCATTCTACTCCACTCCATGCCACTTAATGCCACTCCACTCTATGACATTCTACACCACTCTGCAGAACTTAGCTCTAGGCCACTCTACATCACAACATTCCACAGCACTCTATGCCACTCCATGCTACTCCTCTCTACACCACTCCACTCCAGCCCAGTACACTCTCCAACACTCTACTCTGTGACACTCCATTTGACACCACTCCATTATAATCCACTCCACTCTACAACACTCCACTCTGACACTCAACTCTATGACACCCTACTCCATTCCATTCTACTGTATTCTATGCCGCTCCACAATAGGACACTCTACTCCAGTCTACGAAACTTCACACTGTGACATTCCACTCTATGACATTCAACTCTATGACATTCTAACCATACCATTCTACTCCACTGTACATCACTCCGCTCTACTCTACGTCACTCTATGTCACTCCACTCTATGGCCCTCTAGGCTACTCCACTCTATGACATTCTATGCCACTCCATTCTATGCCACTCTACACCACTCTATACCATGCTGCACCATTCCACTCTACTGCACTCCATGCCACTCTACTCAGCTCTACACTCCACACACTCTGTGCTTTGCAACTTCACTCTATAACACTTTACTCCAGGCTATGCTACATCACTATACTCTACTCCACTCCGCGCCACTCCAATCCACAACTCTCTGTTCCATTATATAACACTTTACTCTACTCTACATCATGCCACTCTATGACATTCCACTCTACAACCCTCCACTCTACATCACACCATTCTATGACACTCTACTCCATTCCACTCCACTCTTTGCCATTATGTACCACTATACTCTATGATGCTCTATGCCACTCCACACTACTTAACTCTAGGCCACTCAACTCAAGTCTACACCACTCTACTCCACTCTACACTACTCTCCTCCATTCTGCGCCACTCCATGACACTACTCCACTCTACAAAACTCTACTCCACTCTATGGCACTCCACATCACTTTACTCCACTCTATGCCATTCCACTTTATAACACTCTGCAGCACTCTACTAATCTCTACAACACTCTACTTCACTATATGCCCCTCCATGTCTCTCTACTCCACTCTATGCAATTCCTTCTATGCCACTTTACTCCACTCTGCATCACTCTACTCTAGTCCAGTTTACTTTATGAAACACTACTCCATTCTACTCCACTCTATACCACTCCACTTTATGAGACTGTACTCCACTCTGCGCACTTCCTCTCTATGCCACTCTACTCTACACCACTCTACTTTACTGTACTCTACTCCACGACACTCCACAACACTCCATTCTACTCCACAGCACTCCAATCTAGTCCACAACACTTCACAACACTCCACTCTGACACTCCATGAGACTCCACTGTGCACCATGGCACTCCACTCTACTCCACAACACTCCACTCTACACCACACCAATCTGTGACACTCTACTCCACTCTACGCCTCTCCACTCTACCTCTGCACTCTCAACTCCTCCACTGTATGCAACTCTACTCCATTCTACACCACTGTACTCCGCTCTACTCCACGACACTCCAATACTCTCCACAATACTCCTTGCTACTCTGCAGCACTCCAATCCACTCCATGACATTCGAGTCTCCTCTATGACACTCCACTTCACTATATGGCACTCCACTCCACTCTACTGCACGACACTACATTCTAATCTATAGCACTCTACTCTACAACACTCCAATGTACGACACTCCACAGCACTACACTCCATGCCACTCCACAACACTCTACGCCACGCTCTGACGCGGCGTCTCTTTCTGGCCTTGCGGGTGGAACGCGCTACTGATATTCGGAGCGCCGTTCCCCGCGTTTTTTGACTATGCTTTCTGGGAAGCATATATTTCGCTCCCGGTCGCGCTACACTTACTTGTAGCCTTTTTTCTTCTTTTGTTGCTGGTGGTGGGTTTTTTGTTGTCCTTTTGCCTGTCTCTATCCATGTTGTGTCCATCTTGTCTTCTTCGTGTTTTTGTCCCAGCATGCTCTGTTTTTCTTTTATACTACTTCCTTTTTCCTATACTGGTCTATGGGCTTTTCCCAATCCAAGATGGTGTTACTTCCCTTTCCTGTGATGTCACTTCCCTTTTCTCAGTATATAAGTCAGTCAGTCTTGCTCCTTGCATTGCAAACACTTCCTTCTGGTTGTTCTGTTCGCTCCTGTTCTTTGTTCCTGCTTTTTGCCTTGGGAGATTTTTGCCTGTTCTTTGTTCCTGCTTTTGCCTTGGGAGATTTTTGCCTGATCTTTGTTCCTGCTTTTGCCTTGGGATATTTTTGCCTGTTCCTTTTTTCCTGCCTTTTACCCTGGATATTGCCTATTTTTGTTTCCTGTTGTCAAGTCCTGTTTTTTCTTGTTTTCCTTCAGGAGTTCCTGTTGGAGGTTTTTTCCCCAGTGTTGGGTTTTTTTCCCTCTGGGACTCCTTCTGGAGGGTACGGTCTGCTTTGGCGTGGCCTGTCAAGGAGTATCCAGGACCTGTAGAAGACTTGGTGTATTCGCCAATCCGAAATCCAAAGGTGAGAAGTCCAGCGCAGTACGTGACACTCCACTCCTCTCCACAGCACGCTCCTCTATGCCACTAACTTGTAGCCATTCTGAACAGCAGTCACACTGCTGTACAAAATGGATCAAAACAGATTGTCAAATCAAATAGCTTGTGCATAGGCGCGATCTCTTGGCTTTGCCAATGCTTGATTTTGCCTAATATTCTGCTGGTTTTTAGGAGGCCTGGGCAAGCCAGGCCAAGTCCTGACCCATTGTAGCTAAGAATTATATTACCTGACAGTCATTTCCGGAAGTGAGCCTCGTGAAGTGTGAGAGCTAAATTGCTGGTTCTTTTCTGTGCAGCATCCACCCAACATACTATTTTCATAAGAAAGTGAAAGAAGAAGTGCATAGGGGAACAGAAGGTAGTGACTGCAGACATTACTTTTAGCTTAATCCTCACTTCAAACAACATTCAGGACCACAGGGCCGCCTGAACAGAAGCGTAACTGTAGTACACCAGGCCTCCCTATGGCAAAGTCATCAGGGGAATGGATGTCACTTAGGCACCCAATGTGTAAAATCAATGTGTGCCCTAGCACAGCTAGAAGATCGCCCAGTCCTGCTACAGAATTTGTATATGAAATTTTGCTAGTAATTTAATGATGTGGATCAAGTAGTCACACATCAGATGGAATAACATGAAGTCTACTGCTTCTATGTCAGTTGTGTTATGACACTGAGCCCACCAATCCCAGGCTCTCTTTATTTAATATGATGTGCTTCAAAGATTGATTTTATCATCTGTTTGTCTTGTTGTGAAGCAGTGTTTTAACTATCACCTGTGTCAGTTCAGCTTTTTGCCTCCAACATAATCACCCTCTCTCTGGGACACAGAGGAGCCTATTTGGGGACTCCATCCCCCATTCATCCATGTACCAGGAGGCGCACTTGCAGTTTGCTGCTGCTAGGGACCGGGCTGCCCTTCTTAGGAGGTCATAATCGCTTTTGCAGTCCTGCAGAGCAGGACACAGAGGAGGCTGTTTAAGTGATATTCTGCCTCAGTGGACATTGATAACATTTGGGGAACCCATCCCCGTCCATCCACGTGCCAGGAGGTGCGCCTGCAGTTTGCTGCTGCCAGGGGCTGGGGCTATCCTTCCTACATGCTCATAAGCCCTTTTTTAATGCTGCAGCGAGGTGTAGTGTCGGCGGTTGCCAGCACCGAGAGCGAACAAATTACCAAGCACACGTTTGGCTGGAGTTCATTTGTGGCAAGGTGTGGCTGATGGACGACACGCTCCTGTTCCGGCCTCTGATCACATACACGCGTCGCATCTGGCCACATCCCGGACCATGATTTTATTTATGCATACTCCCCCACGACCAGGGCAGACGATACCAGGCAACCAAAAAGGGGGGAAACACAGTAGCAACTTTTATTAACACCATTCCCTCCAGTCTCCTTGCTAATGGTAGTGTCCGGTGACCAGTTACATCACTGGCGTATGACACTACATTCCTCCTAAAAATCAAAACAAGATACTTAGACCACATGAAATCGAGTTACACATCCAACATGTGATCGTCTAGTCTCACTGTTGGGGCTGGGATCCTGCGCAAATGGTACCTTGTGCCCTCCGACCTTCCTGGGCCAGTGTTGTGACTTGAGCCACTCAATGGGATAGCATCTTGAGCGGGAATCTGTGAGATGTCATCTGACACCTCGGGACTAGTCTCACCACCAGCGTCTCCATCAGGTAGGGACAGCAAGGCATCATCTGTTACTGGCAGATCTGGCTCTCGCAGGATGCCTTCTGAAGGATGAAATCTCTTAAATAGACATATGTTGCGGATCACAACATCAGCGCCACATTGGGCCACTACAGAAGATCCATTCCGAAGTATGATTGTCCAGGGAACAGGGTCAAAAGGCATGCGGAATTTACTGCCTGCGGACAGCTCCTTCAGCAGCACCTTATCACCAACTTTGAGGTCTGAGGGTACAGCCTGTCGTCGGCAACTTGCGTAGCAATTTGTAGCAGATCGTCGCTCTTGGACTTGGTCGAGATCTATCAAAGTGGGGACCAGTGATGTGGGATGGGGTCAGCCACTGCCCTCCCAAATACCACATGTCCAGGAGCTCGACTAGTCGTGAAGTGGGGAGTCTGGCGACAGTTTAGCAAAAACGAATATATGGCATAATTACTGGTTTGGCCACTAGCATGAGCAATGCGTATTACTTTATTTAAGATACTCTAATGAAGTGCTCAACTTCACCGTTGGCCTGGGGCCACCGTGGAGTGATCCACCGATGTCGGATACCAGCACTTTCAAAATACCCCGCCATTTCTCGACTCTGAAAAGGAGGGCTATTGTCAGTCTTGATTTCAGAGATGAGATCATGAGTGGCCATGATTTTCTCAATGCGGGGTATCACCACTTCGGCTGTGAGAGCATGTATGATCTCTACTTCTGGGCATTTTGAAAAGTCGTCGATCATGACCATAGTGTGGCGGCCATCTGGGAGGCTTCCAAAGGCAAGACTCGCTGATACCCATGGTGCCCCGGGACTGGGCTCGGTTTCAACTGGAGCTGGTGGCTGGGTACTCCGGATGCTTGGCACCACTCACATGACCTCACCCCACTTTCTACTTGTTCATCTATGAGGGGAAACCATACTTTGGACCTCAGATGGCTCTTGGTCTTGACCATGCCTTGGTGACCATTGTGAGCTAACTGCACTACTCTGGCGGTGAGAGATGTCGGTATTACTAGCCTGCACCTTGTGAGAAGACATCCATCTGCATCCACCGTTAGTTCATCCCGAACATTGTACAAGCTTCCTCGAATACGTTGGGAAACAGAAGTTAGGGTTGGCAGCTGTTTGTTCACTACGTACCACTGGTTGGTCTGGATTGCTTTCAATGTCTTCTGGAGGCATTCATCACTGGCTGTAGCTTGGACTATCTCACTCACAGATAGGGGTAATGGCCTGAAATGGTCTGAGATGTATTTGACATACTCTTCCATTACTTGTGCGTCATGTACTTCACTGTCTGAGGCTGCTCGGGGTGTCTCAACAGATAATCTGCAGGATTATCAGACCCAAAGCAATACTCCAATTGACATCTGTAGTCCTGTAATTGGAGAATCGATTTCTCTATCCTAAGAGGGGGCTTTGAGGCTGTACCGTTGAAAAGGGGTATGAGGAGTTTGTGGTCAGTTGTTACTATGAAGGGGCGACCATATACATAAATTTGTAAATGTCTACAGCCCCAGTGCACAGCAATGAAGTTACACACTCAAGATAACGCCCTGCTCACCCATTGGAAGCTTGGCACAAGTAGTCAGGCTTATCTCAAAGGCAATGTATAATGTATTTGTACCAACACACATAGTAATACAGTAAAAACACTACAAAATTAACACCACACCAGTTTAGAAACAATAGGTAATATTTATTGAAATCAAACAAGATCAAAACAACAAAAAATCCAAATATACACAAGTTAAGATATGGATTTTCAAAAGAATGAGTCTTACTCCATTAAAAACAATGGAAACGTTGATTTTACACAAAGTACCTGGTTTGCGTCAGAAATAAAGGTGCACAGGTGAGCTTGCGTCGGAAAAGTCAGTGGTGCATCGATTCCTTACTCACAAGTGAGGCTGTGTGTCATTGCATCTCTGGTCGGGTAGGCGATATGTCATTTTTCTACCCCACAAGAGAGCGATGTGACGATTTCCAGACAGGGCACCTCTGATTCACACAAGTTCACTATGACTTTGTTGCCCAGCGACGATGCGTGAGAAATCCGGTCCCACGTGTTAGAGAACCACGCTGCATGGGATTAGCATCGACATCAACAGTCTCAAACGGGTATTGCGTTGTTTTTCCAGCCGTGATGCATCGATCTCCCAGCCGAGATGCAGGTGGAGTGTCGATTCTAGCCGCGAAGCTGGTGGCACATCCTTTTTCAGCTGCGTTGCGGGTGATGCGTCTAAAATGTCCCCGCACGGGGTTCCGTGCGTGGTTTTCAGTCCTTGTTCTGCCAACTTCACCTTTCAAGGCCCCAGGGACTGGATGGGCCACCACTTGGCAGAGCAGGAGTCTTCAAAACAGGACACAAGTTAAGTCCAAGCCCTAGGAAATTCTTCCCAAGAAGGAATGCACAAAAAAGTCCAGTCTTTGTCCCCTTTGACAGGCAGAAGCAACAACTGCAGGTTAGCCCAACAAAGCACAGTCACAGGCAGGGGCAGCACTTCTCCTCAGCTCTTCAGCTTTTCTCCTTGGTAGAGGTTCCTCTTGAATCCAGGCGTGATCTAAAAATCTGGGATTTTGGGTCCATTACTTATACCCCCTTCTGCTTTTGAAGTAGCCAAACTTCAAAGGAAAGTCTTTCTTGTTTACAGGACCCTGCATTGCCCAGGCCAGACATCAGACACACACCTGGGGGTTGAAGATTGCATTGTGTGAGGACAGGCATAGCCCATTCAGGTGTACATGACCACTCCTCCCTCCACTCGAGTCCAGATGGCTCATCTGGATATGCAGGTTGTACCCCAGCTCCCTTTGTGTCACTGTCTAGAGGGGATTCACAAACAGCCCAACTGCCAGTCTGACCCAGACAGGCAATCCAAAAGCAGGCAGAGTCACAGAATTGTTAAAGCAAGAAAAGCCCCCCTTTCTAAAAGTGGCATTTTCAAACTAACAATCTAAAAACCACCTTTACTAAAATATGTTTTTTTTAAATTGTGAGTTCAGAGACCCCAAACGCTATATTTTCATATGCTCTCAAGGGAAACTGCACTTTAAGGATATTTAAAGGCACCCCCCATGTTAACCTATAAGAGAGATAGGCCTTGCACCAGTGAAAACTGAATTTAACAGTATTTCACTGTTAGGACATATAAAACACATCAGTATATGTCCCACCTTTTATAAACACTGCACCCTGCCCATGGGGATACCTAGGGCCTACCTTAGGGGTGCCTTACATGCATGAAAAGGGAAGGTTTAGGCCTGGCAAGTGGGTACACTTGCAAGGTCAAATTAGTAGCTTAAAAATGCACACACAGACTCTGCAGTGGCAGGTCTGAGACATGTTTACAGGGCTACTCATGTGGGTGGCACAATCAGTGCTGCAGGCCCACTAGTAGCATTTGATTTACAGGCCCTAGGCACCTGAATTGCACTTTACTAGGGACTTGATAGTAAATAAAAAATGGCAATTATGGAAAAAACAATTACACATAGAATTTCACATAGGGAGGACTTGTACTTTCCCACTGGTCAGCAGTGTTAAAGTGCTCAGAGTAACAAAAACAGCAAAAACAGAGTCCAGCACACAGCAACAACCTGAGAAGCAGAGGCAAAAAGTTAGGAGAGAGGCACCAAGGATGCCAGGTCTAACACATGCCCCCCCCCCAGCTGAAAGTGGACTACCCAACCTCATGGGAGCTCTCATCACTAAAGCGGAAGAATCTGGACAGACCATCAGCATTGGTGTGTTCTGTTCCACCGTAAAGTCCATCCCCTGTGGGGAAATTGACTATCTCAACTGTTTTGGATTCTTACCCCCTCATCTGCATTAATCATCTGAGGGGCCTGTGGTCTGTCTGAACCCGGAAGTGAGTCCCAAACAAGTAGGGCCTTAGCACTCCACTTATGTTCCCTGGGAAGTAACCCCCTATTAATGAAGGCTATAGGCTGGTCCAGGCCCTCTTCATTTAGCTGTGACAACATTGCTCCTACACCATGCTCTGAAGTGTCAGTCTGCACGACAAATTCTTTCGAGAGCTCAGGTGCCTTCAGCACGTGTGCCATGCAAAAAAGGCATCAAAAGCTGTCTGGCAAGACTCAGTCCAGATCACTTTCTTTGGTTATTTCTTAGAGGTTAACTCTGTTAAGGCAGCAACAATGGTGCAATACCCCTTAACAAACCTCCTATAGTAACCTGTGAGACCTAAAAAGGCTATCACCTCAGTCTGGGTTTTGGGAGGCTCTCAAGCCAGAATGGTGTCAATCTGTGGCTGTAGGGGGTGCCACCTGGCCACTCCCCACCTGGTGTCCCAAGTATACCACAGAATCCTGCCCTATTTGACACTTGCTTGCCTTAATAGTGAGGCCTGCCTTCTGCAGGGCCTCCAACACTTTGCATAGGTGCTGCAAGTGTTCCCCCCAAGTGGAGCTGAACACAGCAATGTCATCCAGGTAGGCTGCACTGAAATCGTCAAGTCCAACCAGTACCTGGTTAACCAGCCACTGAAAAGTGATAGGGGCATTTTTCATTCAAAAGGGCATCAGCCTATACTGGTAGTGCTCATCTGGGGTAGAAAATGCAGACCTCTCCTTGGCCCCCTCAGTCAGAGGAATTTTCCAATATCCAGATGTTAAGTCAAATGTGCTGAGATATTGGGTTGGCCCTAACTGATCAATGAGCTCATCAGCCCGGGGATGGGGTGTGCATCAGTCTTAGTGACCGCATTGAGTCCCCGGTAATCCACACAGAACCGGACTTCTGGAGTGGCACTAGGAACAGCAGCTTTTGGGGCCAAGACCACAGGGATGGCCCAAGGGTTGCTGGAGAACTCAATAACCCAAGGGCTAACATTTAGGATACTTCATCCTTTATGTTGGCCCTGACCTTGTAAGTTACTCCGTAAAATTATGCTTCACAGGAGGACTGTCCCCAGTGTCCACATCATGTGTACACAGATGAGTTACCCCTGGGATTAAAGAAAATAGAGAGGCAAACTGTTCCAACACTTGGCGACAGGCCCTCTGTTGCTCTGTGGTCAGTGAGGGGGAGAGGTTCCCACCCTCCACACACCCATCTGTCTCCTTAGCAGACAGGGGGTCAGGCAGAGGCTCACTCTCTTCCTCCACCCCATCATCTGTTTCTAGGAACATTGTCACCTCTGTCCTCTCAAAATGAGGCTTGAGGCAGTTCACATGTAGGACCCTCAAAGGGAACCTGGGAGTGCGCAAGTTCACCAGGTAGGTGACATTCCTCTTGCTCCACTGCCTCAAAAGGCCCCGTCCCCTTATCCTGGAGAGCCCTAGGGCTCCTGGGGCCATCACCCACACTTTCTGGCCAGGCTGAACTCAACCAGAGTGGCATTCTTGTCATACCAGTGCTTCATATCTTCCTGGCTTGCTTCTAACTTTTCTTGGTTGAGCTTCCTGAAGCGGGCTGTCTGGTTTCTAAAAGCCAGCATGTAACTGAATATATCCGGGGGGGACTTACTGGAGGCTTTCTCCAAGCCTTCCCTAGCCAGACTCAAAGGTCCCCTCACAGGGTGGCCATACAGTAACTCAAAAGGGCTAAATTCAAGACCCTTTTGAGGCCCCTCCCTGCAGGCGCACGGAAGGCATGGCAAGAGGACGTCTCACTGACACCTTAAGGGCTCTGACAGGACCATGATTATGCCCTTCAAGGTGCACTTGAGTCTCTCAACCAGACCGTTACCTTGGGGGTGGTAAGGAGTGGTGAACCTATATGTCACCCCATACTCCTTCCACAGAGACTTCATATATGTTTAAATGAAGCTGGTACCCCTATCAGATACCACTCCTTGGGGAACACCATGCGGGTAAAAACTCCTTTCCATGCACATCCCACCACAGGGGAGGTGATTGACCTCAAAGGAATGGCTTCTGGGTACTGGGTCACATGGTCCACCAGGACTAGGATACATCTGTTGCCCATGGCTGCCATGGGATCCAGAGGCCCCACAATGTCAATACCAACCCTTTCAAAGAGGGTGGTGACCACAGGAAAAGGTTGGAGGGGAGCCTCACATTTCACCCCACTCTTGCCACTTGCCATGACACATTTGGCAAGACCTACAACGTGCATCTGAGTGCCTGTGCATTAGGGGCCAGTAAAAGTGGGTGACAAGCTGTTCAAAGGTGTTGTCCTGCCCCAATGTCCAGCTAAAGGCACACCATGAGCCAGACCCAGTAGGAAGGCTCTGAAGCAGTGGGGTCCCACCAGCACACTGGCTGACCCATGCTCAGCAACCTTAGGCTCATTATATAGGAGACCGTCCTCCCAGTAGACCAATTGTGATCCAGACTCATTGCCAGACGCCTGGTCTGCAACCTGCCGACGCAAACCCTCCAGAGTAGGGCATGACTTCTGTGCTTCACGGAATGCTTAGCTGGTGGGTTCCCCTTCCTGCTGCCACTGAGTCAGCTCAGGGACCTTTCCCAGTTCGACCACCTGTTCACTTGTAGGTTCTGGGGCATCCCCCTCAGGTTCAGTCTCCTCCCAGGCCATGGGAACTTCTAGAGCTGGTTTCCATCGCCCCATGCCTTTCCTCCTTCTGGCAGACACCTGGGCCACTCTTTCAGGCTCCAGGATCTACTGATCATCCTGATGGGCTGCCATTGACCGGATGGACACACACACCCACCCAGGCAAACCCAGCATCTCCAAGTGAGACCTATGACCAACCTCCTTCCAAAGGGAATCCTCCAGGTCATTGCCAAGCAGACAACCTACAGGCATGGCTGGACTCACAGCTACTCTCAAGGCACCTGAGACCACCCCCCCTATTGAAAGGGAATCTGTGCCACTTTCCACAGGCACTCTGAGTTGTCTACTGCAACTACTTGTGAAGTACATGGGGTTCTATCTTCTTTTCAGACACCAGGTGAATTCTCACAGTAGTCACTCTGGCTCCGGTGTCTCTCAGAGCCTCTACCCTCTATTCATTGATGGTCACCCACTGCTTGTACTTCTTAGTGTTCTCAGGCACAAGGGTTCTCAGACCATCTCTCTGTGCACTAGTGAGACACCCACCTGGAACCCACTTCTCCCCAAGCACTACACTGGGCAAACCCTGTGACTGAACACCAGTGGGTGCCGGTGTCCACTTGAGACATTTGGGATTCCCCTTCACATAACCCACCTGGTCACATGCATAACACTTGGGGGACCCCCTTCCGCAGGTTTTCCTTGTTTTTTTTAGGGCTTAGGGTGGGTGGAGGGTTCGGATAGTTTAGGTATTAGTGTTGGGGGAAGGTTTTGAGGCTCATGGTGGGTGGGGGTGTCAGGGTACTTTAGTTTTGAGGGCAGGGCTGGGGGTTTGGGGTAATTTTTGTTTAGGGCTCAGGGCGGGTGGGGGATCTGGGTAGTTTAGATTTTAGGGGCAGGGTTGACGGGTCGGGCAGTTTTTTTCAGGGCTCAGGGTGAGTGGAGGAGTCCAGGTAGTTTAGGTTTTAGGGGCAGGGTGGGGTGTTGGGATAGTATGGCCCTCATTACAACCCTGGTGGTCAGTGATAAAGCGGCGGCAATACCGCCAACAGGCCGGCAGTAAGAAAAATGGAATTATGACCATGCAGAAACAGCCAACACATACAGCCACTTTACACTCCCACCGCCACGGCGGTAGCAACAAATACGGCAGCAGTAACTGCCAACAGCCAGGCGGAAGACAATGTACCGCCCACACTATTATGACACACCAATCTGCCACCTTTTCCGGGGCGGTACCAACGCCATCAAAAGCATGGCGGAAACAGTACACAGAAGGGAAACAACTCACCTCTCGACACAAGGAAGAAACACGATGGCATGGAGCCCAAACTGCACATATTTCCAATAGTTGTCTACCTCCTTCTACACCAGGAACACAAACAGAGCGAAGACGACCATGGTGAGTACTGCACCTAGCACACAAGCGAGGAGGGAGGAAAAAGAGAGTGACACACACACGCAACACGCAACACCCCCACCCCCAACACCATACACCAAACAGATGCAACAACATCACATATACACCCTTAACCCTCAGGAATAACGCAGGGACAAAAGGAATTGATTAAAGTGAGTGTAATATTGCAAATTTAGATATATACATCCTTAAAGCAATAAACAGTATATACAATATATACAGATGGAGGGACAATGCCCACTCCAAAATGTCCGTGGCGCACAGGGCCGTAACATATAGGCCAAGGCCACATTTGACTCCTGCCTCAATACAAAGAGAACACTGCAGGGGCATCAAGTCAAAAACACACAGGCACCTCAGGGGCACAGGGAATGGGGGGCACCTCAGCTGGAAGATGGTACAACACCACTGCTCCTGGAGGGGGCTGCATGCTTTCTGCGATGTCCTGGGGAGTGCAAAGCCACAGTCTCTCAAGTGTGTGGTTTCCCACTGCTTGGTCCTGGGGAGTGCAAATTCACAGTCTCTAAAGTGGGTGGTTTGCCCACTGCTTGGTCCTGGGGAGTGCAAAGCCAGTCTCTCAAGTGGGTGGTTTGCACACTGCTTGGTCCTGGGGAGTGCAAAGCCACAGTCTCTCAAGTGGGTGGTTTGCCCACTGCTTGGTCCTGGTGAGTGCAAAGCAACAGTCTCTCTCTAGTGGATGGCTTCTCCACTGGTTCTGGAGGGGGCTTTGTGCCCAGTGTGCTTTGTCCTGGCAAGGAGGGGTTGAGTGGATGCCTTCTTCCACTGGTTCTGGAGGGGGCTTTGTGCCCAGTGTGCTTCATCCTGCCAAGGAGGGGGTGAGTGGATGTTTTCTTCCACTGGTTCTGGAGGGGGCTTTGTGCCCAGTGTGCTTCATCCTGCCAAGGAGGAGGTAAGTGGATGCCTTCTTCCACTGGTTCTGGAGGGGGCTTTGTGCCCTGTGTGCTTCATCTTGCCACGGAGGGGGTGAGTGGATGCCTTCTTCCACTGGTTCTTGAGGGGGCTTTGTGCCCTGTGATGCTGATCCTAGATTCCGCAAGGTCACAGTCTCTCACCTGGGTGTTACACCTACACATGTTGCAGGGGCTAGGCTCCAGGCCCAGGCACCAGATCCATCCTGCCTGCGGCGTCAGTTCCCTGTACATTGGCCTTCGCAGCTGTTGTTCCCTTCCTGCCCTTGGCAGATGGTGGTGCCTCCTTGCTTCTGCCAGCTGGTGTTCCCTTCCTGCCCTTGATGGCTGGTGTTCCCTCCTTCCCCTTGCTGGCTGGTGGTGCCTCCTTCCCCTTGCTGGCTGGAGGTGCCTCCTTCCCCTTGGTGGCTGGTGGTGCCCCCTTCATCTTGCTGGCTGGTGTCCCCTTCTTACCCTTGCTAGCTGGCGGCCCCTTCTTGCCCTTGGCAGGTGGTGCAGGCACACTGGCTGTGTTGACGGGTGCCTCCTTGGAGCCTCGCACACCTGCAGTAGCTGCAGGAACTACAGTGGCAGTGGACTGGGTGGCTGAGGTGCTGGCCTGGGTTCTGCCCACCCTGGCCCGAAGTGAAGGATGGTGGGGGGAGGGGCAGGGAAGAGGTCAAGGGTGGAGATGAAACTGCAGCTGGAAGAGGGTGAAGGTTTGGGAGTGGAGGAAGAGGGAGTGGTGGTAGGAGGTGTCAGTCTGGTGTGTTTGGATGCAGGTGCATTGGCTGGATGCTGTTGTGAGCTGGATGGCTGTTGGGTGTCTGAGGGCTTGCTTTTGTGTACTTTGGGAGGAGGGGGCACAGGCACAGTGGGAGAGGACACAGGGGACGTGTGCATGGATGTGGGGGTGGTGACTGCCAGTGAGGGTCATGTTGTGATAGGTGTGCCTGTGATGGAGGTAGTGGATGAGGATGTAGTGCATGCAGTTGTGAGTGGAGAAGCAACTGGGAGGGAGGTGGACGATGAGGAGGAGGGGGACACAGTGGAGGCAGTGGATATTGGTGTGTCTGCATCTGGATGGTTCTTGTGTGAGTGCCTGTGGGATGAAGTGTGGTGCTTGAGTTTGCCTGAGCCACTTCTCTGTGTTGATTTGGGTGCATGCAGGTCTGAAGGTGTGCTTGGGATAGGCTGGGGTTGAGGGGAATGGGAGTGGGTAGAGGAAGTTGGAGGGGGAGACTAGAGACAGGGACAATGGCTGCCATCAGTGAGTTGGCCAGACCCTGGAATGCTCTCTGTTGGGCCGCCACACCAGAGTGAATGCCCTCTAGGTATGCATTTGTTTGTTGCAAATGCCCTGCTAGACCCTGGATGGCATTCAGTATGGCTGACTGCCCAACAGAGAGTGATCTCAGGTGGTCAATAGCCCCCTCACTGAGGGCAGCAGGGCTGACTGGGACAAGTCCTCAGGTGCCTTGGGGCGAAGGAGATGCCCACCCTCCTGGGTGAGCGGGCAAGGGAAGCTCGCTGAGGGGCTGCTGAGAGGGCGGTGCTGGTACGGGGGTGGCGGCAGTACCTGAAAATGGAGTGGGCACGGAGGTGTCCTCCACTGCCAGGGAGCTTCCATCAGAGGAGCTGGTGCCCTCACCGTTGGTGGATTCTGCCTCCAGGCCCATGTGGGATGCAGCTCCCTCTGTCGCCGGTGCCTCTGCTCCTCCGCCACATGATGCTAATGCACACCAGGACAGGGTGACAAAACAAAAAGGGGGAGAGAGACAGAGGATACACTTGATCTATGCCAGCAACAACACTACCGTTGGCGTACACAACTCACAAGGAACAGCCCTATGCACTAGGCCATGCACTACCAGTTACAATGCTAGTCACCAGGCCATGGGGTACAATGCCTAACGCCATTAGCTGCACACCTGGAACCCAAAGAACCCTGCCCAGTAGTAGATGCCCACTAGCATTATTGAGGTTGGAGTGCATCTGAGCTTGCCCATCATGGAACTTACCCTGCCATGTTCGCACTGGCCTAGGGGCACCCACAGACCCACATCCCCCACCCAGGCAGCACCTAAACATGTGCAAAGTCATGATTCTGAATCTGTACTCACCCCCTTGTGGCTGCTGTGATGCCTTCAAGCGCCATTCCAACTCTGGATAGGCCACCGCCAGGATGAGGAACATCAGGGGTGTCAGGGTACGACAGGCACCCCTTCCTCGTTGGGAGGCCAGACCCAGCTGGGCCTCCGCCGTCTTCCTTACCCAGCGGCACAGGTCCTCCCACCGTTTTCGACAGTGGGTGCTCAGTCTGTCAAAGACCCAGAGGGTTCGCACCTCCTTGGCAATGGCATGCCAAATACCCTTTTTCTGATGGGTGTTGACCTGGAGAAAAAGATACAGCAGAAAAGGGATTATTCAGACCTTCCTGACTGTTATACTCATGGCCCACCACATCCCTCCCATCCCCTTACGCGCAGACATTTTTCATCAAACATGCATTACTCTGCCCAAGACCCCTCAGCCCCCCTGCTACACAAGGCTTACACACACAGCACTCCATACATTCATGCCCCACGCATCGTGCCCACAGTGTACTCATCTGTTTGTCTGGAGGACCATAAAGTAATGGGTACTGAGGTAGGACCCCATCCACTAGTCTCTCCAACTCCTCAGAAGTGAAGGCAGGAGCCCTTTCCCCAGACACTCGAGCCATGGTATCTTCCAGACACAGGTCACAGCAGCACTTGCAGTGTAGGTCCTCTCCTGTTGAAGGTCAGGTAGCAAGTGAGTGAACAGATAGAAAATGGCAGTCACGTCTGCGGCGGAGTGTACCATCACTGCCGGCATATATCACCATTGGCTCCTGGAACCCGTAGGCCCCAATGATAACCAATGATGTGTTGCCCAGCGGTCATCGAACACCTCCCGCAACAGCGCACAACACCAGCGGAATTACCTCATTTCCACTTGTCCCTCCTCACAATTCAGGCGCCTGTCATTTCAGGGGGGCACAGGCCATGGCACCTAATTGCGTCACAGCAGTCATAGGCACACCAACGGACCTACATGTTCACATACTGTTTCTGTAAAAAAAGAAAGGCATATTAATCAGAGTATACGTTTGAATATGACCATCTGCTCCCCGTTTTTGACCCTAGAGTTCAAGCATTGAGTATTAATAGGAGATGGAGACATACCCCTGTATACCGATCCCTGGTGGACCCGGTGACAATGGAGGACACGCACATTATTCTAACCTACAGACTTGATAGGGCCACAATCCAAGAGCTGTGTGCCCAATTGGAGCCAGACCTGATTTTCATCTATCCGCCACCCCACAGGTATCTCCCCTCTAGTGCAGGTCCTGTCAGTGCTCCATTTCTTGGCAAGTGGTTCCCTCCAAGTGACAGTGGCCATGGCATCAGGGATGCCAGAGCCTATGTTCTCAAACGTGCTGACCAGAGTGTTGTCTGCCCTGATGAAGCACATGTGCAGCTACATCGTATTCCCCCGGGTGGAGGATTTGGCCACAGTGAAGGCTGACCTCTATACAATGGGACATATCCTCAACATTATTGGTGCTATTGATGGTACACATATTGCCTTTGTCCCACCCCGGAGAAATGAACAGGTGTTCATAAATTGAAAGAGCTTTCACTCTCTGAATGTGCAGATGGTGTGTTTGGAGGACCAGTACATCTCCCATATCAATGCAAAGTATCCTGGCTCTGTGCATGATGCCTGTATCTTGAGGAATAGCAGCATCCCATATGTGATGTCTCAACTCCAGAGGCACAGAGTGTAGCTAATAGGTGAGCCCATGGTCTCCACCCAGTTGATGTAGGTATATGGGTGTGGGGTTGTCCCTAAGGGTGAGTGTCTGGCTAACAGGTATCCCTCGATATTTACAGGTGACTCTGGTTACCCCATCCTCTGACCCCAGTGAGGAATCCCAGAACAAGGGCAGAGGAACATTACAATGAGGCACATGGATGACAAGGAGGATCATTGAGCACACCTTTGGCCTCCTGAAGGCCAGATTCCGGTGCCTCCATCTGTCAGGTGGATCCCTGAGCTACTCACCCAAGAAGGTGTGCCAGATCATCGTTGCATGTTGCATGTTGCACAACCTGGCCTTGAGACGCCAGGTGCCTTTTCTGCAGGAGGATGAGGCTGGAGATGGTTGTGTGGCAGCGGTGGAGTCTGTGGACAGTGATGAAGAGGAGGCAGAGGAAGAGGATGTGGAAAACAGAACTACTATAATTCAAAAGTACTTCCAGTGACACACAGGTAAGACACTGTAACTTCACCTTCCTTTGCAGTTTTGTGTTGGACATTGTACATGGCAGCCTGATTTTCCTATTTCTGTGGCCATTTACTGTACCCTTTGGCATCTCTATTTTCAGAACTCTGTGCCCCACTGTGGCTCCTGGTGTGTTTACTGCTGCCCACTACAGATCATACCTATGTATATAAAACTGTACATTTGAATTGCAATGTTTACAGCTGGTTAAACTAATACATATTTCAATCAATTGACAGACTCCATACTTGTATTTGTTCCAAGCGTGTTTATTTCTGTGATAATAAGTGTAGGGGGTATTGCAATGGGCTGTGTTGATGGTGGAGAAATGTCCAGGATAGAGTCCAGTCTATTGGTATCACAGATGCATTGTCCAAGGGGGCATAAGGAGTGGGGCAATGGCAGTTCAAGGTTGGTGTGTCACTGCCTCCCACATGGTGTTGGTCATGTCTGCCAGCACCCCTACAATGGTGACCAGGGTGGTGTGGATGTCTCTCAGGGTCTCTGATCCACAGGCACTGTCCCTCCTGCAGCCATTGGCTCTCCTGCAGCTTGGCCAGTATCTGGCCCATGGTCTCCCCGGAATGGTGGTATGCTCCCAGGATGTTGGTGAGTGCCTTTTGGAGAGTCGGTTCCCTTGGCCTGTCCTCCCCCTGTTGCACAGCTGTCCTACCAGCACCCCTGTTTTCCTGTGCCTCTGTCCCCTGAATAGTGTGCCCACTGCCACTGACCCCAGGTCCCTGATTGTCCTGAGTTTGTGGGGTTGCCTAGGGTCCCTGTAGTGGTGGACACACTGCTGATTGACGTGTCCTGGGGACAGAGGGATGGGCCCGCTGGGTGCGTGATGTACTGGTGTTTCCTGAGGTGGGAGTCCCTGTGGTCGTTTGGGACTGTGGCTGGGTCACTGACTGTCCAGAGGTCCCTGATGGGCCAGGTTGGTCATCCTGATCCAGGCGTGCAGAGCTGCTGTCATCACTGTGGGCCTCTTCTGGGAGGACTAGATGTGGCTGGCCCCTCCTCTCTGGTGACGTTGTGTGGGGGTCCTGTGGGGGTGTAAATGCAGTGTTTTTGTTACTGCGTGTGACATATTGTGCATGGGTATGTTCCCCCCTATGGTTGTTATTACCAAGGCAGCTTTGGCTTCTGTGAGTTGTGATTTAGTTGACTAAGTGATTGTCACTAGTGTGCATGCTGTGGTGATGGGTGTCCATGCATTGGTGTTGTATGCAGGGATTGGTGTTGGGATGGGTGGGTTGTGATGGTGGGGTAGATGTGAGGTGGTGGAGTGATGGGGGTGAGGGGAGGGAATTTGTGATGGCATGCAGGTGGGGGTCTGAAAGTAGTGAAGATTTTACTTACCAGAGTCCAGTCCTCCTGCTACTCCTGCCAGGCCCTCAGGATGCATGATCACCAAGACTTGTTCCTCCCATGTTGTTTGTTGTGGGGGGGGATGTGGGGGTCCACGGCCAGTCCTCTGTACAGCTATCTTGTGTCTTGCAACCACGGAACGCACCTTCCCCCATAGGTCGTTCCACCTCTTCCTGATGTCATCCCTTGTTCTGGAGTGCGGTCCCACGGAGTTTACCCTATCCACAACTCTTCGCCATACCTCCATCTTCCTAGCAATGGACGTCTGCTGCACCTGTGATCCGAATAGCTGTGGCTCTACCCGGATGATTTCCTCCACCATGGCCCTTAGCTCCTCCTCTGAAAACTTGGGGTGTCTTTGTGGTGCCATGGGTGTAGTGTGTGTGGTGTGTGTGAGGGTGTGTGGGGTGATGTGTTGGGGTGTGTGCTGTGAGGTGCGTGGATGGTGAATGGGTGATGGTGTTGTGTGGCTCTGATTCAGTGGGTGCTCCTGGCGTGTCTCTCTCTCAGTTGTCAATTTTGTTTTCGTAAAGGGTTGTGGGTCGTGTGTGTGTGTGTTTTATAGTGGTGTGGATGTGTGGGTGTGGTGTGTGTAGTTTGAATTGTCCAATGTGGTGTTGTATTCTTAGATTGTGTGTATTTTGAGCGCGGCGGTCTGTACCACCAATGGTTTACCGTGGTTGAATGACCACCGCGGTGATTCGTGGGCCATAATGCTGTGGGGGTATTTCTGTTGGCGTACGGTGTGGGTTTTGGTACCGCCATTTTATCACTGACCTTTGGGCTGGCGGACTTGTGTGTGTGTCTGTATAGTGACAGATTTCTAGTTGTGTGTCATAATACTCGTAGCAGTATACCGCCGCGATCGAGGTATGTTGGCTGCAGTCAGCATGGCGATAAGCGGCACTTACTGCCAATGTTTTAATGAGGGCCTATGTTTTTTTAGGGCTCAGGATGGGTGGGGTGTCGGGGTAGTTTACTTTTTAGGAGGGAAGGTTTTAGGGCTCAGGGCGGATGGAGGTGTATGGGTAGTTTAGTTTTTAGGGGAAAGGCTAGGGGGCTCAGGATATTTTTTAGGGCTTAGGGTGGGTGGGGGGGGTCAGGGTAGTTTAGGTATTAGGGGCAGAGGAAGGTTTTAAGACGCAGGGTGGGTGGGGGGTGTCAGTGTAGTTTTGTTTTTATGGGCAGGGGTGGGGGGTGTGGGTAGTTTTTTTTGGGGCCCAGGGCGGGTGGGGGGTCTGTGTAATTTAGCTTTTAGAGGCGGGGGTCAGGATAGTTTTTTTTTAGGGCTGAGGGCATGTGGGGAGATCAGGGTAGTTTAGTTATTAACGTTGGGGGAAGAATTTAGGGCTAAGGACAGGTGGGGGGGTCAGGGTTGTTTAGTTTATAGGGATGGGTGGGGGGTCAGGGTAGTTTTTTAGGGCTCAGGGTGGGTGGGGGGTCGGTGTAGTTTAGTTTTTAGGGGCATGGTGGGGGTCAGGATAGTTTTGTTTTAGGACTCACAATAAGTGGGGGGGTCGGCGTAGTTTAGTTTTTAGGGCTTAGAGTGTGTGGGGGGTGTAAGTAGTTTAGTTATTAGGGGCAGGGGGATATTTTAGGGCTCACGGCGGATGGGGGGTGTCTAGGTAGTTTATTTATTAGGAGTGGGTGTAGTTTTAGGGTTCAGGGCGGGTGGGGGTTATATGACAGAACCACACATGCTGTTTCCACATATGCCTTTACTAAGCATGCTTTTACAACAAAAGTAGTTGTAAAGGCATGCGTGGTAAAGGCATGCATGAGAAAGACGTAGTTGTGGTGTCTACTGCGTTGTTAAGGCATGCGTTGCTCCTGCATGCATGGTTCTGTCATACAACCCTGTGCTATTTGTAAGACGCCTGGTCAAATAGTAAATATTTTCTACTATTTAAACAGCGGCTGAGTAAATAGCAGAACAAATTCTATATTTACCATGCAGTCAAGTAAATAGCGGCTACCTTAAAAAAAAACTTAGAAATTCACTGAAAAACCCAAAGGTTAAAGGAACATTATAGTTAGGTGAATATGTCAGTGACAACATTAACATTTTGAACGCAAAAAAACACAGAAATTCACCAGTTATAGTTAGCAGACCTAACTATAATCGTTGTCACGCCATGCACTGCTTATGACCTCACAGATTACATCACTCATGACATTTTCTATGACATAATTTATGACATTGCTGATGACATCTCAAATGGCTGAACTGTGTAATAAAGGGTGGGGGGCTCGCAGCTTACCTACTTCATCCTTCAAAGGCCCCTGGGACCCCATCCCCCAGGGCCATATTCTTTAAATAAGGGAAGGGGGCACGCGATCCCTCTTTCAGCCATTATAGGCCTCGAGGAGCGTGTCCCCTCTGACTGCTTTCGATAAGGGGAGGGGGAACACGGTCCCCTCCTCCAGCAGTTACAGGCCCTGGAGGCCCCATCCCGAGATGAACCATAAATGGCCACAGGGACTGCATTCCCCAGGGGCAGCTCAGTGACAGCACCCCAGGTTCCCATCCTCGGGATACAGCAGGTCCCCTGTCTGCACTGCAGTGGGAAGGGGAACAAATGTTCGCTCCCATCTGGCAGACGCATTTTTAAATCTCCTCCCAAATGGTAGCAAACATACAAGTCTGCTCCTAGCCAACAGGAGCTTTAAGCATGCTCCTGCTGGCTGGGAGCAGCTTGTGTTCTGTTTCTCTGTTCACACTCCTGTGGGCAGGGTAACAAAAAACATATTGCACCTGAATGGAGGGAGCAAGTATAAATAGCTGCTCCTCCCATGCAAGAGCAATGCTGCCTTCCGCACCATGCATAGAGCAGGCTGGGGCAGCAGAGGCCCTAGGGCTCCCTCTACTGCCCCCAACGTAGCAGTTGGTGGTTGCCCTCAGTGGGCACCAGGGTACTGATCTATATTTTAAACATCCCTGTAGGATTGTCGCGTTGGCTCTCATTATTCTAAATGAGACTACTAGATTTCTAGGTAGCAGGGTCGTTCCTGTTGTGGGGACTGAGTCTGACCCACTAAGAAGGACCTCTGTCACCTTCAATCCGGTTTTGCTCCGGCTAACTAGCAGTGCCTCATCTCTTCCAAGGGGAAGGGATGATTGGGCAGCCGAGCGCATGACATCTTTAGAACTTCTCAGGGAAGTCGTGGTCGCTCAGATCCCAACCAGCTCTCTCATTTACAGTATGATCTCATATACAAATGACGAAGGCAGTTTAAGTTTTATAGATTGTTTTTAATAAAACAACTGCATTTTAGATGATAAGGTGTGAGCCACAATAACCAGAACCATACAACACAGTAGGATTGAAATAGTCACGAGGAGAGTGAAACATAAGAACAACGCTATCATAGTGTTAATAGGTTAGGTTCTCTCTAAATAAGTTCTATTTCGAGCACAGCATGTTAAGCTCTAAGCTTGCCTTTCAGATTCCCTGGGAAGACATCAACCCTCATACCTGAGCAAAGGCCTGTGATCTGGATCAGCATCTGCAACAGGGCAGTCAGCGTCTAGTTGTGGTTCCTGGTCGGAATCTCCCTCTTACGTGTATTAGGACTAGGAAGTGTTTTTATAACTAACATGTCGATGTGGTAACAAAACGTCCCTACGCAAGCTGCAACCCAAAGACTAAACTCCTACCACGTCTATCGGCAATGTACCAGACTGTATCCTTGACTGAAGCACAGAGTGAGCAAGAATGTGTTATTGAAAACTCCAGTGCTGAAGTAGGCTAAACAGTGTGATATAAAAAAATAAAACAAGACCGTAGAACTGGCTATTTGAATAATAACAGTACGAAGCTGAATAAAATGCATTTAGAGCAAAGTGCACAGAGGCCCGATGCTGCGAGCAAAGGAATAAAATACATCCAGGGCAAAGTGCACGAAGGCCTAACGCCTGAAGCAAACGCGCAAAGGAGACATAAAAATGACCACACTACAGGATGGGGTCCGAGGGCCAAAACAGGCTTGGGAAAGATGTCTGTGCTGCCTTCCCATCCTGTTATAATAACATTTGGCCCTCAGGGACGGGTTCCAGTGGCTTAATATGGCTTGGGGAGAGGGGCTGCACACCCCCTTCCCCTGTTTAATTGTATTTGGCCCTGTAAATCGGATCCTCAGGGCCCTTTAATGCTTGAGGAGGTGGGCTGCACCCCCCTTCCCATTGATGTATGTGTTTTGTTACCAGGGGATAGTGTCCATGGAACCTGAACGCATGAACGACATGAAGTTGGCAGCCTGCTGGAAGGTTGGCCACAGGGCCTGGCAGCAGGTCAGTCCCAGTGCCTCAAAGGATGTGCACAGCCTGAGGTTCGATGTCTGAGGGGAGTTGGATGCCGAGCCAGGCTGCAAGCCAGGTCCCAAGACCAACCCCACGCAGGATCAAATGTTGTGTGCAGCACGGGTCAAGCAGAGGGGAGTTAGATTAAACGTTTACACTGCATGGGGTTGTCTGCCTCTGGGTGGGTTGGTTACAGGGTTTGGCCACAGGCCAGGCCCTGTGGCCAACCATTCGCTCCGTATGGCTGAAGGCCATGCTCGTAGGGTTGTCAGACCATTGGTGATGCGCGATCCACTGCCTGCCCCAGCCAAGGTACCTGCGCTATCATTATTGCCATTATGCGCTTAAACATTATGTGGAAAGTCTCATGAGGCAGCCTCTACTGCCAACTGGTGGTCTTGTTGTTCATTTGCTCAATAATGTGCTTTATTGCTCACTGATGTGCTTTATTACCTATGTGATGTTATGTTGCATGCTACATTGCATGCTACCGATGATTGTGGGTAAAGCTTGTTGAGTATATAGCTGCTTGTGGTGGTTGTGCTGCATTTCATCCTATCGTTTTTGCAGTAGTCAGGAAGGGACTACATTTCCCAGCAAGCTACACAGCCGCCATCTTGGGTGTGGCCGTCAGTATAAAAACGGCCCCACCCAGCAACCGATGTTCACTATTCTTTTTGGATTCCTCTTGAAGGTCTGCTGGTTTCTGTTCCGATTTCCGTCCTCCCCTGCAAGGCTTCGGGCCGTGGAAGAGCTTTTCCTCTTCGTCCCCTGTTATCTACTTCTTGGGCGTTTCTTCTCCCGTCTTCGGAACACGCTCTTGTAAGAGGAAGTTTCTTCCCTCTCGAGCAAACCCAGAACAGATTGTGTTCTGTACGGTAAAGTTGATGCACCAACTGTGCATAGCTCATTGTTGCGCTTTGTCCTAAGCCAAGACATATTTGCGAGGTTCGTTCATTTTTTGGCGCATTGAGATTATTCCAAGGTGAACGATTACTATTCATTAATGCCCAATTCCTCGAGTCGCTTGGTGGTTGGCATTTCCATTTTGTTCCTTATGGGTGTACTACTGTGAACGTGATATCCATATGTGTGAATACGAGTGTTTTGAGAACATCAGAAAAACTATGACAATGTTGTGTGAGGAGTCAGATCAAACAGATGTGATTACAGATGTTTTGGCATAATATGAGAATGACACAAAATTTATTTGTTGGATCAGAAGTTGATACACGGGAATAGATACATTCCGGAGTAGGATATTTATTGATGTGTTATGGCTCAATATTCAGAATTGTATGAGTATATTCTTTTTCAGGTCTCCTTTCCCCCTGACCTAAGCCCACACCCTTCTCCTCGCTGGGCCACTCCAAGAATCTGCACTATAAAAGCATTTGAATTTGGAGGTGCCCAGAGGTGGGCCTTGCTGAGCTTCAGACAGATCCTGAGGAAGTGTTGCTCTGCCTGACAAGGGTTTAGTTTTACTCATTGTAAAAATATATTACTTTACATTTAAAAACCCTAGGAATTCACAGAAAAAAAACAAAGATTAAAACAATTTTATAGTTAGGTAAAATGTTCAATAATAATGTCATTTGTTACTAAAAAATCATAGAAATTAACCAGTTATAGTTAAGGTTGACTGAAGTAACTATAGCTCTTGCCCGAAGGTAACTATAACTTGTGCCCTTGTCATGCACTGCTAATTAGCCCACATATTACATCACTCATGACATCTTCTATAAATTATTTGATAATATCTCTGCAACATTTAAATGAAATTATTTATGAGAAAACTGCACATGGTGGAGGCATAAATTAATCTTTACAGGGACTTATATTTAGGAAATAGAATTAATACAATACAACTGTACTTAAAAAACCAAAGGTTACAGGGACATTATACTTAGGCTCATTTTAAACGTATAAAACCATAGAAATTCAACTGTTACACTTAGAGTTATTTCACGTAACTTTAACTCACTTGTGCTCTAAGGTAACTATAACTCGCACCTCCGCCATGCACAGTTTTCTCCTCAATAGTTTTACTGAAAATAATACATGGATATTATCAAAGATATTATGAAAGATTTCATGAGTATTAATCCACATAAGAACTAAAGCAAAGGAACATATGATTTATTTATTTAGACTTTGTCTTACCCTTGAAATAAAAAATGTATGTGTTATAAAGTAAAATGGCAACCAACGTTAGCCATTTTAAATGCAGCCCTATATTAGCTATGGCCAATGTTAATGTAAATAATACACAGTTAATAGCATTTTCCTGCTTACATTTGAATGATTATACAAAAATATTTAATGTGACACATGGACCATGAAACCCAGCTGCACAGATAAACAGGGTGCTTCTAAGCAACCCCCTTTCTCCATTACACTGTATGGATTGAGTGCAGAATAAGTGATTATATGTGAACGGTCCAGCATTTATGTACAAGATTTGCAAGAGATTTTAACCTGCAACAGGTTTTGGCTCGACAAATCTCCCCTATGTTGAGGTAGATCACTGAGACTTTTGTTATTGTCATGTGCTCCAACATGTTCCAGATCACTGTATGTTTGTCTCCATTTATTTCCAAATCTTTATCTTGGTAATGCCTTAACCCTGCTATTATTTCTGGTAAAACATGTTTGTGCCAGCTGACTATCCAAAACAAAACCCCAGTTTATATCACAAGTTAGTATACACCAAACTTTTACTTTCTTAAAAGAGATAAACATTTGTGGATCTTTGGGCGTGTTGGCAATTTGCATTTTTTAAATTTTAGGAAAATAACAAGAAATTATGAGAAATCCTTTTGGCGGTCAGTATTTTACATATGTTAAGTGGAGAATTTACTCTAGATACCAGCAGAAGCCTGGCTTGTCCATGCACGCAAAAAGTGTCCTCTTGCAAATCATGCTATGCTCGAACCAGTCTTCTGCATGCAAAATTCACATAAAATTAATTTCAAATTATACAAAACAAGGGAAATTTCACACTTAACACAGAGCTCGAAATTCTGGAGTTATGTGAGGTTATTTCTGCATAATAGTCAGAATGGCATATCTTAAAGTTTTAATAAACATGTTACAACTACGAAGAAATGTTGTTTTCCTAATTACTATCCTAGCTAGATTCTAATTTTATGGTAATAGCTTATGTTTTGCATTGATATTTTTACTGTACTTTTTACTGATTTCTACCTAAATCAAGTCCTTGTTTCCCCCTTGAGAATATTCACAGTGTTATTTAATATAAATGTAATAATGTGAAGTAGCTCAGTGAATTGCGTATTCACTGCCCTCATGTTTATGCCAAAAGCAATTCATGGATTCAAATTTCTGGGAAGACTTTTTGAGATTTTCTTTCCCAAAAGGTCAATAAATTTAAAGCTATTAGGTTAGATATGAGTCACATTTCCCACAATGTTACAAATTGTCAAAAATGATGGTATCAAGTGATATCCAGTCCTGAGAACTACTGTCTTCCCAAAATGTTGAATCATTTTTCTCTCCTCTGTGCTTCCCCCATTGTTTTCCCCTTTCTTGCTCTTCTTTTTGCCCACACGCAACCTTTTCAAGTTGAACCATTAGGTTTATCAGCATATTCTCTTTCCGATAGGATATCTCACGGGGAACATTCAAAATGGGTCAGGGATTACTATATGCCTGTTTAGCAAGCACAACAAACATGCAGGCACATAGGATGAAAAATACCCATTCCAATCTCTTCACCAGAGGCGTATATAACCCATTTCAGCCTTTAGACATAGGCTTTAGAGCTCTGGTGGGAGTGCTGAAGTTCACCGTGGACATTTCCGGTCCTCACCCCAATAAAAGCCAATTAATCCACTGGCAAAAGCTTTGCCCTTAATCTCACTAATGGGAACCTTCAATAAATACTCACACACCTAATGAATTTACTCATGCATCTCTCTGAAAAACAAAGCAAATTTACCTACATACCATAGATAATCAACATTAATACGTTTGTAATATCTCTGGTTTACTCCACACATGGCAGGGTCATATCAACCATTAGTTTTGTACACAAACAGTTAATCATGTTTGTTTATAAAAACAGAGTTCTGATGCAGAGTGGAATCTCGTTGCCATGCCATGATTTATTCCTCTCTGGGGCCATGGAAACCTATGAACTTTGATCACATCAGAATCCTCTGGGAATTCTGATTCAGCCATTGTTGTGTCATGGTTTACTGTTCCAGAATGTGGCTTCTCCGGTCATTTCTTAGCTTCGAGCATGAATGGTGGTAACAGCTGAGAAGGTGTTCAAATATATTAATTCTTACATTCTGTGTTTCACAGCCATTGCTATTTACCTGCTGTGTAGACTTCTATTCCTCACCCTCAAATCCCCCCCCCTCCCCTCCCTCCATGGTGGATAGGAGTCTGTGAAGGACAACGCTGCTTCCAAGCAGCTGGTCCACTGCTTCATCAAATGGAGAAAGATAAGGTAAGAGAACTTCAAAAACATATACAGAAAAGTTAGCAGTGATTTTATGTTTTTGTGATTTCAAACCCTGTCGCTATGGTACCTTTACTCTACATTTCAACCCAAAATCAAAGAATCACAGTGGGTTCAATGATGTAAATCCGCAAGGTATTGTTTCCATTGTGTATTATCACAATGTATTTAAAACATACTGGACGCAAAATATTTAGGGGCAGATTTAAGAAAAGTGGCGCTGCACCAAGCGCAGAGCCACTTTCCTTACGCTCCCCTGACACCACCATGTGTGTGGCATATTTAAAATATGGCTCACCATAGCGCAGGGTAGGGAGGAATAGCGTCTTTTTTCTACGCTATTGATGTACTCTGTAAAAGTAGCGCCAAATGTCTGGCGCTATTCCTGCAGAGTACATAGGGGCCCATCACAAATAATGATATGCCCCCTTTTTACGCCTGCAAGTGCTGAAAGAAATGGCACAAGGAAATCTCTTAGATTTCCCTGTGCCATTTTGTTGGCCTCCTCTAACGGGGAAATGGCCCCCTTTCATACATTATGCCTGGTGCAGGCAGGCGCAAAGGTTTACACAGTGGCGCAATGCATGCATTGTGTCACTTTGTAAATATGACGTGGGGAAAATGCCACTTTAGCACCACTTTAGTGTATAGAAAATGAAGCTATGGTGGCGCTAAGGTGGCGCTAGGCATTTTAAATCTGCCCCTTATTATGATAGAGCTGGTGCTTTGGAACAGCCCTGGCTCCAGAAGCCATGATTCATTGTACATCTGGTTGTGTTTGGATAAGAAAGAATAGTACTATTGGCCATAAAACGGTTGTATAAGACCAAGTGCCCAATGTAGATGTTATATATTTGGCTTGTTCCTTGGAAGAATTTGATGCAGAAAACTTGCCTTTTGGACTCCAGTTGGCAGAAGTTTGATTTTGCAATGTACATTATGTGGATAGCCTCTAATGTTTAATCTTTACCACCTTGTGCCCCTGGGCAAAACGCTAACCCTTGGTATGTGCATCAGGAGTTGCTGTATCTTTTGATGACGTTTTTTTAACTGTCTGAAATTATATATACCTTAACAGAATTATCAAATTAAATATGTTTTCCAATAATGCAGGTTGGCGCAGAGTTGGTTGATCTATGTCACATCACTTTTCCAAAATTACAGGTTGTACATCTTTATTTAGAGCACTAACATTGTTGAGCAAGGTTAAAAGTTTCAATTTTTGAAGTTTAAATGATTAAACAATTGAACATTTTAGTTCTATGAACATCTGGGTTCTGATTACAGAACATCAAGAAGGTCCCGGTCTGTGCTAGGCACACCTTTAAAGAAAGTGCACCTGGTGCAGGCTGGGACAGTCTACCCTATCATCATAAATGTTCCACCCTGCGGCAGTGCATCAAGTGAGAGACCGAACCACTGCTTACCAGGTGCTCTGTGCAGCCACCTGCACTTTAAAGAGGAGGTATAAATCCCCCTGTAGATGGGTGCAGGGAGTAACTGCACCACCCTGCAGGTGGATGTCTAGGGGGACTACTTTGACCTGTCTAGAAGCCAGCTCTCAGGGAGCATACCGACAATGTGTCCACATTTTGTTGTGCATTGCCAGTGTACTTCCTAAGGGTCTCTTTTCCTCTGTGCCTGCCTCCATAATAGGGAGCAGGCACAGAGGCAAAGTGGTTCCCTTATTTAATGGGAAAATGATACCCAGGCAAATTAGGAATGTCCTCACAAGATAGCTCTGGTGCTACTTGTGCACCAGTGCTATCTGTATTAAAGAAGTGGCCGCAAAGCCCTGTCACCCCCTTCTGTAATACCATACTGCCCAGGGGACGTACACTCCATTGTGTCCCTGGGCATGTCCCATGATGACATTTTAAGGCATGGACAAAGTTGGCTGTTGCCCAACACCCTCATCTCCAAAGGCTACCCTGGTAAAGTGATCATGTTAGTCTGAAACTCTGTTGAAACAGTGTGCATAAAAACAGGCTCCTTTTTAATTTGACAGCTTGGCATGGCTACTTTCCTGACACGTAGTGTGGAAGCCGGGCATAATCCATGTGCTCATAAGCAGTTGGTGACAATTAAATGAAAACATGGTTTTGACTCATGTCTTGCTCTTTACTTCACCTCACCTCTCTCTTCACATCTCTATGTATCTATCACCTCACTATCATGCTATCCATACCTAATCTGTGTCTTCCGCTCCTCTCACCAAGTACACTTTCTCTACCCCAAATCTAGCTATTTCTCAGATCCTCCCATCTCTCTACTACTCTGTGTACCTACCTCAACATCTCTTCTACATCTTTGTCCACCTCAACTCTATCTCTACCTCACACATCTATTTATACTTTACTATTGTATTTCCGTTGCACCCTCCTTTATCTCTCTTGCATCCATTTAATCTTTCTCTCAATGTTATCTCTATCTCCCCATCTCTCAACACACTCCCTCTCTACACTGCTAATCTCTATCTCACCACCTTTTATTCACTTGTCTCTGTGCCTCACATCTCTTTCTACCCTATCCTTTCCTTTCCGTCTCTCTGTGCCTCCTTTCTGTCTATCTCATTATCTAACCTCTTACTTTACTTCATCTTTGGTCCACTACTTCACCTCTCTACCTCTTCTCAATCGTTCTACCTTTCTTTCTTCTGCTTCATTTCTCACACTATCTTTCTCTACCTCTTTGTCTCTATCTAAAACATTTTTTTCTTTTCCATTATCTGCTGTATGTCTCATTCTTATCTCTTTCTTCATCTCCTTCTCTAATTCAACTCACCCCTTTCTCACTCTCCCTCTTCATCTCCCTGTAGCAACCTGTAAGGAAAAAGGCCTTTTGAAAGTTTCCTCCTACCTTTTGCCCCCATTTGGACTTCTAGCTGCTGGTTTTTCGACTCTGAGAGTACAGTGAGTCCTGCTATCCAGGCCTCAGTGCAAGTGTTCTAACCCAATACAAATTGCATGTTGAATTGGATATACCCAATTGATAAGGCCTGACTTCCTTAAAGTCCCTAGTATATGGTACCCATGGTATGTAAGTCAGATTGTCCACTCAGCACTGCAGCACTGTTTGTGCCCCCCACCAGCCCCTAACCAATTGTGTAACCCTTCAGAGTGGAAGTACAGTGTTTTCACTGCCAGTTTGACTTTGCTATTTAAACCAATTGAAAAGCACTTTTCTTGGATACAAATTATGCCCCTGGCACCCTGACCATCAGATCTAACTGAACTCAAAGAGAGGACAGAGTAAGGACTTCCCAGCAGCCCTAGGACCAGCACAAACAGAGACTGCACCACTGGAAGTACTGCACCTGCTGCACTTTGGGCTAAACAAAAATATAAACAGAAAACGTGCACTTTGGGCTACCAAAGTTTAAACTGTGCCTACATCTCCTGGCTTGGGAAAAAGTTGATTCCCGACATCCAACAAAAGCGGTGACCCCAATGATCAGTTGGTTAAATCTGGAACCAGCTCCATGGACAATCAATCAATCAGTACTTGTATAATGTTGCACTGTCACCTGTGGAGTTATCTGGGCATTGTGGTGCAATATCTCTATTGTAGAACCAGGTCTTGAGCCTTTTCCTGAAGTCTGCCTAGGAGGGAGCTGTTTTGAGGGGTAGAGGTTGGTCGTTACAGGCCTTGTAGGTGATGTAGGAGAAGGAACGGCCACCAATGCGGCTGCGATGGATTCTGGGTGTGTGTGCGAAGGCTAACGAGGAGGTGCGCAGGTGTCTGGCAGGTTGGTGGAAGTTTAGTCGATGGTTGATGTAGGCTGGTCCTTGATCATGTAGGGCTTTATAGCTGTGCATCAGGAACTTGAACTAGAACAAGTGCAGGTTTCTGAGGTGGGGAGGTGATGTGGGTACATTTGGGGAGGTCCAGGATGAGTCTGGCTGCTGCATTGTCTATGGTCTGAAGTCTTTTGAGGAGCTGCAGTTGGCTGCTGAATCCATATCGGCTATGATGGCTGCTTTCTTGGCTTCCTTAATTTGCTGATGTAGTTGCTGAGGGCTGCTCTGTGAACAGCTCTGTCGGAGGGATTTCTGGTACATTGCCACTGTTTCTCAAGTCTTTAGCAGCTGTGTTTGGTGGCTCAGAGCTGCAGAGTGTACCAACTGGCCTGTCCTGAGGTTTTATTGTTTCTTGCAGGTTTCAGTGAGGTGACTCTGTCAGCGCATTTGGTGATCCATGAGGCGATGTGGGGTCTTTGACGGGGTTAAGCCAAGTTTCAGTGATGAAGGTCATGTCAGGGGAGAGGAAGGTGATGGTGTCCCGGATTTCCATGGTGTGTTTGCAGAGTGATTGTGCATTGAGCAGGGTGCAATAGAGAGGTTTTGGGTTGTTCTTTGTCTTCCTGGAGAGTGTGGCATGGGGTATTGTGTGGACTGGCTGCTCTGTGTTGCAGGGGAAATGGCAGCATCGGCCCGGTGAAGGGACCTTTGGTTACTCAAAGGAAGGCTGTGTAACAGTTGCTGCTGTGATGCCCAGGGTCAAGGCTTTGAGCTCTTTGGTAGTGTGGCGGTGGGTGGTGAGAGGGACAAGGTTCCTGGCACTGGGCGTGGTCCATGCGCAGATGAGCTTGCTTTTGATGCACCTTTGGTGAGGCTGCAGCAATGCCGAGCAAAGGGCTCCATAAGTAGTTCAAGGAGGAGGGTGGAGCTGGCTAGGATGTGGGGTGGGCTGGTAGCAGAGAAAACAACGAGCAGGAAAAATGGCGGGGACGGGTGGAGAGCGAGCACTAAGCAATGTAAGCAAAGCAAGTGTAAATAGTAAGCCAATGCTAATCTTTTCATCTTTGGCGTGATCTCCCTTAACTTTTTGCCTCTGATTTTGATATTTTTGTTACTCTGGGCACTTTACCGCTGCTAACCAGTGCTAAAGTGCAAGTGCTCCTATACAAAATGTGTATGTAATTGGCTTATCCATGATTGCCATATTTGATTTACTAGTAAGTCCCTAGTAAAGTGAACTAGAGGTGCCCAGGGCCTATAAATCAAATTCTACTAGTGGACCTGCAGCACTGGTTGTGCCACCCACATAAGTAGCCTTGTAATTGTGTCTCAGACCTGCCACTGCAGTGTCTGCAGTTTTAAACTGTAAATTCCACTTGCCAGGCCTAAACCTTCCCTTTTCTTACATGTAAGGTACCCCTAAGGTAGGTGCTGGGTAGCCCCAAGGGCAGGGTGCAGTGTATGGTTAAGGCAGGAAATATAGTAATGTGTTTTATATGTCCTGACAGTGAAATACTGCTAAATGTGTTTTTCACTGTTGCAAGGCATGTCCCTCTCATAGGTTAACATGGGGGCTACCTTTAAATATGATTAATGTGTAGATTACTTTTGGGAGCGGATGGACATGTGGAGTTTGGGGTCTCTGAGCTCACAATTTAAAAATACATCTTTTAGTAACGTTGATTTTAAGATTGTGTGTTTGAAAATGCCACTATTAGAAAGTGAGCAGTTTCTTGCTTATACCATTTCTGTGACTCTACCTGTTTGCTAATTCTGTGTCTGTGTCAGTTTGACAGTTGGGCTGGTTGCACCTCACACTAGACAGTGACACAAAGGGAGCTGGGTTGTAATCTGCATTTTCTGATGAGCCTTCTGTGCTAGGAGGGAGGGGAGGAGTGGTCACTCACACCTGAAAGGGCTGTGCCTGCCCTCACTCAATGCAGTCTCCAACCCCCTGGTGAGTGTCTGTGGCCTGACCTGGGCAAGGCAGGATTTCACAATCAAGAGAGACTTTGCTTTGAAGTAGGCATACTTCAAAGGAGAACATTGATATAATAAGAAGGGCACCCAAAACCACAGACTTTAGGACACTTCCGGAAACCAAGAGGAACCTCTGCCTGGAGAAGAGCTGAAGAGCTGAGGAAGAAGAGCTTCCCTGCCTGTGACTGTGCTTTGTGGAGCTATCCTGCAGTTGCTGCTTCTGCCAGAGTAAGAGGGCAAAAACTGGACTTTGTGTGCCTTCCTGCTTGTGAATATCTCCAAGGGCTTAATTTAGAGCTTGCCTCTTGTTGTTTGAAGTCTCAGGGACAGCAAAGACTTCTCTCTGCCAGCACCTGGAGTCTCTGGAGAGACTCTTACTCTGCCAAGTGGTTCCCATCCAGTTCCTGGGACCCTGAAAAGAGAAGCTGGCAGCCTAAGAGGAAGAAATCCACGCACTGACCGTCGTGCGGGAAAAAGATCAACATGACTCCAATCTGCAGCTTAAAAATCCACACGCCGATGGCTTTGTGGCTGGAAATCGATGCTTGCCTGCAACGCAACCTGAAGATCGATGCCCAGGGCTGGAGAAACTACGCACAGCATCGCTGACAGAGGCTGGTGAGATCGCAACCCACGCTGTGTGGTTTTTTGATCATCGTGTGGCTGGATATCCGACACAAGTACTGCTGGGCATGTAAATACAATGCAAGGCCAGCCTGGACCTGAGAGTGCTGACCGGATCGACGTATCGCTGTCCTGCTGAGAGAAGAAACAGTGCGCCCCGACCCGACGAAAAGAGAAACAAAGCAAGGTCTCGCTCGTGAATGAAATCAACACATCGCAAGCCCTTTTTGACGCACACTTTGCCCGTGCTGGGTTATTTTTTGATGCACTCCAGGTACATTTTCACGCTAACAGTGTTAGTGTGTGTTTTAAATTACATGACGATTCTTTTTCATTTTTAGTGATAACTTGATTTGTGTAATGTGGATTTTTGTCATTTTGGTCTTGTTTTGTTTAGATAAATATTCTCTAGTATTCTAAACCTGTGTTGTGTCATTTTGTAGTGTTCTCATTAAGTTACTGTGTGTGTTGGTACAAATACTACTGCTCGTGCCAAGCTACCAAGGGGGTAAGCAGGGGTTAGCTGAGGGTGATTCTCTTTTACCCTGACTAGAGTGAGGGACCTTGCTTGGACAGGGGGTAAACTCAGTGCCAACCAAAGACCCCATTTCTAACAGCCAAGCAAGCCAAAAACACATAACACTACAAAGTACCACTAAAAGAAACAGAGACTTCTCAGCCTGGGAGGCTGGATGCTGAGAGATGAGGCAGCAGGCTTGTGCACTAAGGTAGAAGTCAGCAGTAACTCATAAATACCGCGCAGGGGCCTCCATACATAGTGCAGGGATGAGGGAGTGTCTGGCTATGAGGAAGGGTGGGATGGGAGTGAAAAACAGTGGGTGGGAAACAGTGGGTTGGAAAAACGGTTGGCAGGTATCAAGCACTAATCAAAGCAAGCAAAGCAAAAGTAAAAAGTAAGTCAAAGCACATAGCAGTACAAAGTACTACTAAATGAAAATAAACAGAGACTTGTAAGCCAATAGTCAGCCCAATAGCAATTATGGGTGAGGTGGCAGGAACGAACCTGGGAGGTCAAATGGTGAGAGACGGGGCAGCAGGCTCATAGATTAAGGCAAAAGCAGCGGGGGAGTGGTGAGTAGACACAAGAGCTGAAAGAGCTGAAACTGACAAGTTGGTAGCCACTGCAGAACTTTGCAGCTATCAGTCATCAGGCACCTAAGAGGACAAATCTGAGCTGGCCAAAACTGCACCCGTGCCTGCCAGACCTGAGAGTGCTATCAGAGTCTGGTTCTGCTGTACCCAAGAGTCACTATCCCCTACCAAAGAATTTTGCCCCAACAGTAATGCAGACTGACCAGTAGCCCAGCATTGGCTGGCCTGCTACTGCCCTTTCTTTTAACTTTCTCTCTCTCCCTTCTTTATCTCACTGCGTCACCTGTCTGCCTCTACCTTCCTATGCCTCTAATTATTTCTAACTATTTTTTTTAAGTCACCTCTTTCCCTTCTCATGACTGAGGGGGTGATTCCAACTTTGGCGGGCGGCGGAGGCCGCCCGCCAAAGTTCCCCCAACAGAATACCGCTACGCGGTCAGAAGACCGCTGCGGTTATTCTGTGTTTCCCGCTGGGCTGGCGGGCGACCGCCAGAAGGCCGCCCGCCAGCCCAGCGGGAAACCCCTTCCCACGAGGAAGCCGGCTCCGAATGGAGCCGGCGGAGTGGGAAGGGTGCGACGGGTGCAGTAGCACACGTCGCGATTTTCAGTGTCTGCATGGCAGACACTGAAAATCTCTTAGGGGCCCTCTTATGGGGGCCCCTGCAGTGCCCATGCCATTGGCATGGGCACTGCAGGGGCCCCCAGGGGCCCCACGACACCCCTCACCGCCATCCTGTTCCTGGCGGTCACAACCGCCAGGAACAGGATGGCGGTGAGGGGGTTGGAATCCCCATGGCGGCGCCATGGAGGATTCCTCAGGGCAGCGGAAAACCGGCGGGAGACCGCCGGTTTTCCGTTTCTGACCGTGGCGGTACCGCCGCGGTCAGAATGCCCTTGGGAGCACCGCCAGCCTGTTGGCGGTGCTCCCGCGGTCGTTGACCCTGGCGGTCAGAATGACCCCCTGAGTGTACTCCACTATATAGCCCCTCTATAATTTTACTTCAACTTATCTCTGGTTTTCTCTTCTTTGCTACATCACTCTAAAACATTACAGTTCTATATACCTATCTCTACCTACCTCATCCTATTTCTACATTTCTGTGGCCGGATTCAAGAAAAGTGGTGCTGCATCCAATGCAGTGCCACCTTTCTTGCACCCCTTAGTGTTCCCTAATGCCACCATGTGTGTGCTGTATTTAACATATGGTGCACCATGATGTTAGTTAGGGCCCAAGCATCAACATTTCTGATGCTACTTTGGTGCTTTGCAGGATTAGTGTCCAAATATTTGACACTAATCTGGCAAAGCACATTGAGGCCTATTGAAAACAATGGTGTGCCTCCTTTTACTGCCTGCTCTGTGCAGGCATTAAAAATGCCGCTAAAAATGGTGCAATGAAATCTTTTAGATTTCATTGTGGCATTTTTTCATCCCCCCTAGCAGAGGATCGCCCCCCTTGCTGACATTATGCGTGGCCCAGGCATAATGTGGCGCAAGGGGTCACAAAGTAGCGCAATGCATGCATTGCACCACTTTGTAAATATGGCGTGGGGAAAAGTCCTACCTAAAAGCCCCATTAGTGTAAAAAAAATGATGATAAGGCAGCGCCAAAGTGGCACAAGGGTTTCTTAAGTCTGCCACTGTGTGTCGATCTTTGTTCCTTTGTCACCTTTGTTTCTTTGCCTTACTTCTCACTCTACTTCACCTATCTCTTCACCCATCGCCTTCTTCTTCTACTTCACCTCTCTTGCTTTACCATTCACTTCACCTCTCTTACCTTCCCCTGTATCCCTCCTCCTATTGTTTCCTTTATTGATTATGAATTTTGCACTTAGAGACACAATTGAAAGTGCTATTTGCCGGTGTCTTATTTTATTTGACACAAGTTGATGCTGAGGTTCAGTTTTGTTTCAGGACTATTTGGCTGCCAGAGGACGCGCATCTACAGCATTGGGTTGTTTTTGGAAGCTTTATTTCTAAAAGTGTAACAACTTAATATTTTTGGCATCACATGGGCTTGAATATCTGAAAATGTATAATAAAGACAAAGTCGTTCCAAAAAAATGGTGCCAAAATATGTCTTAACAAGGAACCCCAAAACAACTTAAGATAGCACGACTAGAGCTACCACTTCAAGTAAATGTGCGACCAATTATATATTTTTGGGGTAAATGCAGATAGAGAGATTGAGGACTACAATGTTTTTGAAGAGATCATTTTTCTCAAGTCTTTTCTGAAGCCTGAGCAGAAGAGTGAATGAGAGACATGAAATATTTATCAGATGTGGTAAATTTCTAGAGCGCCTAGTGAGATGTTTACTGGGTGTTGCTATTTCCTTCCCTTCTGAGTTTAAACTCAGAAATAGGGCTTAATATATGGAACATGGTCCCTATTACACTTAGGGGCATATTTAACAAAATTGGCCCTGCACACAGTGCAGTGCCACTTTTCTTGTGCCCCTTAGCGTCCTCCAAATGCCATCATGTGTGCGCTGTATTTAAAATACAGCGCACCATGGCAGTAGTTAAGGGACTAGTGTCTTAATTTTTTTATCTAGTCCAGCGCTTTGCAGGATTAGGGTAAAAAATTCTGACGCTAATACTGCAGAGCACTCAGAGGTCCATTGTAAACAATGAAAACCTCCTTTTAGTGCCTGCTCTGAGCAGGTGTTGAAAGTGCCCTTAAAAATGGTGCAAGGAAATCTCTTGGATAGCCTTGCGCCATATTTTGTCCCCCCTAATAGGGGAACGCTCCCTTTGTATACATTATACCTGGTGCAGGCATAATGTAGTGAGACACTTTGTAAATATGGAACAGCGTTTTTGGCCTTCTAATGCCACATTAGCATAAAAAAATTAAGTTAATGTGGCGTTGGAATGGCCGTAGGGGCTCTTACATATGCCCCTAAATTTGTCTCATCTTGGTAATTACAGTGCATTTTTCTCCAGCACGTTTCAGCAATTATGAACTGCTGAAATTGATATGTGGCACATTGCGAAATGCAGGGGGTTATCACACCTTCAATTACCAGATGTGGTAAACTCCATATTACCTGGTATTCCTGACTGTGGAAAAAAGATTGGAATTTTATGACCCAGGTGTGATCGAGGCATAAGTGTCTTTTTGCAGAACATGACGATTTAGGTTTAACTCATTTGGTGGTTTTAGACAGACACAAGCTAACTTGGAGTGGAACTGGTTTACACATAAATAGCATTGTGAACTAAATTCTTTGTAGAAATGTTATAAGCTTGGACTAAATATACAAACTACCAGGTCACAGAAGAATTCGGCGCCATTGATGTTACTGGGGCGTGGTTTCGTTTGTGAATCCTACCAATGAAAAGTGGAAAAGTTTTCCGCAAGTGGCATCAGACTTCCTTCTCTGCACTACAAATTTCTATGTGGAATTTGTTTGTGAAACAGCTCCTGCCCCAGCAATTAGGCAAACTAATTGACATGATAGGAAGGGAATTTCCTGGAGCATAAAGAGGTTCGCTGGAGCACTGTGTGCCTCATCCATTGCCATGATGCCCACATTCATGAACTGGAAGTGTCCTTCTTTTCCTAAAAATTCCTAATGGGCCCCACAATGTGTATTATGACACAGAATGATCATTGTGAATTGAAATAAGTTGGAATGACTATGATTATGCAAAGTGCAAGAATGAAGGCTTTGGGACCGCAAAATCAATTAACACATGAAGCCATTTATATATGTAAAATTTATTGTTTTTCCACATTGATTTTAATGAAAACTGCAGGCTACTTTTGTTTCATCTTCAAAACTATTGGAACAATCAGTAAATACTCCTTTCACCAATTTATTTCCTCATTTACCAGTGCAGATGGAGAAAAACATGTTTTGTACATGCACCAGTCAACAAAAATGAATCTGATCGTTAATAAAATGGGTTTCCCATGAGCAGTTTTCATTTAATCCCCAAACTCCACTGCACAAAAGGGATCATGACCAAAGATATTGAAGGTTCACATCTCATTCCCTAAACCTAGTCTTGAGTTCAGACAGATCTAATGTAGCTTTGTGCACATTGCTGTTACAAAATGTTTTCTAGTGGGCGTGCAAGCCCCGCTTACCTCACTGCTGTGATCCTGTAAATAACAGAATCGTGAGGCAGATATCTAAAGCCATTTGTCAATTGCAAACCTGGCGTTTTTCAAAATCACATGATTTTCAACCATAAAATTGCTTTATGGGTATGATTTAAACCCAATTTGCGAGTCTGAAAAACATTGCCAGTTTTTTTTTTTTTTTAGGGACATCAGCTGCTTAAGAAAAATCCCATTTAGGAATTCATACACAGGGTTGGCGGTGTGTAATTCCTTGCAGGCTACCGTCCTTTTATTTGTAGCCAGTCACAACAAGTCCCAAATAGTGATTTGCCTACTTAACATTCATTAAACAGGTGACGCAAGTGGTGCCCTACGGCTGGATATTTTATGATGCGACCTATTGTGACAAAGGTAGTATCACAAGATCAGAAACAGGCCGCAAAAGGTTCGTGCGAAATGTGTAACAACTTTTTGTGACCTGTCTCCGAGTGCAGCTGGCCCTACTTTCTATCACTGCTGCTCACATCAATAAGGCGGGTGAAGGGATGGGGCCTTTACTCAGGTGTTTCATGTGGAGGAAATTAGGATCAGAATTACAGTCCTTGGTAATTTCTCACTCCCGAGGGCACCCTCAGGGTTTACTTTGTAATCACTGTTAACTTCACCTCTCCAATTTACTGGTAACCCTGGTATGGGTAACTCCAGTTAGGCAGGCGTAACAGGGCGATAATAGGGCACTCATAATGAGGTGGCAAATAATTAAGAATACAGATTAGCTCTTACATGCTTACAACAACAGATATTTTTTCCAGGTATTTTGTGAGTACCCCTTTTCACCTATAAACACCGAGCACATTACCTTAAGAATGACCTTAGATTTAATTAAAAGTAAAAGGAGATTTATTAAAAGTGATGGTTTTAAGGGAAAGGGGGTCAAGAAAACATTTTCCGCAGCAGTATGCTCTCTTAGAGCAGAGCGTAAAGGAGTACTGATATTAATCAACTAGGGCATCTGTATAATCACGAAAGCAGTGCGCTGGGGCTCCTTCAAAAACTGAAATAAAAAGAACATTTTCCTAATAACTGATGGAAAAAAGAGAATATCACAGTAAATTCCATCTGTGAGTCACAGAACAAGACAGGAGTGAATTAGGAAGAGGTCACACCCTAGGGCAACACAGTTAATAGAAACACCTCTAAAAAATTAACACATTATTAATATTTGCATATTAATACCCAAAATAGCAAGAAATAATATTTAAATGACAATTTTATTTTAACATCATATGATGCTAAATATGTTCTAGTGTATATTGAAACATCTGTCGATATCACAAAATGCGATTTCATATGAACAAAACAGGGCTTCCTAGAGCAGTGATAATCTCTGAGAGCAATATGGATTAAATATTATTCCCACACTCATAGATTTTGCAAATGAACAAAACTGAGCTGCTCCAATGGTTTATGAGGGGCAGGGAATCTCACGACTGAGTATTTCTCAACAAGCATTTGCAATGCAATGGGTCTCGCATTTGCTCAAGTTAGAGCTATTAGATTTGTAAATTCCTAACTGGATTTTTCTTGCCACATAAATTGAAAATAAAAAGTAAAACAGTTGACATAAGATAGCCCATTCAGAGGGCCACAGCCTCCATGAACTTGAGCGTGAAAGAGAGACACAAAAGGAAAAATAATTTTGCTTGCAGTCAAACATATCTGAAAAAGTGCAATTGTCCATGTAACAGGGTCGGTCCTCAAGGCGGTCACAAAACCACTCCAAGGAGGGACAAACGTAAAGCATTTACCAATGTCATCAAAGGAATTTTAAAAGTCGAGCCCACAAACGATTGAAAGTGATGGCCGTGAGGTCGGCGTGGTTAAAAGCTCAAATAGATACCAAAATGTCGGAAAAGCAGCGCTTGCGCTCTGCTATGCTCAACCTAAAAAGGGAAGATGGTTAATTTTCAGCATGATTTAAGGATGGATGAGCATTCAGTAAATAAACCTCTGCTAAAGAAATGTGATGTAGCAGCCGACATTTATTACATAGTATCATCTACTAATATTTATGATATTATAGAGTGCACATTCTTCCTCAAGGGGATATCCTGGCACTAGACCAAGGTCGAACATCAAAGACCAAGGAAGGATCAACACCCCAGTAAAGACAGTTATAAAGCAAACTGCCTTGTTTCCAATAATTTCCGAAAAGCTGCTAAATCAGAGGTTCAGTGCAGTTTATGTGGGAGAGCATAAGAGTAACAGGACAAGTAAAACACCAAAGAGCTGTTCCGTTAGAAATCTTTACAAAGCATGTGCTTCCAAGTTGTAACATAACATGACTGTATACATGTCAGTTAAAAATCACTTAACCTTGCTAAATGAAGAAACATTTTAAAATATTTAATACATTTTCATTAACAAAGGTGTGGTACATGAAGTACCAATAAAATAGAGCACAGATGTGACCAGGAATCATAAAGTCAACATCATGCATGTCATAAAATACAAATTACAATTGGTGGCTCGATACTGGATGGCAGAACACATAAAAGCTTTACAATTTGGTTATAGACACTGCTGTACCAACAAGAGGAGAATGAGGACTGATTTATCAAGAATCTGGTGCATCAGTACTGATGCGCCAGATTTCTTGCGCTCCCCCACTCTCATAGCCACCTAACGACACCATGGGTGAGCAGTATTTACAATACAGTATATTATGGTGCTCGTTGTGCCAGTAGCGTCAAAATGTTTGATGCCATTGTGGCACTTTGCTCCACTAGCATCAAAAATGTTGACGCTAGTGGAGCAAAGGGCAAGGAGGCTCATTGACTCCAATAGGTGCATACTCTTAACGCCTGATTTGAGCAGGCATTAAAACGTACAACAAAAATGGTGCGATGAAATGTTCTAGATTTCATTTTGCCATTTTTGCAGGCCTCTTAACGCAGGAACACCCCCCTTGCATACGTTATGCCTGCACAAGGGGTCACAAAGTGGCACAATGCATGCATTGCACCACTTTGTATATATGGTGCAGCCATTTTTGCCTCGTTGAGGCCCATAAGCATAAGAAAATAATGCTAATGTGGCTTAAGGAGGCGCTAGGGCCCCATAAATCTAGCCCTAGGTGTTTTTTTTATCTAATACCACTATTTTTACCTAACTGTGCTACTGCTGATTTATATAGTTAGTGGGTTCTCTATTGGAATGGACAGTGATAGTTTATGACAACAGTTCATCCCCGAATGCTACATTCTTTATCCTTCGACAATTTGCTTAATGCCTACTGCAAAGCACTAGACACACGTCCCGAAGTGTCCAATGCATATATTTTGCTTATAAAGGCACTCATGGCAAAATACTGATTCTGGCTTACTGGAGGCAGTTTTTAACATGACAGTCAGCCATGACAAAATACTCACAATGGCATACCAGAGATAATACTAGGCATATGGGACATCTATGCCGCATGGTGGGTGCTGGCATAGAGGAGGAAATTATTGGCAGAAGGGCATCCATGGAAAAATGCAGGTGACCGCATACTAAAGGTAATTCTTGGCATGTGGTGGACCAGTGGAAAAATTCTGGGGCCTGAATACTTGAGGAAATTCTTGGCATGAGGACACCCATTCCCAGATACTGGTGCTAGCACAAATTTAGGAAATTCTTGGCCCAAGGGAGTACAACCGTGGCATATCTAAGGGGGGCAACCATGACAAAAATGATGGTTGTGAGATGCTACAGGTAAATTATGATATAATTGTCAGTCATGGTACATGGATGGCATTAAAGGTAAAATTCTCGGCCTGGCATATTCAAAGTAATTTTTGTCATGGAGGCACCCATGACAAAATGCTGGCACTAGCACAATGGAGATAATGTTTCACTTATAGGGACACTCAATGAAGAGTTTAAAAAGCATGAGGTCAACTCCTGAAATGCATCAAGGTTAATTGGCTTGACTGTTTAACGAATGCTCTTTCAGAGCTCTTTGATTTTTAGCAAATGTATGTGACAAGTCTGCTTAAAAAAATTAATTATTTGACTGCCTTTTTTCAAGATGTTCTCTAAAAGACCATCACCACCCCCTCGCTACCAACCATCCAACAAATGCCTTTGGGAGAGGCCTTGCCTCTCCTTCTACAGTTTAGGAAAAGCATCATATTACCACTTTCAAAAATCATTTAGGCACCCTAATTTTGGTAGTATTGAACTCAGACATTTGTGGTGAGTTGTTATATTAATTATCAAGTTATTATGGTACCTTAACAATGTAAATTATTGCAATGTAATCAGGGTTACGACCAATTGACATCACTTCAAGGGAAGATTCAGGGTCTCCGGTCATATGAGGTCAATTCCTGTGATGCCATTATTGTCTAGGTTGTGATATGTCCCTTCAGCTACCACTCATATCTTGAAGAGTCAATGCTCTTGCCACTCGTCGGACCATCTTGAGCCCTCGTGGTTATCAGGGTTAAAGCCCACATTGGTGACCACCACAACCAATGGAGGATCAGCCCTCGGATGAAGTAAGCCACCCTTCAGTCGGCTGATGGCTTTTTCTTAGAACAGTCAGTAGAGATAGAAGTAGAAAGACAGAAAGACACTCTGTTTTTGCCTTAGTACCTGTTTGCGCTCTTAAGGCGAATGATGACACAACCAATGCAGTAACTGGGGAAACATAGCTTTGAGCAAGACAATCATTTATTTGACATCATCTTCACTGATTGCAAAAACAACTCAATATAAGCTTCACAATGTTGTAAGAAGTGTCTTAGAATCATCACTGTATTACTGTTTACTTTTACAGGTCTCCCGATGTTTCGCCAGAAGTACCTTTTACAATGCTGTCAGTATTGGTGGAGCATTCAGAACATTTATTATGAACGCAAAAGCTAGAATGGTAAAGGTTTTTTGAGTAATTTATGAATTCATATAATTATGAACTAATTCTAGTGTGACATCTTCTCTCGTTTAAAACTAGGGTCCCGCTTTGAGTAATTAGGTCACAGTTCCTGATAAATAGCTCATATTAATACATTTTTATTTTCATCCAGAAAACAGAGTTATCTAAATAAATATCATCAGAATATGAGGCAATCATTGGTTGTTATTTATTTAATTCTTTTTGGCATTGTTAATTCGTGAAAGAATGAAGTCAAATTAAAGCACAAGCACACAACAATATAAAGAAGGGAAATTCTATTGTATTGTGCTCTTGAGCAGTCATGGTTCAGAAATATGTACCCTTAGCCTACTATAAAACATTTAGAAACATTTCAGTACTAGGTAGAGAGTAGCTACCCCATATTTTTAGTGCAACCACAGAAGGTAAGACTCATTCATTTTTCTTTCATGAAGCATTCATATTTATTCGTAGAAAACTATAAAATGTGCAGAAAAAAACTAGTTTTTTTTGCAGGAGTATGACTTACGAATGCGAAAGTGTAGCTAATGGCAATGTTTTTGTTCATGCACTGCAGTAGAAAATGATTGAAATGTTTTCCAATTTCTCTCCTGTGTTCTTGAAACTGGTGGAAAACAATGCCAAAGACAAAGCACGAAACACTAAGGCCCATATTTATAATTATTGGAGCAAAACTGCGCAAACACTTTGCACCATTATTTAGCACCTCCTCCCATCATTGTGTCATTTTAGCATGGGGGACTAAATATGGGGCTATGGGGTTAGCACCATTTTTTAGATGGGAATGCCTAACTTGCATCTCATTGACGCAAGGTAGGTTCACGCATCTAAAAAATGGTGCAAACGCCAATATTTTGACATTAAACATAAATATTGAGTTAGTTTTACACCAAATTTGCATTAAAAAAATAATGCAAATTCGGCACAAATGGAGTATGAATATGCCCCTAAGGCCCATATTTAAGGGGCATATTTAAGAGCCCTTTGCATCGCCTTAGCCCCACCATATAGCATCATTGTTTTGACACTAAGGTGGTGCTAAAGTGGCTTTTTCCCTGAAACATATTTACAAAGTAGCACAATGCATGCATTGCACCACTTTGTAAACAAGGCATAATGTATGAAAGGGGGCGTTCCGGTCTAGAATGGCACAGTGAAATTTAACAGATTTCACTGCGTTTTTTTCGGCAGCATTTTTACCACCTGCTCGGAGCAAGCATTAAAATGGCGCTCCCTTAGAACCAATGGGCCTCATTACACTTTGCTATACTAGCATCAACATAATATTGTGCTACGACCCACCTTGGTGTGCCGTATTATAAATACGGTGCAACCATGGTGTCATTAGGTGATGGTAGGGTGGTGCAGAAAAAGTGGTGCAGCAGCTCTGATGTGGCGATTTTTCATAAATATGGACCTACATTTTGGAAACCATTCAGTATTTAGCAGTCGTTCACAACCACACAAACCATCATGAAACACCATAAGCTTCCAGAATCTTTATGTAAATAATGATATTTGCAGAAACGTATGAGCGGAATAGTTTCGTAGCACATGCAGTGATTTGGTTCTGAACGCAAAATATCACATTTCATGTTCCAATACCACAATAGGTGCAGATATCCCCACAGTGATAGCTTTGGAAGTTTTCACCTACATTTCCTTTGTCTTTTACATACCTCCATGGACTTCTGGTTGACTTTGGCAACCAGAAGTGGTTCTTAAATAATGAAAACAGCATAGAGCACCAATTTGGAAAGGAGTGTGGGAAAAAGGATGTCTTAACATGGAATATATTTTCCAGACAAATGAAGAAAATTGCAGACATTTTTCCTACATAGGATGAGGGAAACAGACACATGGAAGTAAAGTTGCAAAATCATACATCTGTCTTGGGTACAAATCGAGGTTTTGTGAATAGGCCAAGTTGGAAATCTTGACCAAAGGAGTCCTACTTTGTTCATGTTGCGGTTTTGCCTTTGACAGAAATCAGAATCATCTTTGTTATAAAACAGGTTTTTGAGTTACTAAGTGTGATTGCCATTATTGCACCATCCACATCATAGCTAAACATGTTACTAAATGCATTCAATGCCACATAGCATCAGTACAAATACCTGTGGCATCAAACGTGCTCTGTGGTACTCTGGCAGAGTAAACTACAGTTTCTAGGGGTTACTTTGCAGCAGTGTTATAATTAGTCACACAGAGTCATCTTTTTTAGATAGCTACAGCCTAGAATATTTGCCTCATGCAATATCCAAATTGCAAAATAGGTCTCCACTTCTGCTTCTGTAGGCTCAACATTATGGAATTGGTAGTGGTTCTTCCCTACACCCGAGATCATTTTTATATACACCACTGATCTCATTTTGATGTATGCACAATTGGCCCATCATTTCAGTGGAGAACAGGGGTGGCAAGGGCACAGAGGTGTCAGCAATGCCCCCAGGTCACCCTTAAAGATAAAAGGCCACATGTACTAACATCAGGTCATGCGACCCACAAATTGCGAGATTTAGTGACTCGCAGTTCTCAAAACCTGATGTACAACAGTGTCTCAGACATTGTTTCCGATTAGCAAATTGGTCACAAGGGACCTGCCTATTAATATTCATGAGGCAGGTCACAATTTGCAACCCATTTGGGAATGGCTGCACTCACAGGGATGGTGGCCTGCTGGGGGCAGCAGACTACCATGTCTGTGACTCATTTTTAAATAAAGCAGTTTTTTAAAAAAATGCAGCGGATGCATTACAAAAAAAATTAAAAGTTCACTTTTTATTTTCTCAGCCTAGACAGTGGTCTATAGAGACCACTGCCTGCTCTGAAAAAATGTTGGCCCCCACACTCACAAAGGGGACTGCTTTCCTGGTCGTAAAACAATCATATATCCCCCTGTAAGTCACAGTTGGGAAGGGACACCCTTGGCATGCCCCTTCCTAATAGCTAGTCGCAAACCTAGTTTGCGATTCTGTAATAGCTTTCTGAATCGCAAAATAGGTTTCTGTGCATAGGAAAATGCTTTATTTTGATGCAAATGGCCCAATTCTGCGAATCAGACCATTTGTGATCAAAAAAAGGTACGTGCATGGTCCTTTGCCATGTACATTTTGAACCTACATGGATGCATTTCAAACACAACTGAACAATTCGTAATCTTAGATGTGTACAACAAATATTTAGAGAATAAATAAATATGACTTTAAAAAAACCTGTTGGAAACCTGGATAACATTTAGACCACCTTGTGTTTAATCTACTATATCTGAAGTGTTTTGGTATACAGTCCCGTCACATGACTAATGCCAATAGTACCTTAAGTATTTACTCCTTGCAGATGATGATATAATTCCTGTGTTTTCCAGTCCTTATTTCTATAGCAATGATAATTTCTGGTTGGTTTCTATGTTCCAAAATGCATGCACTGTAGAAATTAACTAAGTTGCTCAGTTTAGAGTACACTACTGAAGATAAGCAATTTGCATTTTTTCTTGTTTAGTTTCTGCAAACCATCAAGTTGGGTCAAGCACAGGTTAATTCTGTTACAAGCACTAGCTATTATAGCAGATTTATGATGATGATATCCCAGGTTAGTATGGTAAAGTTTTACTATTTGGTTTGTTGACAAAATGTGATTCACAGTATATCGTATGATTTGCAGAACAAACATTGCCTTCTATTATAACCCAAGGAGATTCCTTTTATTTATTAATATTTATGAATAACATTGTTGATGCAGAGTAGACATTCTGTGATCTCCATAATTTCTGTAATAATTATGGTCACATCATGATGACACAAATTGCATAAATTTTCTCTGTGTACTAACAGACTGACAACTCTTTCAGTGCTATGAGAACCAACCTACTAGCAGTAGTGTGAATAAGTATAAACACAAATACATCTTTCACACTGCCTTTTGTCCACACTTGTATTTGGAACCTAGATACCTCGGCCTTCAATTTCCATCTTTGACACCACCTAGATATATCTGGCTAAGTATCACAATCCTTTCTTTTTCACTGCATAATACTGTATGTTGTTAGTTTAACTAACAAGATGCAACTTTATTTTCTTGGAATCTTTTTTACTTGGCTGGAATTCTTGATGCATTTGGACTCTCTAAATGTCAGTAGCATCTTTCATGAATTTTTTAATTTGCATTTTCAATTACAAACAAAACAAAATACTTGTAATTGCCATGTTAAGTGATTAGAAAGCCATGATATATAGAGTGAGTATACATAAATTCACATAAGGAGGTGTACCCCACCTATACTTTGGAAAATAATACTGTGCTGGGCCCCAAGGTATTGAGATCATCTACAAGCATCTGATACAAATGAAGCCTGCACTAGCAAAGTAGTGACGTGGTGGCATATAATTATTAGCAAGCCTTTGATGTCAAGGTCTCACTACCAGGAGCATGCTCAAGGTGCGCCTAGGGCGAAAGGATGATTAATGTTTAGTCAACTTGATCTGAGTCCCCTTCTACAGATGTATTGTTCTAGGATTGATTAGCTTCCTTCTGCCAGAGGTTCCCATATGTCTTTGGGGAAGAACGTGTAGGCATCAGTTCCCAATAATAAGCGAGTTGCTCCTGGCAGTAAGACATGCCTTTTAGACATGCTGTGGTGGTAGGTTTTGGTCTTCTGCCACATGTTTGGCCACTCTTTGTTTAGCTAGTAGAAATAGCATGGACGTGAGCCTGCAGGATAGAATGGGTGTGTCATTCATGTATATAAGGAGTCTGGGTCTGAGTATGGGAGTGTGCTGGAGTGATGAGTCTGTGATCTCGTGTATAATAGTATATACCTCTCCCCAGACAATGTCTACCACTGGGCATTGCCATGCAAGATGGATAAAGTTTGCCTGTGTTGCATTGCATCTCATGCATTGAGAGTCAGGTGACAGTTCCATCTTAAAAAACTGCATGCGGTATGGTACAGGCAATGTAGGAATTTAAATTGCATAAGCTGCAGTATAAAGGATGGTGAAAACAATGACAGTTGATTGCAGCAGTAAGACCACTGCACCTGCGTGAGTGGAGATTCTAGGTCTGCACTCCAAGCCTCCTGCACTTTTGGGAAAATAACTGATGAGTAAAGATGCATGTGGTTATAAAGCTGTGTAATCAATTTGTGTGGAGAGGGAGACGTAAGCATTTGTTCCAGCGGTGGGAGAGGTGGTGGGAGAGAAGGGCAGCAAATGTATTGTGTGTCGCCTGGCAAGTGGGTCGTAATTAATAATATAGTAGAGTATCAGAGAAAAAAAGAGGTGAAGATGGTAAGTCGACAAATGGTGGAATCAAGTGGCTCTCTGGATATAAGTCAGAGAACAATTTGATGTTTCATTGTATAGCACGTGAAATAGCTCTCTGGTGCCTTTCACATTTTTTTCTATTATAGGGATTGGGAGTCTGTGCCTGCACAGGTATGGTACCTGTGTGTGGCTCAGTGAGATCCCCGACTGGCCAGCACTTATTTTGAGGGTAGGAAGCTGGATGTTTTTTTTCTGCTTCCCTCAACAGCAAGGAAGCAGGTTGTCTTCCACTCCTTTGCATGCTCCCGAATTCATTTTGGCACAGGCAGGTATAGACCTCTCTGTGAATCACTGGACACAAGCACAATTTGGTGGAGTGGAGTCAAACAGTGCTGCTCTAGAGGTATATGTCAGGCTAGAGGGGCCTGACATTAGCCCCAGGGCACTAATCCCCACTGCAAGCGTAATTAGAGAAAAGAGAAAAGTGGCAGGCACATCTCCCATCTCTGAAGAGTCCCCTGAGGCAGGGGTCCTACTTGAGGGGGCAGTTGGTTTTGAAACTGCAACTCACAGAAATATCTTGTCTCACCCCTTGGCACTGGAGACCTGCTAGGCTGTTCCTCCATGAAAGAAAGCAATACCAGTACATATCTTGTGCACCATTAGACCGACTCACTTGAGGATTGCTGTGGTTTACTTCTGGTGGTGCGCTCCAGTCCAGGAGTTCTGGAATCTGGTCTCCTGGTCTCTAATAGGTTTGGGATTTTCTTTGAACGTATGTCTTTTAATAGCTCCCCTTCCAATGAGGAAGAGCACAGGACTCTGTTGACCTAGCTTCTCAGTCTGTTTTTTAATGCCTCTTTGTGGCTCCTGCACATAGCTTCATTCTCCCAACTGCAAGGAGCTCTTTAACACTCAGGATCTGCTTCTCTTTCTGTGTGCTCCTGGTAACATCTTATCCAGGGCTCTTCCTCAATACCACCCAATGGCCCTCAAGGCAGATTACACAGCATGCCTGCCCTTACCAGCCCGTGGGCTCCTGGCCACTTGCAAGGTCCATATGGACTATTTGTGGGTCCCCCTCAAGGGCTACCCACTACAGAACCAATCCAGCAAAGATTGAGGGGATCCCAGTCCTTCAGAGTCTCCAGCATGTCCAATCTTTACTGTCTCCAAAAGGAACTGGGATGGCCAGGGCCACTGGCCATGGAGACACAGAAACCAATGGAATGCAAGTAAGTACCGGTCCAGAGGTTCCCTTTATTCCAGACCGCGGTCTTTCCTCACAGGGTCCTTCCTTTCTTGTTGTCTGCTGTTCCCCATGCTTCTCAGAGTTTATCCCTTGCACTGGGGTTTCAAAGTGGAGATGGAGCGTTGTACTATGTGGGCATCACTGCTCCAGGTCAAAAATACCTCATCATCCTTCCAGCCCTAGAACATCCTCATGCGGATATCTTGAGATTTTCCAAGAGACAGAATTCAAACTCTGGTCAGTAATATCTCTCCAGTGTCTCTACAGTCACTCCTAACTAACACATGTCTTTCACAAATTGAAACAGGAGCCCTCCTGTGAGTTTTGCTAGATGTCTGGTTGCCTCTTTTTGTTTCTGTGAGCACTATACCCATATAGAGCAGCACTACAGACTCACAGTAAACCACTATCCACTAACACTATAACCAAAAAGAAATGAGGATATTTATTTTTTCATGCTCAATTAAATATCAAAGACATTTTACCAGATCTAAAAATGGGTGAGATTTAGGTAATTTGACTCACTCAAAGCAAAAAATAAATGCGGGATTAAAATGAGTCAGAACCTCATTCTTCACACAGTCCATAAGCCTCCTTTGAGACTTTCAGAACACATTTTGTATTTAATCTCCCCATGGTTTAGAAAGTTGGCAAAGTAACTCGTATAAAAGAACATTGTGGTGGAAATTTCAATTTTATTTATAAATATTTAAGTATTTTAAAAACAATCTCAAATATACTGTATAAAAGTTACTCACTGGTTAGAAATGCATTCTGTTCACTCAAACTCTTTATTTGTTGTCCACATGAAAGAAATAAGTAATTTGGTTTCTTAAGGGTTATACCCTCTCTTTGGCATTAAAGTATATGCCCACAGTCGGAGGGTAAACTGCTGATGACATGGTTCCACAGTGAAGAAGCGTTCAAATCAAAAGAATCCAAAATCCGTAATTACAACTCACCAACCCTCCCATGGCCAGCCTCTTATTTGGCCTTCTACCATCATCTTTCTACCAATGACCAAAAATTAATTTTGAAGCTTAGGCCAAGTGACAAAAGCAACCAAACTACCAGTGGAACCCTGCATGGCACCCCCTTGTCTAGAGTAATTTCTCTACTCTCTTGCAGCAGATCTCACAATGTTTATCCTCATTCCTTATAGACAGATTTGTGCCAGGTATATTCTAATATGCCATATGTAAGAAATTGTGGCATTAGAGGAGGGGCGTAATTTCCCACCTCAATAAGCACCTTAACCCTGGTCAGGGTGATCCACTAAAATCACTAAAAACCTAGGCTCAAGCCCCTTGATAGCTATAGCACAAAGCAGACAGTCTTAAATTAGAAGCAATATGTAAATTACTTATGAATTATTGAAACAGTAATAAAATACAACACAAGAAACTTTTCAAACCAATTTAGAAAAATAGAGTACATTTTAATAAATAAAATACCTCCAAGACAGCAAGTACATTTTTTGTCTCTCTCGCACTGCTTCTACTTCACAAGTTAGGCTAGAGTTCGGACTCAAACAACAGTTAGACAGGAAATTTCATACGATTAGGACCTGGTTTAACATAAGAGGAAATAAAATGAGCCCTTTGGTTGTAGCTTTATGGAATGCTGCAGCTAAAGATCCAAAGGCATTATACAATAGGTATCTACAGCGCTCTCTGCAAAAGACTCAAATGACACACTTATGGGAGTCTAATATGTCATACCCCCTTTTTGTTGTGCACTAAAAAGGGAAGTTAGAATGCAATCCTTACTGGATGACAAGTGGAAATTTGCAGATCGCTTGCATGCTTGAATCATCATGCACAATTATAGCAGTTTGGCACCAGCACAATACTTGATTTCAACATTTACAGTGCATATTAAATGCCAGCTGCTTGCCATGCGACTAGGGTCCCTTCCGCCCCTACTGGATCAATCAACATGGAAGAATGGGGGTGAGATGCTATGCAGGCTATGCAACGCCAGTAGAGAGGGCAGGGTTCACCAGATTTGTATCTGTCCGGCCCTAAGAGAAGTGCACCGTCAACTGTTGAGTGGGGTCCATACCTGTCAGCCGGCAGTAACGAAAATGTTCGATCCAACTGAACCACAGATAAATTGTAGGCTTGTGAAATTTCTAGCCTTGCAAGTGAAATATTTAACTCGCTGTAAGTGATTGTCACTTCATAGCTAATATTAATAAACCATGAGGATTTAAAGACCTTTAATATAAATGGTATTGTTCTAGCAGATAACATGAATTTGCCATCTTAATGAAATTAAAGTGTATAGTGTGCAGTTTAACTGTTGAGACCAAGCAATAAGTACGGGTTTAGTAATTTACAGGGTTCATTTGTGTACTTTTGCTCTCCCACTGTTAGCTTCTCATTTTTTTCAGTTTAAAACTCCCAGCATTTGGAATGATCTTATACTTAGAATAGTTTTAACTGACTCATGTAAAATATTATACAGCAAATGTAGTATTTTTTATTTCACTTTATATTTTAACAAATTTCAGAGGACTTCTATGTGACTTGAGGCTTAATGAAATAGTTTTAACGATCTTGTTTTAAAACGTTACGTATTGTGTTGAAATTCATGGATCGTTCAGAAGCACATAGTTGCAGTTGCCATGTTCTCTGTTTGTTCTGCTAAGATTTTAATGAATCATGCAAATAAAGAAATCAATCAAACTCCAAGACAGCAAAAATCCAATAATGGAAATGGAGTAATGCATTTTTAAAGTTTAAATATAAAAATAGCACCAAAAAGCATTAAGTGGCAACCGTGGTCATTTGGGCTTCTTGACCGGTAGGTAGTCACAAGGCTGACCGTGATGGAACATGGGTCAAACACAAATATAGAAGCCAAGTTTGACCCGGTGGGAATTTTTACCTTGGGACAAAGTCTCTGAAAGGGAAGCTAAAAAACTTTAGTGCGAATGCCGCAGCAAATAGTCCATGTCCACGGAAAGCTTCTGAACAAAGTTTCAGGGAAACTGTTTACTCTTGGCAGGAAAGCTCCAGGCAGGAGAATTTGGATCTGGCACCCAAAGAAGGATACTCTTGGCATCTTCACCTGGTAAAATTTCTACATTCAGACTTTGTTCCTGATTTAGATATTGGCGGAGGGGTTACTCTTTCGCAATGGTGATGGATATTCCGTCCATCTAAATCCGATTATGTCCAAATTAGATTTTGGTGGATGGGACATCCATCACTGTTGTGATGTAGTAACCCCTCTGCCAATATCTAAATCAAATGAAGTTTGGATTCTTCCAGTGGGACAAGGTTGCAGACTGTAGCCGAACAGGCTTCACTGAGGTTGAATACTTTCTCCATGAGGTTCTACTGAATCCATTTTGAAAAAGGGAGCAGAAACAACTTGAATTTTTGGCCCAGCCACAATGCATCTTCATCTAGTCGGCTTGAGAGGTTGCTCCTGGCCCTCCGGAGGTCCTTGAAGTGAAAAAGCTTCAAAAAAATCCACTGTCACGCTAGCCAACTTACGAAGGACCTTGGGGACAGCACTTGGGGGTCAATACTCACTCAGCATCCAACAAAGTCCAGCAGCAGGCTCCAGAGAAGGTACATTTGGAACTGGTCAGCTGGACAGTTGTAGAAAACCTCCTCTTGTAGCTTGTTGCTTTCCTCTAGCTTGAACAGGAGGTCATCTTTGTGATCCTGGAGTCCACTACTTTGTCCAGAGTACAAGAGGGAGAGCAGGTCCAGTCTTACAGACTCTTCCTAGGTCACAGACATGGTCCAGAAAGAGGGTACTGTGAGTGCCTTATTTGTGTCTTGAACCAGGCTAAGGATGGCAGTGACTCCATGCCCCTCCCAAAAAATAAGGTAAGGCTTCGCAAGGCCTCCCTGTCCACTTTTACATCACTTTCTGTGTTTATGTGCAGATAATCTCAGAGTGTCCCACTCAGCCTAAATGTATTCACCCCAGAGATGTGGCCAAGGAAATGAGCAGTTCCTCCTCAGTGGACAATCTAAACTAGCTCTGAGGAAAGCTCCTAGCCCACTGGGATTGGCACCTGCCTGACTAGGGAAACAAAGATCCTTCCCTGGTGTCAGCTAACATTTACCTGTGACAAGGTAGATTTCTTTAAAGTAAATCATGTTCCTGGGAACAGCCCAGATGGACAACCATCCAGAGTAACAGAACAGCTCTCCACACCCAGAGCCTTTGCCCTGCTCTGGAAGCAATTTTAGCACCTCATCAAGGTAGCTTTTCATCTGCCAGGTGACAGGGTGAGCTCGTGTAAATGTGCCTCTCGAGGCTTTAGGCAGTGAAATGTTAACTTCATAGTTTCATAAAAGGACATTTTCCAAAATATTTTTTACACAACCAAATAACCAGTGAATTGGGTTCGTATTAAACATTACAAAGAGTACAAGAATGAAATTTGTGAGTGCTTCCTAGCCCAAGATAGCATTACTGAACTTATTATTGCCACTTAGGAATAAATTAATAATATTTAAAAGGAAATTTTAGGCCTGTCAAAATGGCGTATTATGACATGTGGAATTTGCTACAAATGCTAGGCCTTCATTTATGTTTGCACTTTCACTACAGTGGGTGGCACAATTGGTGCTGCAGCCCACTGGCGACTTTTAACCTAACGCCCATGGGTGCATTTCGTACCATATACTAAACTTACAGATACTTTAAATATGCCAATTAGGGGTGTGACAATTTCATCACATGTACGTTACCAATGGTTAGTAGCGTACAGTGCACAGAGTTCTAAAACCATCAAAACAATCAAGGCAAAAATATGGAGGCACAGCACTCAAAAGATATTAATTTTAAGACCAGATTATACCTCCTCTGCTGAAACTGTGAACTCGAAAGGCTGGCTATGTAGTGAAACTCATTAGATGCCAATATTTTGAAATGTCCTAGAGTGACCCTTCTGGCATTTTGGGAATTGTGAGTTCCTAGTGGCTGTTGGCATTCAGTGTTCTAAGTTGAGGCTTTACTGTTTCCTGCAGCTTCTTATCTTTTCCATGAGAGCTCTCTATTGCATTTGTACCCTGGAAATAATTTGTGACTTCCTCAGTACTTTGGTCTTCTGTTGTACAGATGTCCTGTTTGAGTAGATGGGGCTGTGAACAGGTATTTTACTTGATGTCTTTTGCAAAATTACTGCGACATGGAAGGCTGGTAGGTGTGTTCTGTTTTAATTTTGATTGCTAATGTGATTAGTTTAATTGTGCTGAAGTGTCCCAGTACTGGTATTACATAATGTAAGTATAAGCATGAAGTAATTTGGGGCTTTTATCATGATGCCTATGTCCCCAGAGTTTCCACTATGCATGCTTGGCATGCTACGGTGATTAGTAGTGGGATGACCCTTGTTGCTCCAGGGCAGCTCACTTGTTCAAGATAATCTCTACACAGGCTCTCGTCTGATATGCCAGACTCTTTGTAGTCCTTGTCATGACCCTACTCATCCAGAAATTGGAAAGTACTGTGCACACACTACTTCTTTATTCCAAACGAAGTTAAGCTGTTGGCTTGATGGAACTGGTATGTATCATGCTTTGCATTCTTTGGGAAATACAGATCCAGTTCAAGCTTCCTTTATAATTTATTCACTGTTACAAATCGGGCAGAATGCATCTTCTGAAAATTTCTGCTGCCTATTGCACAACAAGAAGAAGGATCTGATACCAAACAGAAAGTGCGCAACACACCAACTCTCTCAGCCAAAGTATGCTGGTTGCTAGGGAGCAACCTGTACAAGACAGTTGTAAAGAGATGTTTAGGTGTTATTACCAGTCAGAGGTGTATTTGGCAGAAAAGTGATGTGTTCCGACTCATCATCAAGCATTTTACAGATGATGTCCTAAAACAAGACAACATGCAGAGGAACTCTCATTTTGGTGACTCGAAGGGTATATACAAAAAAGCCTCCTGTTGTAAACTCGACTAGGCTACCACCACCTTCCCATTCTCTGGTATGTGTAATAACTTCACTCATCTAAGTGTGAATGAATATTTTGCAAGCTTAGCAACTGATGCTGGTTACATGTAGGTGGAAGAATAGTGGAAAAAAGTAGAAGAATAGTCTATCATGTTACAGGCCTCTAAAGGAACTCTTGAACAAAACCACTGGGATATCAATATGCAAATAGAGAACAAAATAGACAAGATGAAGGGAAACAATATTTTCTGCTGGCCATTGTGACACTGTGCTCATCACCAAACCACATGAAAAACATGCCATGCACATCAACCAGTGTACCACATATAAAGGAGGAAATAAAAAAACAGTTATGGGAGTTTCAGTGGAATTTTACAAGGGAAACGCTGGTAGAGCATGCCCAGGTTTCAGGTGAAATGTTTTGTGTCTGTGAACACACAGAATCACCTGCCAGCAACATGTCAGTTTCCAAATGTCCTGATGTGAGTGTGTCATTCCCCTTCGTCATGAGAGGGCGGGCCTCAAGGACGTTTACTGAGCTGAGGAGGTCATGCCCACAGAAGCTGTGACATCCTCAGCCCATCAAACGTTCAGCTGAGGCAGCCAGGTGCCTGCAAATTTAGCGTATGTCTTGCTCTTAGCTTCCTGGCTGTGTTCTCATGGGTTGCCTTAGTGTGATATATGTGGATTGTTTGGTAGAACTGAACAAAGATCCAGACACTAGTCACCAGGCCATGTTTTTGAAGGAGGAGCTTTCATGAAGATTGTATTTGGGCAGTATTTGCACATGGGATTGGATGACAACCAGGGACCTCTTCCATTCCTCAACATTTCTGAAAACTAGAAATCTAAGTACATCCAATATGATATGGCTGGCATGAATCCCATCAAATTTTAATTCTCAGAATCCTTTACAATTCACAAAAGATAGGTAACAGCAATCACAATTTCCTCAATTTTCTATGCTAAAAAAACTCCAGACCTTCTGCCGAATAACATTTATAACCATCCCACTGTTCCACACTTCCAAAAATAAATGTACCCCGCATGCATTGGTTAACTTGTTGCCCTGAACAGTATTAGACCAAAGTTTTGACTATGTATTACCACATTGACATAACATTGACTTCACGCCCTCAGTGATTTGGACTATTTCTGTCCCTCAGAATAGGACCACCCATTCATGTGAGGTACCTATTTTGACAAGAGAACTGTGGGAATGATAGTCGGTGGTTTACTGACCTTTTTGTTTATGTTTTGCAGGATTATAAACAGCTGGATGTTACCAGAGGAAACAACCTGTTGACTGACCCCTCTAATGTGAGGGATGGGAATGCATTCACTATCTTATCAAAATCAAATTCCAAAACTAAGGTACACAAACTATTTGTTACTAGGTACAAGCTAGATTTATCTGAATGTTTTTTCATGGATTTGTTTTGTTTTTTAGAAAATGAGACTTCTATCTTATCCTGTCTGGAATTTTCACTGCTTTACTGTTTTCAGTTAAAAAAAAAGCCAAACCTCTTTTTTATTTCAATGGAACATTGAACCACTTTCCAGAGAATGAGGAAGATGCTTTCAGAGAATTGTGTTTACCAATGGAAGATAATGTGTTTTACTAAAATGCGTGCAAAATGAGATTGTGTAGAAAAACTAAATCATGTACATTATTGTCAAACACCCTGTATGTGTTATAAACCTCTAACACTCTAAAAAAATGCAAGTGAGTTATTTCAAAGTCTCACCATGAGATAAGAATAAAAAGCTTCTCGAGGGCATTTCTGTGTGTCATTCCCCTTCGTCATGAGAGGGCGGGCCTCAAGGACGTTTACTGAGCTGAGGAGGTCATGCCCACAGAAGCTGTGACATCCTGAGTCCATCAAACGTTCACCTGAGGCAGCCAGGAGCCTGCAAATTTAGCGTATGTCTTGCTCGTAGCTTCCTGGCTGTTTTCTCATGGGTTGCCTTAGTGTGATATATGTGGATTGTTTGGTAGAACTGAACAAAGATCCAGACACTAGTCACCAGGCCATGTTTTTGAAGGAGGAGTTTTCATGAAGGTTGTATTTGGGGCAGTATTTGCACATGGAATTGGCTGACAACCAGGGACCTCTTCCATCCCTCGACATTTCTGAAAACTAGAAATCTAAGTACATCCAATATGACATGGCTTGCATGAATCCCATCAAATTTTAATTCTCAGAATTCCTTTACAATTCACAAAAGAGAGGTAACAACAATCACAATTTCCTCAATTTTTTATGATAAAAAACTCCAGACCTTCTGCCGAATAACATTATAACCATCCCACTGTTCCACACTTCCAAAAATAAATGTACCCCCCATGCGTTGGTTAACTTTTTGCCCTGAACAGTATTAGACCAAAGTTTTGACTATGTATTGCCACATTGACATAACATTGACTTCACGCCCTCAGTGATTTGGACTATTTCTGTCCCTCAGAATAGGACCACCCATTCATGTGAGGTACCTGTTTTGTCAGCAGAACTGTGGGAATGATAGACGGTGGTTTACTGACCTTTTTTTATGTTTTTCAGAATTATAAACAGTTGGATGTTACCAGAGGAAACCACCTGCTGACTGATCCCTATAATGTGAGGGATGGGAATGCATTCACTGTCTTATCAAAATCAAATTCCAAAACTAAGGTACACAAACTATTTGTTACTAGGAACTAGCTAGGTTTATCTGAATGTTTTTTCATGGATTTTTTTTTATTTTTTTTACGAAAATGAGACTTCTATCTTATCATATCTGGAATTTTCACTGCTTCACTGTTTTCAGTAAAAAAAAAAGCCAAACCTCTTTTTTATTTCAATAGAACATTGAACCACTTTCCAGAGAATGAGGAAGATGCTTTCAGAGAATTCAAAATGAGATTGTGTAGAAAAACTAAATCATGTACATTATTGTCAAACACCCTGTATGTGTTATAAACCTCTAACACTCTGAAAAAATGCAAGTGAGTTATTTCAAAGTCTCACCATGAGATAAGAATAAAAAGGTTCTCGAGGGCGTTTCTGGAAATCAAAGGTACTTGCAGAATATTCCTTTAGTCTAAAGTTCGCACTTAGGGCCAGATTTAATGGAAAATGACGGTGCACTGCGCTGCACCAAATTTGGCAGCATCGTGCACCGTCATTTTCACAACGCAAAGATGCGCCATATTTAATTGAAGACGGCGCACCCTTGTGTTTCCTCCTCCGCCGGTGCTAAATTTGCTCACCTAGAAAGAGCAAAAAACGAGGAGAAATGAAAGCATTTCTCCTAGTTGTGCCACTCTAATGCCACCTGAGGTATCACTCAGGGGTGGTTCGAAAACCTACCAGAGCCTTATAATATTTACACATTCTTAAGTTATATCACTGGGGGTCAGACATCCCCTGCTCAGCCTCACCCTGATCTCCTGCCAGGAGAACAGTTGAACATCATGTTTATCATACTTTCACCAGTTTGTTTCACAAAAACATGGTTCTTTCATTCAGTTTGTCTCACAAAGAACAAATCCCTTCCAAGGCTTGACCCACATTTATGTTCCCTTGGATTGTCTTAGTGTGATATGTGTGGGTCTTTTATTGATTTGAAAGAACATCCAGATACTAGTCACCCGGCACATTTTACCAAGAGCCTGACTTTGACTTTGACTATGTGAAGACCACACTGAAACTACATTTACTTCACACACCACAGATGTGTCCTATTCATGTCCATTATGATAGACCTGCCCCTATGAATGAATAAGGCTCTCAGTTGTCTGTTTCTCCTGATTTTAACAGATAAATACAAACAGAAAACAGTGAGTTTCCTGTCTGTATTTGTTTTTAAAAGTGCAAAAATACATATAATTGGGCTTCTTTTGAACACGTCTCTAAGTTATCATTCATGAAATCCAGGCCAGTAGCTGTGCAGATTGACAGCACAAGGATTTTGGTGAAATTTCTTTATATAGGATAAGATTTCCTTAAATACCTTTATATCTCAATATTTGTTTGAGTTATACTGTTTATAATTTCATTTGGATTCTATAATTTATTTTATTTGTGTAGGAAACTGGCTCTGTATATACAATATCAAAATGAGATATAGGGGGTCATTCTGACCCTGGCGGTCGGTGATAAAGCGGCGGCCAACCCGCCAACAGGCTGGCAGTCCGAAAAATGGAATTCTGACCCTGGCGGGAACCGCCAACAGAGACCGCCAACTTAACACTCCGACCGCCACGGCGGGACAAACAAACAGCGCGGCGGTCACCGCCAACCGGCAGGCGGCAGACAATGTACTGCCCACCCTATCACAACTCACCAATCCGCCACCTTTTCCGGGGCGGGAGCACCGCCGATAAAAACACGGCGGAAACAGACTACGAACGGGAAAACGCTCACCTCTACGCACTCCACGAGGACGGAGGACAGCATGGAACCCGAATTGAACATCATACCTGCTCTCGTCTACCTGCTCATCTACCACGAGTACGAACTCCGCCGCAGACGTCAACGGTGAGTACTGCACCTACGACACACGGGAGGGGGGGAGGAGGAAAGGTTATGGGCACACACATATGCGACCCCCACCGCCCCCCAAGATGTACACACCAATGCAGAGCAACAAGTCACAGTGACACCACCCAAACACCCGTAAAAAATACAATCACATAACCAAATTGAGAATAAATATTTATGAACAAAATAGTCTCAGAAAAGTATTATCAACCATCAAAACGTTCTTCTGATAAACAAATTATTTACACAGCAGTGGATAACTGAAGCAAGTAGTCCTGCACATCTTACGAATCCATCATGTCCGTGGGCCAAAGTGTAGCGAAACAAGGGCAAAGCCCACACAGGAGACCTGAGTCCTTTGGAGAGAACACTGCAGGGGCATCTGGTGAGAAAACTACAGGCACCTCAGGGGGAAGGGAAGGGGGGGGCACCACAGCCACATGAGTCCACGACGCCAGATCCACGATGGGCCCACCATGCCCACTGTGCCATCCTGGGGAGTGCAAAGCCACAGTCTCTCAAGTCTCTACAGTGGGTGGCTTGCCCACTGTGCCATCCTGGGGAGTGCAAAGCCACAGTCTCTCAAGTCTCTACAGTGGGTGGCTTGCCCACTGTGCCATCCTGGGGAGTGCAAAGCCACAGTCCATCAGGTGGATAAATGTCCCCACTGGACAAGGAGGATGCATGGTGGGCACAGTGAACCCTGAACAGTGCCTGACAGGAAGGGCCCAGCGGAGCGGTGCTTGAGACGGCGGGGCCCAGCGGAGCGGTGCTTGACAGGAAGGGCCCAGCGGAGCGGTGCTTGAGACGGCGGGGCCCAGCGGAGCGGTGCTTGAGACGGCAGGGCCCAGCGGAGCGGTGCTTGACAGGAAGGGCCCAGCGGAGCGGTGCTTGAGACGGCGGGGCCCAGCGGAGCGGTGCTTGAGACGGCGGGGCCCAGCGGAGCGGTGCTTGAGACGGCGGGGCCCTGCGGAGCGGTGCTTGAGACGGCGGGGCCCAGCGGAGCGGTGCTTGACAGGAAGGGCCCAGCGGAGCGGTGCTTGACAGGAAGGGCCCAGCGGAGCGGTGCTTGACAGGAAGGGCCCAGCGGAGCGGTGCTTGAGACGGCGGGGCCCAGCGGAGCGGTGCTTGACAGGAAGGGCCCAGCGGAGCGGTGCTTGAGACGGCGGGGCCCAGCGGAGCGGTGCTTGAGACGGCGGGGCCCAGCGGAGCGGTGCTTGACAGGAAGGGCCCAGCGGAGCGGTGCTTGAGACGGCGGGGCCCAGCGGAGCGGTGCTTGAGACGGCGGGGCCCAGCGGAGCGGTGCTTGACAGGAAGGGCCCAGCAGAGCGGTGCTTGAGACGGCGGGGCCCAGCGGAGCGGTGCTTGAGACGGCGGGGCCCAGCGGAGCGGTGCTTGAGACGGCGGGGCCCTGTTCAGCGGTGCTCTTCTGCACAGCGGGGCCATCTTCAGCGGTGCTTGTCTTCACGGCGGGGCCCTCTTCAGCGGTGCTTGTCTTCACGGCGGGGCCCTGTTCAGCGGTGCTCTTCTGCACGGCGGGGCCCTGTTCAGCGGTGCTTGTCTTCACGGCGGGGCCCTCTTCAGCGGTGCTTGTCTTCACGGCGGGGCCCTCTTCAGCGGTGCTTGTCTTCACGGCGGGGCCCTGTTCAGCGGTGCTCTTCTGCACGGCGGGGCCCTCTTCAGCGGTGCTTGTCTTCACGGCGGGGCCCTCTTCAGCGGTGCTTGTCTTCACGGCGGGGCCCTGTTCAGCGGTGCTCTTCTGCATGGCAGGGCCCTCTTCAGCGGTGCTTGTCTTCACGGCGGGGCCCTCTTCAGCGGTGCTTGTCTTCACGGCGGGGCCCTCTTCAGCGGTGCTCTTCTGCACGGCGGGGCCCTGTTCAGCGGTGCTCTTCCAGTCAGTGTAGGGAGTCTGACCTGGCCTGGACAACCTGCTCACTCGCCCTCCGAACGTGCAGTGTCAGGCCCCTTCGGAGACGGAGTCCTGGGCCCTTTGGTGTTGTCCCTTGCAGCCGGGATGGGGCGTGTGGGGCCCTCCTGCTCCGCGCTCCTGCTGGCTGGCCTCTCCGCCCTGCTGCCCTTCCGCTCCTTAGATGGGGCTCTCGGGCCCTTGCCTCCCCTGGCTGTTGTGGCAGGTGAAGTGGCCTGAGTCACCTCCTTGGGGGCAGCCGTCTCAGTCCGCTCACGGCGGCCCTTCACTTTCCGGGTCCTCTTGCCTGGGGGGGGGGTGCCAGTCCCCTTGCTGCTCAGTGAAGTGTCCGCCAAAGGGTGGACTCCATATTCCATGCACCACTTGTACCTTGGAAGCTGGGCTGGTGGTGGCTGAGGTGCCTTTGGGACTTTTCCCAGATGGAGGGGGTGGGTCAGGGGAGGGAAAGAGGTCAACATTTGTGAGGTAATATTTCTTTGGACCAGGGTAAAGGGTAGGAGTAGTGGAGATAGAAGTGGAGGAAGAGGATGTGGTTGTAGGAGAGTCAGGTGTGCTGTCCTTGGGTGCAGGTGACTGAGACGTAGGCTGTCGTGAGGTGGTTGGCTGTTGTTTGGGTGTCTGCCTGCGTTTATGTGTCTTGGAAGAGGGGGTGACAGACACAGTGGGAGAGCACACAGGGGACATGTACATGGCAGTGGGGGTGGTGACTGCACGTGTGAGGACTGTAGTGGAGGGTGTGCTGGTGATGGAAGAACTGGCTGATGTTGGTGTGCATGCAGGTGTGAGTGTAGACGTCACAGGGAGGGAGGAGGGAGACGAGGCGGAGGGGGACACAGAGGTGGCAGTGACTGTTGGTATGTCTGCAACTGGGTGTTGCTTGGGTGAATGCTTGTGTGTTCTGTGGTGCTTATGTTTGGATGAGCTGGCCTTGGGTGTTGAGGTGTGTGCAGGCTGGTCAGATGGTGTGGATGGGATAGGCTGAGGAACACGAGACAGAGAAAGGCTGGAGGCAGTTAGAAGAGGGAGACTGGAGACAGGGACAATGGCTGCCGTCAGTGCTGAGGCCAGAGAAGTGAAAGCTCGTTGATGGGCAGCCTGACCCGAATGAATGCCCTCCAGGTAGGCATTGCTCTGTTGCACCTCCCTTTGCACCCCCTGGATGGCATTCAAAAGAGTAGTCTGCCCAACAATGAGCGTCCTCACGAGGTCAATGAGCTCTGCACTGAGGGCAGCAGGGGTAACAGAGGCAGGGGCTGAGGTGCCTGGGGCGAAGGAGACGCGCGCCTTCCTGGGCGAACGGGCACGGAGCGAAGACTGAGGGGCTGCTGAGAGGGCGGTGCTGGTGCGCTGGGTGGCGGCTGTACCTGTTGTTGCTGGGGGCACAGATGTTGCCGCCCCGCTAGGGAGCTCCCAAACGAGGACGTGTCCGTGTCGCTGGTGTCTCCACCGGCCCCCGTTGTGGTGCTCCCCTCGCCCTCCGGATCACTGGTGCCCTCGGTGTCTGTGTCAGTGCCCACCGGGGCCTGGTGACCTGCAGCTCCCTCGTGCTCCGACGCCAATTCTCCTCCGCCTGATGATGCTAATGCACAAGAAACAAAGAATAAGGGTGGGGGGAGAAAGAAAACAAAGTTGAGTGCATGCCTTGTCAATAGCCTTTGCGGAGAGGACAGACACAGGTGCCTCATGCACTAAGCCGCGAACTTGGGGTACACTACTCTGTACTTCTGACTAGGCCAACAGGTCTAGGGACAACAGACGCGCTCATGGGTGATGTTGGACCATGGATAGCTGCACTTGGCACCCTACAGAGGTGGTGGGCGGGGGCACAGGGCCATGTCTAAGGGAGGGGACTACACTACAGAAAGCGCCCTGGCCTACTGTCACCCACAGCCCCCCTCCCCCACCCAGACGCCTCCAATGCGCGTATAGATAGGAGAATGTGCTGATACTCACCCCCTTGTGTCTGCTGTGATGTCCTCAAGCGCCCATCCAAATCAGGGTAGGCCACCGCCAGGATCCGGGACATCAGGGAGGTCAGGGTACGACTGGCACCCCTCCTAGGTCGGGAGGCCATCCCCAGCAGTGACTCGGCGGTCTTTCGGGTTCCGCGGCGGATGTCCTCCCACCTCTTCCGACAGTGGGTGCCCCGTATGGTGTAGACCCCCAGGGCCCGGACTTCCTTGGCGATGGCACGCCAAATATCGATTTTCTGATGGGCGCTCACCTGTTTGACATGTACAGGGTGGGAAAGAGAAAACGTCACATTTCTGCATGTTTGGAGTACATGCCCCCCCTCCCCACCCTTGCCATGTGGCCCATACTCTCATCAGTCGTGCGTTGCATTCCTCATTTTCTCCCCACCCCACCAACTGACAGCCACCCCACTCCACACAGGCATTACCCATTCAATGTGCACTCAGTGTACTCACCTGTTGGTCTGGAGGACCGTAGAGTAGCGCATACTGGGGGAGGACCCCGTCCACGAGTTTCTCCAACTCTTCTGTAGTGAAGGCAGGGGCCCTTTCCCCAGTCGCAGCAGCCATTGTCACTTCCAGACCGAGTTCACAGCAGCATTTGCAGTATAGGTCCTCTCCTGTGGATGATCAGGTCTCGAGTGATTAATCAGATAGAAAATGGCGGTCACGCCCGCGGCGGTGCGTACCGCGGCGGTGCGTACCGCGACCGCCGGCGCACATCGTCATTGGCTCCTGAATCCCATAGGGTTCAAGGTTAACCAATGCGACTTCGTACAGCGGTCTTCGACCGCCTACCGCCACGGTGTGCCACGCCAGCGCATTGACCTCACATCCCATTGTCCCAGTTTAGAGGTCAGGCAGCCGCCATTTCAAGGGCCCACATGGCTTAAATTCTACGGCGTCACACAGGCCTAGGCCTTGCATTTGCACACATACAAACATAGCAGTCAAAACATTTTCGTGTACTGTGCAAGCTGTGTTGTACATACCTGTGAGTTGATTGACTCAGTGCTCCATGTTGTCCTTCCTAGGCACCGTCCGCAGGGACTTGCGAAGAGAAGGAGGAATCCTCCCGTGTACCGGCCGCTGGTTGACCTGTCGACAATGGAAGAACGCCATATAATACTCCGTTACCGACTTGACCGAGCCACTATACATGAACTGTGTGCCCAGCTGGAGCCAGACCTGATGTCACCCATCCGCCAACCCACAGGAATTCCCCCTCTAGTGCAGGTTCTATCAGTCCTCCATTTCTTTGCAAGTGGCTCATTCCAGACAACAGTGGCCATGTCATCTGGAATGTCTCAGCCTATGTTTTCAAAGATTCTGTCCAGAGTGTTGTCTGCCCTGATGAAACTCATGAGGAGCTACATCATATTCCCAGAAGAGGCTGATTTGGCCACAGTGAAGGGTGATTTCTATGCCCTTGGACATATCCCCAACATCATTGGTGCCATTGATGGGACCCATGTGGCATTAGTACCCCCAAATGACGATGAACAGGTGTACAGAAATCGGAAAAATTACCATTCTATGAATGTGCAGGTTGTCTGTTTGGCAGACCAGTACATCTCCCATGTAAATGCCAAGTTCCCTGGGTCAGTGCATGACACGTATGTTATGCGTAATAGCAGCGTCCCCTATGTGATGGAACAGCTACAGAGACAGCGTGTGTGGCTAATCGGTGACTCTGGTTACCCCAACCTGCCGTGGCTATTGACCCCAGTGAGGAATCCCCGGACCAGGGCAGAGGAACGGTACAATGAGGCCCATGGGCGTACTAGGAGGGTCATTGAAAGGACCTTCGGCTTCCTGAAGGCCAGGTTTAGGTGCCTGCATATGACAGGTGGATCCCTAATGTATTCACCAAAGAAGGTGTGCCACATCATCGTGGCCTGCTGTATGCTTCACAACCTGGCTTTGCGACGCCAGGTGCCTTTCCTGCAGGAGGATGGTCCAGATGGTGGTGTTGTAGAAGCCGTGGAGCCTGTGGAGAGTGAAGAGGAGGAAGACAACGGTGAGGAAACAGACAACAGGGAAGCTGTCATACAACAGTATTTTCAGTAGCACACAGGTAAGATTCAGCCACGCCATTTCCCAGTTACTTAGAGCCTCATGCATCTCAACTTTATGTATTTCCCCCAGCTCTTTTAAATAACATATTCTTCCCTTCTCAGTGCTTAATGACTCATAGCCCGACTTCTGCTTGGTTTGGCCATGTACTACAGCGTATTGACATTGGTATGTTGTCATCACTAACTGACATCACATATTGTGAACTGTTATGTGTTGTACGATTTTTTGAGAATACAGCATGACTCCAAACGGGTTTCTGTGCAATAATTGTTTTATTTTGTGTGCTCAGATAATGGTACATTATATGATGACGGTGATGGGTGGGGGTGGAGTGATGTCCATGGCAGAGTCCAGTTCTCAGTCTGACAGGTCTATTGTCCATATGCCTGTGGAAGGACGGAGCAGGGGCTGTTTGAGTTTGGACAGGGTGGCAATGTGGGACAGTGGGATGACTTCTGGGGGTATCTCATGCTGGCGGTGGTCTTGGCATGCTACTCTGGTTTTTTTTTGGGTCTTAGGCTCCTCTTGCGGGGTGGTTGTTCTTCAGCAGGAGGTGGGGTTCTTGTGGCCTGTCGTTGTGTGTGGGCCTCCTGTCCACTAGCGCCGGTGGAGGTGGTAGGCTGTTCCTGGCTAGTGACAGTGGCCCTGTGTGGTGCCACATGGTCCCGCAACGTGTCTTCTATCCTGTTGAGGGCCTGGACCATGCTCCCCATGGCGGTAGCGATGGTGGTGAGTTGGTTGCTGAACCCCATGTAGCGTTCTTCCTGCTGTGCCTGTATCTCGGTGAACCTGGCCTGTACCGTCGCCATCGTCTCTTGGGAGTGGTGGTATGCTCCCATGATGGTAGTGAGGGCCTCTTGGAGAGTGGGTTCCCTGGGCCTCTCCTCCCCCCCCTGTCGCACGGCAGCCCTCCGAGTTGCCCTGTTTGCCTGGGCCTCTGTCCCCTGGACGGTGTGCCCACTACCACTGCCCCCAGGTCCCTGTTGTTGTTGGGGTGTTGGGTTAGCCTGGGTGCCCTGTAGTGGCAGACACACCGCTGCTTGACCTGTCCTAGAGACAGAGGCATGGGCCCGCTGGGTGGGAGCTGTGCTGTTGTTCCCAGGGGGGTTTGGGTCTGCTGTGGCCTGTGTCTGTGTTTGGGGAACCCACTGCCCAGAGGTCCCCGATGGTCCGGGCTGGTCATCAGGTTCCAGGTCGCCAGAGCTGCTGTCCTCACTGGGGGCCTGTTCCAGGGGTGGGATGGACATTTGAGGACCCTCCTGACCGGTGTGTTGGCGTTCGGGTCCTGCATGGGGTGAGAGAGTATGGTTATTGTTTCTGTGTGTGGAAAAGCGTGCGAATTATGGGTGCCCTTGTCCCCCAGTGCAGGCATTCCCTTGTGGGTGGTGTTGTGAGGGTGGTTTGTGGGGGGGATGGGTATGTGCAGTGGTCATGCTTAGGTAATGGGTTTCCAATGTTTGTGGTGGCATGCAAGGGTTGGTGAGGGGTTGGGTGGGTTGTGCTAGGGATACATTCTCAGGGATGATGTGTGATGGTGGGTTGAGGGTGAGGGTGGGGGTGTGGGTTGGCATGCTGGTGGGGTGGGGGGGATGAAGTATATGAGATAGGACTTACCAGAGTCCATTCCTCCGTGTACTCCAGCGAGGCCCTCAGGATGCAGGATGTTTAATACTTCTTGCTCCTATGCTGTGAATTCTGGTGGGGTGGGTGGGGGTCCTCCGCCAGTCTTCTGCACCACGATGTTGTGTCGCGACACCATCGAGCGCACCTTCCCCCGTAGGTCGTTCCATCGTTTGCGGATGTCGTCCCTATTTCTGGGATGCTGTCCCACCGCGTTGACCTTGTCCACGATCCGCTGCCATAGCTCCGCCTTCCTTGCTATGGTGGTGTGCTGCACCTGCGAGCCGAAGAGCTGGGGTTCCACTCCTAGGATTTCCTCCACCATCACCCTGAGTTCTTGGTCCGTGAAGCGTGGGTGTCTTTGTGGTGCCATGGGGTGGTGTGGATGAGGTGTGGGGTGGTGTATGTGGTGATGAGTGTGTTGGTGTGTGGTGCTTTGTGCTACTATGTGGTATGTGTGATGTTGTAGTGTGCCTCTGTGTGTCTGGCTCTCTATTCTCTGATGTGTCTCTCTCTCCTTCGTCTCAGATTTTTGGTAGTAGGGGTTTGTGGGTGATGTGGGTGTGTGTTTTATATTGTATTGGATGTGTGGGAGTGTTGTTTGTATGTGTATCAGGTGTGTGTATTTCAAATTGTCCAATGTGGTAGTGTTTTGTAAAGGTGTGGGTATTTTGACCGCGGCGGTGTGTACCGCCAATAGACTACCGCCGCGTGGATTTGTGGATCGTAATGGCATGGGCGTATTTCTGTTGGCGTGGCGGTGGAGGTTTGGTCATCTCCAGTTTATCGCGGGCCGCTGATGTGGCGGACTGCAATGGCGGTCGGATTTTTGGAGGTTTGGCAGTTGTGGGTCAGAATGACCGTGGCGGCTGACCGCGGCCGCGGCGGTATTGTGGCGGTCTTTACCGCCGAGGTCAGAATGACCCCCATAGTGTGCACAGAGTCAAGGGGTTCCCCAGAGGCTTGCCAGAGGCAATAATAGATAACACTAATGCTCTATTTGTGGTAGTGTGGTCGAGCAGTTAGGCTTATCACAGGGTAGTGTTAAGCGTTTGTTGTACACACAAGCTATACAGTCAATGACAACTCTAGACCAGTAGGATTTTATATAGAAATAATTAGGTGTTTTACTTTATGACTAGAACCACAAGACTCAGTTCAGAGGTAAAAACTGTTGCAGGTACGTACTGAACATAGACATCAATGTAACTTTGTTTCACTTTAGTCAAGTAAACAGTTTTTAAGAAAACAGAGAATATCTATTTTAAAAGTGGAGACTGCATTTTCAGAACAGTTCCTGGGGGAAGAAAATAAAGTACAGTTTTAAAGGTAAGTACACAACTTACAGTTCCAGTCTCCTAGTTATAGGTAGTCCACCGTTGGGGGCTCAAGTTAACCCCAAACACCCACCACCAGCAACAAGGGGCCGGCCGGGTGCGGAGGTCAAAGTTGAGCAATTTTAACATGGGCTCCTATGGAGACGGGGGTACTCGAAATTTTATCTACCAGCAGGTAAGTACCTGTGGCTTGGAGGGCAGACCACGGGGATTAGAGGAGCACTGGAGGGGCCTCAAGTAGGCACCAATCCCACACTCTCAGTGGCACTGGGGTGGCCGGCTGCAGGGTGCAAACAGGGTGTCGGGTTTCCAATGAAACTCTATGAGGGGACCCTGGGGGTCACTCAGGCGCTGCAGGCGAGGTCCGGGGGGGTGTCTCGGACACACCACCAGTTGGACAGGGAAGAGGGCTTCCTGTTGATCGTTGCTACACCGGGTGGCGATTTCTCCAAAGCCTGGGGGCTGTGGGTGCAATGGGTCTTTGGGGTTGGTTATCTTCGTCCAGGTCAGTCGTAGTCAGGGGGGTCCTCGTGATTCCCTCTGCAGGCGTCGTTGTGGAGGGGGCAACCCAGGGTGGGCACTTGGTCACTGTCACCTGGGGGTCCTCTTGGGTCGGTTGGGCCACCTGGGCTCGGGCAGTGGGCGTCAGATGCAGAGTGGTTAGGACTCACGCTTTTGGAGTGAGGTGGGAGGCCTTCAGAAGAGGTTGATTCTTCTGTCTTTCTTTAGACAGGGCCGCTGTCCACGGGAGTTCTTGACGCTTTGTGATGCAGGCAGTCCTCTGGATGTTTTTCAGAGGTCGCTGGACCTGCAGGACGTGCCGCTTTTCTTCTGCAGGTTCTTTGAAGCAGGAGACAGGCTGGTAGTGCTGGGGCTAAGTCCATTGTTGTCTCCTATCCTTCTCTGCTGGGGTTTCCGCTAATCAGTCCTTCTTCTTCTTGTGAAGTCGCCAGGAATCTGACTACCTTGGTTCAGGGAGCCCATAAATACAATATTTAGGTTTTTTTTTAGGGGTTTTTAGGGGTTAGGGGTTAGAGGGCAGTAGCCAATGGCTACTGTCCCTGAGGGTGGCTACACCCTCCTTGTGCTCACTCCCTTTGGGGAGGGGAGCACATTCCTGTCCCTATTGGTCCTTGTCCTCCAAACCAAGATAGAGGATTCTGCAAGGAGGAGGTCACTTCAGCTCTGGACACCTTAAAGGTGGTCCTGGCTGAGGTGGTGACTCCTCCTTGTTTTTTCTAAGTATCACCCTGGACTTGCCGCTAAAACTGGGGGCTTTGTCCGAGGGCTGGGCATCTTTGCTAGCTGGAGTGCCCTGGGACATTGTAACTTGAAGCCTGAGCCTTTGAAGCTCGCCGTTAGGTGTTGCAGTTCCTGCAGGGGGGAGGTGGGAAGGCTCTCGCCCCAGGGGGTCAGAAACCCATCTCTCAGTGTCAGGCTGGCACAGACCAGTCAGTCCTGCACTGAAGGATTGGGTAAAATGCAGGGGGAATCTCTAAGATGCCCTCTGTGTGCATTTTTTAATAAATCCGACACTGGAATAAGTGTGGGTTTATTATTCTGAGAAGTTTGATACCAAAGTGTATATGAATTCCAAAGTAGTGAAATGTTTGCGACTCCCATTTTAGAATATGTGGACCCACCTTAAAATAGTGTGGTGGGCAGGCCAGATGGATGGGCAATAAACATGCCTTCTCCCAGTTCACTTCTAATTCCAAGACCTCGCGAAACTCAGTCAGGATTGTTTCAATGATGCCCTTCCTTGGGGGATGTTGCAGATATATATAAAGACATCATCATCATAAAGGGAGGTGACGTGTACAACATCTCCTAATTGGATACCCCAAGTTTGACCATCCTGTTGCAAACGTTAGCCCAGAGGCTCCATTGCCATCGCAAATAGGAGCGGTGACAAGCAGCATCCCTGTCACATCCCCCTGCTTATCTCTATTAGTTATGAGATCATCTGGCTCATTTTAACTCGGTCCTTCAGGGCAGTGTAGAGTAACCGGATGAGGTTTAATAACCGCCTCGGTAGACCGATTCACGAGAGCACTGCAAACATATTGCTCCAGTCTGCTGTGTCAAATGCACCTCCCAGGTGTAACACTAAGGAGGTAGCATATGGCCAGAGTGGTGGGGCTAGTTCAAGTATGCAAGACAGTTTACAGATGTTTAGTGTAGTGGAACGGCCGGGGACGAAACTGTTTTGGTCAATGTGCACCAGGGGAGATGTGTGTTATGTGAAACAGACAGCTGATGTTTTACTGAATAGTTAGTAACCCGTGCCAAACATTGATAATGGGCGATACAATGTCACCTCCAATGAGTTCTTGTCAGGTTTCAGCAAAGAAACTAAAAGGGGCTCACATTCTATGGGTGGCAGTCTTCCCTCTGCAAGGGCTGCTTGGTACAGTTCTCACTGTTTAGGCACCAGAAAAATGTCATAGGCTTTATAAAGCCCTACCAGTAGGCCATCTAAGCCTTGGGCTTTACACATGGCTGCATCACTATTGGATGCTCTCAACTCCTGTTCCATGAGGGGCAATTGAAGTTCCTTGTGGACCATTTGATCAAGTGTTGGTAACATCATATTGCTTAAAAGGTCTATATAGCAGCAGATGGATCAATGAAAGGTAGGTTATAGAGTGCCTTGTAATAGGAGGTAAATGTGGCATTGATATCCAGTTGCCTAGTGACCAGATGAGTTGGAGTTTGATTAATCATAGTGATTGGTGCAGTGGGGTGTGCCGACCAAGTAGGCAACCAGATTTATCGCCCTCCATATGAATTTTGGCTTGATAGGCTTTGTAGTCATAGCATTGCAGCTGAGGTATCAGTTTGGCATGGTGGCCCCTGGCATTCATAAGTGTGCACCAATTCGCATGAGGCTGCCCAAGAGTCTGTTTCTAATTTGCCCAATGTCTGTTCAAGGGTCATTAGATCCCTATATACATCCCCCCTTACACCCACCACTGCATCTATACTGTGGCCCCTGAGGACCACTTTAACACTTCCCATTCTATAGGTCTGGATGTTGCTGTGCCCCAGTTCTCTGCCATGTACTGAGTCAGTGTTTCTCGAATGGAGTCACGAAATGCACTATCTTCCAGGAGTGCCGGTTGAAGATGCCAGGTGGAAACAAGTGATCAAGGGGCTCCCCAGTCTGAATGCAGCTGCAGGGGGTTATGGTCAGAAAAGGTCCAACCTAGATATTACCCGGTTTTGGACGGCTCATGTACGGCTGGGTGGCACAGTATCCGGTCCAGTCTCATGTGTAAATCATGGGGCGGGGAATAATATGAATAGTCTTTAGTATTCGGGTAAAGGACGTGCCAGCTGTCAAGGAGCAACCAGTGAAAGTGCCATTGTGTGAGATTTGCTGCAGTCAATTCCAAGAGAGGTCAGCAGTGGGAGGTGCGAGCAATCAGGAACAGGGAGCACACTATAAAAGTCCCCACCAATTAGCCACAGTATATGCTTCCATTTTGTGAGAATCACCAAGAGATGGGCGGATCAAAGTTGTTTGGGCCATGTTAGGTGCATATATACTGCCCAGCTGGAGCAGGAAGCCATCAAGCAGCCCTTCCACAAACACATATGTGCCCTCTGGATCTCCCTCCACAGCAATTGACTTGAAGGGGACAGTAGGACGCACCCAGATTAAAGCCCCATGTGCACACCCAGAGTATGTAGTGTAGTGGCATTGCCTGTGTCATCTTTTTTGTAATTGTACATCTTCGCCCCCTGCCACATGGGTTTCCTGAAGAAGGGCGATATAAGTATTGCGCTGGCATATGTATTGTTGGGTTACGTATTGCATGCTGTCCCCATTCACTGCACATTCCAGGCAAGTACTTGTAGTTTAGTCATGACTTGTAGATGATATGGAGGTGGGTATGTTCAACCTGTACCAGTAGCCTCAGCAATGTATGACCTGTAAACAAAAGAAAAATTAACTCAATCCCAACTCTCCTACAAGGGTTGGCACTGAAACAGCGAGCACCCAGACAATGAACAATAAGACCCACAATATGGGAATTCTATTTGTGGGGCTGAATGTAGGACTTCAACTAACAATAGATCACTGTTCAGTGGGGGGACAGTGGTCATCCTCAGAAGATTAGATCAAAGTCGTCAGGAGGGTATGTAGATGTTTGGCGTTTCAGAAGGCTCAGCTGATGCATTTCTACTATGTAAACATTGATTGTGATAGTGTAGGCCAGTGTTAGTGATTATGTGTGTAGCCCCTAAGGGATTGATCACTGTAATTATGAGTAAGGTGGTGTATGGCTCAATGGGCCGGGGGGGGGGGGGGGTGTGAGTGTCTTCATTAGTACATATTGGGCTTCACACCAAGAAGTCTGCTGTTTGAGGAGTGACCTGTGGGGGGACTGTAGTAGAATGGCTGTTGAGTGAGACAATCAATTCTGAGTCTGATTGTGAGTCTTCCACAATGCGCAGTGAATGGGGGTGATGTTCAGCGGTCAGGTGCGATATCGTTGACAATGTGCCCTGCTGTTGATCTCTCATCTGACTGGGGGAGGGAGACCCCTCCGGTCGTGGTGGGGTGTCTTCTCCATTTTGTTGCCATCATTAACGTTGCTGCTTTCTGCCCCTGGGCCCTTCACTGGAGTTGTTGGGCAGATGATTCACATAAGCACTGCTTTAGATTATGTAAAGAAGTAGCTGGTCTGATTGACAAGCACTTTAAGTTTCGCTAGTTACAATAGGAGTAGGTGAGTCCAAGTTGAGGCAGAAGTTTTTTTACCCCTAGAAAGGATGACTGCTGTCGTGGCACCCACGAGGCGTAATCAGGGAAGAGGAAAATTCTCAAATTTTCATGATTAATGGGGACTGATGTACTGACTGCTCTCAGGATAGCCTCTTTATCCATGAAGTTTAGGAGACGGAGTCCCACTGGCCTGGGTGGCGACCCCATCAGCAGTCTCCATGCCAGGACTCTGTGTGCATGCTCCACTTGATAGTGCAAGGAAAGGGCCACCAGGGCTACTAACTGGGTCAGCCACTGTTGGAAGAATGATACCATGTTGTTTCCCTCTGCCCTGAAAGGAAAGCCAATAATCTAAAAGTTGTTGCATTGGAATTGTCTCTCGGAATCCTCTGCATGGTAGTCCAGCACCTGCACTCTAGTTGCCAGCATATGGACCTGTCACTCCTGGTCCATGACTGTGGGGATTAATTCCTTAAGCACATCTTCAGTGTGGGTGGCACGCCCCAACAGTTATTTATGGTAAACTCACAACAGGCTCACTTCTATTGCCACTGTGTCCACTCTGGAATGCAGGTCCTATCTGGTGTCTGCTATGGTCCACAAGATCTGGTCCAATTTAGCAGATGGAGGTGGGTCCTTTTCTACCTGTATGCATGGGTCCGGGGAACCGGTTAACTAGTGACCCAGGGGGTGAGCCTTTTGCCCCTACTTGCTTCCCCATGTTGTCCACCCAACGAGCAGCACATCCACGAATGCCTTAAAGTAGGTCAGAAGTCTGTGAATCAATGTGGGCTAGCAGATCCACTCCCTCCCTCTGAGGTCACTCCAGATACCCGAGGTCTGTAGATTGTGAGAGGGATGCACCCTCCGTGCAGCAGTAGTACTCAGCGGGGGACCCACTTCCCCCCTCATTTGCAGGTATGCTTTAGTGTGAGGAGAGGGGCATGTGCAGTCCTCAGCCTGGTTTGTCATCCAAGTGAGAGGGGAGAAGGGGTGCTGCACCAGGTGTCCAAGGTGCACAGAATATCTGGGAGGGAGTTGGGAGACTCAATCTTCAAACCCATCTCACCTCGCTGACCAGAATCTGCATCTGGGAGAGGGGCACGAGCTGTCTGGTTCCCTCCCCTATCAGCCGAGGGGGTGGGGGCACCCCCCACATCGAAGGCGTACTCCTCTAAAGTGGCAATCGAGGTCCTTGGCATGGTGCGCCCCACATGAGTTGATGCCACCATGTGGGCACAGTAACTGTCAGGTCCGTGCAGGTCCGAGTAAATAGGCGGGGACATGTTCCTCCCAGCAGATGCGGAGGGCAAAACAGTTGAAGGGGAGAGCGATACTGGTTTGTCTGCCCATTTGGTGCCCCCAGAGATTGGAGTTGAAAGTGGCTCACTGGGCGCAATACCCCAGGTGCAGGCTAGTTTCCAGAGACTGCCACCTCACTGTACAGCGGAAGTCTCCCCCCCAGCAGAGCAAGACTGCCACAGGCCCATGTCAAGGCCCAGACAGGCTGCACCGCTCCCAGTACCGACACAGGCTGCGGCTCAATCCCACAATACTCCACTCACCCCAGTCACCAGTCGATACTGTCCTCCCTGTTGTCTGCTCGGCTTGAATGAAGGGGACTGGGGAGGAGGTTCCTCCCTCTCCCGCAATGCCTCTGTGTCCCTCTGCTCACACAAAGAGACCCAGCCCAGCTCAGGGATCTAGTGGGCTAGGCCCGAACTCTTCCTCTTCGCCTCATCCCCAGGCATGAGCGCCTGGGCCGCAAGTTGTTGGTTGCTGTTGTTCCGTTTTCTGCGTCAAAGTGGCGAGTAGACTGGGAGCCCCCAGGTCAGGAGACCTCTCCCTGTAATGTCAATGGGGCTACTGGTTGGCCGATAGTGTGTTGATGGCCATGAATCATTGGTGAGGGCTCATAGCCATCGTAACTTCCATCTGGCATCTTGCAGTGATTGGCCACGGTCCCCCAGCAAACAATATAATATTTGAGAGAGGTAGAAAAATGAAGAGAGGGGTGAGAGAATCAGCTATGGAAGGAAAAAAGTAAAGAGGAAGGGAAGAAGGACAGAGAGAAAAAGAAGGGAAGAAAATGGAACATACAAAGCAGGGAAGAAAGAGAGGGTGGAAGGTGGGAGGGGTAGTGAGTACAATAATGATAATGAGGAAGAAGCAAGAGTCTAAGCGAATTATCGGGGGTGGAAGGGCCCTCTTGCAAAAAAGGGGACCATACAAGAAGACAAATATCTGCTTTTCCATTACAGTAAACTGTAAATTACCTTTTCATATGATGCTGTCTTGTATATCTCTGCAAGCCATCCCTCATGTGATGGCAATTGTGGAGAACACCGATATTGCAAAATACAGATTTTGGCAGATGTAAGGGCAGTGGAGAGCAAGTGGTGAACATGGTGGAAGTGGTGAGAGCAAATCTGTAGATTCCTGGAGCTTAGACTTTACTGCCATCCAGAAGGAGTATATGGTGAGACAGTCCTGAAAGATAAGGACAATATAACAAGGTGCATGATCACATTGTCAACAGGCAGAATGAGGGAACAACCTTGCAGACTGAACCTGTGCTATCCAGTGCCAAGCCTTAAGGATCTTAAAAAGACTGACGGCCTCATTAGGTTTTTGGTGGGATGCCCCGCTGCCAACCGTGCCGGCGGTCAATGAAAGACTGCCAGTGTTGATGGCCGGCATCCCACCAAATAACGCTGCATGGTGCCTCACCGCCATTGATGGGGGTGAGGGCCTCCATGCCCCGTTCTGGCGGTCGGTGGCGGGGGTGGATGCTGCTCTACCCTCACCGCCACGTCACTCCATACACCGCCACGCCTATATTGAAGCAGTTATAGGCGTGGCGGTGTATGGAGAGGCGGCGATGGCAGCGGAGCAGCATCCAGGGAGACCATTCCTTTCTGGAGAAGCACAACAGAAAAGGTAAGTGCTGTTCAAGAGGGAAGGGTGGACAGGGGTTTGTGTGAGTGTGTGAGTGCATAGGTGTGTGTGTGAGTGTATGGGGTGTGTGAGTGCATGTATGCATGTGTACATGTGGGTGAATGTGTGCATGTGGATGTGGAGGGTTGGGGCGTGGGGGTCCTGTATGTAGGGGTGGGGCGTGGGGGTGGTAAGGGTCGGGGTAGGGGGACCTACATGGGGTTTCAGAGGATGGGGGTGGGGACTGTGCTAGGGGTCTGGGCGGGTGGGTAGGTGTTGTGAGAAGGAGGGAGGGGCCTGGCGTGTCAAATACACGTGACAGGAATGGTTATTCCTGTCACCCGTATGCTTTCCACCAGGGATTACCTGGTGAGGTAACTCGCCAGGGAATCCCTGGTGGAAATGGGATCATAATCCCACCGCCTGTCCAGCCTCCACGCAGGGTCGAATGTATCCACAGTTGGCCCTGCGGTCGAATCTGGCCTGGCGGTGGGTGGTAGTGAACTGGCTGCTGTGTTCAGATTATGGCAGTCTGGACCGCCATGCCATTGGCGATAATGACGGCCGGCGTGGCGGTCGAGACCGCCATGTTCATAGTGCCCCCTGAATTTAATTTGTCCCTCATAGACTTCTCATTCTGGAACCTGCAAAAGTTCTATCCATTCTTCCTCATCGAATTCCACCAGCAGACTAGCCTCCCAGGTCATCCCAATGCTGAAATTAAAGACGATGAATCAGGAGATTATATAATCCAGACATTATTATTTTAAACTGACCCCCAACTGTTTAGGTGAGAGGGCACTGAGGAACAGGGAATGGTCCCAGGTTGGGAACCCAATTTTCTTAGCAGAAAATGACGTAATTGTATGTATCACCATTGTTGAGTATACAACAAGCCAAATTAATTTCATAACATCTCAAAGAATTTGATTTCATCGCCAGAGATCAAGTGTGTAAGAGTCAGAATCCCAGCTCTGCGCTCTTGGCCTCAGTCAAGCATGGCCCCTCCTATGCAAATGCTCACATTGTTCTCGATGGGAGCATTGTTATGAAGATGCACGTTCACCAAAAAGCTTGTAGGTCCACATCCAGGCACCGTACATGGCTTTCAGCATGCAACTGAGGGAGTCAGCACTCTGCAACTGCAGAGCCAGAAAGACTTTAATGGCAATGAGTGCCTATCTTCTTGCTGGAGCCCAGAAATATCTGTCTGTGCCTCAGAAAAAAACAGGCACTTCTTGGATTTTTTTAGGGTTAGTGAAAATATAGGCTGCAACTGACTCGTTTTGGGAGCAAGATCTGTGTGCCTATGCCTCAGCAAGGAGTTAAATGATTTTGGATCTTTTCTTAGCCTAAACTAATTTCAAACAGCATCTGGCTCCTTACAGGGGCAGATGTCTGTTCCTTAGAATTCAGTCAGATTTTATGGATTTTTCATAGGCTGAGAAAAAATCTGGACTGCAGTTGGGTCATTGACTGGTCATAAAACTGTTGTCTGTGTCCACGAAACGAGTCATACACTCTTTTATTTTTCTTAGGCTAAGAAAAAAATCAACCTGTGTCTTGCTGGGGCACAGGACTGTGGGGGTGATTCCAACCTGGCGGTCCTTGACCGCCAGGGCCGGGGTCGACGGGAGCACCGCCAACAGGCTGGCGGTGCTCCTAAGGGCATTCTGACCGTGGCGGTATGGCCGCGGTCAGAAACGGAAAACCGGCGGTGTCCCGCCGGTTTTCCGCTGCCCTGAGGAATGCTGCGCCGCCATGGGGGATTCCGACCCCTTCACCGCCATCCTGTTCCTGGCGGTTTCGACCGCCAGGAACAGGATGGCGGTGAGGGGTGTCGTGGGGCCCCTGGGGGCCCCTGCAGTGCCCATGCCAATGGCATGGGCACTGCAGGGGCCCCCGTAAGAGGGCCCCACAAAGATTTTCAGTGTCTGCCATGCAGACACTGCAAATCGCGACGGGTGCAACTGCACCCGTCGCACCCTTCCCACTCCGCCGGCTCCATTCGGAGCCGGCTTCCTCGTGGGAAGGGGTTTCCCGCTGGGCTGGCGGGCGGCCTTCTGGCGGTCGCCCGCCAGCCCAGCGGGAAACACAGAATAACCGCGGCGGTCTTCTGACCACGTAGCGGTATTCTGGCGGCTCCCGCCGGCACCGCAGTTACCGCGGTCGGCGGAAATTCGGAATGACCCCCTGTGTGTCTGTTCCCCAAATTGGGACCAGATACTGTTTGGATTTTTCTTTGGCTAAGAGAAAATCCAAGTTGTGGCTGCTTCCTTACTGGGACACAGTCACATAGTTCCTTCCTCTCATAGTGCTTTTCATGGACACCGAAGAATTGTCAGATGAAAGAGTTGTGTAAAGTGAACTAGGAAGTGGGAAATGAAAGTAGACATACTAGGCACAATCCTGGTCCCTCACTTTTAAATCCCCATGTCGTGGGTCATTTTATCTGTTGGTAGAGCCAAAGTGGTGATAGAATGGTACTGCTTTTCCAATATCTCCTCCCAAATCTACCTCTGCCACTTCCATAAGTGTCCAATGCAGTAAGACGAGGCAAGTTCACAGGCATTATACTGTCCACCAAGAATACAGAAATTCTTCTTCAATCACCAAAAACACAGGCTTCTAATACACTGTTCCATTCTAAAAAAAATGAGAATTGTTTTTGTTATGTCCTTCTCTGGGCATTAGGCCACAGCCTCAGTAGCTATACTTGTACGAGATAAAGAGAGCCATGATACACGGGCCATGCATAGTAACGGTAGAAGACTTTTACATAAAGTTGCTTAATGTGAGCAATAGTAAAACATTTATAAGATTAACTCATGTTCATATGTTGTGCATGCGAGCACATAAAAAGTATCATGGAACAACAGAAAACGCTCTTGATATGAAATCATCAGCGAAGAACAATATGATGTTACGTGTCCAGGGACCAGGGATTACATGCAGTAGGTCATAAATGGTGATAATTGGTGATGTTCATAGCAGGCTTTATCTAACATTCAGGTAAATTAACAGTACAATGCGACAGAATTTCCACCTGTTGCATAAAGGTTTGATGTCACCTGGGCTGCAATGTCACATGGGCTGCATTGTTGATTTACAACAACCACCTCGAGTGATTTTAAAATCATGACTGGACCTCTCATGGAAGCTCTAAATATTGTAAGCACAGCTACCGGAAGCACATGTCAATGAAGTCACTCAACATTACTTTTGTTACAAGCCAAGGCCCAGGTTTGTCAAACTGTCACGCAACACAACATAGCAAGAAACCTTGCTGCTGTGCGTGAATGGGAGAGGAGAATATATGGTGCATTCCTGTCCTCTGCTGATGAATAATGTGCTGACTTGCGCCAATGCAGGCACCCTTGTGCCGTGGTGCAAGGGTGCCTGTTTCAGGCAGGATTTTTTGTGTGCAGGAAGGGACACCTAACTGCACAGAAACAATCCTTTGAGGCTTGTTCTTCTTTCTATGTGTGCCTAAGGATGTAACACATAGACAAATAGGGAAAAGAGGAGAAATAAACATATTTCTCCTCGTTATGCCTCTTCTGGGAAGGCGTCACATTTCAACACATTCCCATGTGTACTACTCATTGTAAAACTGGAAATGCCCCGAAATCCATGAATGGATGCATGGGAGCACCACGCTCCATCCATAGAACTCCTTTAATTCACAGAGTAAGGCAAGGCAGCAACTTGCACTGCCTTGCATTATTCCATATTTACCAAGCACCAAGGGGTCTCGCAAGGTGGCTTTGTGTTGCTTGGTAAATCCAAATTTAGTATTGCACTGGCCTTGCATTACCTTGTGTGATGTAAGGGCAACGCAACACTATGATAAATCTGCCCTTAGGTCACTTACTCATGGTGCCTGAAAGCTTGCAAGGTCTGGATGCCAAATGCGCAAGAGTGAGAAACGCCTACTGGCCTAAAACTGCAGTGACCGGATACAAAAGCTTTTTCTTACTGCTTAGTCCGTGGTTGGTTTTTTATATGATAAAAGCCTAATCATGTACATAAGTTATAATTTCCATTTCGGGGTGAATAATTACCACAGAAATCATCGACACATGGTTCTAATATGTATCAAAAATCTAATTTCCTGAACACAGATGTATAACTATACAGTAAAGATGATTTAATGGTTCAAATCTTTTTTTTTATTTTTTTTAAAAAGTCTTACACAAACAAAATAAGACTGATATGCTAATATCATGTACACTCTGCAGATCCTCGTGGATCCGGGCCTGCAAAGTGAAAATTCTGGCTTGTAACCGAAGAAAAAATCCACAGTACAGAGATCCCAACAGTTCCAATCCCTTCCCCCTCCTTTTTATATTCACTCTTGCTCAGTTATGTTCTGGGCGGCCCAAGGTCCATGAAGGTTAGACAGTTCGAATTTACAAAAGTTAAATTGTAGTATTATCTTGGGAGATCTTTTTAAAATGCATGTGTGCTCTGCAGGAATCAAGAGCAAAACTTTCAGACAATCAGGGCAGGTCAGTTTAACTCTTTGGAAAGGATGGTGATGTATGGACCCCAAGGGTCCTTGTAAGCTTTGGGGCATTGGTCTACGGCTGGGGTTAATTACTCCATACCTAGAACCAGCCATCATCTATGTAACTTGCTGGTGTGTGTAGGGAATTGGTTTGAACCCAAATGGGAATGAATCACCTGCAGAGCTGCTCCTATTGCTGGGTTTATGTGAGACTCTCACCTGGATTTTAGTGGGTAGGTCAAATGGTTATGAAGGCTAAGTACAATGTATGTTGGGAGATTGGTTTGCTGTGTTTTCATATGGGCATCTATAGACATCAGTACTTCTTCCCAGTACCAAACCATCTTAGGAAAAGTCCACAGGAGGTGTGACAGCAAGCCTATCACCGCACACCCTTGTCAGTAGGTGTACTGCAAGTCGGATTTCCTTAGGGCAGCCTGGCAGGGGTGAGGTACGAATATGTGGCTGTCTCAGTGGCCGTTTCAATACTAACTGCAGTGCATAAAGTGTGAGTGCAGTGCAGTATGCAGCACTCTGTGATATATATCTCTCCCCATTTATTTTGTGTGAGAAAGACTACCCTATCTGTTGTTCCCAGAAACTGATGGAAGAGGGCCTGAACGTATGCCATTATATCCAAACCTTCCTCTCCAAATGGTGCCCCTCTTATGCTAATTCTGCATGCCAAGATCACCACACTAGCACCTGCCTGACTGCTAGGCGTTGCTGGCTTCTGCACTGGTATGCCCTCACAGCACACTCAGTGGGTAATAGCCCGGGTTTGACTCATCAAGATGCTAGCTTAGTCTATGTTTTCCAGGAATGTGGCATTATCAACTCCAGGATGGGGTCCCAGAAGCTATCATCGTGTTGTGTGTGGTCTCAGGAGCTGGAAAAAATCCATGGAGCGTCCCACATCATGGCTCTGCGCTCATCTCCATTATGGTGGCCTCCACCTTAGGTGGGCAGTCGCTTAGGCCGCATTTGTCTTTGCCATGTGTGCTATGCAGTGAGCCCCATAGTGCATTTGGGTACTGCCTGGGGTCTGCCTTCTCCAGTGGCACTAAATATGTTCTTGAAGAAAAGGAGTCAAATTGGTCTAGGCCTGCTGACACAGAGGAGTAACTACTAGCTACCAATCTTAGATGTGGAAGTGGGGCAAGGAGAGGAACTAAAGGTGACCCTAACAAAGAACTGTCAGGGATCTTCTAGAGCAACATGTATATGGTAGGATATGCTATTCTCCCTTCGCAGCTGCTCTGTTCCCAGGCAGGATGCTTCTCCTTACCATAGGTGGGGCCCTCAGCTCAGAATCAGCAGGAGTTGGCTTTCATGTTAAGTTTCCTCATTTAAATAAATGGATTGTTTTTAAGCCCTACGCACTGGCACTTATATTATGTCACCTTTAAAGACTCACAGATGTGTTTTTTTCTGGGATTGCATGCACTAAAGTGGACAGTAAATACTATGAAAGGGGTTTGGGAGATCTATAGGGATTCCATTAGGGTTTGCTTAGGAATTATCACTAATCATTAGCTTGTAATAACTATAAGAAAGTCAACCTATCACTAGCTCTTCAGAACACAGTTAATTTTGAGGTCCCTGCTGTTTCCCTGCTTGAAGGGATGACTGAGGCATTTGCTTACTACCTATTTGGACTCAAGTACAGGAAGTGATTCTAATGGGTCAGACCAGCTGGTTTGACTGGACTACAGTATGACAGAGCACTTGCGGAAGTGACTGAATACTCATTTCCCATGCTGCCATCTACTACCTAGTCCATTGGGCGCTCTACCAAGAAGATTGGGAGCTTCAGTAGTGATGAGGATAAAGATGTCCGATTCATTTTTCAACTTTCAATGGAGTGGTGCTCATTGGACTGGTCCTATTACTTTGGCAATAGGTCTGCATGTTTAGGATGGCAGAATGATAAAGTGTGGGAGTCTATCCACGCAGTTAGTAACTGCCAGCCTAACTCCTGACTAGCTCACAGTGCCTCACCATAACCTCCAAACCCACTGGGGTAAAAGGTGATTATGGCAACCTAAACATGACACTTTGACTCCCTAGGGAAGCAGTGTAAACAGATCATACCCCTTTCACTCAGTTACTCATGTATGCCGAGGCGAGACAAAGATGCAAGATAATTTTTCAATGCCTTTATTGAAACAGGTGCAAACTGCTATATAATGAGTGAGCTGTGATAATAAGGCAGATAAAAAAAGCAAGGTAATCAGCATTACTAACATGGTAAAAAAGATAAACAATCCGACCATGATGTGTGGTTCTAGATGCTCCAGAAGTTCTTCCTAGTCTATGTCTATCTTTGAGAGCATTTGGTTGTAACCCTTTGTCTGGCCTTATCCAAGGAATGTTGTGGAGATGACAATCATCTCAGAGAAGTAGCAGATCAGTGACAGCCAAGCTGTATGTCACACAGCATACGTCCCCAGGATTGTCGTGGTCTGAATGCCCATACCCAGCATTTGTCAGTGCATAGTTTTTTTTCTAATCCAGTGATTCCCAACCTGTGGTCCGGGGGCCCCTGGGTGTCCGCGAAGCCTCCTCAAGGGGCCCGTGACTGCTTAGAAGACTAAATCATATTAACAGATTATGGGGGTGATTCTAACTTTGGCGGGCGGCGGAGGCCGCCCGCCAAAGTTCCCCCAACAGAATACCGCTCCGCGGTCAGAAGACCGCCGCGGTTATTCTGTGTTTCCCGCTGGGCTGGCGGGCGACCGCCAGAAGGCCACCCGCCAGCCCAGCGGGAAACCCCTTCCCACGAGGAAGCCGGCTCCGAATGGAGCCGGTGGAGTGGGAAGGGTGCGACGGGTGCAGTTGCACCCGTCGTGATTTTCAGTGTCTGCATGGCAGACACAGAAAATCTTTGTGGGGCCCTCTTAGGGGCCCCCAGGGGCCCCACGACACCCCTCACCGCCATCCTGGAACAGGATGGCGGTGAGGGGGTCAGAATCCCCCATGGCGGCGCAGCAAGCTGCGCCGCCATGGGGGATTCCTCAGGGCAGCGGAAAACCGGCGGGAGACCGCCGGTTTTCCGTTTCTGACCGCGGCCATACCGCCGTGGTCAGAATGCCCTTAGGAGCACCGCCAGCCTGTTGGCGGTGCTCCCGCCGACCCCGGCCCTGGCGGTCAAGGACCGCCAGGGTTGTAATCAGCCCCTATGTCCCCAGCTTTCAGTGATGACACAGTGGTGGGAGGGGCCCGGATTCCAATAATGATTCAGTGGGGATTCCCGGGTTCCAGTAATGATTAAGTGGGGGTCCATAGAAGTCAAAAGGTTGGGAACCAATGCACTAAACCAGTGGTAATGGATGAGACATACATAACACGGCCTATCTTTCATTTCCAAAATGTGCCTTCCCCTCTAGAAGTTGTGCTCTGTGGTTTCTAGCACTTCTCTGACAGGCTCCTAGATAGCTCAGGCAGAGTAGCCAGGGATTCCGTGATGATGTAGGAACAGTGGGTAACAGCTTTTGTTAACAACTGTTGCTACTTCATAGGAGTGATTTACCAGATTTGAACCCAGGTATTCATGCTAGTGTCTCTCTCCCAGAGACATACGAAACAAAGATGTCAATAGTAATGGACTATAACCCAATGAGAGGAAAGTGCTAATCCTCCACTAGAGAATTCTCTTCTGGTTAAGAGTCTGCCACCACAAATATTTCAAGGCAAACATGGCAGAGAGAATTATGACAGCAGATCCTTCAACAATGCAAAACTTGGAAATGCAGGATTTACAACTTACTCGATAAATCTAAGAATTTGTCATTGTCACTGACTCTACATTTTCCCAACGTGTTGCTCTCCTATAAATATGTTTTGCAAAATAGAGCGTAAACTCGGTCTTGTACAATGGTGTCTCGTGACTCAATATCTCCATCACTTAATAAATGTAGACTCTGGTTGCACATTGATTATTCCATAGATAAAAAACCCTTTGTGCTTAATTGATTTTTAAAGTGTGTTATGCTGAACATCACTTGAACATTTGACAGTTCGTTCAGTGACACACCACTGTGAATTAATTAACTGAAATAATGGATGTTCACAAATATACTCTGGAAAGGACAATTTCCATGCCCCATACAGCAAATAAATGTGCAATTGAAGACTAAGAATTGAGCTTAAAAGTAAGTGTAAATGAGGCTTAAAATTAGGTGTAAACAAATCAAACAGATTTAAAGAAAATCAGTCTGCAGATGATGTTGCTGCATGGTTCAGTGTGAAGGAAAACAGTTTGGCAAGGTTTCACATTTGCTAAAGAACAAATATGAGTAAAGGTGTTGACATTTTGTTCATTTTTTAGGATTTCAAACATTGGGATGACAGAGGTTACAAAAAATTCTTGTTGGGGACACCTAGCACAAGCAGTGAAGGTGCTCTTGCTGTCCGACCAAAACAGTGGACCAACATTAAAGTAAGCAATCTATCTGATATTAAATAAATTCTCTGAACACAACCGTACAGTCTCACTGTGACTTCAGAACCAATTAGGTTCTACATGTATCTGTGGGGTTGTGCACAACTCATCTGTGACAACCTGATTTTGATGCAAGTGAATGCGCATTGATGGTCTGCACAATGAATGTGCATCATTTAGTTCTATAGACCACAGTGGGGTACAATGTTGTGTCAAGGCCACACATATATCAAGCCTATTTGGAGACCAAATGCAAAAAATTGGGCCTTTCATCTAGTTGTTCGTTTTCAAATTCATGCAAGCAAGCCATATTTTTGGGTTTTGCTATGTTTTTCCAAACCGAACCTAAAGTGTATAAAACATTGACATGTTCTTAAGTAAGAATAGATGTATACTTCTTTCCATCAATTTAAAATAATATTTTCCCTCATTGATTTTTCAAACTATTTTCAAAGTAAGACATTGGGCCTGATTCACAAAGGTAAACTTAGATCAAAAGTCAAAGTTGAGACAAAAAGTGTAAACTTAGATCAAAAGTCTAACTTTACCAATAGTAAAGTTAGACATTCGGTCTAAGTTTAGACTTTTGGTCTAAGTTTACTTGTAGTAAAGTTAGACTTTTGGTCTAAGTTTACTAGTAGTAAAGTTAGACTTTTGGTCTAAGTTTACACTTTTGGTCTAAACTTAGAAAAAAATGTAAACTTAGACTGAAAGTCTAACTTTACTACTAGTGAAGTTAGACTTTAGGTCTAAATTTGGACTTTTCGTCTAAACTTAGGCCTTCATTATGAATTTTGCGGTCTTTTTGCAAGGCTGCCAAAGCCGCGGGCGCCAGTGGAACACCAGTGCTGGCGGTGTTCCGACCACCATAATATGAGTACTGCAGGATTTTTGCCACATTTTGGGTGGAAATCCTCCAGTATTTGTGCTGGCAGTCAGAGGCCCATGGGTGGTTCCACACTGGCACCACCCTTCCAAATGGACTCCACCAGCCGTATTGCAAGCAGTAATACGGCTTGGTGGTGTCCTAATGGGGGGGCGCTGCCAACGGTGGATGCGCCTTTTGCCGTTCCCTGCCGGACGACCACCTCGCCAGACAAGGTATGTTAGGGGTCCGACAGGGGAGGTGGATGGGAGGGTGGGGAGTGTTGTGTGTGCGTGTGTGAGTGGGTGTTGTCTGCATGTGTTTGTATGCGTGTTTGTAAGCGTGTATGAATGTTGGAGTGTGTGAGTGTATGAATGGTGAAGTGAGCGTGTGTATGAATGTTGAAGTGAGTGCGTCTATGGATGCATGTAAGTGACTGTGTGTATGGATGCATGTGAGTGAAAGCGTGTATGGATGCATGTGAGTGTATGCCTGTATGTCAGTGTTGGTGAATAAGTGTATGCTGGGTGCGTGAATGAGTGTGTGCAGGGTGCAATATGGGTGTCTGTGCATGTATGCGGAGAGGGGAGTGCTGTGCTGGCAGGGGGGTGGGGAAGAGAGGAGCTGTGCTGGTAGGAGGGTAGGGGGTGCTGTGCTTGGGGGAAGGGGACGCTGTGCTGGTAGGGAGGATTCTGATTTTGAAGGGGTGTTGGGAGGTATTGGGCTTGCAGAGAGGGAGGGGGAGTCATTGCCAGTGACAGGAAAGGAATTTCCTGTCACTGGTAGCCTTTCCATCAGGGTTTTCATGGCGGTGCTACCACCACAGAAACCCTGGAGGAAAGCCGACTGTAAATACCGGCGGCGGTCTTCATTGGACCGCCGGTTCGGAGATGCTTATCTCTGGCAGGTCCAACCGCCCTGGCGATTCAGGCAGGGATGTGGCAGGTTGGCAGAGGCCACCCCGCCACACTCATAATGTGTTAGTCTTCACTGCTGGCCCGTCTGCAGTGAGACCACCACCATGGTCCTGGCAGTCAGTAGACCACCAGGGTCATAATGAGGGCCTTAGACTTTGGTCTAAGTTTACCTCTTTGAATCGGGCCCATAAACTCTTCCTTACCCCAGATAGTCTTTTTGCATATTCAAAGTCTATGAGTAATTGCTAGCTCCAATATGAACATGTTTCTAAGATTTATTTTACATTATTATGTTCCTGGCATATGTACCACAATAGTTATTGTATGACATTCTTGGTAACCTTCAAAAAGTTCATTCTAACTCATTCACTTTCACAAGTCCAAAAATATTTAAATTTCTGGACCTTTGATGTAATTTTGACAACCTATTTGAAGGCAGGTTCAAATGAGATTATCTAAACTAAAGCAGGCTGTCTTGTATTTCAACCACTTTATTTGGTCTAAGGATGAAATAGTTGTGTTGGTTTTGGAAAGCCTAGCATGAATATGTAAACTCAGGTTTTTAAACTATGTCTGTTGTATAGGATTTCAAACTGAGGACTGAGAGAGCCAGTACAGCTCAGCCAACATGTATTCCTAACATGAGAGGTGGAAATGTCATCATCATCCAACTGAAAGAGCAGTCACACACCCAGGTATAGAAATACCCTTGTTAGGTCTATAGTTGATAGCTTAAATTTATTGACTTTGCAAAGGGAAATATTGTTCTCTTTCCTCATGGTGCCCTGTTAAATATTATCTCATCTGAACTCTCTATATATATTCTGATCACTTTCTAAATTAATTATAAACTGTGAATGTATAATTAATGCCCACTTCCCTAAACCTTAATAATATAAATAAGCTCCTTAGTGAGCCGGATACTTCAGATGATCATCAATTTACTTTTTCAATTTACTTTTTTACAATTTGCAGTTGTGGGGATTTCTGAAAAACTTCATTGACTGTTCATCAAATTTTGACTGTTCACCCAGAACTAGACATGGTCTCAGATTCTCAAACATGATGCTCCAGGTAGTACTGAAACATTTTGTTATTTGTTCCATGAGTGACATATGACATAGCATGATTTCTAGAAAGCCCTGGTTGTGTTTATATCTCATGGCTAATTGCTGTTCCTCCAGAGATCTATGTGAAAGGTGCTTGGTGCACAGGAATTATTATTTTGTTGAGTCCACCTATTTTCCAGGACATTGCAACATACTCTGGGTACATGGAGACCATTTCCTGTGAAAATTATTATGTTTGTCTGCATGTCCACAACTGTTACCAACTCTTTAACCCATTTTGGTATATTGTGGTAGAACGTGCAACTATTTGAGGACTGAACCTCAGAGAGCAAAGGTGAGATGTGGCATATGTTCATCATACTTCCTTAGCTTCCTTTTGGTTCTGAGACTATATGGTCTCACTGACAGATTGCAGGTTTATTTTTAATTTAGATCAAATGGCCTTCAGCTTCTCTCACCAGGTGATAACATTAAAATTTGTAACATGCCATCCTTTAGGATCTTACAAAGAGACTACACCTATTGTGGTAATTCAATTACTACTATTTATCAAAGGGCCATATCTTATCAGCCTTCTCTAAGTGAGAATGCAAGGATCTCAGTGAAATTCTCAGGGGCCCTTTCAGAGGGCAATGGGGCAAGCAAGAACTACTTAGCTAAACTTTCTGGGTTGAGACCTTTTACTCCTGGTGTCATGGGGTCTGACTTACTATGGGACCTGAGCAACTGGGCCAAGTACCCCTTCAGCACTTCACCCAGAGATAGTGTGAGATAAGCAGTCTAAAGCTTCTCTTGGAGGAGCTAGATGCAAGGGTGAACACAGGCTCACAACTCAAAATACATTCAATAGCAACAATAAATGATTGTCCTGTAGGAGTAGGCAGAACATTCTTTTCTACCCACAGAATTGGCAGAATTTTGTGACTCCACATTACTTTTGTAACACAGAGTCCCAGCCAAATTCTGCTAATTGTCAGGTGGTGGATTTTTCTCATGAAGGGCTCTGGCACAGTAATTTGGTGAGCACACGTGATAGTTGGCATCCCATACTGTGATTTATGGTTGCTTGTAGGACATCCAATTAACTTTTTCTATCACAGGCAGTCTCAAGTGTTCACGGAAAGATGACTGCCACTCAAGAAAAAAATTAACTTGAGCAGCAACAAAATCAACTTGAGTAGCTGCGCCCTGTCTTGAACTGTGTGGTACTCACTACTGGCTAAATCACATTGGTAGCAGCACAACATGCCTATTTCTGCCTGTTAGAAATGGGGTTGCTAGTTGGAAGTCAGTTTACACCCTGTACAAGTAGGGGCCCTCAATCTAGTCTGGGTAAGCGAGATACACACCTAGGATGACCCCTGCTAACCCCCTTGGTAGCTTGGCACAAGAAGTCAGGCTTATTTCAGAGGCAATGTGTAAAGTGTTTGTACACTCACACACAGTAATACTGTGAAAGCAAAGCAAAAACACTCAACACCAGTTTAGAAAAATAGTCAATATTTATCAGAGCAAAACAAGACCAAACCAGCAAAAACATCCCACATATACAAGCAAAGATACACATTTTCAAGGATTAAACTTCAATATAGTGCTTAGAAACGCAATAACTCCAACTTGAGCTATCACAACGTAGTTGATAGAGTAGTTCCCAACAATCCAGCACCACTCGCGAGGAGGGCCGCGCCAGCCACGAAGTTGCACAGACCCCCAGGTATAGTACTTTTGGTTAGGAGGAAACAAGCTGGTGCACGGAGTCGGGGAGATGAGGCATCGTTGGATCCGGTGCGGCGTCAGTTCCTTACTGCAGAACACCGGAGGTGATGCAGCATCAGTGCAAGGCGTCAGTTCCCAACGATCTGGCAGGGTCGATGAATCAGGCAGGTCAAGATGCTCTGGGTGACCTAATGAGTTCACAGTCACGCCAAAGGTCTGTAACATCCATGGTGGACTTAGGTGCCACGGACGTTGGTGACAAGGCACTTTGCGACTCACAGAGTCACGGAACTTTAGTGAGGCCCCGCCGGCGTCGGGCCTGTGATATTGGCTGGGGTCGTTGCACTCCAGCTGGGAGCACGGCTTCAGGTTGAAGGCAGTGGTGCGGGGACCTGCAGTGGCACCAGTTCTGGAGTTGTCTCTAGTTGGGGTGCTTGGACTTCTTGATTTCACACCATAACACACTTCCAAGGGCCCAGGAACTGCATTGAGATGATTTGGCAAGTAAGGGTCCTCAGCAGGAGTACCCAAGTGCTGGCAAGTAAAGTCTTTGATGTCCCTGAGACTTCTTGACAGGAGGCAAGGTCAGTCCAAGTCCTTGGAGAAACTTCACAAGCAGGATTTCAGAAACAAAAGTCCTGTCCTTTCCCTCTTAAGACAGCAGCAGCCGGCCAGCACATCAAAGCAACAGGCAGAGTGTCAGATCCTTAGAAAGCATCAAGCTCTTCTCTTTGACAGAGATTACTCTCTTTCCCGATGTAATCTGACAACCTACGGTTTTGGGTCCCCTACTTATACTCATTTCTTCCTTTGAAGTAGGCAAACTTCAAAGAAAAGTCTCTGTTGTTCATAAAATCCTGCCTTGCCCAAGCCTGGCCCCACACACACTCCAGGGGTTTGGAGCCTGCATTGTGTGAGGATAGACACAACCCTTTCAGGGGCAGGTCTCAGCTCCTTCCTCCCCACTCTAGCCCAGGAACACTTATCAGGAAGACACACCTCAGCTCCCTTTGTGTCACTGTCTAGAGTGAATTCACAAATAGCTCAACTGTCAGTCTAGCCCAGATGTGGATTACACAGGCAGGCATAGGCATAGAATGGTTAAGCAAGAAAATGCCCACTTTCTAAAAGTGGTGTTTTCAAACAGACAATCTAAAAACCAACTCTACCAAAGATGTATTTTTAAACTGTGAGTTCAGAGACCCCAAACTCCAAATCTCTATCTGCTCCCAATGGGAAACTACACTTAAAAGACATTTAAAGGCAGTTCCAATGTTAACCTATGGGAAAGATTAGCCTTAAAATAGCAAAAAACAGAATTTGGCAGTATTTCTCTGTCAGGACATGTAAAACACACCAGTACATGTCCTACCTTTTAAATACACTGTGTCTTGCACATGGGGCCACCTAGGGCCTACCTTAGGGGTGAGTAAAAAGTACAGTTTGGACTTGGCAAGTGGGTCAATTTGCCAGGTCGAATTGACAGTTCCAGACAGCACACACAGACACTGCAATGGCAGAGACATATTTACAGCACTACCCATATAGATGGTACAATCAGTGCTACAGGCCCACTAGTAGCCCAGGGCACCCATAGGGCACTTTACTACGGAACTACCAGAAAATCAAATGTGCCAATCATGGAGAACCAACTACTAATATCCTTTAGACACAGAGCACTTGCACTTTAACACTAGTTAGCAGTGGTAAAGTGCCCAGAGTATCAAAACCAGCAAAAACGAATTACGGCAAAGGGTGCGAAGAAAGGAGGTCAGAAGCAAAAAGTACAGGGAAACCACACCAAGAGCAGCCAGTTCTAACACCGTCTGTTGGAGGAACTCAGCAGAATCACACATAGGTATTATGTAACTCAGCTAGATTCTGTGGAGTCAAATTCTACGACTTCCGCCCACCCCTATTGTCCTGTCAAATAATTGCCTTTATGAAAAAAGGAATATTTATATATGAACTTTATATATGAGTCAGAGCAGTGTGCAAGAGAAGATTCACCTGAAATTCTGAAAACTTTAGGCTTTGAAAATGTTTGGCCTACCCAGACTTCCAAATTTTCAAGGAGACCTTGCAGCAAAAGTGGCCATTTTCAAAAGATTTTTTGTGATACAGCTCCAGGCATTACAGGCTGAAGAATATTGAGCTCCATGAAAAAACTAAATCCAATGGTAGAATTATTAACCAGACAAAGGTGCAAAAGGTATCAGCAAAGAAAGAGAACTTAGAAAATGTGTTAAATACCTACTATTATGAGTTGCTAAAAAGAAAATGATGCATAACATGCAGAATCAGGTTTTAACACACCAAATTCTGTATTTGATGCCTCTTTCATAGGCCTTTTTCCCTGATGATTTTTGACAGGCTGATATGCAAGGGTGTTTTAGTAATCACACAGTTCATAATTCCAATCCCTATGCATGTTTGCACTGGGTTTTAACACACCACATTCTTCATATTTTGCCTTTTCCAGGCCTTTTCCCTTGATAATTTTCAGCAAGTTGATCTGCAAGGTTGTGGTAATTATCCTACAACTCATAATTCCAATCCCTGTGCAAATGTGTTTGCACTGGGATAGGAATTTAGCCTGTAACTCAACATGAGAGCCCAAAGTCAGAAGGTGACATCTTTGACCAGGATGACCTGCTTTACTACACACAAACCGTGCTCCATCATGGTTGGCCTGGAATCATGCCAATATCCTGATCTACTGTGAACAGTGACTATTGATTGGTGCTTACATGAGTTGTGTTCTGACTTTTTAATTGGTTTATTACTATGGAATGCTTTACAGGTTTTCCTAAGCTAAGCCTCTTTTCTCTGTCTCATAGCTACAAGAGGGTTGAGTTAAGGTTTAAATCATTAAACCTTGTTTTACTCTGAAAGGTTTGTGGCCTTATTCTTTTTCAAATCCCAAATAATAACCCACATTCTTACACTAATTCTTAAGGTGAAGATCTGAACAATATTTTGAGTTGTATTCTCTCCATGTGCATCAAGTAAAAGACTTGCACATTTCTTGTGAGAAAACAAATTCAGATTAATTTTAAACAACAAACTTCCTAGGCACTTTGCCAAAAGGTATTTAAAAACAGTATTATATAGGCCCGTTTCCCAGATAACATTAAGATCAACTTGTTTAAGTGGTTGTGTTAAATAAGAATGCCATACTAAGGTGCAGAAAGTGGAAGATCTTGAGAACTCACCCTAAATTGACCCTGTCAGGGAATCCTGATCCTGACCTACACTACTGGTACCGTACCAGGTACAAAGTAAGCTGACATCCAATGTCACAGACTGCTTTGATAAGTAGGACTCTAGCATTATCATCTTCTGCAGTGTAAAGTGTGGGAGGTAAAACAAGATCCTGAAAAGGTTGTTTTGTTTTAAGTCAAGCCACTTTGATAGTTTTCTTTAAATTTATTGAGTGCACCACATCTTATGATTCAATCCTGCCATGTAAACTATCATTGTCTGGGTCAGAAAATCCTTAAAATATACTGGGTTGCATTTCCAGGATATTTTTAATGTGGGAACAGGAAATCTACCTCTAGTTGTGAGGTACATTTTATTTTACCACATCAGTGATGATATGATGACCTTGCGGGAGAGACAATGGGGAACTGCCATGACTGAGCTTTTTCAATTAAGATAGCTCTCACCATGCTGGAAGCAGAAATGTTTGATCCACTAATTAGACAAACTGGCTGGAAGAGATGTACTGTGAAAATTATGATGCAGAATATTTAGTTTATTCCATCACAGTTGAAGACACATGTCAAATGCAACATGCACGGTGCACTACATGCTTATATTTTCTGCCATTGCCGTTGCTAATTATGATTTCTTCATTTCACTACCAGTGATGAGTGTAATATACTGCACACTGACAGCATCAATCAGATGCCAATTTCCACAACCCATGGAAAATAGTAATGATCTCCATAGTGCAGCAGCACTCATCTTTAGCTGAGACTTTACTTTTTTTCTTTTAGCAAACAATGGGACACTTGGAGAACACAATCTACTGTTCCTCAGATTTTTACAGTGCACCCTGGACTTCCCTTTCAATCAGCTTTCCATCAGATTTTGTCTGTGCCCCCGGAACTAGTCATGGCCACAGATTTATGCCTCTGATGCTTCAGGTTAGTATTATAAGATTCTGCCATTTGTGCAATGAACAGCACATGATTCCCATGACCTGGCATGATTCTGGAAAGGCTCTAGTTCTCATTATATTTACTGGAAATTTCTTATGTCAATAGTGATCCATGATATATGACGTTAGCACGCAGTATTTAGCTTGTGATGTACCCCATTATTTAGGATCATGGTGTGAGTACATGGAGTACATCTCCAATTAAATTTAGCATACTCTTATACCTTGGTATTATCCCATCTTATCTCTTTAATGAAATCTGGGATCTTGTGGCAGAACCTGCAATTATGACAAACAGTGAAATTGTGAGAATAAAGCAGAAACACAGAATATGCGGATCACACTTTTCTGACATGTTGTTGGTACTCAGTCTACTTGCTGGCAGGATGCAGATCATTCTGTCTATGGCTTCATGGATCAAGTGGCCAGCAGCTTTTCACATTTGTGACCAACACTGGTAATTGCTGTTCTAGGAATCTCTGATGGGATTATAATGATAAAGGTGTTTCGATTTTTACCGCCTTTCACAAGCTTGTACTTCAACATTGTAATCTAAGTGAGGCCCAAATGGCCCAATTTGAAGTTGTGTGGTATTGAGCGGACTTGTCATTTGTGTGGGACCAGTTAAATGTTATGTTAGAGGAGACTTCTCTAGTGACTGTGCAGAATTTCATGGTTGATACACCCTAGGTGTCCCATTAACCTCCATCTCCATATAAGAAACAATGTATTGTTCTCATATAGTATACTGTTCCGAAAATAAAATATATGTCTGGTCTGTTTTTATTCAACAGGATTTAAAGCAATGGAGTGGCACAAGGAACAACGAAATGCTGAGTATGATGCTCTACATGAGGGGTGGAAATGTATTTGCTGTGAAACCAAGACAGCAGCAAAACATTAAGGTAAACACTCTACCTTTAGTTGGGTGCAGGAATATAGTGGCCCTCATTACAATCTTGGCGGGCGGCAGAGGCCCCCCGACAAGGTTGAACCGCCGGGTGGCGGTCAATGTGGCCGCACTCCCATGGGGTCGATTTTGAGATCCCCTCTGGCCCGGCGGGCGGAAACCTGGTTTCCACCCGCCGGCCCAGCGGGGATCTCAGACACAACACGGGAGCTGGCTTCTAATGGAGCCGGCGGTGTTGCGGCTGTGCGACGGGTGCAGTTGCACCCGTTGACCTTTTCACTGTCTGCTATGCTCCCGCCGCGGTCATAATTCCCCAGGAAGCACCGCCAGCCTGTTGGCGGTGCTTCCTCCAAAACAGCCCTGGCCGTCAAAGACAGTCAGGGTTGTAATGACCCCCATAGTCATAGACATAGAATATTGATTGGTGCTTACATGAGTTGTGTTCTGACTTTTTAATTGGTTTGTTACTATGGAATGCTTTACAGGTTTTCCTAAGCTAAGCCTCTTTTCTCTGTCTCATAGCTACAAGAGGGTTGAGTCAAGGTTTAAATCATTAAACCTTGTTTTACTCTGAAAGGTTTGTGGCCTTATTCTTTTTCAAATCCCAAATAATAACCCACATTCTTACACTAATTCTTAAGGTGAAGATCTGAACAATATTTTGAGTTGTATTCTCTCCATGTGCATCAAGTAAAAGACTTGCACATTTCTTGTGAGAAAACAAATTCAGATTAATTTTAAACAACAAACTTCCTAGGCACTTTGCCAAAAGGTATTTAAAAACAGTATTATATAGGCCCGTTTCCCAGATAACATTAAGATCAACTTGTTTAAGTGGTGTGTTAAATAAGAATGCCATACTAAGGTGCAGAAAGTGGAAGATCTTGAGAACTCACCCTAAATTGACCCTGTCAGGGAATCCTGATCCTGACCCACACTCCTGGTACCGTACCAGGTACAAAGTAAGCTGACTTCCAATGTCACAGACTGCTTTGATAAGTAGGACTCTAGCATTATCATCTTCTGCAGTGTAAAGTGTGGGAGGTAAAACAAGATCCTGAAAAGGTTGTTTTGTTTTAAGTCAAGCCACTTTGATAGTTTTCTTTAAATTTATTGAGTGCACCACATCTTATGATTCAATCCTGCCATGTAAACTATCATTGTCTGGGTCAGAAAATCCTTAAAATATACTGGGTTGCATTTCCAGGATATTTTTAATGTGAGAACAGGAAGTCTACCTCTAGTTGTGAGGTACATTTTATTTTACCACATCAGTGATGATATTATGACCTTGCGGGAGAGACAATGGGGAACTGCCATGACTGAGCTTTTTCAATTAAGATAGCTCTCACCATGCTGGAAGCAGAAATGTTTGATCCACTAATTAGACAAACTGGCAGGAAGAGATGTACTGTGAAAATTATGATGCAGAATATTTAGTTTATTCCATCACAGTTGAAGACACATGTCAAATGCAACATGCACGGTGCACTACATGCTTATATTTGCTGCCATTGCTAATTATGATTTCTTCATTTCACTACCAGTGATGAGTATAATATACTGCACACTGACAGCATCAACCAGATGCCAATTTCCACAACCCATGGAAAATAGTAATGATCTCCATAGTGCAGCAGCACTCATCTTTAGCTGAGACTTTTACTTTTTTTCTTTTAGCAAACAATGGGACACTTGGAGAACACAATCTACTGTTCCTCAGATTTTGACAGTGCACCCTGGACTTCCCTTTCAATCAGCTTTCCATCAGATTTTGTCTGTGCCCCCGGAACTAGTCATGGCCACAGATTTATGCCTCTGATGCTTCAGGTTAGTATTATAAGATTCTGCCATTTGTGCAATGAACAGCACATGATTCCCATGATCTGGCATGATTCTGGAAAGGCTCTAGTTCTCATTATATTAACTGGAAATTTCTTATGTCAATAGTGATCCATGATATATGACGTTAGCACGCAGTATTTAGCTTGTGATGTACCCCATTATTTAGGATCATGGTGTGAGTACATGGAGTACATCTCCAATTAAATTTAGCATACTCTTATACCTTGGTATTATCCCATCTTATCGCTTTAATTAAATCTGGGTTCTTGTGCAGAACCTGCAATTATGACAAACAGTGAAATTGTGAGAATAAAGCAGAAACACAGAATATGCGGATCACACTTTTCTGACATGTTGTTGGTACTCAGTCTACTTGCTGGCAGGATGCAGATAATTCTGTCTATGGCTTCATGGATCAAGTGGCCAGCAGCTTTTCACATTTGTGACCAACACTGGTAATTGCTGTTCTTGGAATCTCTGATGGGATTATAATGATAAAGGTGTTTCCATTTTTACCGCCTTTCACAAGCTTGTACTTCAACATTGTAATCTAAGTGAGGCCCAAATGGCCCAATTTGAAGTTGTGTAGTATTGAGCGGACTTGTCATTTGTGTGGGACCAGTTAAATGTATGTTAGGGGAGACTTCTCTAGTGACTGTGCAGAATTTCATGGTTGATACACCCTAGGTGTCCCATTACCATCCATCTCCATATAATAAACAATGGGGGTGATTCTAACCCTGGCGGTCGGTGATAAAGCGGTGGCCAACCCGCAAACAGGCTGGCGGTCCAAAAAATGGAATTCTGACCCTGGCGGGAACCGCCAACAGAGACCTCCACCTTAACACTCCGACCGCCATGGCGGTACAAACAAACAGCGCGGCGGTCACCGCCAACAGGCAGGCGGCAGACAATGTACCGCCCACCCTATCATAACTCACCAATCCGCCACCTTTTCCGGGGCGGGACTACCGCCGATAAAAACACGGCGGAAACAGACTACGAACGGGAAAACGCTCACCTCTACGCACTCCACGAGGACGGAGGACAGCATGGAACCCGAATTAAACATCCTACCTGCTCTCGTCTACCTGCTCATCTACCACGAGTACGAACTCCGGCGCAGACGACAATGGTGAGTACTGCACCTACGACACAGGGGAGGGGGGAGGAGGAAAGGTTACGGGCACACACATACGCGATACACCCACCCCCCCCAATATGTACACACCAATGCAGAGCAACAACTCAGAGTGACACCACCCAAACCCCCGTAAAAAATGCAATGACATAATAAAATTATGTACAAAATAGCCTCTGATAAGTATTGGTCAACTAGCAAAAATATTTACATAAAAAGAAATCTATAGACATTGCAATGGATAACCGAGGCAATTAGTCCTGCACATCTTACGAAATTCGAAGTGTCCGTGGGCCAAAGTGTAACAACACAAGGGCAAAGCCCACACAGGAGACCTGAGTCCTTTGGAGAGAACACTGCAGGGGCATCTGATGACAAAACTACAGGCACCTCAGGGGGAAGGGAAGGGGGGGGGCACCACAGCCACATGAGTCCACGACGCCAGATCCACGAAGGGGCCACCAGGCCCACTGTGCCATCCTGGGGAGTGCAAAGCCACAGTCTCTCAAGTCTATACAGTGGGTGGGTTGCCCACATCTTTATCCTGGGGAGTGCAAAGCCACAGTCTCTCAAGTCTATACAGTGGGTGGGTTGCCCACATCTTTATCCTGGGGAGTGCAAAGCCACAGTCTCTCAAGTCTATACAGTGGGTGGGTTGCCCACATCTTTATCCTGGGGAGTGCAAAGCCACAGTCTCTCAAGTCTCTACAGTGGGTGGGTTGCCCACTGTGCCATCCTAGGGAGTGCAAAGACACAGTCCAACAGGTGGATTACAATCTCCACTGGTCAAGGAGGAGGCATGGGGGGCACAGTGAACCGTGAACTGTGCATGCAGGAAGGGCCCAGCGGAGCGGTGCTTGAGACGGCGGTGCCCAGCGGAGCGGTGCTTGAGATGAAGGGCCCAGCGGAGCGGTGCTTGAGATGAAGGGCCCAGCGGAGCGGTGCTTGAGATGAAGGGCCCAGCGGAGCGGTGCTTGAGACGGCGGTGCCCAGCGGAGCGGTGCTTGAGATGAAGGGCCCAGCGGAGCGGTGCTTGAGATGAAGGACCCAGCAGAGCGGTGCTTGAGATGAAGGGCCCAGCGGAGCGGTGCTTGAGATGAAGGGCCCAGCGGAGCGGTGCTTGAGATGAAGGGCCCAGCGGAGCAGTGCGTGAGATGGCGGGGCCCTGTTCAGCGGTGCTCTTCTGCACGGCGGGGCCCTGTTCAGCGGTGCCTGTCTTCACGGCGGGGCCCTCTTTAGCGGTGCTCTTCTGCACGGCGGGGCCCTGTTCAGCGGTGCTCTTCTGCACGGCGGGGCCCTCTTCAGCGGTGCCTGTCTTCACGGCGGGGCCCTCTTCAGCGGTGCTCTTCTGCAGGGCGGGGCCCTGTTCAGCGGTGCCTGTCTTCACGGCGGGGCCCTCTTCAGCGGTGCTCTTCTGCACGACGGGGCCCTGTTCAGCGGTGCTCTTCTGCACGGCGGGGCCCTCTTCAGCGGTGCCTGTCTTCACGGCGGGGCCCTCTCCAGCGGTGCCTGTCTTCACGGCGGGGCCTTCTTCAGCGGTGCCTGTCTTCACGGCGGGGCCCTGTTCAGCGGTGCTCTTCTGCACGGCGGGGCCCTCTTCAGCGGTGCCTGTCTAGTAAGTGAAGGGAGCCAGACCTGGCCTGGACTCCCTGCTCAGTCGCCCTCCGACCGTGCAGTGGCAGGCCCCTTCGGGGACGGAGTCCTGGGCCCTTTGGTGTCGTCCCTTGCAGCCGGGATGGGGCTTGTGGGGCCCTCCTGCTCCGCGCTCCTGCTGGCTGACCTCTCCGCCCTGCTGCCCTTTCGCTCCTTAGATGGGGCTCTCGGGCCCTTGCCTCCCCTGGATGTTGTGGCAGGTGAAGTGGCCGAACTTTGATCCTTGGGGACAGCCGTGTCAGTCCTCTCACGGCGGCCCTTTAGTTTCCGGGTCCTCTTGCCTGGGGGGGGCTGGCTGTCCCCTTGCTGCTGATTGAAGTGTCACTGCCGCCAAAGGGTGGACTCCATAACCCACGCACGACAGTGACACTCGAAGCTGGGCTGGTGGTGGCTGAGGTGCTCTTGGGACTCTTAGCAGATGGAGGGGGTGGGTCAGGGGAGGGAAAGAGGTTAAGATTAGAGAGGTAAACTTTTTTAGGACCAAGGTAAAGGGTAGGAGTAGTGGTGATGGGAGTGGAGGAAGAGGATGTGGTTGTAGGAGAGTCAGGTGTGCTGTGTTTGGGTGCAGGTGATTGTGACGTAGGCTGTCGTGAGGTGGATGGCTGTTGGGTGGGTGGCTGCCTGCGTTTGTGTGTCTTGGAAGAGGGGGTGACAGACACAGTGGGAGAGGACACAGGGGACGTGTAAATGGCAGTGGGGGTGGTGACTGCACGTGTGCGCACTGTACTGGAGGGTGTGCTGGTGATGGAAGCACTGGCTGATGGTGGTGTGCATGCAAGTGTGAGTGTGGACGTCACAGGGAGGGAGGAGGGAGACGAGGAGGAGGGGGACACAGAGGTGGTAGTGACTGTTGGAATGTCTGCATCTGGGTGTTGCTTGGGTGAGTGTTTGTGTGTTTTGTGGTGCTTGTGTCTGGATGAGCTGGCCTTGGGTGTTGAGGTGTGTGCAGGCTGGTCTGATGGTGTGGATGGGATAGGCTGAGGAACAGGAGACAGAGGCAGGGTGGAGGCAGTTAGAAGAGGGAGGCTGGAAACAGGGATAATGGCTGACGTCAGTGCTGAGGCCAGAGAATTGAACGATCGTTGATGGGCAGCCTGACCCGAATGAATGCCCTCCAGGTAGGCATTGCTCCGATGCACCTCCCTTTCCACCCCCTGGATGGCATTCAAAAGGGTAGTCTGCCCAACAATGATGGTCTGAAGGAGGTCAATGACCTCCTCACTGAGGGCAGCAGGGGTGACAGGGGCAGGGGCTGAGGTGCCTGGGGCGAAGGAGATGCCCGCCTTCCTGGGCGAGCGGGCACGGAGCGAAGGCTATGGGGCTGCTGGGAGGGCGGTGCTGGTGCGCTGGGTGGCGGCTGTACCTGTAGAGGCGGGGGGCCCGGATGTTGCCGCCACCGCTAGGGAGCTCCCATCCGAGAACGTGTCGGTGTCGCTGGTGTCACCACCGGTCCCCGTTGTGGTGCTCCCCTTGCCCTCCGGATCACTGGTGGCCTCGGTGTCTGTTCCAGGGCCCACTGGGGCCTTGTGACTTGCAGCTCCCTCGTACTCCGATGCCAAATCTCCTCCGCTTGATGATGCTAATGCACACATTAACAGGAAGACCACAAAAAAGGGGGGGGGGGGAAGAATAAAACAGGTTGAGTGCATGCAATGTCAACACCGTTGGCGGAGAGGACAGACACAGGAGCCTCATGCACTAAGCGGCGCAATCGGGGTACACTACTCAGTACTTCTGACTAGGGCAACAGGTCTAGGGGCAACAAACGCGCACATGTGTGATGCAGGACCATGGATAGCTGTACTTGGGACCCTACAGAGGTGGGGGGCGGGGGCACCGGGCCATGCCTAAGGGAGGGGACTACACTACAGAAAGCGCCCTGGCCTAATGTCACCCACAGCCCTCCTCCCCCACCCAGACGCCTCCACTGCGCGTAAAGATCGCAGTATGTGCTGATACTCACCCCCTTGTGTCTGCTGTGATGTCCTCAAGCGCCCATCCAAATCAGGGTAGGCCACCGCCAGGATCTGGGACATCAGGGGGGTCAGGGTACGACTGGCACCCCTCCTAGGTCGGGAGGCCATCCCCAGCAGTGACTCGGCGGTCTTCCTGGTTCCGCGGCGGATGTCCTCCCACCTCTTGCGGCAGTGGGTGCCCCGTCTGATGTGGACCCCCAGGGCCCGGACTTCCTTGGCGATGGCACGCCAAATGTCGACTTTCTGATGGGCGCTGACCTATTTGACATGTACAGGGTGGGAAAAGAGAAAATCGTCAGTTTTCTGCATTTTATATGAGAATGCCCCCCCTCCCCAAACTTGCCATGTGGCACATTCTCTCATTTGTCGTGCGTTGCACTCCTCATTCGCCCCCCACCCCACCAACTTACATCCACCCCACTCCACACAGGCATAGCACATTCAATGTGCACCCAGTGTACTTACCTGTTGGTCTGGAGGACCGTAGAGTAGCGCATACTGGGGGAGGACCCCATCAACAAGTTTCTCCAACTCTTCAGACGTGAAGGCAGGGGCCCTTTCCCCAGTCGCAGCAGCCAATGTCACTTCCAGACCGAGGTCACAGCAGCACTTGCAGTATAGGTCCTCTCCTGTGGATGATCAGGTCTTGAGTGATTAAGCAGATAGAAAATGGCGGTCACGCCCGCGGCGGTGCGTACCGCGGCGGTGCATACTGCGACCGCCGGCGCACATCCTCATTGGCTCCTGAAACCCATAGGCTTCAATGTTAACCAATGCGCCTTCGTACAGCGGTCTTCGACCGCCTACCGCCACAGTGCGCCACGCCAGCGCATTGACCTCACATCCCATTGTCACACTTCACAGGTCAGGCAGCGGCCATTTCAAGGGCCCACATGGCTTAATTTCAACTGCGTCACACAGGCCTAGGCCTTGCATTGCCACACATACACGCCTTTCACTGCATTGCGATTCTTTTACTGTGCAAGCTATATGAACGAACCTGTGGTTTGCCTGACTCCATACTCCATGTTGTCCTTCCTAGGCACCGTCCGCTGGGACTTGCAAGGAGAAGGATGAATCCTCGCGTGTACCGACCGCTGGTGGACCTGTCGACAATGGAAGAACGCCATATTATACTTAGATACCGACTTAACCGAGCCACTATCCATGAACTGTGTGCCCAGCTGGAGCCAGCCCTGATGTCCCCCATCCGCCAACCCACAGGAATTCCCCCTCTAGAGCAGGTTCTGTCAGTCCTCCATATTTTGGCAAGTGGCTCATTCCAGACAACAGTGGCCATGTCATCTGCAATGTCTCAGCCTATGTTTTCTAAGATTTTGTCCAGAGTGTTGTCTGCCCTGATGAAATACATGCAGAGCTACATTGTTTTCCCTGAGGAGAATGATTTGGCCACTGTGAAGGGTGATTTCTATGCCCTTGGACATATCCCCAACATCATTGGTGCCATTGATGGGACCCATGTGGCTTTAGTACCCCCAAAAGACGATGAGCAGGTGTACAGAAATCGGAAACATTACCATTCTATGAATGTGCAGGTGGTCTGTTTGGCTGACCAGTACATCTCCCATCTAAATGCCAAGTTCCCTGGGTCAGTGCATGACGCGTATGTCATGCGTAATAGCAGCATCCCCTATGTGATGGAACAGCTACAGAAACAACGTGTGTGGCTAATACGTGACTCTGGTTACCCCAACCTGCCTTGGCTATTGACCCCAGTGAGGAATCCCCGGACCAGGGCAGAGGAACGGTACAATGAGGCCCATGGGCGAACTAGGAGGGTCATGGAAAGGACCTTTGGGCTCCTGAAGGCCAGGTTTCGGTACCTGCATATGACAGGTGGATCCCTGATGTACTCACCAATGAAGGTGTGCCAGATCATCGTGGCCTGCTGTATGCTTCACAATCTAGCATTGCGACGTCAGGTGCCTTTTCTGCAGGAGGATGGTCCAGATGGTGGTGTTGTAGCAGCTGTGGAGCCTGTGGAGAGTGAAGAGGAGGAAGACGACGGGGACGACACAGATAACAGGGACACAGTCATCCAACAGTATTTTCAGTAGCACATAGGTAAGACTCACCCACGCCATTTAACATTTACTTAAAGGCTCCTGCATCTCTACTTTGTGTATTTCCCCCCAGTTCTTTTTTCTTGATTTTTCCTTTTCCCTTCCCTTTTCAGTGCTGTATGACCCACTGCGTGACTTCTGCTTGGTTAGCCCATGGACTAAGGGTTATTGACATCGGTATGTTCTCTTCATAAATTAACTGACCATTATTGAACATTAATGTGTAATACATTTGTAAATAATACAGGCTGACTCCTGAATGATTTAAGTGCAATGAGTGTTTTATTTTTAGTGCTAGATATTGGTACATGATATTAAAACGGTGATGGGAGGGGGTGGAGTAATGTCCATGGCAGAGTCCTGTTCTCAGTTTCACAGGTGCATTGTCCATAAGCCTGTGGAAGGATGGAGCAGGGGCAGTTCAAGATTGGACAGGGTGACAATGTGGGACAGTGGGATGACATCAGGGGGTACGTTGTGGTGGCGGGTGTCTTGGCATCCTACTCTGTCTTCCTGTGAGATCTCAGGTTCCGCTTGCGGGGTGGTTGTTCTTCAGCAGGAGGTGGGGTTCTGGTGGCCTGACGTTGTGGTGGGGCCTCCTGTCCACTAGCGCCGGCAGAGGTGGTAGGCTGTTCCTGGTCCTGGCTAGTGACAGGGGCCCTTTGTGGTGCCACAGTGTCCCGCAATGTGTTTTCTATCCGGTTGAGGGCCTGGACTATGGTCCCCATGGTGGTAGCGATGTTCGTGAGTTCATTGCTGAACCCCATGTAGCGTTCCTCCTGCTGTGCCTGGATCTCGGTGAACCTGGCCAGTACCGTCGCCATCGTCTCCTGGGAGTGGTGGTATGCTCCCATGATGGTGGTGAGGGCCTCTTGGAGAGTGGGTTCCCTGGGCCTGTCCTCCCCCCCCTGTCGCACAGCAGCCCTCCCAGTTGCCCTGTTTCCCCGGGCCTCTGTCCCCTGGACGGTGTGCCCACTACCACTGCCCCCAGGTCCCTGTTGTTGTTGGGGTGTTGGGTCAGCCTGGGTGCCCTGTAGTGGCGGACACACCGCTGATTGACGCGTCCTGGAGACTGATGCATGGGCCCGCTGGGTGGGAGCTGTGCTGGTGTTCCCAGAGGGGGTTGGGTCTGGTGTGGCCTGTGTGTGTGTGTGGGGAACCGACTGTCCAGAGGTCCCCGATGGTCCGGGCTGCTCATCAGGTTCTAGGTCGACAGAGTTGCTGTCCTCACTGGGGGCCTATTCTGGGGGTGGGATGGAAAAATCTGGACCCTCTGTGGCGGTGTGTTGGCGTTCGGGCCCTGCAGGGGTAAAATGTTTGGTTATTGTTTTTGTGTCTGCCATGGCGTGCATATTGTCAGTGCCCTTGTCCCCCAGTGCTGACATTCCCTTGTGGGAGGTGTTGTGAGGGTGGTTGAGGGGGGGATGGGTCTGTGCAGTGGTCATGCATTGGTGATGGCTGTCTATGGTTTGTGTTGGCATTCAGGGGTTGGTGTTGTTTAGGGTGGGTTGTGCTGGTGGGACACTGGCAGGGAGGATGTGTGCTGGGGGTTTTGTGATTGGGGGTGAGGGTGGGGTTGTGGGTTGGCATGCTGGTGATTGGGGGGGGGGTGAAGTAATTGAGATTCCACTTACCAGAGTCCATTCCTCCGTGTACTCCAGCGAGGCCGTGAGGATGCAGGATATTTACTACCTCTTGCTCCCTTTCTGTAAATTGGGGTGGAATGGGTGGGGGTCCGCCGCCAGTCTTCTGCACAGCGATGTTGTGTCGCGACACCATCGAGCGTACCTTCCCCCGTAGGTCGTTCCATCTCTTTCGAATGTCTTCCCGATTTCTGTGATGCTGTCCCACAGCGTTGACCCTGTCTACGATCCTTTGCCATAGCTCAGCCTTCCTTGCTATAGTGGTGTGCTGCACCTGTGTGCCGAAGAGCTGGGGCTCTACCCTGATTATTTCCTCCACCATGACCCTGAGTTCTTGGTCCGAGAACCTGGGGTGTCTTTGGGGGGCCATGGGTGGTGTGGATGAGGTGTGGGGTGGTGTTTGTGGTGATGTGCGTGGTGGTGTGTGGTGATGTGTGCGTAGATGTGGTGTGGGTGATGATGTTGGTTTCCTGTGTGTGTTGTGCTTTGCGTTCCCTGTGCTCTCTCTCAGTGTATTGCGCCTTCTCTCAGATATTTTTTGTTGTAGGGGTTTGTGGGTGATGTGAGTGTGTGTTTTATAGTGTATTGGGTGTGTGGGAGTGGTGTGTGTATGTGTATCAGGTGTGTGTATTTCAAATTGTCCAATGTGGTAGTGTTTTGTATGTGTGTGTGTATTTTGACCGCTGCGGTGTGTACCGCCAATGGAATACCGCGGTTGTAAGACCGCCGCGTGGATTCGTGGGTCAGAATAGCATGGGCGTGTTTGTGTTGCCGTGGCGGTGGAGGTTTGGTTATCTCCAGTTTATCGCTGCCCGCTGATGAGGCGGCCTTCAGTGGATGTCGGGTTTTTGGCGGTTTGCCAGTTGGTGGTCAGAATGACTGTGGTGGTTTACCGCGGCCGCGGCGGTAGAATGGCGGTCTTCTGACCGGCGGTAAAGGCCTTTTCCCGCCGAGGTCAGAATGACCCCCAATGTATTGTTCTCATATAGTATACTGTTCCTAAAATAAAATATATGTCTGGTCTGTTTTTATTCAACAGGATTTAAACCAATGGAGTGGCACAAGGAACAACGAAATGCTGAGTATGATGCTCTACATGAGGGGTGGAAATGTCTTTGCTGTGAAACCAAGACAGCAGCAAAACATTAAGGTAAACACTCTACCTTTAGTTGGGTGCAGGAATATAGTGGCCCTCATTACAATCTTGGCGGGCGGCAGAGGCCCCCCGCCAAGGTTGAACCGCCGGGCGGCCGTCAATGTGGCCGCACTCCCATGGGGTCGATTTTGAGATCCCCTCTGGCCCGGCGGGCGGAAACCTGGTTTCCACCCGCCGGCCCAGCGGGGATCTCAGACACAACACGGGAGCTGGCTTCTAATGGAGCCGGCGGTGTTGCGGCTGTGCGACGGGTGCAGTTGCACCCGTTGAGCTTTTCACTGTCTGCTATGCTCCCGCCGCAGTCGTAATTCCCCAGGAAGCACCGCCAGCCTGTTGGCGGTGCTTCCTCCAAAACAGCCCTGGCCGTCAAAGACAGTCAGGGTTGTAATGACCCCCATAGTCATAGACATAAACTATTGATTGGTGCTTACATGAGTTGTGTTCTGACTTTTTAATTGGTTTGTTACTATGGAATGCTTTACAGGTTTTCCTAAGCTAGGCCTCTTTTCTCTGTCTCATAGCTACAAGAGGGTTGAGTCAAGGTTTAAATCATTAAACTGTGTTTTACTCTGAAAGGTTTGTGGCCTTATTCTTTTTCAAATCCCAAATAATAACCCACATTCTTACACTAATTCTTAAGGTGAAGATCTGAACAATATTTTGAGTTGTATTCTCTCCATGTGCATCAAGTAAAAGACTTGCACATTTCTTGTGAGAAAACAAATTCAGATTAATTTTAAACAACAAACTTCCTAGGCACTTTGCCAAAAGGTATTTAAAAACAGTATTATATAGGCCCGTTTCCCAGATAACATTAAGATCAACTTGTTTAAGTGGTTGTGTTAAATAAGAATGCCATACTAAGGTGCAGAAAGTGGAAGATCTTGAGAACTCACCCTAAATTGACCCTGTGAGGGAATCCTGATCCTGACCTACACTCCTGGTACCGTACCAGGTACAAAGTAAGCTGACATCCAATGTCACAGACTGCTTTGATAAGTAGGACTCTAGCATTATCATCTTCTGCAGTGTAAAGTGTGGGAGGTAAAACAAGATCCTGAAAAGGTTGTTTTGTTTTAAGTCAAGCCACTTTGATAGTTTTCTTTAAATTTATTGAGTGCACCACATCTTATGATTCAATCCTGCCATGTAAACTATCATTGTCTGGGTCAGAAAATCCTTAAAATATACTGGGTTGCATTTCCAGGATATTTTTAATGTGGGAACAATAAATCTACCTCTAGTTGTGAGGTACATTTTATTTTACCACATCAGTGATGATATTATGACCTTGCGGGAGAGACAATGGGGAACTGCCATGACTGAGCTTTTTCAATTAAGATAGCTCTCACCATGCTGGAAGCAGAAATGTTTGATCCACTAATTAGACAAACTGGCAGGAAGAGATGTACTGTGAAAATTATGATGCAGAATATTTAGTTTATTCCATCACAGTTGAAGACACATGTCAAATGCAACATGCACGGTGCACTACATGCTTATATTTGCTGCCATTGCCGTTGCTAATTATGATTTCTTCATTTTACTACCAGTGATGAGTGTAATATACTGCACAGTGACAGCATCAATCAGATGCCAATTTCCACAACCCATGGAAAATAGTAATGATCTCCATAGTGCAGCAGCACTCATCTTTAGCTGAGACTTTTACTTTTTTTCTTTTAGCAAACAATGGGACACTTGCAGAACACAATCTACTGTTCCTCAGATTTTGACAGTGCACCCTGGACTTCCCTTTCAATCAGCTTTCCATCAGATTTTGTCTGTGCCCCCGGAACTAGTCATTGCCACAGATTTATGCCTCTGATGCTTCAGGTTAGTATTATAAGATTCTGCCATTTGTGCAATGAACAGCACATGATTCCCATGATCTGGCATGATTCTGGAAAGGCTCTAGTTCTCATTATATTTACTGGAAATTTCTTATGTCAATAGTGATCCATGATATATGACGTTAGCATGCAGTATTTAGCTTGTGATGTACCCCATTATTTAGGATCATGGTGTGAGTACATGGAGTACATCTCCAATAAAATTTAGCATACTCTTATACCTTGGTATTATCCCATTTTATTTCTTTAATTAAATCTGGGATCTTGTGGCTGAACCTGCAATTATGACAAACAGTGAAATTGTGAGAATAAAGCAGAAACACAGAATATGCGGATCACACTTTTCTGAAATGTTGTTGGTACTCAGTCTACTTGATGGCAGGATGCAGATAATTCTGTCTATGGCTTCATGGATCAAGTGGCCAGCAGCTTTTCACATTTGTGACCAACACTGGTAATTGCTGTTCTAGGAATCTCTGATGGGATTATAATGATAAAGGTGTTTCGATTTTTACCGCCTTTCACAAGCTTGTACTTCAACATTGTAATCTAAGTGAGGCCCAAATGGCCCAATTTGAAGTTGTGTAGTATTGAGCGGACTTGTCATTTGTGTGGGACCAGTTAAATGTTATGTTAGAGGAGACTTCTCTAGTGACTGTGCAGAATTTCATGGTTGATACACCCTAGGTGTCCCATTACCATCCATCTCCATATAAGAAACAATGTATTGTTCTCATATAGTATACTGTTCCGAAAATAAAATATATGTCTGGTCTGTTTTTATTCAACAGGATTTAAAGCAATGGAGTGGCACAAGGAACAACGAAATGCTGAGTATGATGCTCTACATGAGGGGTGGAAATGTCTTTGCTGTGAAACCAAGACAGCAGCAAAACATTAAGGTAAACACTCTACCTTTAGTTGGGTGCAGGAATATAGTGGCCCTCATTACAATCTTGGCGGGCGGCAGAGGCCCCCAGCCAAGGTTGAACCGCCGGGCGGCCGTCAATGTGGCCGCACTCCCATAGGGTCGATTTTGAGATCCCCTCTGGCCCAGCGGGCGGAAACCTGGTTTCCACCCGCCGGCCCAGCGGGGATCTCAGACACAACACGGGAGCTGGCTTCTAATGGAGCCGGCGGTGTTGCGGCTGTGAGACGGGTGCAGTTCCACCCGTTGAGCTTTTCACTGTCTGCTATGCTCCCGCCGCGGTCGTAATTCCCCAGGAAGCACCGCCAGCCTGTTGGCGGTGCTTCCTCCAAAACAGCCCTGGCCGTCAAAGACAGTCAGGGTTGTAATGACCCCCATAGTCATAGACATAGACTATTGATTGGTGCTTACATGAGTTGTGTTCTGACTTTTTAATTGGTTTGTTACTATGGAATGCTTTACAGCTTTTCCTAAGCTAAGCCTCTTTTCTCTGTCTCATAGCTACAAGAGGGTTGAGTCAAGGTTTAAATCATTAAACCTTGTTTTACTCTGAAAGGTTTGTGGCCTTATTCTTTTTCAAATCCCAAATAATAACCCACATTCTTACACTAATTCTTAAGGTGAAGATCTGAACAATATTTTGAGTTGTATTCTCTCCATGTGCATCAAGTAAAAGACTTGCACATTTCTTGTGAGAAAACAAATTCAGATTAATTTTAAACAACAAACTTCCTAGGCACTTTGCCAAAAGGTATTTAAAAACAGTATTATATAGGCCCGTTTCCCAGATAACATTAAGATCAACTTGTTTAAGGGGTTGTGTTAAATAAGAATGCCATACTAAGGTGCAGAAAGTGGAAGATCTTGAGAACTCACCCTAAATTGACCCTGTCAGGGAATCCTGATCCTGACCTACACTCCTGGTACCTTACCAGGTAGAAAGTAAGCTGACATCCAATGTCGCAGACTGCTTTGATAAGTAGGACTCTAGCATTATCATCTTCTGCAGTGTAAAGTGTGGGAGGTAAAACAAGATCCTGAAAAGGTTGTTTTGTTTTAAGTCAAGCCACTTTGATAGTTTTCTTTAAATTTATTGAGTGCACCACATCTTATGATTCAATCCTGCCATGTAAACTATCATTGTCTGGGTCAGAAAATCCTTAAAATATACTGGGTTGCATTTCCAGGATATTTTTAATGTGGGAACAGGAAATCTACCTCTAGTTGGGTGGTACATTTTATTTTACCACATCAGTGATGATATTATGACCTTGCGGGAGAGAAAATGGGAAACTGCCATGACTGAGCTTTTTCAATTAAGATAGCTCTCACCATGCTGGAAGCAGAAATGTTTGATCCACTAATTAGACAAACTGGCAGGAAGAGATGTACTGTGAAAATTATGATGCAGAATATTTAGTTTATTCCATCACAGTTGAAGACACATGTCAAATGCAACATGCACGGTGCACTACATGCTTATATTTGCTGCCATTGCCGATACTAATTATGATTTCTTCATTTCACTACCAGTGATGAGTATAATATACTGCACACTGACAGCATCAATCAGATGCCAATTTCCACAACCCATGGAAAATAGTAATGATCTCCATAGTGCAGCAGCACTCATCTTTAGCTGAGACTTTTACTTTTTTTCTTTTAGCAAACAATGGGACACTTGGAGAACACAATCTACTGTTCCTCAGATTTTGACAGTGCACCCTGGACTTCCCTTTCAATCAGCTTTCTATCAGATTTTGTCTGTGCCCTCGGTACTAGTCATGGCCACAGATTTATGCCTCTGATGCTTCAGGTTAGTATTATAAGATTCTGCCATTTGTGCAATGAACAGCACATGATTCCCATGATCTGGCATGATTCTGAAAAGGCTCTAGTTCTCATTATATTTACTGGAAATTTCTTATGTCAATAGTGATCCATGATATATGACGTTAGCATGCAGTATTTAGCTTGTGATGTACCCCATTATTTAGGATCATGGTGTGAGTACATGGAGTACATCTCCAATTAAATTTAGCATACTCTTCTACCTTGGTATTATCCCATCTTATCTCTTTAATGAAATCTGGGATCTTGTGGCAGAACCTGCAATTATGACCAACAGTGAAATTGTGAGAAGAAAGCAGAAACACAGAATATGCGGATCACACTTTTCTGACATGTTGTTCGTACTCAGTCTACTTGCTGGCAGGATGCTGATAATTCTGTCTATGGCTTCATGGATCAAGTGGCCAGCAGCTTTTCACATTTGTGACCAACACTGGTGATTGCTGTTCTAGGAATCTCTGATGGGATTATAATGATAAAGGTGTTTCGATTTTTACCGCCTTTCACAAGCTTGTACTTCAACATTGTAATCTAAGTGAGGCCCAAATGGCCCAATTTGAAGTTGTGTAGTATTGAGCGAACTTGTCATTTGTGTAGGACCAGTTAAATGTTATGTTAGAGGAGACTTCTCTAGTGACTGTGCAGAATTTCATGGTTGATACACCCTATGTGTCCCATTACCATCCATCTCCATATAAGAAACAATGGGCCTCATTCTGACCCTGGCGGACGGCGGAGGCCGTCCGACAGGGTACCGCCGCTGAATGACCGCACCACGGTCAAAAGACCGCGGCGGCCATTCAGACATTTCCTCTGGGCCGGCGGGCGCTCTCCAAAAGAGCGCCCGCCGGCCCAGAGGAAATGCCCCTGCAACGAGGACGCCGGCTCAGAATTGAGCCGGCGTAGTTGCAGGGGTGCGACGGGTGCAGTTGCACCCGTCGCGTATTTCAGTGTCTGCTTAGCAGACACTGAAATACTTTTCGGGGTCCTCTTACGGGGGCCCCTGCCGTGCCCATGCCATTGGCATGGGCACGGCAGGGGCCCCCAGGGGCCCCGCAGCACCCCCTACCGCCATCCTGTTCCTGGCGGGCGAACCGCCAGGAACAGGATGGCGGTAGGGGGTGTCAGAATCCCCCATGGCGGCGCTGCAAGCTGCGCCGCCATGGGGGATTCTAAGGGCAGCGGTAAACCGGCGGGAGACCGCCGGTTTGCCTCTTCTGACCGCGGCCGAACCGCCGCGGTCAGAATGCCCTGCGGGGCACCGCCGGCCTGTCGGCGGTGCTCCCGGCGGTCTTAGACCGCCGGGGTCATAATGACCCCCAATGTATTGTTCTCATATAGTATACTCTTCCGAAAATAAAATATATGTCTGGTCTGTTTTTATTCAACAGGATTTAAAGCAATGGAGTGGCACAAGGAACAACGAAATGCTGAGTATGATGCTCTACATGAGGGGTGGAAATGTCTTTGCTGTGAAACCAAGAGAGCAGCAAAACATTAAGGTAAACACTCTACCTTTAGTTGCGTGCAGGAATATAGTGGCCCTCATTACAATCTTGGCGGGCGGCAGAGGCCCCCCGCCAAGGTTGAACCGCCGGGCGGCCGTCAATATGGCCGCACTCCCATGGGGTCGATTTTGAGATCCCCTCTGGCCCGGCGGGCGGAAACCTAGTTTCCACCCGCCGGCCCAGCGGGGATCTCAGACACAACACGGGAGCTGGCTTCTAATGGAGCCGGCGGTGTTGCGGCTGTGCGACGGGTGCAGTTGCACCCGTTGAGCTTTTCACTGCCTGCTATGCTCCCGCCACGGTCGTAAATCCCCAGGAAGCACCGCCAGCCTGTTGGCGGTGCTTCCTCCAAAACATCCCTGGCCGTCAAAGACAGTCAGGGTTGTAATGACCCCCCTAGTCATAGACATGGACTATTGATTGGTGCTTACATGAGTTGTGTTCTGACTTTTTAATTGGTTTGTTACTATGGAATGCTTTACAGGTTTTCCTAAGCTAGGCCTCTTTTCTCTGTCTCATAGCTACAAGAGGGTTGAGTCAAGGTTTAAATCATTAAACTGTGTTTTACTCTAAAAGGTTTGTGGTCTTATTCTTTTTCAAATCCCAAATAATAACCCACATTCTTACACTAATTCTTAAGGTGAAGATCTGAACAATATTTTGAGTTGTATTCTCTCCATGTGCATCAAGTAAAAGACTTGCACATTTCTTGTGAGAAAACAAATTCAGATTAATTTTAAACAACAAACTTCCTAGGCACTTTGCCAAAAGGTATTTAAAAACAGTATTATATAGGCCCGTTTCCCAGATAACATTAAGATCAACTTGTTTAAGTGGTTGTGTTAAAAAAGAATGCCATACTAAGGTGCAGAAAGTGGAAGATCTTGAGAACGCACCCTAAATTGACCCTGTCAGGGAATCCTGATCCTGACCTACACTCCTGGTACCGTACCAGGTACAAAGTAAGCTGACATCCAATGTCACAGACTGCTTTGATAAGTAGGACTCTAGCATTATCATCTTCTGCAGTGTAAAGTGTGGGAGGTAAAACAAGATGCTGAAAAGGTTGTTTTGTTTTAAGTCAAGCCACTTTGATAGTTTTCTTTAAATTTATTGAGTGCACCACATCTTATGATTCAATCCTGCCATGTAAACTATCATTGTCTGGGTCAGAAAATCCTTAAAATATACTGTGTTGCATTTCCAGGATATTTTTAATGTGGGAACAGGAAATCTACCTCTAGTTGTGAGGTACATTTTATTTTACCACATCAGTGATGATATTATGACCTTGCGGGAGAGACAATGGGGAACTGCATGACTGAGCTTTTTCAATTAAGATAGCTCTCACCATGCTGGAAGCAGAAATGTTTGATCCACTAATTAGACAAACTGGCAGGAAGAGATGTACTGTGAAAATTATGATGCAGAATATTTAGTTTATTTCATCACAGTTGAAGACACATGTCAAATGCAACATGCACGGTGCACTACATGCTTATATTTGCTGCCATTGCCGTTGCTAATTATGATTTCTTCATTTCACTACCAGTGATGAGTATAATATACTGCACACTGACAGCATCAATCAGATGCCAATTTCCACAACCCATGGAAAATAGTAATGATCTCCATAGTGCAGCAGCACTCATCTTTAGCTGAGACTTTTACTTTTTTTCTTTTAGCAAACAATGGGACACTTGGAGAACACAATCTACTGTTCCTCAGATTTTGACAGTGCACCCTGGACTTCCCTTTCAATCAGCTTTCCATCAGATTTTGTCTGTGCCCCCGGAACTAGTCATGGCCACAGATTTATGCCTCTGATGCTTCAGGTTAGTATTATAAGATTCTGCCATTTGTGCAATGAACAGCACATGATTCCCATGATCTGGCATGATTCTGGAAAGGCTCTAGTTCTCATTATATTTACTGGAAATTTCTTATGTCAATAGTGATCCATGATATATGACGTTAGCATGCAGTATTTCGCTTGTGATGTACCCCATTATTTAGGATCATGGTGGGAGTACGTGGAGTACATCTCCAATTAAATTTAGCATACTCTTATATCTTGGTATTATCCCATCTTATCTCTTTAATGAAATCTGGGATCTTGTGGCAGAACCTGCAATTATGACAAAGAGTGAAATTGTGAGAATAAAGTAGAAACACAGAATATGCGGATCACACTTTTCTGACATGTTGTTGGTACTCAGTCTACTTGCTGGCAGGATGCAGATAATTCTGTCTATGGCTTCATGGATCAAGTGGCCAGCAGCTTTTCACATTTGTGACCAACACTGGTAATTGCTGTTCTAGGAATCTCTGATGGGATTATAATGATAAAGGTGTTTCGATTTTTACCGCCTTTCACAAGCTTGTACTTCAACATTGTAATCTAAGTGAGGCCCAAATGGCCCAATTTGAAGTTGTGCAGTATTGAGCGGACTTGTCATTTGTGTGGGACCAGTTAAATGTTATGTTAGAGGAGACTTCTCTAGTGACTGTGCAGAATTTCATGGTTGATACACCCTAGGTGTCCCATTACCATCCATCTCCACATAAGAAACAATGTATTGTTCTCATATAGCATACTGTTCCGAAAATAAAATATATGTCTGGTCTGTTTTTATTCAACAGGATTTAAAGCAATGGAGTGGCACAAGGAACAACGAAATGCTGAGTATGATGCTCTACATGAGGGGTGCAAATGTCATTGCTGTGAAACCAAGACAGCAGCAAAACATTAAGGTAAACACTCTACCTTTAGTTGGGTGCAGGAATATAGTGGCCCTCATTACAACCTTGGCGGGCGGCAGAGGCCCCCCGCCAAGGTTGAACCGCCGGGCGGCCGTCAATGTGGCCGCACTCCCATGAGGTCGATTTTGAGATCCCCTCTGGCCCGGCGGGCGGAAACCTGGTTTCCACCCGCCGGCCCAGCGGGGATCTCAGACACAACACGGGAGCTTGCTTCTAATGGAGCCGGCGGTGTTGCGGCTGTGTGACGGGTGCAGTTCCACCCGTTGATCTTTTCACTGTCTGCTATGCTCCCGCCGCGGTCGTAATTCCCCAGGAAGCACCGCCAGCCTGTTGGCGGTGCTTCCTCCAAAACAGCCCTGGCCGTCAAAGACAGTCAGGGTTGTAATGCCCCCCATAGTCATAGACATAGACTATTGATTGGTGCTTGCATGAGTTGTGTTCTGACTTTTTAATTGGTTTGTTACTATGGAAGGCTTTACAGGTTTTCCTAAGCTAAGCCTCTTTTCTCTGTCTCATAGCTACAAGAGGGTTGAGTCAAGGTTTAAATCATTAAACCTTGTTTTACTCTGAAAGGTTTGTGGCCTTATTCTTTTTCAAATCCCAAATAATAACCCACATTCTTACACTAATTCTTAAGGTGAAGATCTGAACAATATTTTGAGTTGTATTCTCTCCATGTGCATCAAGTAAAAGACTTGCACATTTCTTGTGAGAAAACAAATTCAGATTAATTTTAAACAACAAACTTCCTAGGCACTTTGCCAAAAGGTATTTAAAAACAGTATTGTATAGGCCCGTTTCCCAGATAACATTAAGATCAACTTGTTTAAGTGGTTGTGTTAAAAAAGAATGCCATACTAAGGTGCAGAAAGTGGAAGATCTTGAGAACGCACCCTAAATTGACCCTGTCAGGGAATCCTGATCCTGACCTACACTCCTGGTACCGTACCAGGTACAAAGTAAGCTGACATCCAATGTCACAGACTGCTTTGATAAGTAGGACTCTAGCATTATCATCTTCTGCAGTGTAAAGTGTGGGAGGTAAAACAAGATCCTGAAAAGGTTGTTTTGTTTTAAGTCAAGCCACTTTGATAGTTTTCTTTAAATTTATTGAGTGCACCACATCTTATGATTCAATCCTGCCATGTAAACTATCATTGTCTGGGTCAGAAAATCCTTAAAATATACTGTGTTGCATTTCCAGGATATTTTTAATGTGGGAACAGGAAATCTACCTCTAGTTGTGAGGTACATTTTATTTTACCACATCAGTGATGATATTATGACCTTGCGGGAGAGACAATGGGGAACTGCCATGACTGAGCTTTTTCAATTAAGATAGCTCTCACCATGCTGGAAGCAGAAATGTTTGATCCACTAATTAGACAAACTGGCAGGAAGAGATGTACTGTGAAAATTATGATGCAGAATATTTAGTTTATTTCATCACAGTTGAAGACACATGTCAAATGCAACATGCACGGTGCACTACATGCTTATATTTGCTGCCATTTCCGTTGCTAATTATGATTTCTTCATTTCACTACCAGTGATGAGTATAATATACTGCACACTGACAGCATCAATCAGATGCCAATTTCCACAACCCATGGAAAATAGGAATGATCTCCATAGTGCAGCAGCACTCATCTTTAGCTGAGACTTTTACTTTTTTTCTTTTAGCAAACAATGGGACACTTGGAGAACACAATCTACTGTTCCTCAGATTTTGACAGTGCACCCTGGACTTCCCTTTCAATCAGCTTTCCATCAGATTTTGTCTGTGCCCCCGGAACTAGTCATGGCCACAGATTTATGCCTCTGATGCTTCAGGTTAGTATTATAAGATTCTGCCATTTGTGCAATGAACAGCACATGATTCCCATGATCTGGCATGATTCTGGAAAGGCTCTAGTTCTCATTATATTTACTGGAAATTTCTTATGTCAATAGTGATCCATGATATATGACGTTAGCATGCAGTATTTCGCTTGTGATGTACCCCATTATTTAGGATCATGGTGGGAGTACGTGGAGTACATCTCCAATTAAATTTAGCATACTCTTATATCTTGGTATTATCCCATCTTATCTCTTTAATGAAATCTGGGATCTTGTGGCAGAACCTGCAATTATGACAAAGAGTGAAATTGTGAGAATAAAGTAGAAACACAGAATATGCGGATCACACTTTTCTGACATGTTGTTGGTACTCAGTCTACTTGCTGGCAGGATGCAGATAATTCTGTCTATGGCTTCATGGATCAAGTGGCCAGCAGCTTTTCACATTTGTGACCAACACTGGTAATTGCTGTTCTAGGAATCTCTGATGGGATTATAATGATAAAGGTGTTTCGATTTTTACCGCCTTTCACAAGCTTGTACTTCAACATTGTAATCTAAGTGAGGCCCAAATGGCCCAATTTGAAGTTGTGCAGTATTGAGCGGACTTGTCATTTGTGTGGGACCAGTTAAATGTTATGTTAGAGGAGACTTCTCTAGTGACTGTGCAGAATTTCATGGTTGATACACCCTAGGTGTCCCATTACCATCCATCTCCACATAAGAAACAATGTATTGTTCTCATATAGCATACTGTTCCGAAAATAAAATATATGTCTGGTCTGTTTTTATTCAACAGGATTTAAAGCAATGGAGTGGCACAAGGAACAACGAAATGCTGAGTATGATGCTCTACATGAGGGGTGCAAATGTCATTGCTGTGAAACCAAGACAGCAGCAAAACATTAAGGTAAACACTCTACCTTTAGTTGGGTGCAGGAATATAGTGGCCCTCATTACAACCTTGGCGGGCGGCAGAGGCCCCCCGCCAAGGTTGAACCGCCGGGCGGCCGTCAATGTGGCCGCACTCCCATGGGGTCGATTTTGAGATCCCCTCTGGCCCGGCGGGCGGAAACCTGGTTTCCACCCGCCGGCCCAGCGGGGATCTCAGACACAACACGGGAGCTTGCTTCTAATGGAGCCGGCGGTGTTGCGGCTGTGTGACGGGTGCAGTTCCACCCGTTGATCTTTTCACTGTCTGCTATGCTCCCGCCGCGGTCGTAATTCCCCAGGAAGCACCGCCAGCCTGTTGGCGGTGCTTCCTCCAAAACAGCCCTGGCCGTCAAAGACAGTCAGGGTTGTAATGCCCCCCATAGTCATAGACATAGACTATTGATTGGTGCTTGCATGAGTTGTGTTCTGACTTTTTAATTGGTTTGTTACTATGGAAGGCTTTACAGGTTTTCCTAAGCTAAGCCTCTTTTCTCTGTCTCATAGCTACAAGAGGGTTGAGTCAAGGTTTAAATCATTAAACCTTGTTTTACTCTGAAAGGTTTGTGGCCTTATTCTTTTTCAAATCCCAAATAATAACCCACATTCTTACACTAATTCTTAAGGTGAAGATCTGAACAATATTTTGAGTTGTATTCTCTCCATGTGCATCAAGTAAAAGACTTGCACATTTCTTGTGAGAAAACAAATTCAGATTAATTTTAAACAACAAACTTCCTAGGCACTTTGCCAAAAGGTATTTAAAAACAGTATTGTATAGGCCCGTTTCCCAGATAACATTAAGATCAACTTGTTTAAGTGGTTGTGTTAAAAAAGAATGCCATACTAAGGTGCAGAAAGTTGAAGATCTTGAGAACGCACTCTAAATTGACCCTGTCAGGGAATCCTGATCCTGACCTACACTCCTGGTACCGTACCAGGTACAAAGTAAGCTGACATCCAATGTCACAGACTGCTTTGATAAGTAGGACTCTAGCATTATCATCTTCTGCAGTGTAAAGTGTGGGAGGTAAAACAATATCCTGAAAAGGTTGTTTTGTTTTAAGTCAAGCCACTTTGATAGTTTTCTTTAAATTTATTGAGTGCACCACATCTTATGATTCAATCCTGCCATGTAAACTATCATTGTCTGGGTCAGAAAATCCTCAAAATATACTGGGTTGCATTTCCAGGATATTTTTTATGTGGGAACAGGAAATCTACCTCTAGTTGTGAGGTACATTTTATTTTACCACATCAGTGATGATATTATGACCTTGCGGGAGAGACAATGGGGAACTGCCATGACTGAGCTTTTTCAATTAAGATAGCTCTCACCATGCTGGAAGCAGAAATGTTTGATCCACTAATTAGACAAACTGGCAGGAAGAGATGTACTGGAAAAATTATGATGCAGAATATTTAGTTTATTCCATCACAGTTGAAGACACATGTCAAATGCAACATGCACGGTGCACTACATGCTTATATTTGCTGCCATTGCCGTTGCTAATTATGATTTCTTCATTTCACTACCAGTGATGAGTATAATATACTACACACTGACAGCATCAATCAGATGCCAATTTCCACAACCCATGGAAAATAGTAATGATCTCCATAGTGCAGCAGCACTCATCTTTAGCTGAGACTTTTACTTTTTTTCTTTTAGCAAACAATGGGACACTTGGAGAACACAATCTACTGTTCCTCAGATTTTGACAGTGCACCCTGGACTTCCCTTTCAATCAGCTTTACATCAGATTTTGTCTGTGCCCCCGGAACTAGTCATGGCCACAGATTTATGCCTCTGATGCTTCAGGTTAGTATTATAAGATTCTGCCATTTGTGCAATGAACAGCACATGATTCCCATGATCTGGCATGATTCTGGAAAGGCTCTAGTTCTCATTATATTTACAGGAAATTTCTTATGTCAATAGTGATCCATGATATATGACGTTAGCATGCAGTATTTAGCTTGTGATGTACCCCATTATTTAGGATCATGGTGTGAGTACATGGAGTACATCTCCAATTAAATTTAGCATACTCTTATACCTTGGTATTATCCCATCTTATCTCTTTAATGAAATCTGGGATCTTGCGGCAGAACCTGCAATTATGACAAACAGTGAAATTGTGAGAATAAAGCAGAAAAACACAATATCTGGATCACACTTTTCTGACATGTTGTTGGTACTCAGTCTACTTGCTGGCAGGATGCAGATAATTCTGTCTATGGCTTCATGGATCAAATGGCCAGCAGCTTTTCACATTTGTGACCAACACTGGTAATTGCTGTTCTAGGAATCTCTGATGGGATTATAATGATAAAGGTGTTTCGATTTTTACCGCCTTTCACAAGCTTGTACTTCAACATTGTAATCTAAGTGAGGCCCAAATGGCCCAATTTGAAGTTGTATAGTATTGAGCGGACTTGTCATTTGTGTGGGACCAGTTAAATGTTATGTTAGAGGAGACTTCTCTAGTGACTGTGCAGAATTTCAAGGTTGATACACACTAGGTGTCCCATTACCATCCATCTCCATATAAGAAACAATGTATTGTTCTCATATAGTATACTGTTCCGAAAATAAAATATGTGTCTGGTCTGTTTTTATTTAACAGGATTTAAAGCAATGGAGTGGCACAAGGAACAACGAAATGCTGATTATGATGCTCTACATGAGGGGTGGAAATGTCTTTGCTGTGAAACCAAGACAGCAGCAAAACATTAAGGTAAACACTGTACCTTTAGTTGGGTGCAGGAATATAGTGGCCCTCATTACAATCTTGGCGGGCGGCAGAGGCCCCCCGCCAAGGTTGAACCGCCGGGCGGCCGTCAATGTGGCCGCACTCCCATGTGGTCGATTTTGAGATCCCCTCTGGCCCGGCGGGCGGAAACCTGGTTTCCACCCGCCGGCCCAGCGGGGATCTCAGACACAACACGGGAGCTTGCTTCTAATGGAGCCGGCGGTGTTGCGGCTGTGTGACGGGTGCAGTTCCACCCGTTGATCTTTTCACTGTCTGCTATGCTCCCGCCGCGGTCGTAATTCCCCAGGAAGCACCGCCAGCCTGTTGGCGGTGCTTCCTCCAAAACAGCCCTGGCCGTCAAAGACAGTCAGGGTTGTAATGCCCCCCATAGTCATAGACATAGACTATTGATTGGTGCTTGCATGAGTTGTGTTCTGACTTTTTAATTGGTTTGTTACTATGGAAGGCTTTACAGGTTTTCCTAAGCTAAGCCTCTTTTCTCTGTCTCATAGCTACAAGAGGGTTGAGTCAAGGTTTAAATCATTAAACCTTGTTTTACTCTGAAAGGTTTGTGGCCTTATTCTTTTTCAAATCCCAAATAATAACCCACATTCTTACACTAATTCTTAAGGTGAAGATCTGAACAATATTTTGAGTTGTATTCTCTCCATGTGCATCAAGTAAAAGACTTGCACATTTCTTGTGAGAAAACAAATTCAGATTAATTTTAAACAACAAACTTCCTAGGCACTTTGCCAAAAGGTATTTAAAAACAGTATTGTATATGCCCGTTTCCCAGATAACATTAAGATCAACTTGTTTAAGTGGTTGTGTTAAAAAAGAATGCCATACTAAGGTGCAGAAAGTTGAAGATCTTGAGAACGCACTCTAAATTGACCCTGTCAGGGAATCCTGATCCTGACCTACACTCCTGGTACCGTACCAGGTACAAAGTAAGCTGACATCCAATGTCACAGACTGCTTTGATAAGTAGGACTCTAGCATTATCATCTTCTGCAGTGTAAAGTGTGGGAGGTAAAACAAGATCCTGAAAAGGTTGTTTTGTTTTAAGTCAAGCCACTTTGATAGTTTTCTTTAAATTTATTGAGTGCACCACATCTTATGATTCAATCCTGCCATGTAAACTATCATTGTCTGGGTCAGAAAATCCTCAAAATATACTGGGTTGCATTTCCAGGATATTTTTTATGTGGGAACAGGAAATCTACCTCTAGTTGTGAGGTACATTTTATTTTACCACATCAGTGATGATATTATGACCTTGCGGGAGAGACAATGGGGAACTGCCATGACTGAGCTTTTTCAATTAAGATAGCTCTCACCATGCTGGAAGCAGAAATGTTTGATCCACTAATTAGACAAACTGGCAGGAAGAGATGTACTGTGAAAATTATGATGCAGAATATTTAGTTTATTCCATCACAGTTGAAGACACATGTCAAATGCAACATGCACGGTGCACTACATGCTTATATTTGCTGCCATTGCCGTTGCTAATTATGATTTCTTCATTTCACTACCAGTGATGAGTATAATATACTACACACTGACAGCATCAATCAGATGCCAATTTCCACAACCCATGGAAAATAGTAATGATCTCCATAGTGCAGCAGCACTCATCTTTAGCTGAGACTTTTACTTTTTTTCTTTTAGCAAACAATGGGACACTTGGAGAACACAATCTACTGTTCCTCAGATTTTGACAGTGCACCCTGGACTTCCCTTTCAATCAGCTTTACATCAGATTTTGTCTGTGCCCCCGGAACTAGTCATGGCCACAGATTTATGCCTCTGATGCTTCAGGTTAGTATTATAAGATTCTGCCATTTGTGCAATGAACAGCACATGATTCCCATGATCTGGCATGATTCTGGAAAGGCTCTAGTTCTCATTATATTTACAGGAAATTTCTTATGTCAATAGTGATCCATGATATATGACGTTAGCATGCAGTATTTAGCTTGTGATGTACCCCATTATTTAGGATCATGGTGTGAGTACATGGAGTACATCTCCAATTAAATTTAGCATACTCTTATACCTTGGTATTATCCCATCTTATCTCTTTAATGAAATCTGGGATCTTGCGGCAGAACCTGCAATTATGACAAACAGTGAAATTGTGAGAATAAAGCAGAAAAACACAATATCTGGATCACACTTTTCTGACATGTTGTTGGTACTCAGTCTACTTGCTGGCAGGATGCAGATAATTCTGTCTATGGCTTCATGGATCAAATGGCCAGCAGCTTTTCACATTTGTGACCAACACTGGTAATTGCTGTTCTAGGAATCTCTGATGGGATTATAATGATAAAGGTGTTTCGATTTTTACCGCCTTTCACAAGCTTGTACTTCAACATTGTAATCTAAGTGAGGCCCAAATGGCCCAATTTGAAGTTGTATAGTATTGAGCGGACTTGTCATTTGTGTGGGACCAGTTAAATGTTATGTTAGAGGAGACTTCTCTAGTGACTGTGCAGAATTTCAAGGTTGATACACACTAGGTGTCCCATTACCATCCATCTCCATATAAGAAACAATGTATTGTTCTCATATAGTATACTGTTCCGAAAATAAAATATGTGTCTGGTCTGTTTTTATTTAACAGGATTTAAAGCAATGGAGTGGCACAAGGAACAACGAAATGCTGATTATGATGCTCTACATGAGGGGTGGAAATGTCTTTGCTGTGAAACCAAGACAGCAGCAAAACATTAAGGTAAACACTGTACCTTTAGTTGGGTGCAGGAATATAGTGGCCCTCATTACAATCTTGGCGGGCGGCAGAGGCCCCCCGCCAAGGTTGAACCGCCGGGCGGCCGTCAATGTGGCCGCACTCCCATGTGGTCGATTTTGAGATCCCCTCTGGCCCGGCGGGCGGAAACCTGGTTTCCACCCGCCGGCCCAGCGGGGATCTCAGACACAACACGGGAGCTGGCTTCTAATGGAGCCGGCGGTGTTGCGGCTGTGCGACGGGTGCAGTTGCACCCGTTGAGCTTTTCACTGTCTGCTATGCTCCCGCCGCGGTCGTAATTCCCCAGGAAGCACCGCCAGCCTGTTGCCGGTGCTTCCTCCAAAACAGCCCTGGCCGTCAAAGACAGTCAGAGTTGTAATGACCCCCATAGTCATAGACATAGACTATTGATTGGTGCTTACATGAGTTGTGTTCTGACTTTTTAATTGGTTTGTTACTATGGAATGCTTTACAGGTTTTCCTAAGCTAAGCCTCTTTTCTCTGTCTCATAGCTACAAGAGGGTTGAGTCAAGGTTTAAATCATTAAACTGTGTTTTACTCTGAAAGGTTTGTGGCCTTATTCTTTTTCAAATCCCAAATAATAACCCACATTCTTACACTAATTCTTAAGGTGATGATCTGAACAATATTTTAAGTTGAATTCTCTCCATGTGCATCAAGTAAAAGACTTGCACATTTCTTGTGAGAAAACAAATTCAGATTAATTTTAAACAACAAACTTCCTAGGCACTTTGCCAAATGGTATTTAAAAACAGTATTATATAGGCCCGTTTCCCAGATAACATTAAGATCAACTTGTTTAAGTGGTTGTGTTAAATAAGAATGCCATACTAAGGTGCAGAAAGTGGAAGATCTTGAGAACTCACCCTAAATTGACCCTGTCAGGGAATCCTGATCCTGACCTACACTCCTGGTACCGTACCAGGTACAAAGTAAGCTGACATCCAATGTCACAGACTGCTTTGATAAGTATGACTCTAGCATTATCATCTTCTGCAGTGTAAAGTGTGGGAGGTAAAACAAGATCCTGAAAAGGTTGTTTTGTTTTAAGTCAAGCCACTTTGATAGTTTTCTTTAAATTTATTGAGTGCACCACATCTTATGATTCAATCCTGCCATGTAAACTATCATTGTCTGGGTCAGAAAATCCTTAAAATATACTGGGTTGCATTTCCAGGATATTTTTAATGTGGGAACAGGAAATCTACCTCTAGTTGGGTGGTACATTTTATTTTACCACATCAGTGATGATATTATGACCTTGCGGGAGAGACAATGGGGAACTGCCATGACTGAGCATTTTCAATTAAGATAGCTCTCACCATGCTGGAACCAGAAATGTTTGATCCACTAATTAGACAAACTGGCAGGAAGAGATGTACTGTGAAAATTATGATGCAGAATATTTAGTTTATTCCATCACATTTGAAGACACATGTCAAATGCAACATGCACGGTGCACTACATGCTTATATTTGCTGCCGTTGCTAATTATGATTTCTTCATTTCACTACCAGTGATGAGAATAATATACTGCACACTGACAGCATCAATCAGATGCCAATTTCCACAACCCATGGAAAATAGTAATGATCTCCATAGTGCAGCAGCACTCATCTTTAGCTGAGACTTTTACTTTTTTTCTTTTAGCAAACAATGGGACACTTGGAGAACACAATCTACTGTTCCTCCGATTTTGACAGTGCACCCTGGACTTCCCTTTCAATCAGCTTTACATCAGATTTTGTCTGTGCCCCCGGAACTAGTCATGGCCACAGATTTATGCCTCTGATGTTTCAGGTTAGTATTATAAGATTCTGCCATTTGTGCAATGAACAGCACATGATTCCCATGATCTGGCATGATTCTGGAAAGGCTCTAGTTCTCATTATATTTACTGGAAATTTCTTATGTCAATAGTGATCCATGATATATGACGTTAGCATGCAGTATTTCGCTTGTGATGTACCCCATTATTTAGGATCATGGTGGGAGTACATGGAGTACATCTCCAATTAAATTTAGCACACTCTTATACCTTGGTATTATCCCATCTTATCTCTTTAATGAAATCTGGGATCTTGTTGCAGAACCTGCAATTATGACAAAGAGTGAAATTGTGAGAATAAAGCAGAAACACAGAATATGCGGATCACACTTTTCTGACATGTTGTTGGTACTCAGTCTACTTGCTGGCAGGATGCAGATAATTCTGTCTATGGCTTCATGGATCAAGTGGCCAGCAGCTTTTCACATTTGTGACCAACACTGGTAATTGCTGTTCTAGGAATTTCTGATGGGATTATAATGATAAAGGTGTTTCGATTTTTACCGCCTTTCACAAGCTTGTACTTCAACATTGTAATCTAAGTGAGGCCCAAATGGCCCAATTTGAAGTTCTGTAGTATTGAGCGGACTTGTCATTTGTGTGGGACCAGTTAAATGTTATGTTAGAGGAGACTTCTCTAGTGACTGTGCAGAATTTCATGGTTGATACACCCTAGGTGTCCCATTACCATCCATCTCCATATAAGAAACAATGTATTGTTCTCATATAGTATACTCTTCCGAAAATAAAATATATGTCTGGTCTGTTTTTATTCAACAGGATTTAAAGCAATGGAGTGGCACAAGGAACAACGAAATGCTGAGTATGATGCTCTACATGAGGGGTGGAAATGTCTTTGCTGTGAAACCAAGACAGCAGCAAAACATTAAGGTAAACACTCTACCTTTAGTTGGGTGCAGGAATATAGTGGCCCTCATTACAACCTTGGCGGGCGGCACAGGCCCCCCGCCAAGGTTGAACCGCCGGGCGGCCGTCAATGTGGCCGCACTCCCATGGGGTCGATTTTGAGATCCCCTCTGGCCCGGCGGGCGGAAACCTGGTTTCCACCCGCCGGCCCAGCGGGGATCTCAGACACAACACGGGAGCTGGCTTCTAATGGAGCCGGCGGTGTTGCGGCTGTGTGACGGGTGCAGTTCCACCCGTTGATCTTTTCACTGTCTGCTATGCTCCCGCCGCGGTCGTAATTCCCCAGGAAGCACCGCCAGCCTGTTGGCGGTGCTTCCTCCAAAACAGCCCTGACCGTCAAAGACAGTCAGGGTTGTAATGACCCCCATAGTCATAGACATAGACTATTGATTGGTGCTTACATGAGTTGTGTTCTGACTTTTTAATTGGTTTGTTACTATGGAATGCTTTACAGGTTTTCCAAAGCTAAGCCTCTTTTCTCTGTCTCATAGCTACAAGAGGGTTGAGTCAAGGTTTAAATCATTAAACTGTGTTTTACTCTGAAAGGTTTGTGGCCTTATTCTTTTTCAAATCCCAAATAATAACCCACATTCTTACACTAATTCTTAAGGTGAAGATCTGAACAATATTTTGAGTTGTATTCTCTCCATGTGCATCAAGTAAAAGACTTGCACATTTCTTGTGAGAAAACAAATTCAGATTAATTTTAAACAACAAACTTCCTAGGCACTTTGCCAAAAGGTATTTAAAAACAGTATTATATAGGCCTGTTTCCCAGATAACATTAAGATCAACTTGTTTAAGTGTTTGTGTTAAATAAGAATGCCATCCTAAGGTGCAGAAAGTAGAAGATCTTGAGAACTCACCCTAAATTGACCCTGTCAGGGAATCCTGATCCTGACCTACACTCCTGGTACCGTACCAGGTACAAAGTAAGCTGACATCCAATGTCACAGACTGCTTTGATAAGTAGGACTCTAGCATTATCATCTTCTGCAGTGTAAAGTGTGGGAGGTAAAACAAGATCCTGAAAAGGTTGTTTTGTTTTAAGTCAAGCCACTTTGATAGTTTTCTTTAAATTTATTGAGTGCACCACATCTTATGATTCAATCCTGCCATGTAAACTATCATTGTCTGGGTCAGAAAATCCTTAAAATATACTGGGTTGCATTTCCAGGATATTTTTAATGTGGGAACAGGAAATCTACCTCTAGTTGTGAGGTACATTTTATTTTACCACATCAGTGATGATATTATGACCTTGCGGGAGAGACAATGGGGAACTGCCATGACTGAGCTTTTTCAATTAAGATAGCTCTCACCATGCTGGAAGCAGAAATGTTTGATCCACTAATTAGACAAACTGGCAGGAAGAGATGTACTGTGAAAATTATGATGCAGAATATTTAGTTTATTCCATGACAGTTGAAGACACATGTCAAATGCAACATGCACGGTGCACTACATGCTTATATTTGCTGCCATTGCCGTTGCTAATTATGATTTCTTCATTTCACTACCAGTGATGAGTGTAATATACTGCACACTGACAGCATCAATCAGATGCCAATTTCCACAACCCATGGAAAATAGGAATGATCTCCATAGTGCAGCAGCACTCATCTTTAGCTGAGACTTTTACTTTTTTTCTTTTAGCAAACAATGGGACACTTGGAGAACACAATCTACTGTTCCTCCGATTTTGACAGTGCACCCTGGACTTCCCTTTCAATCAGCTTTCCATCAGATTTTGTCTGTGCCCCCGGAACTAGTCATGGCCACAGATTTATGCCTCTGATGCTTCAGGTTAGTATTATAAGATTCTGCCATTTGTGCAATGAACAGCACATGATTCCCATGATCTGGCATGATTCTGGAAAGGCTCTAGTTCTCATTATATTTACTGGAAATTTCTTATGTCAATAGTGATCCATGATATATGACGTTAGCACGCAGTATTTAGCTTGTGATGTACCCCATTATTTAGGATCATGGTGTGAGTACATGGAGTACATCTCTAATTAAATTTAGCATACTCTTATACCTTGGTATTATCCCATCTTATCTCTTTAATGAAATCTGGGATCTTGTGGCAGAACCTGCAATTATGACAAACAGTGAAATTGTGAGAATAAAGCAGAAACACAGAATATGCAGATCACACTTTTCTGACATGTTGTTGGTACTCAGTCTACTTGCTGGCAGGATGCAGATAATTCTGTCTATGGCTTCATGGATCAAGTGGCCAGCAGCTTTTCACATTTGTGACCAACACTGGTAATTGCTGTTCTAGGAATTTCTGATGGGATTATAATGATAAAGGTGTTTCGATTTTTACCGCCTTTCACAAGCTTGTACTTCAACATTGTAATCTAAGTGAGGCCCAAATGGCCCAATTTGAAGTTCTGTAGTATTGAGCGGACTTGTCATTTGTGTGGGACCAGTTAAATGTTATGTTAGAGGAGACTTCTCTAGTGACTGTGCAGAATTTCATGGTTGATACACCCTAGGTGTCCCATTACCATCCATCTCCATATAAGAAACAATGTATTGTTCTCATATAGTATACTCTTCCGAAAATAAAATATATGTCTGGTCTGTTTTTATTCAACAGGATTTAAAGCAATGGAGTGGCACAAGGAACAACGAAATGCTGAGTATGATGCTCTACATGAGGGGTGGAAATGTCTTTGCTGTGAAACCAAGACAGCAGCAAAACATTAAGGTAAACACTCTACCTTTAGTTGGGTGCAGGAATATAGTGGCCCTCATTACAACCTTGGCGGGCGGCACAGGCCCCCCGCCAAGGTTGAACCGCCGGGCGGCCGTCAATGTGGCCGCACTCCCATGGGGTCGATTTTGAGATCCCCTCTGGCCCGGCGGGCGGAAACCTGGTTTCCACCCGCCGGCCCAGCGGGGATCTCAGACACAACACGGGAGCTGGCTTCTAATGGAGCCGGCGGTGTTGCGGCTGTGTGACGGGTGCAGTTCCACCCGTTGATCTTTTCACTGTCTGCTATGCTCCCGCCGCGGTCGTAATTCCCCAGGAAGCACCGCCAGCCTGTTGGCGGTGCTTCCTCCAAAACAGCCCTGACCGTCAAAGACAGTCAGGGTTGTAATGACCCCCATAGTCATAGACATAGACTATTGATTGGTGCTTACATGAGTTGTGTTCTGACTTTTTAATTGGTTTGTTACTATGGAATGCTTTACAGGTTTTCCAAAGCTAAGCCTCTTTTCTCTGTCTCATAGCTACAAGAGGGTTGAGTCAAGGTTTAAATCATTAAACTGTGTTTTACTCTGAAAGGTTTGTGGCCTTATTCTTTTTCAAATCCCAAATAATAACCCACATTCTTACACTAATTCTTAAGGTGAAGATCTGAACAATATTTTGAGTTGTATTCTCTCCATGTGCATCAAGTAAAAGACTTGCACATTTCTTGTGAGAAAACAAATTCAGATTAATTTTAAACAACAAACTTCCTAGGCACTTTGCCAAAAGGTATTTAAAAACAGTATTATATAGGCCTGTTTCCCAGATAACATTAAGATCAACTTGTTTAAGTGTTTGTGTTAAATAAGAATGCCATCCTAAGGTGCAGAAAGTAGAAGATCTTGAGAACTCACCCTAAATTGACCCTGTCAGGGAATCCTGATCCTGACCTACACTCCTGGTACCGTACCAGGTACAAAGTAAGCTGACATCCAATGTCACAGACTGCTTTGATAAGTAGGACTCTAGCATTATCATCTTCTGCAGTGTAAAGTGTGGGAGGTAAAACAAGATCCTGAAAAGGTTGTTTTGTTTTAAGTCAAGCCACTTTGATAGTTTTCTTTAAATTTATTGAGTGCACCACATCTTATGATTCAATCCTGCCATGTAAACTATCATTGTCTGGGTCAGAAAATCCTTAAAATATACTGGGTTGCATTTCCAGGATATTTTTAATGTGGGAACAGGAAATCTACCTCTAGTTGTGAGGTACATTTTATTTTACCACATCAGTGATGATATTATGACCTTGCGGGAGAGACAATGGGGAACTGCCATGACTGAGCTTTTTCAATTAAGATAGCTCTCACCATGCTGGAAGCAGAAATGTTTGATCCACTAATTAGACAAACTGGCAGGAAGAGATGTACTGTGAAAATTATGATGCAGAATATTTAGTTTATTCCATGACAGTTGAAGACACATGTCAAATGCAACATGCACGGTGCACTACATGCTTATATTTGCTGCCATTGCCGTTGCTAATTATGATTTCTTCATTTCACTACCAGTGATGAGTGTAATATACTGCACACTGACAGCATCAATCAGATGCCAATTTCCACAACCCATGGAAAATAGGAATGATCTCCATAGTGCAGCAGCACTCATCTTTAGCTGAGACTTTTACTTTTTTTCTTTTAGCAAACAATGGGACACTTGGAGAACACAATCTACTGTTCCTCCGATTTTGACAGTGCACCCTGGACTTCCCTTTCAATCAGCTTTCCATCAGATTTTGTCTGTGCCCCCGGAACTAGTCATGGCCACAGATTTATGCCTCTGATGCTTCAGGTTAGTATTATAAGATTCTGCCATTTGTGCAATGAACAGCACATGATTCCCATGATCTGGCATGATTCTGGAAAGGCTCTAGTTCTCATTATATTTACTGGAAATTTCTTATGTCAATAGTGATCCATGATATATGACGTTAGCACGCAGTATTTAGCTTGTGATGTACCCCATTATTTAGGATCATGGTGTGAGTACATGGAGTACATCTCTAATTAAATTTAGCATACTCTTATACCTTGGTATTATCCCATCTTATCTCTTTAATGAAATCTGGGATCTTGTGGCAGAACCTGCAATTATGACAAACAGTGAAATTGTGAGAATAAAGCAGAAACACAGAATATGCAGATCACACTTTTCTGACATGTTGTTGGTACTCAGTCTACTTGCTGGCAGGATGCAGATAATTCTGTCTATGGCTTCATGGATCAAGTGGCCAGTAGCTTTTCACATTTGTGACCAACACTGGTAATTGCTGTTCTAGGAATCTCTGATGGGATTATAATGATAAAGGTGTTTCGATTTTTACCGCCTTTCACAAGCTTGTACTTCAACATTGTAATCTAAGTGAGGCCCAAATGGCCCAATTTGAAGTTGTGTAGTATTGAGCGGACTTGTCATTTGTGTGGGACCAGTTAAATGTTATGTTAGAGGAGACTTCTCTAGTGACTGTGCAGAATTCCATGGTTGGTACACCCTAGGTGTCCCATTACCATCCATCTCCATATAAGAAACAATGTATTGTTCTCATATAGTATACTGTTCCGAAAATAAAATATATGTCTGGTCTGTTTTTATTCAACAGGATTTAAAGCAATGGAGTGGCACAAGGAACAACGAAATGCTGAGTATGATGCTCTACATGAGGGGTGGAAATGTCTTTGCTGTGAAACCAAGACAGCAGCAAAACATTAAGGTAAACACTCTACCTTTAGTTGGGTGCAGGAATATAGTGGCCCTCATTACAATCTTGGCGGGCGGCAGAGGCCCCCCGCCAAGGTTGAACCACCGGGCGGTCGTCAATGTGGCCGCACTCCCATGGGGTCGATTTTGAGATCCCCTCTGGCCCGGCGGGCGGAAACCTAGTTTCCACCCGCCGGCCCAGCGGGGATCTCAGACACAACATGGGAGCCGGCGGTGTTGCGGCTGTGCGACGGGTGCAGTTGCACCTGTTGAGCTTTTCACTGCCTGCTATGCTCCCGCCGCGGTCGTAATTCCCCAGGAAGCACCGCCAGCCTGTTGGCGGTGCTTCCTCCAAAACAGCCCTGGCCGTCAAAGACAGTCAGGGTTGTAATGACCCCCATAGTCATAGACATAGACTATTGTTTGGTGCTTACATGAGTTGTGTTCTGACTTTTTAATTGGTTTGTTACTATGGAATGCTTTACAGGTTTTCCTAAGCTAAGCCTCTTTTCTCTGTCTCATAGCTACAAGAGGGTTGAGTCAAGGTTTAAATCATTAAACCTTGTTTTACTCTGAAAGGTTTGTGGCCTTATTCTTTTTCAAATCCCAAATAATAACCCACATTCTTACACTAATTCTTAAGGTGAAGATCTGAACAATATTTTGAGTTGTATTCTCTCCATGTGCATCAAGTAAAAGACTTGCACATTTCTTGTGAGAAAACAAATTCAGATTAATTTTAAACAACAAACTTCCTAGGCACTTTGCCAAAAGGTATTTAAAAACAGTATTATATAGGCCCGTTTCCCAGATAACATTAAGATCAACTTGTTTAAGTGGTTGTGTTAAAAAAGAATGCCATACTAAGGTGCAGAAAGTGGAAGATCTTGAGAACTCACCCTAAATTGACCCTGTCAGGGAATCCTGATCCTGACCTACACTCCTGGTACCGTACCAGGTACAAAGTAAGCTGACATCCAATGTCACAGACTGCTTTGATAAGTATGACTCTAGCATTATCATCTTCTGCAGTGTAAAGTGTGGGAGGTAAAACAAGATCCTGAAAAGGTTGTTTTGTTTTAAGTCAAGCCACTTTGATAGTTTTCTTTAAATTTATTGAGTGCACCACATCTTATGATTCAATCCTGCCATGTAAACTATCATTGTCTGGGTCAGAAAATCCTTAAAATATACTGGGTTGCATTTCCAGGATATTTTTAATGTGGGAACAGGAAATCTACCTCTAGTTGGGTGGTACATTTTATTTTACCACATCAGTGATGATATTATGACCTTGCGGGAGAGACAATGGGGAACTGCCATGACTGAGCATTTTCAATTAAGATAGCTCTCACCATGCTGGAAGCAGAAATGTTTGATCCACTAATTAGACAAACTGGCAGGAAGAGATGTACTGTGAAAATTATGATGCAGAATATTTAGTTTATTCCATTACAGTTGAAGACACATGTCAAATGCAACATGCACGGTGCACTACATGCTTATATTTGCTGCCATTGCCGTTGCTAATTATGATTTCTTCATTTCACTACCAGTGATGAGTATAATATACTGCACACTGATAGCATCAATCAGATGCCAATTTCCACAACCCATGGAAAATAGTAATGATCTCCATAGTGCAGCAGCACTCATCTTTAGCTGAGACTTTACTTTTTTTCTTTTAGCAAACAATGGGACACTTGGAGAACACAATCTACTGTTCCTCAGATTTTGACAGTGCACCCTGGACTTCCCTTTCAATCATCTTTCCATCAGATTTTGTCTGTGCCCCCGGAACTAGTCATGGCCACAGATTTATGCCTCTGATGCTTCAGGTTAGTATTATAAGATTCTGCCATTTGTGCAATGAACAGCACATGATTCCCATGATCTGGCATGATTCTGGAAAGGCTCTAGTTCTCATTATATTTACTGGAAATTTTTTATGTCAATAGTGATCCATGATATATGACGTTAGCATGCAGTATTTCGCTTGTGATGTACCCCATTATTTAGGATCATGGTGTGAGTACATGGAGTACATCTCCAATTAAATTTAGCATACTCTTATACCTTGGTATTATCCCATCTTATCTCTTTAATGAAATCTGGGATCTTGTGCAGAACCTGCTATTATGACAAACAGTGAAATTGTGAGAATAAAGCAGAAACACAGAATATGCGGATCACACTTTTCTGACATGTTGTTGGTACTCAGTCTACTTGCTGGCAGGATGCAGATAATTCTGTCTATGGCTTCATGGATCATGTGGCCAGCAGCTTTTCACATTTGTGACCAACACTGGTAATTGCTGTTCTAGGAATCTCTGATGGGATTATAATGATAAAGGTGTTTCGATTTTTACCGCCTTTCACAAGCTTGTACTTCAACATTGTAATCTAAGTGAGGCCCAAATGGCCCAATTTGAAGTTGTGTAGTATTGAGCGGACTTTTCATTTGTGTGGGACCAGTTAAATGTTATGTTAGAGGAGACTTCTCTAGTGACTGTGCAGAATTTCATGGTTGATACACCCTAGGTGTCCCATTACCATCCATCTCCATATAAGAAACAATGTATTGTTCTCATATAGTATACTGTTCTGAAAATAAAATATATGTCTGGTCTGTTTTTATTCAACAGGATTTAAAGCAATGGAGTGGCACAAGGAACAACGAAATGCTGAGTATGATGCTCTACAGGAGGGGTGGAAATGTCTTTGCTGTGAAACCAAGACAGCAGCAAAACATTAAGGTAAACACTCTACCTTTAGTTGGGTGCAGGAATATAGTGGCCCTCATTACAACCTTGGCGGGCGGCAGAGGCCCCCCGCCAAGGTTGAACCGCCGGGCGGCCGTCAATGTGGCCGCACTCCCATGGGGTCGATTTTGAGATCCCCTCTGGCCCGGCGGGCGGAAACCTGGTTATCACCAGCCGGCCCAGCGGGGATCTCAGACACAACACGGGAGCTGGCTTCTAATGGAGCCGGCGGTGTTGCGGCTGTGTGACGGGTGCAGTTCCACCCGTTGATCTTTTCACTGTCTGCTATGCTCCCGCCGCGGTCGTAATTCCCCAGGAAGCACCGCCAGCCTGTTGGCGGTGCTTCCCCCAAAACAGCCCTGGCCGTCAAAGACAGTCAGGGTTGTAATGACCCCCATAGTCATAGACATAGACTATTGATTGGTGCTTACATGAGTTGTGTTCTGACTTTTTAATTGGTTTGTTACTATGGAATGCTTTACAGGTTTTCCTAAGCTAAGCCTCTTTTCTCTGTCTCATAGCTACAAGAGAGTTGAGTCAAGGTTTAAATCATTAAACTGTGTTTTACTCTGAAAGGTTTGTGGTCTTATTCTTTTTCAAATCCCAAATAATAACCCACATTCTTACACTAATTCTTAAGGTGAAGATCTGAACAATATTTTGAGTTGTATTCTCTCCATGTGCATCAAGTAAAAGACTTGCACATTTCTTGTGAGAAAACAAATTCAGATTAATTTTAAACAACAAACTTCCTAGGCACTTTGCCAAAAGGTATTTAAAAACAGTATTATATAGGCCCGTTTCCCAGATAACTTTAAGATCAACTTGTTTAAGTGGTTGTGTTAAATAAGAATGCCATACTAAGGTGCAGAAAGTGGAAGATCTTGAGAACTCACACTAAATTGACCCTGTCAGGGAATCCTGATCCTGACCTACACTCCTGGTACCGTACCAGGTACAAAGTAAGCTGACATCCAATGTCACAGACTCCTTTGATAAGTAGGACTCTAGCATTATCATCTTCTGCAGTGGAAAGTGTGGGAGGTAAAACAAGATCCTGAAAAGGTTGTTTTGTTTTAAGTCAAGCCACTTTGATAGTTTTCTTTAAATTTATTGAGTGCACCACATCTTATGATTCAATCCTGCCATGTAAACTATCATTGTCTGGGTCAGAAAATCCTTAAAATATACTGGGTTGCATTTCCAGGATATTTTTAATGTGGGAACAGGAAATCTACCTCTAGTTGTGAGGTACATTTTATTTTACCACATCAGTGATGATATTATGACCTTGCGGGAGAGACAATGGGGAACTGCCATGACTGAGCTTTTTCAATTAAGATAGCTCTCACCATGCTGGAAGCAGAAATGTTTGATCCACTAATTAGACAAACTGGCAGGAAGAGATGTACTGTGAAAATTATGATGCAGAATATTTAGTTTATTCCATCACAGTTGAAGACACATGTCAAATGCAACATGCACTGTGCACTACATGCTTATATTTGCTGCCATTGCCGTTGCTAATTATGATTTCTTCATTTCACTACCAGTGATGAGTATAATATACTGCACACTGACAGCATCAATCAGATGCCAATTTCCACAACCCATGGAAAATAGTAATGATCTCCATAGTGCAGCAGCACTCATCTTTAGCTGAGACCTTTACTTTTTTTCTTTTAGCAAACAATGGGACACTTGGAGAACACAATCTACTGTTCCTCAGATTTTGACAGTGCACCCTGGACTTCCCTTTCAATCAGCTTTACATCAGATTTTGTCTGTGCCCCCGGAACTAGTCATGGCCACAGATTTATGCCTCTGATGCTTCAGGTTAGTATTATAAGATTCTGCCATTTGTGCAATGAACAGCACATGATTCCCATGATCTGGCATGATTCTGGAAAGGCTCTAGTTCTCATTATATTTACAGGAAATTTCTTATGTCAATAGTGATCCATGATATATGACGTTAGCATGCAGTATTTAGCTTGTGATGTACCCCATTATTTAGGATCATGGTGTGAGTACATGGAGTACATCTCCAATTAAATTTAGCATACTCTTATACCTTGGTATTATCCCATCTTATCTCTTTAATGAAATCTGGGATCTTGCGGCAGAACCTGCAATTATGACAAACAGTGAAATTGTGAGAATAAAGCAGAAAAACACAATATCTGGATCACACTTTTCTGACATGTTGTTGGTACTCAGTCTACTTGCTGGCAGGATGCAGATAATTCTGTCTATGGCTTCATGGATCAAATGGCCAGCAGCTTTTCACATTTGTGACCAACACTGGTAATTGCTGTTCTAGGAATCTCTGATGGGATTATAATGATAAAGGTGTTTCGATTTTTACCGCCTTTCACAAGCTTGTACTTCAACATTGTAATCTAAGTGAGGCCCAAATGGCCCAATTTGAAGTTGTATAGTATTGAGCGGACTTGTCATTTGTGTGGGACCAGTTAAATGTTATGTTAGAGGAGACTTCTCTAGTGACTGTGCAGAATTTCAAGGTTGATACACACTAGGTGTCCCATTACCATCCATCTCCATATAAGAAACAATGTATTGTTCTCATATAGTATACTGTTCCGAAAATAAAATATGTGTCTGGTCTGTTTTTATTTAACAGGATTTAAAGCAATGGAGTGGCACAAGGAACAACGAAATGCTGATTATGATGCTCTACATGAGGGGTGGAAATGTCTTTGCTGTGAAACCAAGACAGCAGCAAAACATTAAGGTAAACACTGTACCTTTAGTTGGGTGCAGGAATATAGTGGCCCTCATTACAATCTTGGCGGGCGGCAGAGGCCCCCCGCCAAGGTTGAACCGCCGGGCGGCCGTCAATGTGGCCGCACTCCCATGTGGTCGATTTTGAGATCCCCTCTGGCCCGGCGGGCGGAAACCTGGTTTCCACCCGCCGGCCCAGCGGGGATCTCAGACACAACACGGGAGCTGGCTTCTAATGGAGCCGGCGGTGTTGCGGCTGTGCGACGGGTGCAGTTGCACCCGTTGAGCTTTTCACTGTCTGCTATGCTCCCGCCGCGGTCGTAATTCCCCAGGAAGCACCGCCAGCCTGTTGCCGGTGCTTCCTCCAAAACAGCCCTGGCCGTCAAAGACAGTCAGAGTTGTAATGACCCCCATAGTCATAGACATAGACTATTGATTGGTGCTTACATGAGTTGTGTTCTGACTTTTTAATTGGTTTGTTACTATGGAATGCTTTACAGGTTTTCCTAAGCTAAGCCTCTTTTCTCTGTCTCATAGCTACAAGAGGGTTGAGTCAAGGTTTAAATCATTAAACTGTGTTTTACTCTGAAAGGTTTGTGGCCTTATTCTTTTTCAAATCCCAAATAATAACCCACATTCTTACACTAATTCTTAAGGTGATGATCTGAACAATATTTTGAGTTGAATTCTCTCCATGTGCATCAAGTAAAAGACTTGCACATTTCTTGTGAGAAAACAAATTCAGATTAATTTTAAACAACAAACTTCCTAGGCACTTTGCCAAATGGTATTTAAAAACAGTATTATATAGGCCCGTTTCCCAGATAACATTAAGATCAACTTGTTTAAGTGGTTGTGTTAAATAAGAATGCCATACTAAGGTGCAGAAAGTGGAAGATCTTGAGAACTCACCCTAAATTGACCCTGTCAGGGAATCCTGATCCTGACCTACACTCCTGGTACCGTACCAGGTACAAAGTAAGCTGACATCCAATGTCACAGACTGCTTTGATAAGTATGACTCTAGCATTATCATCTTCTGCAGTGTAAAGTGTGGGAGGTAAAACAAGATCCTGAAAAGGTTGTTTTGTTTTAAGTCAAGCCACTTTGATAGTTTTCTTTAAATTTATTGAGTGCACCACATCTTATGATTCAATCCTGCCATGTAAACTATCATTGTCTGGGTCAGAAAATCCTTAAAATATACTGGGTTGCATTTCCAGGATATTTTTAATGTGGGAACAGGAAATCTACCTCTAGTTGGGTGGTACATTTTATTTTACCACATCAGTGATGATATTATGACCTTGCGGGAGAGACAATGGGGAACTGCCATGACTGAGCATTTTCAATTAAGATAGCTCTCACCATGCTGGAACCAGAAATGTTTGATCCACTAATTAGACAAACTGGCAGGAAGAGATGTACTGTGAAAATTATGATGCAGAATATTTAGTTTATTCCATCACATTTGAAGACACATGTCAAATGCAACATGCACGGTGCACTACATGCTTATATTTGCTGCCGTTGCTAATTATGATTTCTTCATTTCACTACCAGTGATGAGAATAATATACTGCACACTGACAGCATCAATCAGATGCCAATTTCCACAACCCATGGAAAATAGTAATGATCTCCATAGTGCAGCAGCACTCATCTTTAGCTGAGACTTTTACTTTTTTTCTTTTAGCAAACAATGGGACACTTGGAGAACACAATCTACTGTTCCTCCGATTTTGACAGTGCACCCTGGACTTCCCTTTCAATCAGCTTTACATCAGATTTTGTCTGTGCCCCCGGAACTAGTCATGGCCACAGATTTATGCCTCTGATGTTTCAGGTTAGTATTATAAGATTCTGCCATTTGTGCAATGAACAGCACATGATTCCCATGATCTGGCATGATTCTGGAAAGGCTCTAGTTCTCATTATATTTACTGGAAATTTCTTATGTCAATAGTGATCCATGATATATGACGTTAGCATGCAGTATTTCGCTTGTGATGTACCCCATTATTTAGGATCATGGTGGGAGTACATGGAGTACATCTCCAATTAAATTTAGCACACTCTTATACCTTGGTATTATCCCATCTTATCTCTTTAATGAAATCTGGGATCTTGTTGCAGAACCTGCAATTATGACAAAGAGTGAAATTGTGAGAATAAAGCAGAAACACAGAATATGCGGATCACACTTTTCTGACATGTTGTTGGTACTCAGTCTACTTGCTGGCAGGATGCAGATAATTCTGTCTATGGCTTCATGGATCAAGTGGCCAGCAGCTTTTCACATTTGTGACCAACACTGGTAATTGCTGTTCTAGGAATTTCTGATGGGATTATAATGATAAAGGTGTTTCGATTTTTACCGCCTTTCACAAGCTTGTACTTCAACATTGTAATCTAAGTGAGGCCCAAATGGCCCAATTTGAAGTTCTGTAGTATTGAGCGGACTTGTCATTTGTGTGGGACCAGTTAAATGTTATGTTAGAGGAGACTTCTCTAGTGACTGTGCAGAATTTCATGGTTGATACACCCTAGGTGTCCCATTACCATCCATCTCCATATAAGAAACAATGTATTGTTCTCATATAGTATACTCTTCCGAAAATAAAATATATGTCTGGTCTGTTTTTATTCAACAGGATTTAAAGCAATGGAGTGGCACAAGGAACAACGAAATGCTGAGTATGATGCTCTACATGAGGGGTGGAAATGTCTTTGCTGTGAAACCAAGACAGCAGCAAAACATTAAGGTAAACACTCTACCTTTAGTTGGGTGCAGGAATATAGTGGCCCTCATTACAACCTTGGCGGGCGGCACAGGCCCCCCGCCAAGGTTGAACCGCCGGGCGGCCGTCAATGTGGCCGCACTCCCATGGGGTCGATTTTGAGATCCCCTCTGGCCCGGCGGGCGGAAACCTGGTTTCCACCCGCCGGCCCAGCGGGGATCTCAGACACAACACGGGAGCTGGCTTCTAATGGAGCCGGCGGTGTTGCGGCTGTGTGACGGGTGCAGTTCCACCCGTTGATCTTTTCACTGTCTGCTATGCTCCCGCCGCGGTCGTAATTCCCCAGGAAGCACCGCCAGCCTGTTGGCGGTGCTTCCCCCAAAACAGCCCTGGCCGTCAAAGACAGTCAGGGTTGTAATGACCCCCATAGTCATAGACATAGACTATTGATTGGTGCTTACATGAGTTGTGTTCTGACTTTTTAATTGGTTTGTTACTATGGAATGCTTTACAGGTTTTCCTAAGCTAAGCCTCTTTTCTCTGTCTCATAGCTACAAGAGGGTTGAGTCAAGGTTTAAATCATTAAACTGTGTTTTACTCTGAAAGGTTTGTGGCCTTATTCTTTTTCAAATCCCAAATAATAACCCACATTCTTACACTAATTCTTAAGGTGAAGATCTGAACAATATTTTGAGTTGTATTCTCTCCATGTGCATCAAGTAAAAGACTTGCACATTTCTTGTGAGAAAACAAATTCAGATTAATTTTAAACAACAAACTTCCTAGGCACTTTGCCAAAAGGTATTTAAAAACAGTATTATATAGGCCCGTTTCCCAGATAACATTAAGATCAACTTGTTTAAGTGTTTGTGTTAAATAAGAATGCCATCCTAAGGTGCAGAAAGTAGAAGATCTTGAGAACTCACCCTAAATTGACCCTGTCAGGGAATCCTGATCCTGACCTACACTCCTGGTACCGTACCAGGTACAAAGTAAGCTGACATCCAATGTCACAGACTGCTTTGATAAGTAGGACTCTAGCATTATCATCTTCTGCAGTGTAAAGTGTGGGAGGTAAAACAAGATCCTGAAAAGGTTGTTTTGTTTTAAGTCAAGCCACTTTGATAGTTTTCTTTAAATTTATTGAGTGCACCACATCTTATGATTCAATCCTGCCATGTAAACTATCATTGTCTGGGTCAGAAAATCCTTAAAATATACTGGGTTGCATTTCCAGGATATTTTTAATGTGGGAACAGGAAATCTACCTCTAGTTGTGAGGTACATTTTATTTTACCACATCAGTGATGATATTATGACCTTGCGGGAGAGACAATGGGGAACTGCCATGACTGAGCTTTTTCAATTAAGATAGCTCTCACCATGCTGGAAGCAGAAATGTTTGATCCACTAATTAGACAAACTGGCAGGAAGAGATGTACTGTGAAAATTATGATGCAGAATATTTAGTTTATTCCATGACAGTTGAAGACACATGTCAAATGCAACATGCACGGTGCACTACATGCTTATATTTGCTGCCATTGCCGTTGCTAATTATGATTTCTTCATTTCACTACCAGTGATGAGTGTAATATACTGCACACTGACAGCATCAATCAGATGCCAATTTACACAACCCATGGAAAATAGGAATGATCTCCATAGTGCAGCAGCACTCATCTTTAGCTGAGACTTTTACTTTTTTTCTTTTAGCAAACAATGGGACACTTGGAGAACACAATCTACTGTTCCTCCGATTTTGACAGTGCACCCTGGACTTCCCTTTCAATCAGCTTTCCATCAGATTTTGTCTGTGCCCCCGGAACTAGTCATGGCCACAGATTTATGCCTCTGATGCTTCAGGTTAGTATTATAAGATTCTGCCTTTTGTGCAATGAACAGCACATGATTCCCATGATCTGGCATGATTCTGGAAAGGCTCTAGTTCTCATTATATTTACTGGAAATTTCTTATGTCAATAGTGATCCATGATATATGACGTTAGCACGCAGTATTTAGCTTGTGATGTACCCCATTATTTAGGATCATGGTGTGAGTACATGGAGTACATCTCTAATTAAATTTAGCATACTCTTATACCTTGGTATTATCCCATCTTATCTCTTTAATGAAATCTGGGATCTTGTGGCAGAACCTGCAATTATGACAAACAGTGAAATTGTGAGAATAAAGCAGAAACACAGAATATGCAGATCACACTTTTCTGACATGTTGTTGGTACTCAGTCTACTTGCTGGCAGGATGCAGATAATTCTGTCTATGGCTTCATGGATCAAGTGGCCAGTAGCTTTTCACATTTGTGACCAACACTGGTAATTGCTGTTCTAGGAATCTCTGATGGGATTATAATGATAAAGGTGTTTCGATTTTTACCGCCTTTCACAAGCTTGTACTTCAACATTGTAATCTAAGTGAGGCCCAAATGGCCCAATTTGAAGTTGTGTAGTATTGAGCGGACTTGTCATTTGTGTGGGACCAGTTAAATGTTATGTTAGAGGAGACTTCTCTAGTGACTGTGCAGAATTCCATGGTTGGTACACCCTAGGTGTCCCATTACCATCCATCTCCATATAAGAAACAATGTATTGTTCTCATATAGTATACTGTTCCGAAAATAAAATATATGTCTGGTCTGTTTTTATTCAACAGGATTTAAAGCAATGGAGTGGCACAAGGAACAACGAAATGCTGAGTATGATGCTCTACATGAGGGGTGGAAATGTCTTTGCTGTGAAACCAAGACAGCAGCAAAACATTAAGGTAAACACTCTACCTTTAGTTGGGTGCAGGAATATAGTGGCCCTCATTACAATCTTGGCGGGCGGCAGAGGCCCCCCGCCAAGGTTGAACCACCGGGCGGTCGTCAATGTGGCCGCACTCCCATGGGGTCGATTTTGAGATCCCCTCTGGCCCGGCGGGCGGAAACCTAGTTTCCACCCGCCGGCCCAGCGGGGAACTCAGACACAACACGGGAGCTGGCTTCTAATGGAGCCGGCGGTGTTGCGGCTGTGCGACGGGTGCAGTTGCACCCGTTGAGCTTTTCACTGTCTGCTATGCTCCCGCCGCGGTCGTAATTCCCCAGGAAGCACCGCCAGCCTGTTGGCGGTGCTTCCTCCAAAACAGCCCTGGCCGTCAAAGACAGTCAGGGTTGTAATGACCCCCATAGTCATAGACATAGACTATTGATTGGTGCTTACATGAGTTGTGTTCTGACTTTTTAATTGGTTTGTTACTATGGAATGCTTCACAGCTTTTCCTAAGCTAAGCCTCTTTTCTCTGTCTCATAGCTACAAGAGGGTTGAGTCAAGGTTTAAATCATTAAACTGTGTTTTACTCTGAAAGGTTTGTGGCCTTATTCTTTTTCAAATCCCAAATAATAACCCCCATTCTTACACTAATTCTTAAGGTGAAGATCTGAACAATATTTTGAGTTGTATTCTCTCCATGTGCATCAAGTAAAAGACTTGCACATTTCTTGTGAGAAAACAAATTCAGATTAATTTTAAACAACAAACTTCCTAGGCACTTTGCCAAAAGGTATTTAAAAACAGTATTATATAGGCCCGTTTCCCAGATAACATTAAAATCAACTTGTTTAAGTGGTTGTGTTAAATAAGAATGCCATACTAAGGTGCAGAAAGTGGAAGATCTTGAGAACTCACCCTAATTGACCCTGTCAGGGAATCCTGATCCTGACCTACACTCCTGGTACCGTACGAGGTACAAAGAAAGCTGACATCCAATGTCACAGACTGCTTTGATAAGTAGGACTCTAGCATTATCATCTTCTGCAGTGTAAAGTGTGGGAGGTAAAACAAGATCCTGAAAAGGTTGTTTTGTTTTAAGTCACGCCACTTTGATAGTTATCTTTAAATTTGTTGAGTGCACCACATCTTATGATTCAATCCTGCCATGTAAACTATCATTGTCTGGGTCAGAAAATCCTTAAAATATACTGGGTTGCATTTCCAGGATATTTTTAATGTGGGAACAGGAAATCTACCTCTAGTTGTGAGGAACATTTTATTTTACCACATCAGTGATGATATTATGACCTTGCGGGAGAGACAATGGGGAACTGCCATGACTGAGCTTTTTCAATTAAAATAGCTCTCACCATGCTGGAAGCAGAAATGTTTGATCCACTAATTAGACAAACTGGCAGGAAGAGATGTACTGTGAAAATTATGATGCAGAATATTTAGTTTATTCCATCTCAGTTGAAGACACATGTCAAATGCAATATGCACGGTGCACTACATGCTTATATTTGCTGCCATTGCCGTTGCTAATTATGATTTCTTCATTTCACTACCAGTGATGAGTATAATATACTGCACACTGACAGCATCAATCAGATGCCAATTTCCACAACCCATGGAAAATAGTAATGATCTCCATAGTGCAGCAGCACTCATCTTTAGCTGAGACTTTTACTTTTTTTCTTTTAGCAAACAATGGGACACTTGGAGAACACAATCTACTGTTCCTCAGATTTTGACAGTGCACCCTGGACTTCCCTTTCAATCAGCTTTCCATCAGATTTTCTCTGTGCACCCGGAACTAGTCATGGCCACAGATTTATGCCTCTGATGCTTCTGGTTAGTATTATAAGATTCTGCCATTTGTGCAATGAACAGCACATGATTCCCATGATCAGGCATGATTCTGGAAAGGCTCTAGTTCTCATTATATTTACAGGAAATTTCTTATGTCAATAGTGATCCATGATATATGACGTTAGCATGCAGTATTTAGCTTGTGATGTACCCCATTATTTAGGATCATGGTGTGAGTACATGGAGTACATCTCCAATTAAATTTAGCATACTCTTATACCTTGGTATTATCCCATCTTATCTCTTTAATTAAATCTGGGATCTTGTGGCAGAACCTGCAATTATGACAAACAGTGAAATTGGGAGAATAAAGCAGAAACACAGAATATGCGGGTCACACTTTTCTGACATGTTGGTACTCAGTCTACTTGCTGGCAGGATGCAGATAATTCTGTCTATGGCTTCATGGATCAAGTGGCCAGCAGCTTTTCACATTTGTGACCAACACTGGTAATTGCTGTTCTAGGAATCTCTGATGGGATTATAATGATAAAGGTGTTTCGATTTTTACCGCCTTTCACAAGCTTGTACTTCAACATTGTAATCTAAGTGAGGCCCAAATGGCCCAATTTGAAGTTGTGTAGTATTGAGCGGACTTGTCATTTGTGTGGGACCAGTTAAATGTTATGTTAGAGGAGACTTCTCTAGTGACTGTGCAGAATTTCATGGTTGATACACCCTAGGTGTCCCATTACCATCCATCTCCATATAAGAAACAATGTATTGTTCTCATATAGTATACTGTTCCGAAAATAAAATATATGTCTGGTCTGTTTTTATTCAACAGGATTTAAAGCAATGGAGTGGCACAAGGAACAACGAAATGCTGAGTATGATGCTCTACATGAGGGGTGGAAATGTCTTTGCTGTGAAACCAAGACAGCAGCAAAACATTAAGGTAAACACTCTACCTTTAGTTGGGTGGAGGAATATAGTGGCCCTCATTACAACCTTGGCGGGCGGCAGAGGCCCCCCGCCAAGGTTGAACCGCCGGGCGGCCGTCAATGTGGCCGCACTCCCATGGGGTCGATTTTTAGATCCCCTCTGGCCCGGCGGGCGGAAACCTGGTTTCCACCCGCCGGCCCAGCGGGGATCTCAGACACAACACGGGAGCTGGCTTCTAATGGAGCCGGCGGTGTTGCAGCTGTGCGACGGGTGCAGTTGCACCCGTTGAGCTTTTCACTGTCTGCTATGCTCCCGCCGCGGTCGTAATTCCCCAGGAAGCACCGCCAGCCTGTTGGCGGTGCTTCCTCCAAAACAGCCCTGGCCGTCAAAGACAGTCAGGGTTGTAATGACCCCCATAGTCATAGACATAGACTATTGGTTGGTGCTTACATGAGTTGTGTTCTGACTTTTTAATTGGTTTGTTACTATGGAATGCTTCACAGGTTTTCCTAAGCTAAGCCTCTTTTCTCTGTCTCATAGCTACAAGAGGGTTGAGTCAAGGTTTAAATCATTAAACTGTGTTTTACTCTGAAAGGTTTGTGGCCTTATTCTTTTTCAAATCCCAAATAATAACCCACATTCTTACACTAATTCTTAAGGTGAAGATCTGAACAATATTTTGAGTTGTATTCTCTCCATGTGCATCAAGTAAAAGACTTGCACATTTCTTGTGAGAAAACAAATTCAGATTAATTTTAAACAACAAACTTCCTAGGCACTTTGCCAAAAGGTATTTAAAAACAGTATTATATAGGCCCGTTTCCCAGATAACATTAAGATCAACTTGTTTAAGTGGTTGTGTTAAATAAGAATGCCATACTAAGGTGCAGAAAGTGGAAGATCTTGAGAACTCACCTAAATTGACCCTGTCAGGGAATCCTGATCCTGACCTACACTCCTGGTACCGTACCAGGTACAAAGTAAGCTGACATCCAATGTCACAGACTGCTTTGATAAGTAGGACTCTAGCATTATCATCTTCTGCAGTGTAAAGTGTGGGAAGTAAAACAAGATCCTGAAAAGGTTGTTTTGTTTTAAGTCAAGCCACTTTGATAGTTTTCTTTACATTTATTGAGTGCACCACATCTTATGATTCAATCCTGCCATGTAAACTATCATTGTCTGGGTCAGAAAATCCTTAAAATATACTGGGTTGCATTTCCAGGATATTTTTAATGTGGGAACAGGAAATCTACCTCTAGTTGTGAGGTACATTTTATTTGACCACATCAGTGATGATATTATGACCTTGCGGGAGAGACAATGGGGAACTGCCATGACTGAGCTTTTTCAATTAAGATAGCTCTCACCATGCTGGAAGCAGAAATGTTTGATCCACTAATTAGACAAACTGGCAGGAAGAGATGTACTGTGAAAATTATGATGCAGAATATTTAGTTTATTCCATCACAGTTGAAGACACATGTCAAATGCAACATGCACGGTGCACTACATGCTTATATTTGCTGCCATTGCCGTTGCTAATTGTGATTTCTTCATTTCACTACCAGTGATGAGTATAATATACTGCACACACTGACAGCATCAATCAGATGCCAATTTCCACAACCCATGGAAAATAGTAATGATCTCCATAGTGCAGCAGCACTCATCTTTAGCTGAGACTTTTACTTTTTTTCTTTTAGCAAACAATGGGACACTTGGAGAACACAATCTACTGTTCCTCAGATTTTGACAGTGCACCCTGGACTTCCCTTTCAATCAGCTTTCCATCAGATTTTGTCTGTGCCCCCGGAACTAGTCATGGCCACAGATTTATGCCTCTGATGCTTCAGGTTAGTATTATAAGATTCTGCCATTTGTGCAATGAACAGCACATGATTCCCATGATCTGGCATGATTCTGGAAAGGCTCTAGTTCTCATTATATTTACTGGAAATTTCTTATGTCAATAGTGATCCATGATATATGACATTAGCATGCAGTATTTAGCTTGTGATGTACCCCATTATTTAGGATCATGGTGTGAGTACATGGAGTACATCTCCAATTAAATTTAGCATACTCTTATACCTTGGTATTATCCCATCTTATCTCTTTAATGAAATCTGGGATCTTGTGGCAGAACCTGCAATTATGAGAAACAGTGAAATTGTGAGAATAAAGCAGAAACACAGAATATGCGGATCACACTTTTCTGACATGTTGTTGGTACTCAGTCTACTTGCTGGCAGGATGCAGATAATTCTGTCTATGGCTTCATGGATCAAGTGGCCAGCAGCTTTTCACATTTGTGACCAACACTGGTAATTGCTGTTCTAGGAATCTCTGATGGGATTATAATGATAAAGGTGTTTCGATTTTTACCGCCTTTCACAAGCTTGTACTTCAACATTGTAATCTAAGTGAGGCCCAAATGGCCCAATTTGAAGTTGTGTAGTATTGAGCGGACTTGTCATTTGTGTGGGACCAGTTAAATGTTATGTTAGAGGAGACTTCTCTAGTGACTGTGCAGAATTTCATGGTTGATACACCCTAGGTGTCCCATTACCATCCATCTCCATATAAGAAACAATGTATTGTTCTCATATAGTATACTGTTCCGAAAATAAAATATATCTCTGGTCTGTTTTTACTCAACAGGATTTAAAGCAATGGAGTGGCAAAAGGAACAACGAAATGCTGAGTATGATGCTCTACATGAGGGGTGGAAATGTCTTTGCTCTGAAACCAAGACAGCAGCAAAACATTAAGGTAAACACTCTACCTTTAGTTGGGTGCAGGAATATAGTGGCCCTCATTACAATCTTGGCGGGCGGCAGAGGCCCCCCGCCAAGGTTGAACCGCCGGGCGGCCGTCAATGTGGCCGCACTCCCATGGGGTCGATTTTGAGATCCCCTCTAGCCCGGCGGGCGGAAACCTGGTTTACACCCGCCGGCCCAGCGGGGATTTCAGACACAACACGGGAGCTGGCTTCTAATGGAGCCGGCGGTGTTGCGGCTGTGCGACGGGTGCAGTTGCACCCGTTGAGCTTTTCACTGTCTGCTATGCTCCCGCCGCGGTCGTAATTCCCCAGGAAGCACCGCCAGCCTGTTGCCGGTGCTTCCTCCAAAACAGCCCTGGCCGTCAAAGACAGTCAGGGTTGTAATGACCCCCATAGTCATAGACATAGACTAATGATTGGTGCTTACATGAGTTGTGTTCTGACTTTTTAATTGGTTTGTTACCATGGAATGCTTTACAGGTTTTCCTAAGCTAAGCCTCTTTTCTCTGTCGCATAGCTACAAGAGGGTTGAGTCAAGGTTTAAATCATTAAACCTTGTTTTACTCTGAAAGGTTTGTGGCCTTATTCTTTTTCAAATCCCAAATAATAACCCACATTCTTACACTAATTCTTAAGGTGAAGATCTGAACAATATTTTGAGTTGTATTCTCTCCATGTGCATCAAGTAAAAGACTTGCACATTTCTTGTGAGAAAACAAATTCAGATTAATTTTAAACAACAAACTTCCTAGGCACTTTGCCAAAAGGTATTTAAAAACAGTATTATATAGGCCCGTTTCCCAGATAACATTAAGATCAGCTTGTTTAAGTGGTTGTGTTAAATAAGAATGCCATACTAAGGTGCAGAAAGTGGAAGATCTTGAGAACTCACCCTAAATTGACCCTGTCAGGGAATCCTGATCCTGACCTACACTCCTGGTACCGGACCAGGTACAAAGTAAGCTGACATCCAATGTCACAGACTGCTTTGATAAGTAGGACTCCAGCATTATCATCTTCTGCAGTGGAAAGTGTGGGAGGTAAAACAAGATCCTGAAAAGGTTGTTTTGTTTTAAGTCAAGCCACTTTGATAGTTTTCTTTAAATTTATTGAGTGCACCACATCTTATGATTCAATCCTGCCATGTAAACTATCATTGTCTGGGTCAGAAAATCCTCAAAATACACTGGGTTGCATTTCCAGGATATTTTTAATGTGGGAACAGGAAATCTACCTCTAGTTGGGTGGTACATTTTATTTTACCACATCAGTGATGATATTATGACCTTGCGGGAGAGACAATGGGGAACTGCCATGACTGAGCTTTTTCAATTAAGATAGCTCTCACCATGCTGGAAGCAGAAATGTTTGATCCACTAATTAGACAAACTGGCAGGAAGAGATGTACTGTGAAAATTATGATGCAGAATATTTAGTTTATTCCATCACAGTTGAAGACACATGTCAAATGCAACATGCACGGTGCACTACATGCTTATATTTGCTGCCATTGCCGTTGCTAATTATGATTTCTTCATTTCACTACCAGTGATGAGTATAATATACTGCACACTGACAGCATCAATCAGATGCCAATTTCCACAACCCATGGAAAATAGTAATGATCTCCATAGTGCAGCAGCACTCATCTTTAGCTGAGACTTTTACTTTTTTTCTTTTAGCAAACAATGGGACACTTGGAGAACACAATCTACTGTTCCTCAGATTTTGACAGTGCACCCTGGACTTCCCTTTCAATCAGCTTTCCATCAGATTTTCTCTGTGCCCCCGGAACTAGTCATGGACACAGATTTATGCCTCTGATGCTTCAGGTTAGTATTATAAGATTCTGCCATTTGTGCAATGAACAGCACATGATTCCCATGATCAGGCATGATTCTGGAAAGGCTCTAGTTCTCATTATATTTACAGGAAATTTCTTATGTCAATAGTGATCCATGATATATGACGTTAGCATGCAGTATTTAGCTTGTGATGTACCCCATTATTTAGGATCATGGTGTGAGTACATGGAGTACATCTCCAATTAAATTTAGCATACTCTTATACCTTGGTATTATCCCATCTTATCTCTTTAATTAAATCTGGGATCTTGTGGCAGAACCTGCAATTATGACAAACAGTGAAATTGGGAGAATAAAGCAGAAACACAGAATATGCGGGTCACACTTTTCTGACATGTTGTTGGTACTCAGTCTACTTGCTGGCAGGATGCAGATAATTCTGTCTATGGCTTCATGGATCAAGTGGCCAGCAGCTTTTCACATTTGTGACCAACACTGGTAATTGCTGTTCTAGGAATCTCTGATGGGATTATAATGATAAAGGTGTTTCGATTTTTACCGCCTTTCACAAGCTTGTACTTCAACATTGTAATCTATGTGAGGCCCAAATGGCCCAATTTGAAGTTGTGTAGTATTGAGCGGACTTGTCATTTGTGTGGGACCAGTTAAATGTTATGTTAGAGGAGACTTCTCTAGTGACTGTGCAGAATTTCATGGTTGATACACCCTAGGTGTCCCATTACCATCCATCTCCATATAAGAAACAATGTATTGTTCTCATATAGTATACTGTTCCGAAAATAAAATATATGTCTGGTCTGTTTTTATTCAACAGGATTTAAAGCAATGGAGTGGCACAAGGAACAACGAAATGCTGAGTATGATGCTCTACATGAGGGGTGGAAATGTCTTTGCTGTGAAACCAAGACAGCAGCAAAACATTAAGGTAAACACTCTACCTTTAGTTGGGTGCAGGAATATAGTGGCCCTCATTACAACCTTGGCGGGCGGCAGAGGCCCCCCGCCAAGGTTGAACCGCCGGGCGTCCGTCAATGTGGCCGCACTCCCATGGGGTCGATTTTTAGATCCCCTCTGGCCCGGCGGGCGGAAACCTGGTTTCCACCCGCCGGCCCAGCGGGGATCTCAGACACAACGTGGGAGCTGGCTTCTAATGGAGCCGGCGGTGTTGCGGCTGTGCGACGGGTGCAGTTGCACCCGTTGAGCTTTTCACTGTCTGCTATGCTCCCGCCACGGTCGTAATTCCCCAGAAAGCACCGCCAGCCTGTTGGCGGTGCTTCCTCCAAAACAGCCCTGGCCGTCAAAGACAGTCAGGGTTGTAATGACCCCCATAGTCATAGACATAGACTATTGATTGGTGCTTACATGAGTTGTGTTCTGACTTTTTAATTGGTTTGTTACTATGGAATGCTTTACAGGTTTTCCTAAGCTAAGCCTCTTTTCTCTGTCTCATAGCTACAAGAGGGTTGAGTCAAGGTTTAAATCATTAAACTGTGTTTTTCTCTGAAAGGTTTGTGGCCTTATTCTTTTTCAAATCCCAAATAATAACCCACATTCTTACACTAATTCTTAAGGTGAAGATCTGAACAATATTTTGAGTTGTATTCTCTCCATGTGCATCAAGTAAAAGACTTGCACATTTCTTGTGAGAAAACAAATTCAGATTAATTTTAAACAACAAACTTCCTAGGCACTTTGCCAAAAGGTATTTAAAAACAGTATTATATAGGCCCGTTTCCCAGATAACATTAAGATCAACTTGTTTAAGTGGTTGTGTTAAATAGGAATGCCATACTAAGGTGCAGAAAGTGGAAGATCTTGAGAACTCACCCTAAATTGACCCTGTCAGGGAATCCTGATCCTGACCTACACTCCTGGTACCGGACCAGGTACAAAGTAAGCTGACATCCAATGTCACAGACTGCTTTGATAAGTAGGACTCTAGCATTATCATCTTCTGCAGTGTAAAGTGTAGGAGGTAAAACAAGATCCTGAAAAGGTTGTTTTGTTTTAAGTCAAGCCACTTTGATAGTTTTCTTTAAATTTATTGAGTGCACCACATCTTATGATTCAATCCTGCCATGTAAACTATCATTGTCTGGGTCAGAAAATCCTTAAAATATACTGGGTTGCATTTCCAGGATATTTTTAATGTGGGAACAGGAAATCTACCTCTAGTTGGGTGGTACATTTTATTTTACCACATCAGTGATGATATTATGACCTTGCGGGAGAGACAATGGGAAACTGCCATGACTGAGCTTTTTCAATTAAGATAGCTCTCACCATTCTGGAAGCAGAAATGTTTGATCCACTAATTAGACAAACTGGCAGGAAGAGATGTACTGTGAAAATTATGATGCAGAATATTTAGTTTATTCCATCACAGTTGAAAACACATGTCAAATGCAACATGCACGGTACACTACATGCTCATATTTGCTGCCATTGCCGTTGCTAATTATGATTTCTTCATTTCACTACCAGTGATGAGTATAATATACTGCACACTGACAGCATCAATCAGATGCCAATTTCCACAACCCATGGAAAATAGGAATGATCTCCATAGTGCAGCAGCACTCATCTTTAGCTGAGACTTTTACTTTTTTTCATTTAGCAAACAATGGGACACTTGGAGAACACAATCTACTGTTCCTCAGATTTTGACAGTGCACCCTGGACTTCCCTTTCAATCAGCTTTCCATCAGATTTTGTCTGTGCCCCCGGAACTAGTCATGGCCACAGATTTATGCCTCTGATGCTTCAGGTTAGTATTATAAGATTCTGCCATTTGTGCAATGAACAGCACATGATTCCCATGATCTGGCATGATTCTGGAAAAGCTCTAGTTCTCATTATATTTACTGGAAATGTCTTATGTCAATAGTGATCCATGATATATGACGTTAGCATGCATTATTTAGCTTGTGATGTACCCCATTATTTAGGATCATGGTGTGAGTACATGGAGTACATCTCCAATTAAATTTAGCATACTCTTATACCTTGGTATTATCCCATCTTATCTCTTTAATTAAATCTGGGATCTTGTGGCAGAACCTGCAATTATGACAAACAGTAAAATTGTGAGAATAAAGCAGAAACACAGAATATGCGGATCACACTTTTCTGACATGTTGTTGGTACTCATTCTACTTGCTGGCAGGATGCAGATAATTCTGTCTATGGCTTCATGGATCAAGTGGCCAGCAGCTTTTCACATTTGTGACCAACACTGGTAATTGCTGTTCAAGGAATCTCTGATGGGTTTATAATGATAAAGGTGTTTCGATTTTTACCGCCTTCCACAAGCTTGTACTTCAACATTGTAATCTAAGTGAGGCCCAAATGGCCCAATTTGAAGTTGTGTAGTATTGAGCGGAGTTGTCATTTGTGTGGGACCAGTTAAATGTTATGTTAGAGGAGACTTCTCTAGTGACTGTGCAGAATTTCATGGTTGATACACCCTAGGTGTCCCATTACCATCTATCTCCATATAAGAAACAATGTATTGTTCTCATATAGTATACTGTTCCGAAAATATATGTCTGGTCTGTTTTTATTCAACAGGATTTAAAGCAATGGAGTGGCACAAGGAATAACGAAATGCTGAGAATGATGCTCTACATGAGTGGTGGAAATGTTTTTGCTGTGAAACCAAGACAGCAGCAAAACATTAAGGTAAACACTCTACCTTTAGTTGGGTGCAGGAATATAGTGGCCCTCATTACAACCTTGGCGGGCGGCAGAGGCCCCCCGCCAAGGTTGAACCGCCGGGCGGCCGTCAATGTGGCCGCACTCCCATGGGGTCGATTTTTAGATCCCCTCTGGCCCGGCGGGCGGAAACCTGGTTTCCACCCGCCGGCCCAGCGGGGATCTCAGACACAACGTGGGAGCTGGCTTCTAATGGAGCCGGCGGTGTTGCGGCTGTGCGACGGGTGCAGTTGCACCCGTTGAGCTTTTCACTGTCTGCTATGCTCCCGCCACGGTCGTAATTCCCCAGAAAGCACCGCCAGCCTGTTGGCGGTGCTTCCTCCAAAACAGCCCTGGCCGTCAAAGACAGTCAGGGTTGTAATGACCCCCATAGTCATAGACATAGACTGTTGATTGGTGCTTACATGAGTTGTGTTCTGACTTTTTAATTGGTTTGTTACTATGGAATGCTTTACAGGTTTTCCTAAGCTAAGCCTCTTTTCTCTGTCTCATAGCTACAAGAGGGTTGAGTCAAGGTTTAAATCATTAAACTGTGTTTTACTCTGAAAGGTTTGTGGCCTTATTCTTTTTCAAATCCCAAATAATAACCCACATTCTTACACTAATTCTTAAGGTGAAGATCTGAACAATATTTTGAGTTGTATTCTCTCCATGTGCATCAAGTAAAATACTTGCACATTTCTTGTGAGAAAACAAATTCAGATTAATTTTAAACAACAAACTTCCTAGGCACTTTGCCAAAAGGTATTTAAAAACAGTATTATATAGGCCCGTTTCCCAGATAACATTAAGATCAACTTGTTTAAGTGGTTGTGTTAAATAAGAATGCCATACTAAGGTGCAGAAAGTGGAAGATCTTGAGAACTCACCCTAAATTGACCCTGTCAGGGAATCCTGATCCTGACCTACACTCCTGGTACCGTACCAGGTACAAAGTAAGCTGACATCCAATGTCACAGACTGCTTTGATAAGTAGGACTCTAGCATTATCATCTTCTGCAGTGTAAAGTGTGGGAGGTAAAACAAGATCCTGAAAAGGTTGTTTTGTTTTAAGTCAAGCCACTTTGATAGTTTTCTTTAAATTTATTGAGTGTGCCACATCTTATGATTCAATCCTGCCATGTAAACTATCATTGTCTGAGTCAGAAAATCCTTAAAATATACTGGGTTGCATTTCCAGGATATTTTTAATGTGGGAACAGGAAATCTACCTCTAGTTATGAGGTACATTTTATTTTACCACATCAGTGATGATATTATGACCTTGCGGGAGAGACAATGGGGAACTGCCATGACTGAGCTTTTTCAATTAAGATAGCTCTCACCATGCTGGAAGCAGAAATGTTTGATCCACTAATTAGACAAACTGGCAGGAAGTGATGTACTGTGAAAATTATGATGCAGAATATTTAGTTTATTCCATCACAATTGAAGACACATGTCAAATGCAACATGCACGGTGCACTACATGCTTATATTTGCTGCCATTGCCGTTGCTAATTATGATTTCTTCATTTCACTACCAGTGATGAGTATAATATACTGCACACTGACAGCATCAATCAGATGCCAATTTCCACAACCCATGGAAAATAGGAATGATCTCCATAGTGCAGCAGCACTCATCTTTAGCTGAGACTTTTACTTTTTTTCTTTCAGCAAACAATGGGACACTTGGAGAACACAAACTACTATTCCTCAGATTTTGACAGTGCACCCTGGACTTCCCTTTCAATCAGCTTTCCATCAGATTTTGTCTGTGCCCCCGGAACTAGTCATGGCCACAGATTTATGCCTCTGATGCTTCAGGTTAGTATTATAAGATTCTGCCATTTCTGCAATGAACAGCACATGATTCCCATGATCTGGCATGATTCTGGAAAGGCTCTAGTTCTCATTATATTTACTGGAAATTTCTTCTGTCAATAGTGATCCATGATATATGACGTTAGCATGCAGTATTTAGCTTGTGATGTACCCCATTATTTAGGATCATGGTGTGAGTACATGGAGTACATCTCCAATTAAATGTAGCATACTCTTATACCTTGGTATTACCCCATCTTATCTCTTTAATGAAATCTGGGATCTTGTGGCAGAACCTGCAATTATGACAAACAGTGAAATTGTGAGAATAAAGCAGAAACACAGAATATGCGAATCACACTTTTCTGACATGTTGTTGGTACTCAGTCTACTTGCTAGCAGGATGCAGATAATTCTGTCTATGGCTTCATGGATCAAGTGGCCAGCAGCTTTTCACATTTGTGACCAACACAGGTAATTGCTGTTCTAGGAATTTCTGATGGGATTATAATGGTAAAGGTGTTTCGATTTTTACCGCCTTTCACAAGCTTGTACTTCAACATTGTAATCTAAGTGAGGCCAAAATGGCCCAATTTGAAGTTGTGTAGTATTGAGCGGACTTGTCATTTGTATGGGACCAGTTAAATGTTATGTTAGAGGAGACTTCTCTAGTGACTGTGCAGAATTTCATGGTTGATACACCCTAGGTGTCCCATTACCATCCATCTCCATATAAGAAACAATGTATTGTTCTCATATAGTATACTGTTCCGAAAATAAAATATATGTCTGGTCTGTTTTTATTCAACAGGATTTAAAGCAATGGAGTGGCACAAGGAACAACGAAATGCTGAGCATGATGCTCTACATGAGGGGTGGAAATGTCTTTGCTGTGAAACCAAGACAGCAGCAAAACATTAAGGTAAACAGCCTACCTTTAGTTGGGTGCAGGAATATAGTGGCCCTCATTCCAACCTTGGCGGGCGGCAGAGGCCCCCCGCCAAGGTTGAACCGCCGGGCGGCCGTCAATGTGGCGGCACTCCCATGGGGTCGATTTTGAGATCCCCTCTGGCCCGGCGGGCGGAAACCTGGTTTCCACCCGCCGGCCCAGCGGGGATCTCAGACACAACACGGGAGCTGGCTTCTAATGGAGCCGGCGGTGTTGTGGCTGTGCGACGGGTGCAGTTGCACCCATTGAGCTTTTCACTGTCTGCTATGCTCCCGCCGCAGTCGTAATTCCCCAGGAAGCACCGCCAGGCTGTTGGCGGTGCTTCCTCCAAAACAATCCTGGTCGTCAAAGACAGTCAGGGTTGTAATGACCCCCATAGTCATAGACATAGACTATTGATTGGTGCTTACATGAGTTGTGTTCTGACTTTTTAATTTGTTTGTTACTATGGAATGCTTTACAGGTTTTCCTAAGCTAAGCCTCTTTTCTCTGTCTCATAGCTACAAGAGGGTTGAGTCAAGGTTTAAATAATTAAACCTTGTTTTCCTCTGAAAGGTTTGTGGCCTTATTCTTTTTCAAATCCCAAATAATAACCCACATTCTTACACTAATTCTTAAGGTGAAGATCTGAACAATATTTTGAGTTGTATTCTCTCCATGTGCATCAATTAAAAGACTTGCACATTTCTTGTGAGAAAACAAATTCAGATTAATTTTAAACAACAAACTTCCTAGGCACTTTGCCAAAAGGTATTTAAAAACAGTATTATATAGGCCCGTTTCCCAGATAACATTAAGATCAACTTGTTTAAGTGGTTGTGTTAAATAAGAATGCCATACTAAGGTGCAGAAAGTGGAAGATCTTGAGAACTCACCCTAAATTGACCCTGTCAGGGAATCCTGATCCAGACCTACACTACTGGTACCGTACCAGGTACAAAGAAAGCTGACATCCAATGTCACAGACTGCTTTGATAAGTAGGACTCTAGCATTATCATCTTCTGCAGCGTAAAGTGTGGGAGGTAAAACAAGATCCTGAAAAGGTTGTTTTGTTTTAAGTCAACCCACTTTGATAGTTTTCTTTAAATTTGTTGAGTGCACCACATCTTATGATTCAATCCTGCCATGTAAACTATCATTGTCTGGGTCAGAAAATCCTTAAAATATACTGGGTTGCATTTCCAGGATATTTTTAATGTGGGAACAGGAAATCTACCTCTAGTTGTGAGGTACATTTTATTTTACCACATCAGTGATGATATTATGACCTTGTGGGAGAGACAATGGGGAACTGCCATGACTGAGCTTTTTCAATTAAGATAGCTCTCACCATGCTGGAAGCAGAAATGTTTGATCCACTAATTAGACAAACTGGCAGGAAGAGATGTACTGTGAAAATTATGATGCAGAATATTTAGTTTATTCCATCACAGTTGAAGACACATGTCAAATGCAACATGCACGGTGCACTACATGCTTATATTTGCTGCCATTGCCGTTGTTAATTATGATTTCTTCATTTCACTACCAGTGATGAGTATAATATACTGCACACTGACAGCATCAATCAGATGCCAATTTCCACAACCCATGGAAAATAGGAATGATCTCCATAGTGCAGCAGCACTCATCTTTAGCTGAGACTTTTACTTTTTTTCATTTAGCAAACAATGGGACACTTGGAGAACACAATCTACTGTTCCTCAGATTTTGACAGTGCACCCTGGACTTCCCTTTCAATCAGCTTTCCATCAGATTTTGTCTGTGCCCCCGGAACTAGTCATGGCCACAGATTTATGCCTCTGATGCTTCAGGTTAGTATTATTAGATTCTGCCATTTGTGCAATGAACAGCACATGATTCTCATGATCTGGCATGATTCTGGAAAGGCTCTAGTTCTCATTATATTTACTGGAAATTTCTTATGTCAATAGTGATCCATGATATATGACGTTAGCATGCAGTATTTAGCTTGTGATGTACCCCATTATTTAAGATCATGGTGTGAGTACATGGAGTACATCTCCAATTAAATTTAGCATACTCTTATACCTTGGTATTATCCCATCTTATCTCTTTAATGAAATCTGGGATCTTGTGGCAGAACCTGCAATTATGACAAACAGTGAAATTGTGAGAATAAAGCAGAAACACAGAATATGCGGATCACACTTTTCTGACATGTTGTTGGTACTCAGTCTACTTGCTGGCAGGATGCAGATAATTCTGTCTATGGCTTCATGGATCAAGTGGCCAGCAGCTTTTCACATTTGTGACCAACACTGGTAATTGCTGTTCTAGGAATCTCTGATGGGATTATAATGATAAAGGTGTTTCGATTTTTACCGCCTTTCACAAGCTTGTACTTCAACATTGTAATCTAAGTGAGGCCCAAATGGCCCAATTTGAAGTTGTGTAGTATTGAGCGGACTTGTCATTTGTGTGGGACCAGTTAAATGATATGTTAGAGGAGACTTCTCTAGTGACTGTGCAGAATTTCATGGTTGATACACCCTAGGTGTTCCATTACCATCCATCTCCATATAAGAAACAATGTATTGTTCTCATATAGTATACTGTTCCGAAAATAAAATATATGTCTGGTCTGTTTTTATTCAACAGGATTTAAAGCAATGGAGTGGCACAAGGAACAACGAAATGCTGAGCATGATGCTCTACATGAGGGGTGGAAATGTCTTTGCTGTGAAACCAAGACAGCAGCAAAACATTAAGGTAAACAGCCTACCTTTAGTTGGGTGCAGGAATATAGTGGCCCTCATTACAACCTTGGCGGGCGGCAGAGGCCCCCCGCCAAGGTTGAACCGCTGGGCGGCCGTCAATGTGGCCGCACTCCCATGGGGTCGATTTTGAGATCCCCTCTGGCCCGGCGGGCGGAAACCTGGTTTCCACCCGCCGGCCCAGCGGGGATCTCAGACACAACACGGGAGCTGGCTTCTAATGGAGCCGGCGGTGTTGCGGCTGTGCGACGGGTGCAGTTGCACCCGTTGAGCTTTTCACTGTCTGCTATGCTCCCGCGCGGTCGTAATTCCCCAGGAAGCACCGACAGGCTGTTGGCGGTGCTTCCTCCAAAACAGCCCTGGCCGTCAAAGACATTCAGGGTTGTAATGACCCCCATAGTCACAGACATAGGCTATTGATTGGTGCTTACATGAGTTGTGTTCTGACTTTTTAATTGGTTTGTTACTATGGAATGCTTTACAGGTTTTCCTAAGCTAAGCCTCTTTTCTCTGTCTCATAGCTACAAGAGGGTTGAGTCAAGGTTTAAATCATTAAACCTTGTTTTCCTCTGAAAGGTTTGTGGCCTTATTCTTTTTCAAATCCCAAATAATAACCCACATTCTTACACTAATTCTTAAGGTGAAGATCTAAACAATATTTTGAGTTGTATTCTCTCCATGTGCATCAAGTAAAAGACTTGCACATTTCTTGTGAGAAAACAAATTCAGATTAATTTTAAACAACAAACTTCCTAGGCACTTTGCCAAAAGGTATTTAAAAACAGTATTATATAGGCCCGTTTCCCAGATAACTTTAAGATCAACTTGTTTAAGTGGTTGTGTTAAAGAAGAATGCCATACTAAGGTGCAGAAAGTGGAAGATCTTGAGAACTCACCCTAAATTGACTCTGTCAGGGAATCCTGATCCTGACCTACACTCCTGGTACCGTGCAAGGTACAAAGTAAGCTGACATCCAATGTCACAGACTGCTTTGATAAGTAGGACTCTAGCATTATCATCTTCTGCAGTGGAAAGTGTGGGAGGTAAAACAAGGTCCTGAAAAGGTTGTTTTGTTTTAAGTCAAGCCACTTTGATAGTTTTCTTTAAATTTATTGAGTGCACCACATCTTATGATTCAATCCTGCCATGTAAACTATCATTGTCTGGGTCAGAAAATCCTTAAAATATACTGGGTTGCATTTCCAGGATATTTTTAACGTGGGAACAGGAAATCTACCTCTAGTTGTGAGGTACATTTTATTTTACCACATCAGTGATGATATTATGACCTTGCGGGAGAGACAATGGGGAACTGCCATGACTGAGCTTTTTCAATTAAGATAGCTCACACCATGCTGGAAGCAGAAATGTTTGATCCACTAATTAGACAAACTGGCAGGAAGAGATGTACTGTGAAAATTATGATGCAGAATATTTAGTTTATTCCATCACAGTTGAAGACACATGTCAAATGCAACATGCACGGTGCACTACATGCTTATATTTGCTGCCATTGCCGTTGCTAATTATGATTTCTTCATTTCACTACCAGTGATGAGTATAATATACTGCACACTGACAGCATCAATCAGATGCCAATTTCCACAACCCATGGAAAATAGTAATGATCTCCATAGTGCAGCAGCACTCATCTTTAGCTGAGACTTTTACTTTTTTTCTTTTAGCAAACAATGGGACACTTGGACAACACAATCTACTGTTCCTCAGATTTTGACAGTGCACCCTGGACTTCCCTTTCAATCAGCTTTCCATCAGATTTTGTCTGTGCCCCCGGAACTAGTCATGGCCACAGATTTATGCCTCTGATGCTTCAGGTTAGTATTATAAGATTCTGCCATTGGTGCAATGAACAGCACATGATTCCCATGATCTGGCATGATTCTGGAAAGGCTCTAGTTCTCATTATATTTACTGGAAATTTCTTATGTCAATAGTGATCCATGATATATGACGTTAGCATGCAGTATTTAGCTTGTGATGTACCCCATTATTTAGGATCATGGTGTGAGTACATGGAGTACATCTCCAATTAAATTTAGCATACTCTTATACCTTGGTATTACCCCATCTTATCTCTTTCATGAAATCTGGTATCTTGAGGCAGAACCTGCAATTATGACAAACAGTGAAATTGTGAGAATAAAGCAGAAACACAGAATATGCGGATCACACTTTTCTGACATGTTGTTGGTACTCAGTCTACTTGCTGGCAGGATGCAGATAATTCTGTCTATGGCTTCATGGATCAAGTGGCCAGCAGCTTTTCACATTTGTGACCAACACTGGTAATTGCTGTTCTAGGAATCTCTGATGGGATGATAATGATTAAGGTGTTTCGATTTTTACCGCCTTTCACAAGCTTGTACTTCAACATTGTAATCTAAGTGAGGCCCAAATGGCCCAATTTGAAGTTGTGTAGTATTGAGCGGACTTGTCATTTGTGTGGGACCAGTTAAATGTTATGTTAGAGGAGACTTCTCTAGTGACTGTGCAGAATTTCATGGTTGATACACCCTAGGTGTCCCATTACCATCCATCTCCATATAAGAAACAATGTATTGTTCTCATATAGTATACTGTTCCGAAAATAAAATATATGTCTGGTCTGTTTTTATTCAACAGGATTTAAAGCAATGGAGTGGCACAAGGAACAACGAAATGCTGAGTATGATGCTCTACATGAGGGGTGTAAATGTCTTTGCTGTGAAACCAAGACAGCAGCAAAACATTAAGGTAAACAGCCTACCTTTAGTTGGGTGCAGGAATATAGTGGCCCTCATTACAACCTTGGCGGGCGGCAGAGGCCCCCCGCCAAGGTTGAACCGCTGGGCGGCCGTCAATGTGGCCGCACTCCCATGGGGTCGATTTTGAGATCCCCTCTGGCCCGGCGGGCGGAAACCTGGTTTCCACCCGCCAGCCCAGCGGGGATCTCAGACACAACACAGGAGCTGGCTTCTAATGGAGCCGGCGGTGTTGCGGCTGTGCGACGGGTGCAGTTGCACCCGTTGAGCTTTTCACTGTCTGCTATGTTCCCGCCGCGGTCGTAATTCCCCAGGAAGCACCGCCAGGCTGTTGGCGGTGCTTCCTCCAAAACAGCCCTGGCCGTCAAAGACATTCAGGGTTGTAATGACCCCCATAGTCACAGACATAGGCTATTGATTGGTGCTTACATGAGTTGTGTTCTGACTTTTTAATTGGTTTGTTACTATGGAATGCTTTACAGGTTTTCCTAAGCTAAGCCTCTTTTCTCTGTCTCATAGCTACAAGAGGGTTGAGTCAAGGTTTAAATCATTAAACCTTGTTTTCCTCTGAAAGGTTTGTGGCCTTATTCTTTTTCAAATCCCAAATAATAACCCACATTCTTACACTAATTCTTAAGGTGAAGATCTGAACAATATTTTGAGTTGTATTCTCTCCATGTGCATCAAGTAAAAGACTTGCACATTTCTTGTGAGAAAACAAATTCAGATTAATTTTAAACAACAAACTTCCTAGGCACTTTGCCAAAAGGTATTTAAAAACAGTATTATATAGGCCCGTTTCCCAGATAACATTAAGATCAACTTGTTTAAGTGGTTGTGTTAAATAAGAATGCCATACTAAGGTGCAGAAAGTGGAAGATCTTGAGAACTCACCTAAATTGACTCTGTCAGGGAATCCTGATCCTGACCTACACTCCTGGTACCGTACCAGGTACAAAGTAAGCTGACATCCAATGTCACAGACTGCTTTGATAAGTAGGACTCTAGCATTATCATCTTCTGCAGTGTAAAGTGTGGGAAGTAAAACAAGATCCTGAAAAGGTTGTTTTGTTTTAAGTCAAGCCACTTTGATAGTTTTCTTTAAATTTATTGAGTGCACCACATCTTATGATTCAATCCTGCCATGTAAACTATCATTGTCTGGGTCAGAAAATCCTTAAAATATACTGGGTTGCATTTCCAGGATATTTTTAATGTGGGAACAGGAAATCTACCTCTAGTTGTGAGGTACATTTTATTTTACAACATCAGTGATGATATTATGACCTTGCGGGAGAGACAATGGGGAACTGCCATGACTGAGCTTTTTCAATTAAGATAGCTCTCACCATGCTGGAAGCAGAAATGTTTGATCCACTAATTAGACAAACTGGCAGGAAGAGATGTACTGTGAAAATTATGATGCAGAATATTTAGTTTATTCCATCACAGTTGAAGACACATGTCAAAGGCAACATGCACGGTGCACTACATGCTTATATTTGCTGCCATTGCCGTTGCTAATTATGATTTCTTCATTTCACTACCAGTGATGAGTATAATATACTGCACACTGACAGCATCAATCAGATGCCAATTTCCACAACCCATGGAAAATAGGAATGATCTCCATAGTGCAGCAGCACTCATCTTTAGCTGAGACTTTTACTTTTTTTCTTTTAGCAAACAATGGGACACTTGGAGAACACAATCTACTGTTCCTCAGATTTTGACAGTGCACCCTGGACTTCCCTTTCAATCAGCTTTCCATCAGATTTTGTCTGTGCCCCCGGAACTAGTCATGGCCACAGATTTATGCCTCTGATGCTTCAGGTTAGTATTATAAGATTCTGCCATTGGTGCAATGAACAGCACATGATTCTCATGATCTGGCATGATTCTGGAAAGGCCCTAGTTCTCATTATATTTACTGGAAATTTCTTATGTCAATAGTGATCCATGATATATGACGTTAGCATGCAGTATTTAGCTTGTGATGTACCCCATTATTTAGGATCATGGTGTGAGTACATGGAGTACATCTCCAATTAAATTTAGCATACTCTTATACCTTGGTATTATCCCATCTTATCTCTTTAATTAAATCTGGGATCTTGTGGCAAAACCTGCAATTATGACAAACAGTGAAATTGTGAGAATAAAGCAGAAACACAGAATATGCGGATCACACTTTTCTGACATGTTGTTGGTACTCAGTCTACTTGCTGGCAGGATGCAGATAATTCTGTCTATGGCTTCATGGATCAAGTGGCCAGCAGCTTTTCACATTTGTGACCAACACTGGTAATTGCTGTTCTAGGAATCTCTGATGGGATTATAATGATAAAGGTGTTTCGATTTTTACCGTCTTTCACAAGCTTGTACTTCAACATTGTAATCTAAGTGAGGCCCAAATGGCCCAATTTGAAGTTGTGTAGTATTGAGCGGACTTGTCATTTGTGTGGGACCAGTTAAATGTTATGTTAGAGGAGACTTCTCTAGTGACTTTGCAGAATTTCATGGTTGATACACCCTAGGTGTCCCATTACCATCCATCTCCATATAAGAGACAATGGCCCTCATTCGGACCTTGGCGGGCGGCGGAGGCCGCCCGCCAAAGTCCCGCCGTCAAAATACCGTACCGCGGTCGCAAGACCGCGGCGGGTATATTGACTTTTCCCCTGGGCTGACGGGCGGCCGCCCGCCAGCCCAGGGGAAAACGACCTTCCCACCATGAAGCCGGCTCGTAATCGAGCCGGCGGAGTGGGAAGGTGCGACGGATGCTATGGCACCCGTCGCGTATTTCACTGTCTGCTATGCAGACAGTGAAATACTAGCGGGGCCCTCTTACGGGGGCCCCTGCAGTGCCCATGCCATTGACATGGGCATTGAAGGGACCCCCAGGGGCCCCGCGACCCTCCCTACCGCCATCCGGTTTCCGGCGGGAGAACCGCCGGGAACTGGATGGCGGTAGGGGGGGTCGGAATCCCCTCGGCGGCGCAGCTAGCTGCGCCGCCTTGGAGGATTCCAATGGGCGGCGGTACACTGGCGGGAGACCGCCAGTGTTGCCGGTCCGACCGCGGCTTTACCGCCGCGGTCGGAATGCCCATTGGAGCACCGCCGGCTTGTCGGCGGTGCTCCCGCGTGCCGCGGCCCTGGCGGTTCTATACCGCCAGGGTCGCAATGAGGGCCAATGTATTGTTCTCATATAGTATACTGTTCCGAAAATAAAATATATGTCTGGTCTGTTTTTATTCAACAGGATTTAAAGCAATGGAGTGGCACAAGGAACAACGAAATGCTGAGTATGATGCTCTACATGAGGGGTGTAAATGTCTTTGCTGTGAAACCAAGACAGCAGCAAAACATTAAGGTAAACACTCTACCTTTAGTTGGGTGCAGGAATATAGTGGCCCTCATTACAACCTTGGCGGGCGGCAGAGGCCCCCCGCCAAGGTTGAACCGCCGGGCGGCCGTCAATGTGGCCGCACTCCCATGTGGTCGATTTTGAGATCCCCTCTGGCCCGGCGGGCGGAAACCTGGTTTCCACCCGCCGGCCCAGCGGGGATCTCAGACACAACACAGGAGCTGGCTTCTAATGGAGCCGGCGGTGTTGCGGCTGTGCGACGGGTGCAGTTGTACCCGTTGAGCTTTTCACTGTCTGCTATGCTCCCGCCGCAGTCGTAATTCCCCAGGAAGCACCGCCAGCCTGTTAGCGGTGCTTCCTCCAAAACAGCCCTGGCCGTCAAAGACAGTCAGGGTTGTAATGACCCCCATAGTCATAGACATAGACTATTGATTGGTGCTTACATGAGTTGTGTTCTGACTTTTTAATTGGTTTGTTACTATGGAATGCTTTACAGGTTTTCCTAAGCTAAGCCTCTTTTCTCTGTCTCATAGCTTCAAGAGGGTTGAGTCAAGGTTTAAATCATTAAACTGTGTTTTACTCTGAAAGGTTTGTGGCCTTATTCTTTTTCAAATCCCAAATAATAACCCACATTCTTACACTAATTCTTAAGGTGAAGATCTGAACAATATTTTGAGTTGTATTCCCTCCATGTGCATCAAGTAAAAGACTTGCACATTTCTTGTGAGAAAACAAATTCAGATTAATTTTAAACAACAAACTTCCTAGGCACTTTGCCAAAAGGTATTTAAAAACAGTATTATATAGGCCCGTTTCCCAGATAACATTAAGATCAACTTGTTTAAGTGGTTGTATTAAATAAGAATGCCATACTAAGGTGCAGAAAGTGGAAGATCTTGAGAACTCACCCTAAATTGACCCTGTCAGGGAATCCTGATCCTGACCTACACTCCTGGTACCGTACCAGGTACAAAGTAAGCTGACATCCAATGTCACAGACTGCTTTGATAAGTAGGACTCTAGCATTATCATCTTCTGCAGTGTAAGGTGTGGGAAGTAAAACAAGATCCTGAAAAGGTTGTTTTGTTTTAAGTCAAGCCACTTTGATAGTTTTCTTTAAATTTATTGAGTGCATCACATCTTATGATTCAATCCTGCCATGTAAACTATCATTGTCTGGGTCAGAAAATCCTTAAAATATACTGGGTTGCATTTCCAGGATATTTTTAATGTGGGAACAGGAAATCTACCTCTAGTTGTGAGGTACATTTTATTTTACCACATCAGTGATGATATTATGACCTTGCGGGAGAGACAATGGGGAACTGCCATGACTGAGCTTTTTCAATTAAGATAGCTCTCACCATGCTGGAAGCAGAAATGTTTGATCCACTAATTAGACAAACTGGCAGGAAGAGATGTACTGTGAAAATTATGATGCAGAATATTTAGTTTATTCCATCACAGTTGAAGACACATGTCAAATGCAACATGCACGGTGCACTACATGCTTATATTAGCTGCCATTGCCGTTGCTAATTATGATTTCTTCATTTCACTACCAGTGATGAGTATAATATACTGCACACTGACAGCATCAATCAGATGCCAATTTCCACAACCCATGGAAAATTGTAATGATCTCCATAGTGCAGCAGCACTCATCTTTAGCTGAGACTTTTACTTTTTTTCTTTTAGCAAACAATGGGACACTTGGAGAACACAATCTACTGTTCCTCAGATTTTGACAGTGCACCCTGGACTTCCCTTTCAATCAGCTTTCCATCAGATTTTGTCTGTGCCCCCGGAACTAGTCATGGCCACAGATTTATGCCTCTGATGCTTCAGGTTAGTATTATAAGATTCTGCCATTTGTGCAATGAACAGCACATGATTCTCATGATCTGGCATGATTCTGGAAAGGCTCTAGTTCTCATTATATTTACTGGAAATTTCTTATGTCAATAGTGATCCATGATATATGACGTTAGCATGCAGTATTTAGCTTGTGATGTACCCCATTATTTAGGATCATGGTGTGAGTACATGGAGTACATCTCCAATTAAATTTAGCGTACTCTTATAGCTTGGTATTATCCCATCTTATCTCTTTATTTAAATCTGGGATCTTGTGGAAAAACCTGCAATTATGACAAACAGTGAAATTGTGAGAATAAAGCAGAAACACAGAATATGCGGATCACACTTTTCTGACATGTTGTTGGTACTCAGTCTACTTGCTGGCAGGATGCAGATAATTCTGTCTATGGCTTCATGGATCAAGTGGCCAGCAGCTTTTCACATTTGTGACCAACACTGGTAATTGCTGTTCTAGGAATCTCTGATGGGATTATAATGATAAAGGTGTTTCGATTTTTACCGCCTTTCACAAGCTTGTACTTCAACATTGTAATCTAAGTGAGGCCCAAATGGCCCAATTTGAAGTTCTGTAGTATTGAGCAGACTTGTCATTTGTGTGGGACCAGTTAAATGTTATGTTAGAGGAGACTTCTCTAGTGACTGTGCAGAATTTCATGGTTGATACACCCTAGGTGTCCCATTACCATCCATCTCCATATAAGAAACAATGTATTGTTCTCATATAGTATACTGTTCCGAAAATAAAATATATGTCTGGTCTGTTTTTATTCAACAGGATTTAAAGCAATGGAGTGGCACAAGGAACAACGAAATGCTGAGTATGATGCTCTACATGAGGGGTGGAAATGTCTTTGCTGTGAAACCAAGACAGCAGCAAAACATTAAGGTAAACACTCTACCTTTAGTTGGGTGCAGGAATATAGTGGCCCTCATTACAACCTTGGCGGGCGGCAGAGGCCCCCCGCCAAGGTTGAACTGCCGGGCGGCCGTCAATGTGGCCGCACTCCCATGGGGTCGATTTTGACATCCCCTCTGGCCCGGCGGGCGGAAACCTGGTTTCCACCCGCCGGCCCAGCGGGGATCTCAGACACAACACGGGAGCTGGCTTCTAATGGAGCCGGCGGTGTTGCGGCTGTGCGACGGGTGCAGTTCCACCCGTTGAGCTTTTCACTGTCTGCTATGCTCCCGCCGCGGTCGTAATTCCCCAGGAAGCACCGCCAGCCTGTTGGCGGTGCTTCCTCCAAAACAGCCCTGGCCGTCAAAGACAGTCAGGGTTGTAATGACCCCCATAGTCATAGACATAGACTATTGGTTGGTGCTTACATGAGTTGTGTTCTGACTTTTTAATTGGTTTGTTACTATGGAATGCTTTACAGGTTTTCCTAAGCTAAGCCTCTTTTCTCTGTCTCATAGCTACAAGAGGGTTGAGTCAAGGTTTAAATCATTAAACTGTGTTTTACTCTGAAAGGTTTGTGGCCTTATTCTTTTTCAAATCCCAAATAATAACCCACATTCTTACACTAATTCTTAAGGTGAAGATCTGAACAATATTTTGAGTTGTATTCTCTCCATGTGCATCAAGTAAAAGACTTGCACATTTCTTGTGAGAAAACAAATTCAGATTAATTTTAAACAACAAACTTCCTAGGCACTTTGCCAAAAGGTATTTAAAAACAGTATTATATAGGCCCGTTTCCCAGATAACATTAAGATCAACTTATTTAAGTGGTTGTGTTAAATAAGAATGCCATACTAAGGTGCAGAAAGTGGAAGATCTTGAGAACTCACCTAAATTGACCCTGTCAGGGAATCCTGACCTACACTCCTGGTACCGTACCAGGTACAAAGTAAGCTGACATCCAATGTCACAGACTGCTTTGATAAGTAGGACTCTAGCATTATCATCTTCTGCAGTGTAAAGTGTGGGAAGTAAAACAAGATCCTGAAAAGGTTGTTTTGTTTTAAGTCAAGCCACTTTGATAGTTTTCTTTAAATTTATTGAGTGCACCACATCTTATGATTCAATCCTGCCATGTAAACTATCATTGTCTGGGTCAGAAAATCCTTAAAATATACTGGGTTGCATTTCCAGGATATTTTTAATGTGGGAACAGGAAATCTACCTCTAGTTGTGAGGTACATTTTATTTTACCACATCAGTGATGATATTATGACCTTGCGGGAGAGACAATGGGGAACTGCCATGACTGAGCTTTTTCAATTAAGATAGCTCTCACCATGCTGGAAGCAGAAATGTTTGATCCACTAATTAGACAAACTGGCAGGAAGAGATGTACTGTGAAAATTATGATGCAGAATATTTAGTTTATTCCATCACAGTTGAAGACACATGTCAAATGCAACATGCACGGTGCACTACATGCTTATATTTGCTGCCATTGCCGTTGCTAATTATGATTTCTTCATTTCACTACCAGTGATGAGTATAATATACTGCACACTGACAGCATCAATCAGATGCCAATTTCCACAACCCATGGAAAATAGGAATGATCTCCATAGTGCAGCAGCACTCATCTTTAGCTGAGACTTTTACTTTTTTTCTTTTAGCAAACAATGGGACACTTGGAGAACACAATCTACTGTTCCTCAGATTTTGACAGTGCACCCTGGACTTCCCTTTCAATCAGCTTTCCATCAGATTTTGTCTGTGCCCCCGGAACTAGTCATGGCCACAGATTTATGCCTCTGATGCTTCAGGTTAGTATTATAAGATTCTGCCATTGGTGCAATGAACAGCACATGATTCTCATGATCTGGCATGATTCTGGAAAGGCTCTAGTTCTCATTATATTTACTGGAAATTTCTTATGTCAATAGTGATCCATGATATATGACGTTAGCATGCAGTATTTAGCTTGTGATGTACCCCATTATTTAGGATCATGGTGTGAGTACATGGAGTACATCTCCAATTAAATTTAGCATACTCTTATAGCTTGGTATTATCCCATCTTATCTCTTTAATTAAATCTGGGATCTTGTGGAAAAACCTGCAATTATGACAAACAGTGAAATTGTGAGAATAAAGCAGAAACACAGAATATGCGGATCACACTTTTCTGACATGTTGTTGGTACTCAGTCTACTTGCTGGCAGGATGCAGATAATTCTGTCTATGGCTTCATGGATCAAGTGGCCAGCAGCTTTTCACATTTGTGACCAACACTGGTAATTGCTGTTCTAGGAATCTCTGATGGGATTATAATGATAAAGGTGTTTCGATTTTTACCGCCTTTCACAAGCTTGTACTTCAACATTGTAATCTAAGTGAGGCCCAAATGGCCCAATTTGAAGTTCTGTAGTATTGAGCGGACTTGTCATTTGTGTGGGACCAGTTAAATGTTATGTTAGAGGAGACTTCTCTAGTGACTTTGCAGAATTTCATGGTTGATACACCCAAGGTGTCCCATTACCATCCATCTCCATATAAGAGACAATGGGCCTGATTACAACTTTGGAGGACGGTGTTAAACCGTCCCAAAAGTGGTGGATATACCACCTACCGTATTACGAGTCCATTATATCCTATGGAACTCGTAATACGGTAGGTGGTATATCCGTCACTTTTGGGACGGTTTAACACCGTCCTCCAAAGTTGTAATCAGGCCCAATGTATTGTTCTCATATAGTATACTGTTCCGAAAATAAAATATATGTCTGGTCTGTTTTTATTCAACAGGATTTAAAGCAATGGAGTGGCACAAAGAACAACGAAATGCTGAGTATGATGCTCTACATGAGGGGTGTAAATGTTTTTGCTGTGAAACCAAGACAGCAGCAAAACATTAGGGTAAACACTCTACCTTTAGTTGGGTGCAGGCATATAGTGGCCCTCATTACAACCTTGGCGGGCGGCAGAGGCCCCCCGCCAAGTTTGAACTGCCGGGCGGCCGTGAATGTGGCCGCACTCCCATGGGGTCGATTTTGAGATCCCCTCTGGCCCGGTGGGCGGAAACCTGGTTTCCACCCGCCGTCCCAGCGGGGATCTCAGACACAACACAGGAGCTGGCTTCTAATGGAGCCGGCGGTGTTGCGGCTGTGCGACGGGTGCAGTTGTACCCGTTGAGCTTTTCACTGTCTGCTATGCTCCCGCCGCAGTCGTAATTCCCCAGGAAGCACCGCCAGCCTGTTGGCGGTGCTTCCTCCAAAACAGCCCTGGCCGTCAAAGACAGTCAGGGTTGTAATGACCCCCATAGTCATAGACATAGACTATTGATTGGTGCTTACATGAGTTGTGTTCTGACTTTTTAATTGGTTTGTTACTATGGAATGCTTTACAGGTTTTCCTAAGCTAAGCCTCTTTTCTCTGTCTCATAGCTACAAGAGGGTTGAGTCAAATTTTAAATCATTAAACTGTGTTTTACTCTGAAAGGTTTGTGGCCTTATTCTTTTTCAAATCCCAAATAATAACCCACATTCTTACACTAATTCTTAAGGTGAAGATCTGAACAATATTTTGAGTTGTATTCTCTCCATGTGCATCAAGTAAAAGACTTGCACATTTCTTGTGAGAAAACAAATTCAGATTAATTTTAAACAACAAACTTCCTAGGCACTTTGCCAAAAGGTATTTAAAAACAGTATTATATAGGCCCGTTTCCCAGATAACATTAAGATCAACTTGTTTAAGTGGTTGTGTTAAATAAGAATGCCATACTAAGGTGCAGAAAGTGGAAGATCTTGAGAACTCACCTAAATTGACCCTGTCAGGGAATCCTGATCCTGACCTACACTCCTGGTACCGTACCAGGTACAAAGTAAGCTGACATCCAATGTCACAGACTGCTTTGATAAGTAGGACTCTAGCATTATCATCTTCTGCAGTGTAAAGTGTGGGAAGTAAAACAAGATCCTGAAAAGGTTGTTTTGTTTTAAGTCAAGCCACTTTGATAGTTTTCTTTAAATTTATTGAGTGCACCACATCTTATGATTCAATCCTGCCATGTAAACTATCATTGTCTGGGTCAGAAAATCCTTAAAATATACTGGGTTGCATTTCCAGGATATTTTTAATGTGGGAACAGGAAATCTACCTCTAGTTGTGAGGTACATTTTATTTTACCACATCAGTGATGATATTATGACCTTGCGGGAGAGACAATGGGGAACTGCCATGACTGAGCTTTTTCAATTAAGATAGCTCTCACCATGCTGGAAGCAGAAATGTTTGATCCACTAATTAGACAAACTGGCAGGAAGAGCTGTACTGTGAAAATTATGATGCAGAATATTTAGTTTATTCCATCACAGTTGAAGACACATGTCAAATGCAACATGCACGGTGCACTACATGCTTATATTTGCTGCCATTGCCGTTGCTAATTATGATTTCTTCATTTCACTACCAGTGATGAGTATAATATACTGCACACTGACAGCATCAATCAGATGCCAATTTCCACAACCCATGGAAAATAGGAATGATCTCCATAGTGCAGCAGTACTCATCTTTAGCTGAGACTTTTACTTTTTTTCTTTTAGCAAACAATGGGACACTTGGAGAACACAATCTACTGTTCCTCAGATTTTGACAGTGCACCCTGGACTTCCCTTTCAATCAGCTTTCCATCAGATTTTGTCTGTGCCCCCGGAACTAGTCATGGCCACAGATTTATGCCTCTGATGCTTCAGGTTAGTATTATAAGATTCTGCCATTGGTGCAATGAACAGCACATGATTCTCATGATCTGGCATGATTCTGGAAAGGCCCTAGTTCTCATTATATTTACTGGAAATTTCTTATGTCAATAGTGATCCATGATATATGACGTTAGCATGCAGTATTTAGCTTGTGATGTACCCCATTATTTAGGATCATGGTGTGAGTACATGGAGTACATCTCCAATTAAATTTAGCATACTCTTATACCTTGGTATTATCCCATCTTATCTCTTTAATTAAATCTGGGATCTTGTGGCAAAACCTGCAATTATGACAAACAGTGAAATTGTGAGAATAAAGCAGAAACACAGAATATGCGGATCACACTTTTCTGACATGTTGTTGGTACTCAGTCTACTTGCTGGCAGGATGCAGATAATTCTGTCTATGGCTTCATGGATCAAGTGGCCAGCAGCTTTTCACATTTGTGACCAGCACTGGTAATTGCTGTTCTAGGAATCTCTGATGGGATTATAATGATAAAGGTGTTTCGATTTTTACCGTCTTTCACAAGCTTGTACTTCAACATTGTAATCTAAGTGAGGCCCAAATGGCCCAATTTGAAGTTGTGTAGTATTGAGCGGACTTGTCATTTGTGTGGGACCAGTTAAATGTTATGTTAGAGGAGACTTCTCTAGTGACTTTGCAGAATTTCACGGTTGATACACCCTAGGTGTCCCATTACCATCCATCTCCATATAAGAGACAATGTATTGTTCTCATATAGTATACTGTTCCGAAAATAAAATATATGTCTGGTCTGTTTTTATTCAACAGGATTTAAAGCAATGGAGTGGCACAAGGAATAACGAAATGCTGAGTATGATGCACTACATGAGGGGTGTAAATGTCTTTGCTGTGAAACCAAGACAGCAGCAAAACATTAAGGTAAACACTCTACCTTTAGTTGGGTGCAGGAATATAGTGGCCCTCATTACAACCTTGGCGGACGGCAGAGGCCCCTCGCCAAGGTTGAACTGCCGGCGGCCGTGAATGTGGCCGCACTCCCATGGGGTCGATTTTGAGATCCCCTCTGGCCCGGCGGGCGGAAACCTGGTTTCCACCCGCCGGCCCAGCGGGGATCTCAGACACAACACAGGAGCTGGCTTCTAATGGAGCCGGCGGTGTTGCGGCTGTGCGACGGGTGCAGTTGTACCCGTTGAGCTTTTCACTGTCTGCTATGCTCCCACCGCAGTCGTAATTCCCCAGGAAGCACCGCCAGCCTGTTAGCGGTGCTTCCTCCAAAACAGCCCTGGCCGTCAAAGACAGTCAGGGTTGTAATGACCCCCATAGTCATAGACATAGACTATTGATTGGTGCTTACATGAGTTGTGTTCTGACTTTTTAATTGGTTTGTTACTATGGAATGCTTTACAGGTTTTCCTAAGCTAAGCCTCTTTTCTCTTTCTCATAGCTTCAAGAGGGTTGAGTCAAGGTTTAAATCATTAAACTGTGTTTTACTCTGAAAGGTTTGTGGCCTTATTCTTTTTCAAATCCCAAATAATAACCCACATTCTTACACTAATTCTTAAGGTGAAGATCTGAACAATATTTTGAGTTGTATTCCCTCCATGTGCATCAAGTAAAAGACTTGCACATTTCTTGTGAGAAAACAAATTCAGATTAATTTTAAACAACAAACTTCCTAGGCACTTTGCCAAAAGGTATTTAAAAACAGTATTATATAGGCCCGTTTCCCAGATAACATTAAGATCAACTTGTTTAAGTGGTTGTGTTAAATAAGAATGCCATACTAAGGTGCAGAAAGTGGAAGATCTTGAGAACTCACCCTAAATTGACCCTGTCAGGGAATCCTGATCCTGACCTACACTCCTGGTACCGTACCAGGTACAAAGTAAGCTGACATCCAATGTCACAGACTGCTTTGATAAGTAGGACTCTAGCATTATCATCTTCTGCAGTGTAAAGTGTGGGAAGTAAAACAAGATCCTGAAAAGGTTGTTTTGTTTTAAGTCAAGCCACTTTGATAGTTTTCTTTAAATTTATTGAGTGCACCACATCTTATGATTCAATCCTGCCATGTAAACTATCATTGTCTGGGTCAGAAAATCCTTAAAATATACTGGGTTGCATTTCCAGGATATTTTTAATGTGGGAACAGGAAATCTACCTCTAGTTGTGAGGTACATTTTATTTTACCACATCAGTGATGATATTATGACCTTGCGGGAGAGACAATGGGGAACTGCCATGACTGAGCTTTTTCAATTAAGATAGCTCTCACCATGCTGGAAGCAGAAATGTTTGATCCACTAATTAGACAAACTGGCAGGAAGAGATGTACTGTGAAAATGATGATGCAGAATATTTAGTTTATTCCATCACAGTTGAAGACACATGTCAAATGCAACATGCACGGTGCACTACATGCTTATATTAGCTGCCATTGCCGTTGCTAATTATGATTTCTTCATTTCACTACCAGTGATGAGTATAATATACTGCACACTGACAGCATCAATCAGATGCCAATTTCCACAACCCATGGAAAATTGTAATGATCTTCATAGTGCAGCAGCACTCATCTTTAGCTGAGACTTTTACTTTTTTTCTTTTAGCAAACAATGGGACACTTGGAGAACACAATCTACTGTTCCTCAGATTTTGACAGTGCACCCTGGACTTCCCTTTCAATCAGCTTTCCATCAGATTTTGTCTGTGCCCCCGGAACTAGTCATGGCCACAGATTTATGCCTCTGATGCTTCAGGTTAGTATTATAAGATTCTGCCATTTGTGCAATGAACAGCACATGATTCTCATGATCTGGCATGATTCTGGAAAGGCTCTAGTTCTTATTATATTTACTGGAAATTTCTTATGTCAATAGTGATCCATGATATATGACGTTAGCATGCAGTATTTAGCTTGTGATGTACCCCATTATTTAGGATCATGGTGTGAGTACATGGAGTACATCTCCAATTAAATTTAGCATACTCTTATAGCTTGGTATTATCCCATCTTATCTCTTTAATTAAATCTGGGATCTTGTGGAAAAACCTGCAATTATGACAAACAGTGAAATTGTGAGAATAAAGCAGAAACACAGAATATGCGGATCACACTTTTCTGACATGTTGTTGGTACTCAGTCTACTTGCTGGCAGGATGCAGATAATTCTGTCTATGGCTTCATGGATCAAGTGGCCAGCAGCTTTTCACATTTGTGACCAACACTGGTAATTGCTGTTCTAGGAATCTCTGATGGGATTATAATGATAAAGGTGTTTCGATTTTTACCGCCTTTCACAAGCTTGTATTTCAACATTGTAATCTAAGTGAGGCCCAAATGGCCCAATTTGAAGTTCTGTAGTATTGAGCGGACTTGTCATTTGTGTGGGACCAGTTAAATGTTATGTTAGAGGAGACTTCTCTAGTGACTTTGCAGAATTTCATGGTTGATACACCCAAGGTGTCCCATTACCATCCATCTCCATATAAGAGACAATGTATTGTTCTCATATAGTATACTGTTCCGAAAATAAAATATATGTCTGGTCTGTTTTTATTCAACAGGATTTAAAGCAATGGAGTGGCACAAAGAACAACGAAATGCTGAGTATGATGCTCTACATGAGGGGTGTAAATGTTTTTGCTGTGAAACCAAGACAGCAGCAAAACATTAGGGTAAACACTCTACCTTTAGTTGGGTGCAGGCATATAGTGGCCCTCATTACAACCTTGGCGGGCGGCAGAGGCCCCCCGCCAAGTTTGAACTGCCGGACGGCCGTGAATGTGGCCGCACTCCCATGGGGTCGATTTTGAGATCCCCTCTGGCCCGGTGGGCGGAAACCTGGTTTCCACCCGCCGGCCCAGCGGGGATCTCAGACACAACACAGGAGCTGGCTTCTAATGGAGCCGGCGGTGTTGCGGCTGTGCGACGGGTGCAGTTGTACCCGTTGAGCTTTTCACTGTCTGCTATGCTCCCGCCGCAGTCGTAATTCCCCAGGAAGCACCGCCAGCCTGTTGGCGGTGCTTCCTCCAAAACAGCCCTGGCCGTCAAAGACAGTCAGGGTTGTAATGACCCCCATAGTCATAGACATAGACTATTGATTGGTGCTTACATGAGTTGTGTTCTGACTTTTTAATTGGTTTGTTACTATGGAATGCTTTACAGGTTTTCCTAAGCTAAGCCTCTTTTCTCTGTCTCATAGCTACAAGAGGGTTGAGTCAAATTTTAAATCATTAAACTGTGTTTTACTCTGAAAGGTTTGTGGCCTTATTCTTTTTCAAATCCCAAATAATAACCCACATTCTTACACTAATTCTTAAGGTGAAGATCTGAACAATATTTTGAGTTGTATTCTCTCCATGTGCATCAAGTAAAAGACTTGCACATTTCTTGTGAGAAAACAAATTCAGATTAATTTTAAACAACAAACTTCCTAGGCACTTTGCCAAAAGGTATTTAAAAACAGTATTATATAGGCCCGTTTCCCAGATAACATTAAGATCAACTTGTTTAAGTGGTTGTGTTAAATAAGAATGCCATACTAAGGTGCAGAAAGTGGAAGATCTTGAGAACTCACCTAAATTGACCCTGTCAGGGAATCCTGATCCTGACCTACACTCCTGGTACCGTACCAGGTACAAAGTAAGCTGACATCCAATGTCACAGACTGCTTTGATAAGTAGGACTCTAGCATTATCATCTTCTGCAGTGTAAAGTGTGGGAAGTAAAACAAGATCCTGAAAAGGTTGTTTTGTTTTATGTCAAGCCACTTTGATAGTTTTCTTTAAATTTATTGAGTGCACCACATCTTATGATTCAATCCTGCCATGTAAACTATCATTGTCTGGGTCAGAAAATCCTTAAAATATACTGGGTTGCATTTCCAGGATATTTTTAATGTGGGAACAGGAAATCTACCTCTAGTTGTGAGGTACATTTTATTTTACCACATCAGTGATGATATTATGACCTTGCGGGAGAGACAATGGGGAACTGCCATGACTGAGCTTTTTCAATTAAGATAGCTCTCACCATGCTGGAAGCAGAAATGTTTGATCCACTAATTAGACAAACTGGCAGGAAGAGATGTACTGTGAAAATGATGATGCAGAATATTTAGTTTATTCCATCACAGTTGAAGACACATGTCAAATGCAACATGCACGGTGCACTACATGCTTATATTTGCTGCCATTGCCGTTGCTAATTATGATTTCTTCATTTCACTACCAGTGATGAGTATAATATACTGCACACTGACAGCATCAATCAGATGCCAATTTCCACAACCCATGGAAAATAGGAATGATCTCCATAGTGCAGCAGCACTCATCTTTAGCTGAGACTTTTACTTTTTTTCTTTTAGCAAACAATGGGACACTTGGAGAACACAATCTACTGTTCCTCAGATTTTGACAGTGCACCCTGGACTTCCCTTTCAATCAGCTTTCCATCAGATTTTGTCTGTGCCCCCGGAACTAGTCATGGCCACAGATTTATGCCTCTGATGCTTCAGGTTAGTATTATAAGATTCTGCCATTGGTGCAATGAACAGCACATGATTCTCATGATCTGGCATGATTCTGGAAAGGCCCTAGTTCTCATTATATTTACTGGAAATTTCTTATGTCAATAGTGATCCATGATATATGACGTTAGCATGCAGTATTTAGCTTGTGATGTACCCCATTATTTAGGATCATGGTGTGAGTACATGGAGTACATCTCCAATTAAATTTAGCATACTCTTATACCTTGGTATTATCCCATCTTATCTCTTTAATTAAATCTGGGATCTTGTGGCAAAACCTGCAATTATGACAAACAGTGAAATTGTGAGAATGAAGGAGAAACACAGACTATGCGGATCACACTTTTCTGACATGTTGTTGGTACTCAGTCTACTTGCTGGCAGGATGCAGATAATTCTGTCTATGGCTTCATGGATCAAGTGGCCAGCAGCTTTTCACATTTGTGACCAACACTGGTAATTGCTGTTCTAGGAATCTCTGATGGGATTATAATGATAAAGGTGTTTCGATTTTTACCGTCTTTCACAAGCTTGTACTTCAACATTGTAATCTAAGTGAGGCCCAAATGGCCCAATTTGAAGTTGTGTAGTATTGAGCGGACTTGGCATTTGTGTGGGACCAGTTAAATGTTATGTTAGAGAAGACTTCTCTAGTGACTTTGCAGAATTTCATGGTTGATACACCCTAGGTGTCCCATTACCATCCATCTCCATATAAGAGACAATGTATTGTTCTCATATAGTATACTGTTCCGAAAATAAAATATATGTCTGGTCTGTTTTTATTCAACAGGATTTAAAGCAATGGAGTGGCACAAGGAACAACGAAATGCTGAGTATGATGCTCTACATGAGGGGTGTAAATGTTTTTGCTGTGAAACCAAGACAGCAGCAAAACATTAAGGTAAACACTCTACCTTTAGTTGGGTGCAGGAATATAGTGGCCCTCATTACAACCTTGGCGGGCGGCAGAGGCCCCCCGCCAAGGTTGAACTACCGGGCGGCCGTGAATGTGGCCGCACTCCCATGGGGTCGATTTTGAGATCCCCTCTGGCCCGGCGGGCGGAAACCTGGTTTCCACCCGCCGGCCCAGCGGGGATCTCAGACACAACACAGGAGCTGGCTTCTAATGGAGCCGGCGGTGTTTCGGCTGTGCGACGGGTGCAGTTGTACCCGTTGAGCTTTTCACTGTCTGCTATGCTCCCGCCGCAGTCGTAATTCCCCAGGAAGCACCGCCAGCCTGTTAGCGGTGCTTCCTCCAAAACAGCCCTGGCCGTCAAAGACAGTCAGGGTTGTAATGACCCCCATAGTCATAGACATAGACTATTGATTGGTGCTTACATGAGTTGTGTTCTGACTTTTTAATTGGTTTGTTACTATGGAATGCTTTACAGGTTTTCCTAAGCTAAGCCTCTTTTCTCTGTCTCATAGCTTCAAGAGGGTTGAGTCAAGGTTTAAATCATTAAACTGTGTTTTACTCTGAAAGGTTTGTGGCCTTATTCTTTTTCAAATCCCAAATAATAACCCACATTCTTACACTAATTCTTAAGGTGAAGATCTGAACAATATTTTGAGTTGAATTCCCTCCATGTGCATCAAGTAAAAGACTTGCACATTTCTTGTGAGAAAACAAATTCAGATTAATTTTAAACAACAAACTTCCTAGGCACTTTGCCAAAAGGTATTTAAAAACAGTATTATATAGGCCCGTTTCCCAGATAACATTAAGATCAACTTGTTTAAGTGGTTGTGTTAAATAAGAATGCATACTAAGGTGCAGAAAGTGGAAGATCTTGAGAACTCACCCTAAATTGACCCTGTCAGGGAATCCTGATCCTGACCTACACTCCTGGTACCGTACCAGGTACAAAGTAAGCTGACATCCAATGTCACAGACTGCTTTGATAAGTAGGACTCTAGCATTATCATCTTCTGCAGTGTAAAGTGTGGGAAGTAAAACAAGATCCTGAAAAGGTTGTTTTGTTTTAAGTCAAGCCACTTTGATAGTTTTCTTTAAATTTATTGAGTGCACCACATCTTATGATTCAATCCTGCCATGTAAACTATCATTGTCTGGGTCAGAAAATCCTTAAAATATACTGGGTTGCATTTCCAGGATATTTTTAATGTGGGAACAGGAAATCTACCTCTAGTTGTGAGGTACATTTTATTTTACCACATCAGTGATGATATTATGACCTTGCGGGAGAGACAATGGGGAACTGCCATGACTGAGCTTTTTCAATTAAGATAGCTCTCACCATGCTGGAAGCAGAAATGTTTGATCCACTAATTAGACAAACTGGCAGGAAGAGATGTACTGTGAAAATTATGATGCAGAATATTTAGTTTATTCCATCACAGTTGAAGACACATGTCAAATGCAATATGCACGGTGCACTACATGCTTATATTAGCTGCCATTGCCGTTGCTAATTATGATTTCTTCATTTCACTACCAGTGATGAGTATAATATACTGCACACTGACAGCATCAATCAGATGCCAATTTCCACAACCCATGGAAAATTGTAATGATCTCCATAGTGCAGCAGCACTCATCTTTAGCTGAAACTTTTACTTTTTTTCTTTTAGCAAACAATGGGACACTTGGAGAACACAATCTACTGTTCCTCAGATTTTGACAGTGCACCCTGGACTTCCCTTTCAATCAGCTTTCCATCAGATTTTGTCTGTGCCCCCGGAACTAGTCATGGCCACAGATTTATGCCTCTGATGCTTCAGGTTAGTATTATAAGATTCTGCCATTTGTGCAATGAACAGCACATGATTCACATGATCTGGCATGATTCTGGAAAGGCTCTAGTTCTCATTATATTTACTGGAAATTTCTTATGTCAATAGTGATCCATGATATATGACGTTAGCATGCAGTATTTAGCTTGTGATGTACCCCATTATTTAGGATCATGGTGTGAGTACATGGACTACATCTCCAATTAAATTTAGCATACTCTTATACCTTGGTATTATCCCATCTTATCTCTTTATTTAAATCTGGGATCTTGTGGAAAAACCTGCAATTATGACAAACAGTGAAATTGTGAGAATAAAGCAGAAACACAGAATATGCGGATCACACTTTTCTGACATGTTGTTGGTACTCAGTCTACTTGCTGGCAGGATGCAGATAATTCTGTCTATGGCTTCATGGATCAAGTGGCCAGCAGCTTTTCACATTTGTGACCAACACTGGTAATTGCTGTTCTAGGAATTTCTGATGGGATTATAATGATAAAGGTGTTTCGATTTTTACCGCCTTTCACAAGCTTGTACTTCAACATTGTAATCTAAGTGAGGCCCAAATGGCCCAATTTGAAGTTCTGTAGTATTGAGCGGACTTGTCATTTGTGTGGGACCAGTTAAATGTTATGTTAGAGGAGACTTCTCTAGTGACTGTGCAGAATTTCATGGTTGATACACCCTAGGTGTCCCATTACCATCCATCTCCATATAAGAAACAATGTATTGTTCTCATATAGTATACTGTTCCGAAAATAAAATATATGTCTGGTCTGTTTTTATTCAACAGGATTTAAAGCAATGGAGTGGCACAAGGAACAACGAAATGCTGAGTATGATGCTCTACATGAGGGGTGGAAATGTCTTTGCTGTGAAACCAAGACAGCAGCAAAACATTAAGGTAAACACTCTACCTTTAGTTGGGTGCAGGAATATAGTGGCCCTCATTACAACCTTGGCGGGCGGCAGAGGCCCCCCGCCAAGGTTGAACTGCCGGGCGGCCGTCAATGTGGCCGCACTCCCATGGGGTCGATTTTGAGATCCCCTCTGGCCCGGCGGGCGGAAACCTGGTTTCCACCCGCCGGCCCAGCGGGGATCTCAGACACAACACGGGAGCTGGCTTCTAATGGAGCCGGCGGTGTTGCGGCTGTGCGACGGGTGCAGTTGCACCCGTTGAGCTTTTCACTGTCTGCTATGCTCCCGCCGCGGTCGTAATTCCCCAGGAAGCACCGCCAGCCTGTTGGCGGTGCTTCCTCCAAAACAGCCCTGGCCGTCAAAGACAGTCAGGGTTGTAATGACCCTCATAGTCATAGACATAGACTATTGGTTGGTGCTTACATGAGTTGTGTTCTGACTTTTTAATTGGTTTGTTACTATGGAATGCTTTACAGGTTTTCCTAAGCTAAGCCTCTTTTCTCTGTCTCATAGCTACAAGAGGGTTGAGTCAAGGTTTAAATCATTAAACTGTGTTTTCCTCTGAAAGGTTTGTGGCCTTATTCTTTTTCAAATCCCAAATCATAACCCACATTCTTACACTAATTCTTAAGGTGAAGATCTGAACAATATTTTGAGTTGTATTCTCTCCATGTGCATCAAGTAAAAGACTTGCACATTTCTTGTGAGAAAACAAATTCAGATTAATTTTAAACAACAAACTTCCTAGGCACTTTGCCAAAAGGTATTTAAAAACAGTATTATATAGGCCCGTTTCCCAGATAACATTAAGATCAACTTGTTTAAGTGGTTGTGTTAAATAAGAATGCCATACTAAGGTGCAGAAAGTGGAAGATCTTGAGAACTCACCTAAATTGACCCTGTCAGGGAATCCTGATCCTGACCTACACTCCTGGTACCGTACCAGGTACAAAGTAAGCTGACATCCAATGTCACAGACTGCTTTGATAAGTAGGACTCTAGCATTATCATCTTCTGCAGTGTAAAGTGTGGGAAGTAAAACAAGATCCTGAAAAGGTTGTTTTGTTTTAAGTCAAGCCACTTTGATAGTTTTCTTTAAATTTATTGAGTGCACCACATCTTATGATTCAATCCTGCCATGTAAACTATCATTGTCTGGGTCAGAAATCCTTAAAATATACTGGGTTGCATTTCCAGGATATTTTTAATGTGGGAACAGGAAATCTACCTCTAGTTGTGAGGTACATTTTGTTTTACCACATCAGTGATGATATTATGACCTTGCGGGAGAGACAATGGGGAACTGCCATGACTGAGCTTTTTCAATTAAGATAGCTCTCACCATGCTGGAAGCAGAAATGTTTGATCCACTAATTAGACAAACTGGCAGGAAGAGATGTACTGTGAAAATTATGATGCAGAATATTTAGTTTACTCCATCACAGTTGAAGACACATGTCAAATGCAACATGCACGGTGCACTACATGCTTATATTTGCTGCCATTGCCGTTGCTAATTATGATTTCTTCATTTCACTACCAGTGATGAGTATAATATACTGCACACTGACAGCATCAATCAGATGCCAATTTCCACAACCCATGGAAAATAGGAATGATCTCCATAGTGCAGCAGCACTCATCTTTAGCTGAGACTTTTACTTTTTTTCTTTTAGCAAACAATGGGACACTTGGAGAACACAATCTACTGTTCCTCAGATTTTGACAGTGCACCCTGGACTTCCCTTTCAATCAGCTTTCCATCAGATTTTGTCTGTGCCCCCGGAACTAGTCATGGCCACAGATTTATGCCTCTGATGCTTCAGGTTAGTATTATAAGATTCTGCCATTGGTGCAATGAACAGCACATGATTCTCATGATCTGGCATGATTCTGGAAAGGCCCTAGTTCTCATTATATTTACTGGAAATTTCTTATGTCAATAGTGATCCATGATATATGACGTTAGCATGCAGTATTTAGCTTGTGATGTACCCCATTATTTAGGATCATGGTGTGAGTACATGGAGTACATCTCCAATTAAATTTAGCATACTCTTATACCATGGTATTATCCCATCTTATCTCTTTAATTAAATCTGGGATCTTGTGGCAAAACCTGCAATTATGACAAACAGTGAAATTGTGAGAATAAAGCAGAAACACAGAATATGCGGATCACACTTTTCTGACATGTTGTTGGTACTCAGTCTACTTGCTGGCAGGATGCAGATAATTCTGTCTATGGCTTCATGGATCAAGTGGCCAGCAGCTTTTCACATTTGTTACCAACACTGGTAATTGCTGTTTTAGGAATCTCTGATGGGATTATAATGATAAAGGTGTTTCGATTTTTACCGTCTTTCACAAGCTTGTACTTCAACATTGTAATCTAAGTGAGGCCCAAATGGACCAATTTGAAGTTGTGTAGTATTGAGCGGACTTGTCATTTGTGTGGGACCAGTTAAATGTTATGTTAGAGGAGACTTCTCTAGTGACTTTGCAGAATTTCATGGTTGATACACCCTAGGTGTCCCATTACCATCCATCTCCATATAAGAGACAATGTATTGTTCTCATATAGTATACTGTTCCGAAAATAAAATATATGTCTGGTCTGTTTTTATTCAACAGGATTTAAAGCAATGGAGTGGCACAAGGAATAACGAAATGCTGAGTATGATGCTCTACATGAGGGGTGTAAATGTCTTTGCTGTGAAACCAAGACAGCAGCAAAACATTAAGGTAAACACTCTACCTTTAGTTGGGTGCAGGAATATAGTGGCCCTCATTACAACCTTGGCGGGCGGCAGAGGACCCCCGCCAAGGTTAAACTGCCGGGCGGCCGTGAATGTGGCCGCACTCCCATGGGGTCGATTTTGAGATCCCCTCTGGCCCGGCGGGCGGAAACCTGGTTTCCACCCGCCGGCCCAGCGGGGATCTCAGACACAACACAGGAGCTGGCTTCTAATGGAGCCGGCGGTGTTGCGGCTGTGCGACGGGTGCAGTTGTACCCGTTGAGCTTTTCACTGTCTGCTATGCTCCCGCCGCAGTCGTAATTCCCCAGGAAGCACCACCAGCCTGTTAGCGGTGCTTCCTCCAAAACAGCCCTGGCCGTCAAAGACAGTCAGGGTTGTAATGACCCCCATAGTCATAGACATAGACTATTGATTGGTGCTTACATGAGTTGTGTTCTGACTTTTTAATTGGTTTGTTACTATGGAATGCTTTACAGGTTTTCCTAAGCTAAGCCTCTTTTCTCTGTCTCATAGCTTCAAGAGGGTTGAGTCAAGGTTTAAATCATTAAACTGTGTTTTACTCTGAAAGGTTTGTGGCCTTATTCTTTTTCAAATCCCAAATAATAACCCACATTCTTACACTAATTCTTAAGGTGAAGATCTGAACAATATTTTGAGTTGTATTCCCTCCATGTGCATCAAGTAAAAGACTTGCACATTTCTTGTGAGAAAACAAATTCAGATTAATTTTAAACAACAAACTTCCTAGGCACTTTGCCAAAAGGTATTTAAAAACAGTATTATATAGGCCCGTTTCCCAGATAACATTAAGATCAACTTGTTTAAGTGGTTGTGTTAAATAAGAATGCCTTACTAAGGTGCAGAAAGTGGAAGATCTTGAGAACTCACCCTAAATTGACCCTGTCAGGGAATCCTGATCCTGACCTACACTCCTGGTACCGTACCAGGTACAAAGTAAGCTGACATCCAATGTCACAGACTGCTTTGATAAGTAGGACTCTAGCATTATCATCTTCTGCAGTGTAAAGTGTGGGAAGTAAAACAAGATCCTGAAAAGGTTGTTTTGTTTTAAGTCAAGCCACTTTGATAGTTTTCTTTAAATTTATTGAGTGCACCACATCTTATGATTCAATCCTGCCATGTAAACTATCATTGTCTGGGTCAGAAAATCCTTAAAATATACTGGGTTGCATTTCCAGGATATTTTTAATGTGGGAACAGGAAATCTACCTCTAGTTGTGAGGTACATTTTATTTTACCACATCAGTGATGATATTATGACCTTGCGGGAGAGACAATGGGGAACTGCCATGACTGAGCTTTTTCAATTAAGATAGCTCTCACCATGCTGGAAGCAGAAATGTTTGATCCACTAATTAGACAAACTGGCAGGAAGAGATGTACTGTGAAAATTATGATGCAGAATATTTAGTTTATTCCATCACAGTTGAAGACACATGTCAAATGCAACATGCACGGTGCACTACATGCTTATATTAGCTGCCATTGCCGTTGCTAATTATGATTTCTTCATTTCACTACCAGTGATGAGTATAATATACTGCACACTGACAGCATCAATCAGATGCCAATTTCCACAACCCATGGAAAATTGTAATGATCTCCATAGTGCAGCAGCACTCATCTTTAGCTGAGACTTTTACTTTTTTTCTTTTAGCAAACAATGGGACACTTGGAGAACACAATCTACTGTTCCTCAGATTTTGACAGTGCACCCTGGACTTCCCTTTCAATCAGCTTTCCATCAGATTTTGTCTGTGCCCCCGGAACTAGTCATGGCCACAGATTTATGCCTCTGATGCTTCAGGTTAGTATTATAAGATTCTGCCATTTGTGCAATGAACAGCACATGATTCTCATGATCTGGCATGATTCTGGAAAGGCTCTAGTTCTCATTATATTTACTGGAAATTTCTTATGTCAATAGTGATCCATGATATATGACGTTAGCATGCAGTATTTAGCTTGTGATGTACCCCATTATTTAGGATCATGGTGTGAGTACATGGAGTACATCTCCAATTAAATTTAGCATACTCTTATACCTTGGTATTATCCCATCTTATCTCTTTAATTAAATCTGGGATCTTGTGGAAAAACCTGCAATTATGACAAACAGTGAAATTGTGAGAATAAAGCAGAAACACAGAATATGCGGATCACACTTTTCTGACATGTTGTTGGTACTCAGTCTACTTGCTGGCAGGATGCAGATAATTCTGTCTATGGCTTCATGGATCAAGTGGCCAGCAGCTTTTCACATTTGCGACCAACACTGGTAATTGCTGTTCTAGGAATCTCTGATGGGATTATAATGATAAAGGTGTTTCGATTTTTACCGCCTTTCACAAGCTTGTACTTCAACATTGTAATCTAAGTGAGGCCCAAATGGCCCAATTTGAAGTTCTGTAGTATTGAGCGGACTTGTCATTTGTGTGGGACCAGTTAAATGTTATGTTAGAGGAGACTTCTCTAGTGACTGTGCAGAATTTCATGGTTGATACACCCTAGGTGTCCCATTACCATCCATCTCCATATAAGAAACAATGTATTGTTCTCATATAGTATACTGTTCCGAAAATAAAATATATGTCTGGTCTGTTTTTATTCAACAGGATTTAAAGCAATGGAGTGGCACAAAGAACAACGAAATGCTGAGTATGATGCTCTACATGAGGGGTGTAAATGTTTTTGCTGTGAAACCAAGACAGCAGCAAAACATTAAGGTAAACACTCTACCTTCAGTTGGGTGCAGGCATATAGTGGCCCTCATTACAACCTTGGCAGGCGGCAGAGGCCCCCCGCCAAGTTTGAACTGCCGGGCGGCCGTCAATGTGGCCGCACTCCCATGGGGTCGATTTTGAGATCCCCTCTGGCCCGGTGGGCGGAAACCTGGTTTCCACCCGCCGGCCCAGCGGGGATCTCAGACACAACACGGGAGCTGGCTTCTAATGGAGCCGGCGGTGTTGCGGCTGTGCGACGGGTGCAGTTGTACCCGTTGAGCTTTTCACTGTCTGCTATGCTCCCGCCGCAGTCGTAATTCCCCAGGAAGCACCGCCAGCCTGTTGGCGGTGCTTCCTCCAAAACAGCCCTGGCCGTCAAAGACAGTCAGGGTTGTAATGACCCCCATAGTCATAGACATAGACTATTGATTGGTGCTTACATGAATTGTGTTCTGACTTTTTAATTGGTTTGTTACTATGGAATGCTTTACAGGTTTTCCTAAGCTAAGCCTCTTTTCTCTGTCTCATAGCTACAAGAGGGTTGAGTCAAATTTTAAATCATTAAACTGTGTTTTACTCTGAAAGGTTTGTGGCCTTATTCTTTTTCAAATCCCAAATAATAACCCACATTCTTACACTAATTCTTAAGGTGAAGATCTGAACAATATTTTGAGTTGTATTCTCTCCATGTGCATCAAGTAAAAGACTTGCACATTTCTTGTGAGAAAACAAATTCAGATTAATTTTAAACAACAAACTTCCTAGGCACTTTGCCAAAAGGTATTTAAAAACAGTATTATATAGGCCCGTTTCCCAGATAACATTAAGATCAACTTCTTTAAGTGGTTGTGTTAAATAAGAATGCCATACTAAGGTGCAGAAAGTGGAAGATCTTGAGAACTCACCTAAATTGACCCTGTCAGGGAATCCTGATCCTGACCTACACTCCTGGTACCGTACCAGGTACAAAGTAAGCTGACATCCAATGTCACAGACTGCTTTGATAAGTAGGACTCTAGCATTATCATCTTCTGCAGTGTGAAGTGTGGGAAGTAAAACAAGATCCTGAAAAGGTTGTTTTGTTTTAAGTCAAGCCACTTTGATAGTTTTCTTTAAATTTATTGAGTGCACCACATCTTATGATTCAATCCTGCCATGTAAACTATCATTGTCTGGGTCAGAAAATCCTTAAAATATACTGGGTTGCATTTCCAGGATATTTTTAATGTGGGAACAGGAAATCTACCTCTAGTTGTGAGGTACATTTTATTTTACCACATCAGTGATGATATTATGACCTTGCGGGAGAGACAATGGGGAACTGCCATGACTGAGCTTTTTCAATTAAAATAGCTCTCACCATGCTGGAAGCAGAAATGTTTGATCCACTAATTAGACAAACTGGCAGGAAGAGATGTACTGTGAAAATTATGATGCAGAATATTTAGTTTATTCCATCACAGTTGAAGACACATGTCAAATGCAACATGCACGGTGCACTACATGCTTATATTTGCTGCCATTGCCGTTGCTAATTATGATTTCTTCATTTCACTACCAGTGATGAGTATAATATACTGCACACTGACAGCATCAATCAGATGCCAATTTCCACAACCCATGGAAAATAGTAATGATCTCCATAGTGCAGCAGCACTCATCTTTAGCTGAGACTTTTACTTTTTTTCTTTTAGCAAACAATGGGACACTTGGAGAACACAATCTACTGTTCCTCAGATTTTGACAGTGCACCCTGGACTTCCCTTTCAATCAGCTTTCCATCAGATTTTGTCTGTGCCCCCGGAACTAGTCATGGCCACAGATTTATGCCTCTGATGCTTCAGGTTAGTATTATAAGATTCTGCCATTGGTGCAATGAACAGCACATGATTCTCATGATCTGGCATGATTCTGGAAAGGCCCTAGGTCTCATTATATTTACTGGAAATTTCTTATGTCAATAGTGATCCATGATATATGACGTTAGCATGCAGTATTTAGCTTGTGATGTACCCCATTATTTAGGATCATGGTGTGAGTACATGGAGTACATCTCCAATTAATTTTAGCATACTCTTATACCTTGGTATTATCCCATCTTATCTCTTTAATTAAATCTGGGATCTTGTGGAAAAACCTGCAATTATGACAAACAGTGAAATTGTGAGAATAAAGCAGAAACACAGAATATGCGGATCACACTTTTCTGACATGTTGTTGGTACTCAGTCTACTTGCTGGCAGGATGCAGATAATTCTGTCTATGGCTTCATGGATCAAGTGGCCAGCAGCTTTTCACATTTGTTACCAACACTGGTAATTGCTGTTCTAGGAATCTCTGATGGGATTATAATGATAAAGGTGTTTCGATTTTTACCGTCTTTCACAAGCTTGTACTTCAACATTGTAATCTAAGTGAGGCCCAAATGGCCCAATTTGAAGTTGTGTAGTATTGAGCGGACTTGTCATTTGTGTGGGACCAGTTAAATGTTATGTTAGAGGAGACTTCTCTAGTGACTTTGCAGAATTTCATGGTTGATACACCCTAGGTGTCCCATTACCATCCATCTCCATATAAGAAACAATGTATTGTTCTCATATAGTATACTGTTCCGAAAATAAAATATATGTCTGGTCTGTTTTTATTTAACAGGATTTAAAGCAATGGAGTGGCACAAGGAACAACGAAATGCTGAGTATGATGCTCTACATGAGGGGTGGAAATGTCTTTGCTGTGAAACCAAGACAGCAGCAAAACATTAAGGTAAACACTCTACCTTTAGTTGGGTGCAGGAATATAGTGGCCCTCATTACAACCTTGGCGGGCGGCAGAGGCCCCACGCCAAGGTTGAACTGCCGGGCGGCCGTCAATGTGGCCGCACTCCCATGGGGTCGATTTTGAGATCCCCTCTGGCCCGGCGGGCGGAAACCTGGTTTCCACCCGCCGGCCCAGCGGGGATCTCAGACACAACACGGGAGCTGGCTTCTAATGGAGCCGGCGGTGTTGCGGCTGTGCGATGGGTGCAGTTGCACCCGTTGAGCTTTTCACTGTCTGCTATGCTCCCGCCGCGGTCGTAATTCCCCAGGAAGCACCGCCAGCCTGTTGGCGGTGCTTCCTCCAAAACAGCCCTGGCCGTCAAAGACAGTCAGGGTTGTAATGACCCCCATAGTCATAGACATAGACTATTGGTTGGTGCTTACATGAGTTGTGTTCTGACTTTTTAATTGGTTTGTTACTATGGAATGCTTTACAGGTTTTCCTAAGCTAAGCCTCTTTTCTCTGTCTCATAGCTACAAGAGGGTTGAGTCAAGGTTTAAATCATTAAACTGTGTTTTACTCTGAAAGGTTTGTGGCCTTATTCTTTTTCAAATCCCAAATAATAACCCACATTCTTACACTAATTCTTAAGGTGAAGATCTGAACAATATTTTGAGTTGTATTCTCTCCATGTGCATCAAGTAAAAGACGTGCACATTTCTTGTGAGAAAACAAATTCAGATTAATTTTAAACAACAAACTTCCTAGGCACTTTGCCAAAAGGTATTTAAAAACAGTATTATATAGGCCCGTTTCCCAGATAACATTAAGATCAACTTGTTTAAGTGGTTGTGTTAAATAAGAATGCCATACTAAGGTGCAGAAAGTGGAAGATCTTGAGAACTCACCCTAAATTGACCCTGTCAGGGAATCCTGATCCTGACCTACACTCCTGGTACCGTACCAGGTACAAAGTAAGCTGACATCCAATGTCACAGACTGCTTTGATAAGTAGGACTCTAGCATTATCATCTTCTGCAGTGTAAAGTGTGGGAAGTAAAACAAGATCCTGAAAAGGTTGTTTTGTTTTAAGTCAAGCCACTTTGATAGTTTTCTTTAAATTTATTGAGTGCACCACATCTTATGATTCAATCCTGCCATGTAAACTATCATTGTCTGGGTCAGAAAATCCTTAAAATATACTGGGTTGCATTTCCAGGATATTTTTAATGTGGGAACAGGAAATCTACCTCTAGTTGTGAGGTACATTTTATTTTACCACATCAGTGATGATATTATGACCTTGCGGGAGAGACAATGGGGAACTGCCATGACTGAGCTTTTTCAATTAAGATAGCTCTCACCATGCTGGAAGCAGAAATGTTTGATCCACTAATTAGACAAACTGGCAGGAAGAGATGTACTGTGAAAATTATGATGCAGAATATTTAGTTTATTCCATCACAGTTGAAGACACATGTCAAATGCAACATGCACGGTGCACTACATGCTTATATTTGCTGCCATTGCCGTTGCTAATTATGATTTCTTCATTTCACTACCAGTGATGAGTATAATATACTGCACACTGACAGCATCAATCAGATGCCAATTTCCACAACCCATGGAAAATAGGAATGATCTCCATAGTGCAGCAGCACTCATCTTTAGCTGAGACTTTTACTTTTTTTCTTTTAGCAAACAATGGGACACTTGGAGAACACAATCTACTGTTCCTCAGATTTTGACAGTGCACCCTGGACTTCCCTTTCAATCAGCTTTCCATCAGATTTTGTCTGTGCCCCCGGAACTAGTCATGGCCACAGATTTATGCCTCTGATGCTTCAGGTTAGTATTATAAGATTCTGCCATTGGTGCAATGAACAGCACATGATTCTCATGATCTGGCATGATTCTGGAAAGGCTCTAGTTCTCATTATATTTACTGGAAATTTCTTATGTCAATAGTGATCCATGATATATGACGTTAGCATGCAGTATTTAGCTTGTGATGTACCCCATTATTTAGGATCATGGTGTGAGTACATGGAGTACATCTCCAATTAAATTTAGCATACTCTTATAGCTTGGTATTATCCCATCTTATCTCTTTAATTAAATCTGGGATCTTGTGGAAAAACCTGCAATTATGACAAACAGTGAAATTGTGAGAATAAAGCAGAAACACAGAATATGCGGATCACACTTTTCTGACATGTTGTTGGTACTCAGTCTACTTGCTGGCAGGATGCAGATAATTCTGTCTATGGCTTCATGGATCAAGTGGCCAGCAGCTTTTCACATTTGTGACCAACACTGGTAATTGCTGTTCTAGGAATCTCTGATGGGATTATAATGATAAAGGTGTTTCGATTTTTACCGCCTTTCACAAGCTTGTATTTCAACATTGTAATCTAAGTGAGGCCCAAATGGCCCAATTTGAAGTTCTGTAGTATTGAGCGGACTTGTCATTTGTGTGGGACCAGTTAAATGTTATGTTAGAGGAGACTTCTCTAGTGACTTTGCAGAATTTCATGGTTGATACACCCAAGGTGTCCCATTACCATCCATCTCCATATAAGAGACAATGTATTGTTCTCATATAGTATACTGTTCCGAAAATAAAATATATGTCTGGTCTGTTTTTATTCAACAGGATTTAAAGCAATGGAGTGGCACAAAGAACAACGAAATGCTGAGTATGATGCTCTACATGAGGGGTGTAAATGTTTTTGCTGTGAAACCAAGACAGCAGCAAAACATTAAGGTAAACACTCTACCTTTAGTTGGGTGCAGGCATATAGTGGCCCTCATTACAACCTTGGCGGGTGGCAGAGGCCCCCCGCCAAGTTTGAACTGCCGGGCGGCCGTGAATGTGGCCGCACTCCCATGGGGTCGATTTTGAGATCCCCTCTGGCCCGGTGGGCGGAAACCTGGTTTCCACCCGCCGGCCCAGCGGGGATCTCAGACACAACACGGGAGCTGGCTTCTAATGGAGCCGGCGGTGTTGCGGCTGTGCGACGGGTGCAGTTGTACCCGTTGAGCTTTTCACTGTCTGCTATGCTCCCGCCGCAGTCGTAATTCCCCAGGAAGCACCGCCAGCCTGTTGGCGGTGCTTCCTCCAAAACAGCCCTGGCCGTCAAAGACAGTCAGGGTTGTAATGACCCCCATAGTCATAGACATAGACTATTGATTGGTGCTTACATGAGTTGTGTTCTGACTTTTTAATTGGTTTGTTACTATGGAATGCTTTACAGGTTTTCCTAAGCTAAGCCTCTTTTCTCTGTCTCATAGCTACAAGAGGGTTGAGTCAAATTTTAAATCATTAAACTGTGTTTTACTCTGAAAGGTTTGTGGCCTTATTCTTTTTCAAATCCCAAATAATAACCCACATTCTTACACTAATTCTTAAGGTGAAGATCTGAACAATATTTTGAGTTGTATTCTCTCCATGTGCATCAAGTAAAAGACTTGCACATTTCTTGTGAGAAAACAAATTCAGATTAATTTTAAACAACAAACTTCCTAGGCACTTTGCCAAAAGGTATTTAAAAACAGTATTATATAGGCCCGTTTCCCAGATAACATTAAGATCAACTTCTTTAAGTGGTTGTGTTAAATAAGAATGCCATACTAAGGTGCAGAAAGTGGAAGATCTTGAGAACTCACCTAAATTGACCCTGTCAGGGAATCCTGATCCTGACCTACACTCCTGGTACCGTACCAGGTACAAAGTAAGCTGACATCCAATGTCACAGACTGCTTTGATAAGTAGGACTCTAGCATTATCATCTTCTGCAGTGTGAAGTGTGGGAAGTAAAACAAGATCCTGAAAAGGTTGTTTTGTTTTAAGTCAAGCCACTTTGATAGTTTTCTTTAAATTTATTGAGTGCACCACATCTTATGATTCAATCCTGCCATGTAAACTATCATTGTCTGGGTCAGAAAATCCTTAAAATATACTGGGTTGCATTTCCAGGATATTTTTAATGTGGGAACAGGAAATCTACCTCTAGTTGTGAGGTACATTTTATTTTACCACATCAGTGATGATATTATGACCTTGCGGGAGAGACAATGGGGAACTGCCATGACTGAGCTTTTTCAATTAAAATAGCTCTCACCATGCTGGAAGCAGAAATGTTTGATCCACTAATTAGACAAACTGGCAGGAAGAGATGTACTGTGAAAATGATGATGCAGAATATTTAGTTTATTCCATCACAGTTGAAGACACATGTCAAATGCAACATGCACGGTGCACTACATGCTTATATTTGCTGCCATTGCCGTTGCTAATTATGATTTCTTCATTTCACTACCAGTGATGAGTATAATATACTGCACACTGACAGCATCAATCAGATGCCAATTTCCACAACCCATGGAAAATAGGAATGATCTCCATAGTGCAGCAGCACTCATCTTTAGCTGAGACTTTTACTTTTTTTCTTTTAGCAAACAATGGGACACTTGGAGAACACAATCTACTGTTCCTCAGATTTTGACAGTGCACCCTGGACTTCCCTTTCAATCAGCTTTCCATCAGATTTTGTCTGTGCCCCCGGAACTAGTCATGGCCACAGATTTATGCCTCTGATGCTTCAGGTTAGTATTATAAGATTCTGCCATTGGTGCAATGAACAGCACATGATTCTCATGATCTGGCATGATTCTGGAAAGGCCCTAGGTCTCATTATATTTACTGGAAATTTCTTATGTCAATAGTGATCCATGATATATGACGTTAGCATGCAGTATTTAGCTTGTGATGTACCCCATTATTTAGGATCATGGTGTGAGTACATGGAGTACATCTCCAATTAAATTTAGCATACTCTTATACCTTGGTATTATCCCATCTTATCTCTTTAATTAAATCTGGGATCTTGTGGAAAAACCTGCAATTATGACAAACAGTGAAATTGTGAGAATAAAGCAGAAACACAGAATATGCGGATCACACTTTTCTGACATGTTGTTGGTACTCAGTCTACTTGCTGGCAGGATGCAGATAATTCTGTCTATGGCTTCATGGATCAAGTGGCCAGCAGCTTTTCACATTTGTTACCAACACTGGTAATTGCTGTTCTAGGAATCTCTGATGGGATTATAATGATAAAGGTGTTTCGATTTTTACCGTCTTTCACAAGCTTGTACTTCAACATTGTAATCTAAGTGAGGCCCAAATGGCCCAATTTGAAGTTGTGTAGTATTGAGCGGACTTGTCATTTGTGTGGGACCAGTTAAATGTTATGTTAGAGGAGACTTCTCTAGTGACTTTGCAGAATTTCATGGTTGATACACCCTAGGTGTCCCATTACCATCCATCTCCATATAAGAAACAATGTATTGTTCTCATATAGTATACTGTTCCGAAAATAAAATATATGTCTGGTCTGTTTTTATTCAACAGGATTTAAAGCAATGGAGTGGCACAAAGAACAACAAAATGCTGAGTATGATGCTCTACATGAGGGGTGTAAATGTTTTTGCTGTGAAACCAAGACAGCAGCAAAACATTAAGGTAAACACTCTACCTTTAGTTGGGAGCAGGAATATAGTGGCCCTCATTACAACCTTGGCGGGCGACAGAGGCCCCCCGCCAAGGTTGAACTGCCGGGCGGCCGTCAATGTGGCCGCACTCCCATGGGGTCGATTTTGAGATCCCCTCTGGCCCGGCGGGCGGAAACCTGGTTTCCACCCGCCGGCCCAGCGGGGATCTCAGACACAACACGGGAGCTGGCTTCTAATGGAGCCGGCGGTGTTACGGCTGTGCGACGGGTGCAGTTGCACCCGTTGAGCTTTTCACTATCTGCTATGCTCCCGCCGCAGTCGTAATTCCCCAGGAAGCACCACCAGCCTGTTGGCGGTGCTTCCTCCAAAACAGCCCTGGCCGTCAAAGACAGTCAGGGTTGTAATGACCCCCATAGTCATAGACATAGACTATTGATTGGTGCTTACATGAGTTGTGTTCTGACTTTTTAATTGGTTTGTTACTATGGAATGCTTTACAGGTTTTCCTAAGCTAAGCCTCTTTTCTCTGTCTCATAGCTATAAGAGGGTTGAGTCAAGGTTTAAATCATTAAACTGTGTTTTACTCTGAAAGGTTTGTGGCCTTATTCTTTTTCAAATCCCAAATAATAACCCACATTCTTACACTAATTCTTAAGGTGAAGATTTGAACAATATTTTGAGTTGTATTCTCTCCATGTGCATCAAGTAAAAGACTTGCACATTTCTTGTGAGAAAACAAATTCAGATTAATTTTAAACAACAAACTTCCTAGGCACTTTGCCAAAAGGTATTTAAAAACAGTATTATATAGGCCCGTTTCCCAGATAACATTAAGATCAACTTGTTTAAGTGGTTGTGTTAAATAAGAATGCCATACTAAGGTGCAGAAAGTGGAAGATCTTGAGAACTCACCCTAAATTGACCCTGTGAGGGAATCCTGATCCTGACCTACACTCCTGGTACCGTACCAGGTACAAAGTAAGCTGACATCCAATGTCACAGACTGCTTTGATAAGTAGGACTCTAGCATTATCATCTTCTGCAGTGTGAAGTGTGGGAGGTAAAACAAGATCCTGAAAAGGTTGTTTTGTTTTAAGTCAAGCCACTTTGATAGTTTTCTTTAAATTTATTGAGTGCACCACATCTTATGATTCAATCCTGCCATGTAAACTATCATTGTCTGGGTCAGAAAATCCTTAAAATATACTGGGTTGCATTTCCAGGATATTTTTAATGTGGGAACAGGAAATCTACCTCTAGTTGTGAGGTACATTTTATTTTACCACATCAGTGATGATATTATGACCTTGCGGGAGAGACAATGGGGAACTGCCATGACTGAGCTTTTTCAATTAAGATAGCTCTCACCATGCTGGAAGCAGAAATGTTTGATCCACTAATTAGACAAACTGGCAGGAAGAGATGTACTGTGAAAATTATGATGCAGAATATTTAGGGGGTTATTCTAACTTTGGAGGAGTGTTAATCCGTCCCAAAAGTGACGGTAAAGTGACGGATATACCACCAGCCGTATTACGAGTTCCATAGGATATAATGGACTCGTAATACGGCTGGTGGTAAATCCGTCACTTTTCCGTCACTTTTGGGACGGATTAAAACCTCCTCCAAAGTTAGAATAACCCCCTTAGTTTATTCCATCACAGTTGAAGACACATGTCAAATGCAACATGCACGGTGCACTACATGGTTATATTTCCTGCCATTGCCGTTGCTAATTATGATTTCTTCATTTCACTACCAGTGATGAGTATAATATACTGCACACTGACAGCATCAATCAGATGCCAATTACCACAACCCATGGAAAATAGTAATGATCTCCATTGTGCAGCAGCACTCATCTTTAGCTGAGACTTTTACTTTTTTTCTTTTAGCAAACAATGGGACACTTGGAGAACACAATCTACTGTTCCTCAGATTTTGACAGTGCACCCTGGACTTCCCTTTCAATCAGCTTTCCATCAGATTTTGTCTGTGCCCCCGGAACTAGTCATGGCCACAGATTTATGCCTCTGATGCTTCAGGTTAGTATTATAAGATTCTGCCATTTCTGCAATGAACAGCACATGATTCCCATGATCTGGCATGATTCTGGAAAGGCTCTAGTTCTCATTATATTTACTGGAAATTTCTTATGTCAATAGTGATCCATGATATATGACGTTAGCATGCAGTATTTAGCTTGTGACGTACCCCATTATTTAGGATCATGGTGTGAGTACATGGAGTACATCTCCAATTAAATTTAGCATACTCTTATACCTTGGTATTATCCCATCTTATCTCTTTAATTAAATCTGGGATCTTGTGGCAGAACCTGCAATTATGACAAGCAGTGAAATTGTGAGAATAAAGCAGAAACACAGAATATGCGGATCACACTTTTCTGACATGTTGTTGGTACTCAGTCTACTTGCTGACAGGATGCAGATAATTCTGTGTATGGCTTCATGGATCAAGTGGCCAGCAGCTTTTCACATTTGTGACCAACACTGGTAATTGCTGTTTTAGGAATCTCTGATGGGATTATAATGATAAAGGTGTTTCGATTTTTACCGCCTTTCACAAGCTTGTACTTCAACATTGTAATCTAAGTGAGGCCCAAATGGCCCAATTTGAAGTTGTGTTGTATTGAGCGGACTTGTCATTTGTGTGGGACCAGTTAAATGTTATGTTAGAGGAGACTTCTCTAGTGACTGTGCAGAATTTCATGGTTGATACATCCTAGGTGTCCCATTACCATCCATCTCCATATAAGAAACAATGTATTGTTCTCATATAGTATACTGTTCCGAAAATAAAATATATGTCTGGTCTGTTTTTATTCAACAGAATTTAAAGCAGTGGAGTGGCACAAGGAATAACGAAATGCTGAGTATGATGCTCTACATGAGGGGTGGAAATGTCTTTGCTGTGAAACCAAGACAGCAGCAAAACATTAAGGTAAACACTCTACCTTTAGTTGGGTGCAGGAATATAGTGGCCCTCATTACAACCTTGGCGGGCGGCAGAGGCCCCCCGCCAAGGTTGAACCGCCGGGTGGCCGTCAATGTGGCCGCACTCCCATGGGGTCGATTTTGAGATCCCCTCTGGCCCGGCGGGCGGAAACCTGGTTTCCACCCGCCGGCCCAGCGGGGATCTCAGACACAACACGGGAGCTGGCTTCTAATGGAGCCGGCGGTGTTGCGGCTGTGCGACGGGTGCAGTTGCACCCGTTGAGCTTTTCACTGTCTGCTATGCTCCCGCCGCAGTCGTAATTCCCCAGGAAGCACCGCCAGGCTGTTGGCGGTGCTTCCTCCAAGACAGCCCTGGCCGTCAAAGACAGTCAGGGTTGTAATGACCCCCATAGTCATAGACATAGACTATTGATTGGTGCTTACATGAGTTGTGTTCTGACTTTTTAATTGGTTTGTTACTATGGAATGCTTTACAGGTTTTCCTGAGCTAAGCCTCTTTTCTCTATCTCATAGCTACAAGAGGGTTGAGCCAAGGTTTAAATCATTAAACCTTGTTTTCCTCTGAAAGGTTTGTGGCCTTATTCTTTTTCAAATCCCCAATAATAACCCACATTCTTACACTAATTCTTAAGGTGAAGATCTGAACAATATTTTGAGTTGTATTCTCTCCATGTGCATCAAGTAAAAGACTTGCACATTTCTTGTGAGAAAACAAATTCAGATTAATTTTAAACAACAAACTTCCTAGGCACTTTGCCAAAAGGTATTTAAAAACAGTATTATATAGCCCCGTTTCCCAGATAACATTAAGATCAACTTCTTTAAGTGGTTGTGTTAAATAAGAATGCCATACTAAGGTGCAGAAAGTGGAAGATCTTGAGAACTCACCCTAAATTGACCCTGTCAGGGAATCCTGATCCTGACCTACACTCCTGGTACCGTACCAGGTACAAAGAAAGCTGACATCCAATGTCACACACTGCTTTGATAAGTAGGACTCTAGCATTATCATCTTCTGCAGTGTAAAGTGTGGGAGGTAAAACAAGATCCTGAAAAGGTTGTTTTGTTTTAAGTCAAGCCACTTTGATAGTTTTCTTTAAATTTGTTGAGTGCACCACATCTTATGATTCAATACTGCCATGTAAACTATCATTGTCTGGGTCAGAAAATCCTTAAAATATACTGGGTTGCATTTCCAGGATATTTTTAATGTGGGAACAGGAAATCTACCTCTAGTTGTGATGTACATTTTATTTGACCACATCAGTGATGATATTATGACCTTGCGGGAGAGACAATGGGGAACTGCCATGACTGAGCTTTTTCAATTAAGATAGCTCTCACCATGCTGGAAGCAGAAATGTTTGATCCACTAATTAGACAAACTGGCAGGAAGAGATGTACTGTGAAAATTATGATGCAGAATATTTAGTTTATTCCATCACAGTTGAAGACACATGTCAAATGCAACATGCACGGTGCACTACATGCTTATATTTGCTGCCATTGCCGTTGTTAATTATGATTTCTTCATTTCACTACCAGTGATGAGTATAATATACTGCACACTGACAGCATCAATCAGATGGCAATTTCCACAACCCATGGAAAATAGGAATGATCTCCATAGTGCAGCAGCACTCATCTTTAGCTGAGACTTTTACTTTTTTTCTTTTAGCAAACAATGGGACACTTGGAGAACACAATCTACTGTTCCTCAGATTTTGACAGTGCACCCTGGACTTCCCTTTCAATCAGCTTTCCATCAGATTTTGTCTGTGCCCCCGGAACTAGTCATGGCCACAGATTTATGCCTCTGATGCTTCAGGTTAGTATTATAAGATTCTGCCATTTGTGCAATGAACAGCACATGATTCCCATAATCTGGCATGATTCTGGAAAGGCTCTAGTTCTCATTATATTTACTGGAAATTTCTTATGTCAATAGTGATCCATGATATATGACGTTAGCATGCAGTATTTAGCTTGTGATGTACCCCATTATTTAAGATCATGGTGTGAGTACATGGAGTACATCTCCAATTAAATTTAGCATACTCTTATACCTTGGTATTATCCCATCTTATCTCTTTAATTAAATCTGGGATCTTGTGGCAGAACCTGCAATTATGACAAACAGTGAAATTGTGAGAATAAAGCAGAAACACAGAATATGCGGATAACACTTTTCTGACATGTTGTTCGTACTCAGTCTACTTGCTGGCAGGATGCAGATAATTCTGTCTATGGCTTCATGGATCAAGTGGCCAGCAGCTTTTCACATTTGTGACTAACACTGGTAATTGCTGTTCTAGGAATCTCTGATGGGATTATAATGATAAAGGTGTTTCGATTTTTACCGCCTTTCACAAGCTTGTACTTCAACATTGTAATCTAAGTGAGGCCCAAATGGCCCAATTTGAAGTTGTGTTGTATTGAGCGGACTTGTCATTTGTGTGGGACCAGTTAAATGTTATGTTAGAGGAGACTTCTCTAGTGACTGTGCATAATTTCATGGTTGATACACCCTAGGTGTCCCATTACCATCCATCTCCATATAAGAAACAATGTATTGTTCTCATATAGTATACTGTTCCGAAAATAAAATATATGTCTGGTCTGTTTTTATTCAACAGAATTTAAAGCAATGGAGTGGCACAAGGAATAACAAAATGCTGAGTATGATGCTCTACATGAGGGGTGGAAATGTCTTTGCTGTGAAACCAAGACAGCAGCAAAACATTAAGGTAAACACTCTACCTTTAGTTGGGTGCAGGAATATAGTGGCCCTCATTACAATCTTGGCGGGCGGCAGAGGCCCCCCGCCAAGGTTGAACCGCCGGGCGGCCGTCAATGTGGCCGCACTCCCATGGGGTCGATTTTGAGATCCCCTCTAGCCCGGCGGGCGGAAACCTGGTTTCCACCCGCCGGCCCAGCGGGGATCTCAGACACAACACGGGAGCTGGCTTCCAATGGAGCCGGCGGTGTTGCGGCTGCTCGACAGGTGCAGTTGCACCCGTTGAGCTTTTCACTGTCTGCTATGCTCCCGCCGCGGTCGTAATTCCCCAGGAAGCACCGCCAGCCTGTTGGCGGTGCTTCCTCCAAAACAGCCCTGGCCGTCAAAGACAGTCAGGGTTGTAATGACCCCCATAGTCATAGGCATAGACTATTGATTGCTGCTTACATGAGTTGTGTTCTGACTTTTTAATTGGTTTGTTACTATGGAATGCTTTACAGGTTTTCCTAAGCTAAGCCTCTTTTCTCTGTCTCATAGCTACAAGAGGGTTGAGTCAAGGTTTAAATCATTAAACTGTGTTTTACTCTGAAAGGTTTGTGGCCTTATTCTTTTTCAAATCCCAAATAATAACCCACATTCTTACACTAATTCTTAAGGTGAAGATCTGAACAATATTTTGAGTTGTATTCTCTCCATGTGCATCAAGTAAAAGACTTGCACATTTCTTGTGAGAAAACAAATTCAGATTAATTTTAAACAACAAACTTCCTAGGCACTTTGCCAAAAGGTATTTAAAAACAGTATTATATAGGCCCGTTTCCCAGATAACATTAAGATCAACTTGTTTAAGTGGTTGTGTTAAATAAGACTGCCACACTAAGGTGCAGAAAGTTGCAGATCTTGAGAACTCACCCTAAATTGACCCTGTAAGGGAATCCTGATCCTGACTTACACTCCTGATACCGTACCAGGTACAAAGAAAGCTGACATCCAATGTCACAGACTGCTTTGATAAGTAGGACTCTAGCATTATCATCTTCTGCAGTGTAAAGTGTGGGAGGTAAAACAAGATCCTGAAAAGGTTGTTTTGTTTTAAGTCAAGCCACTTTCATAGTTTTCTTTAAATTTATTGAGTGCACCACATCTTATGATTCAATCCTGCCATGTAAACTATCATTGTCTGGGTCAGAAAATCCTCAAAATATACTGGGTTGCATTTCCAGGATATTTTTAATGTGGGAACAGGAAATCTACCTCTAGTTGTGAGGTTTATTTTATTTTACCACATCAGTGATGATATTATGACCTTGCAGGAGAGACAATGGGGAACTGCCATGACAGAGTTTTTTCAATTAAGATAGCTCTCACCATGCTGGAAGCAGAAATGTTTGATCCACTAATTAGACAAAGTGACAGGAAGAGATGTACTGTGAAAATTATGATGCAGAATATTTAGTTTATTCCATCATAGTTGAAGACACGTGTCAAATGCAACATGCACAGTGCACTACATGCTTATATTTGCTGCCATTGCCGTTGCTAATTATGATTTCTTCATTTCACTACCAGTGATGAGTATAATATACTGCACACTCACAGCATCAATCAGATGCCAATTTCCACAACCCATGGAAAATAGAAATGATCTCCATAGTGCAGCAGCACTCATCTTTAGCTGAGACTTTTACTTTTTTTCTTTTAGCTAACAATGGGACACTTGGAGAACACAATCTACTGTTCCTCAGATTTTGACAGTGCACCCTGGACTTCCCTTTCAATCAGCTTTCCATCAGATTTTGTCTGTGCCTCCGGATCTAGTCATGGCCACAGATTTATGCCTCTGATGCTTCAGGTTAGTATTATAAGATTTTGCCATTTGTGCAATGAACAGCATATGATTTCCATGATCTGGCATGATTCTGGAAAGGCTCTAGTTCTCATTATATTTACTGGAAATTTCTTTAGTCAATAGTGATCCATGATATATGACGTTAGCATGCAGTATTTAGGATCATGGTGGAGTACATCTCCAATTAAATTTAGCATACTCTTATACCTTGGTATTATCCCATCTTATCTCTTTAATTAAATCTGGGATCGTAGTGGCAGAACCTGCAATTATGACAAACAGTGAAATTGTGTGAATTAAGCAGAAACACAGAATATGCAGATCACACTATTCTGACATGTTGTTGGTACTCAGTCGACTCGCTGGCAGGATGCAGATAATTCTGTCTATGGCTTCATGGATCAAGTGGCCAGCAGCTTTTCACATTTGTGACCAACACTGTTAATTGCTGTTCTAGGAATCTCTGATGGGATTATAATGATAAAGGTGTTTAGATTTTTACCGCCTTTCACAAGCTTGTACTTCAACATTGTGATCTAAGTGAGGCCCAAATGGCCCAATTTGAAGTTGTGTAGTATTGAGCGGACTTGTCATTTGTGTGGGACCAGTTAAATGTTATGTTAGAGGAGACTTCTCTAGTGACTGTGCAGAATTTCATGGTTGATACACCCTAGGTGTCCCATTACCATTCATCTCCATATAAGAAACAATGTATTGTTCAGATATAGTATACTGTTCCGAAAATAAAATATATGCCTGGTCTGTTTTCATTCAACAGGATTTAAAGCAATGGAGTGGCACAAGGAACAACGAAATGCTAAGTATGATGCTCTACATGAGGGGTGGAAATGCCTTTGCTGTGAAACCAAGACAGCTGCAAAACACTAAGGTACACACTCTACCTTTAGTTGGGTGCGGGAATATATTGGCCCTCATTACAACCTTGGCGGGCGGCAGAGGCCCCCCGCCAAGGTTGAACCGCTGGGCGGCCGTCAATGTGGCCGCACTCCCGTGGGGTCGATTTTGAGATCCCCGCTGGCCTGGCGTGCGGAAACCTGGTTTCTGCCCGCCGGCCCAGCGGGGATCTCGGACACAACACGGGAGCCGGCTTCGAATGGAGCCGGCGGTGTTGCGGCTGTGCGACGGGTGCAGTTGTACCCGTTGAGCTTTTCACTGTCTGCTATGCTCCTGCCGCGGTCGTAATTCCCCAGGAAGCACCGCCAGCCTGTTGGCGGTGCTTCCTCCAAAACAGCCCTGGCCGTCAAAGACCGTCAGGGTTGTAATGACCCCCATAGTCTTTGACCTCAATGAAATGCTATTTCCATTTTATTTTATTTATTGAACATTAATTTATTAGACCTTACAGTCCAAATAAACATTTGCATGAAAATATCAAACATTTTATGTTACATTTCTATTTCCACAACTTTAAGCTGACATCAGTGAAAAAATCGCACTACTCATCTTTCATTCCTAAATACATTTTAGCCAATCTCTTACAACTTCAGTTTACTATTTCCATTATTCAGTTATTGGCAAATAGATTGAAAAGACTGTCATATTTCTCCTGTGCACCGAGTAGCAGCTGTAACTATCAATTCTTGACCCTGGCACCCCAGGTTACAAAGGGAAATTTGTATTTTTTCGTCTTTGGAGAAATTATGGACCAAATGATATAGGCCCTCACACCTAGCACTCAGGGGAGGGTGGGAGGAAAAAGTGAGTGACACACACACACGCAACATGCAACACCCCCACCCCCACCCCGAACACCATACACACAAGCGGATGCAGTAACATTACATATTCACCCCGCACCCCTCAGGAATAATGCAAGGACAACTACAATAGAATAAAAAGAGTGTAATAAGATAAATATAGTAAGAATACATGAATCAAATAAATAAATATATACATATCCACAAATCAAGGGACACTGCCCAGTCCTCAATGTTCGTGGGCCACAGAGCCACATCACAAAATCCAGGGCCCTACCTCACTCCTGCAACAACATGGAGAGAACACTGCAGGAACATCAGGTCGAAAACAGCCAGGCACCTCAGTGGGACGGGGAATGGGGGAGACCTCAGCCAGAAGATGGTACAACGCCACTGGTCCTGGAGGGGCAACATACCCTGTGCTTGGTCCTGGGGAGTGCAAGGCCACTGTCTCTAGAGAGAGTGACTTGCCCACTGGCTCTGGAAGGGGCAACATGCCCTGTGCTTGGTCCTGAGGAGTGCAAGGCCACAGTCTCTCAAGTGGGTGACTTGCCCACTGGCTCTGGAGGGGGCATTGTGCCCAGTGAGCATCATCCTGGGGAAGATGGGGTGAATGGATGGCTTTTCCACTGGTTCTGGAGGGAGCTACATGCCCTGTGCTTGGTCCTGGGGGGTGCAAGACCACAGACTCTCGAGTCGGTGACTTGCCCACTGGCACTAGAGGTGGCATTGTGCCTAGTGAGCTTCATCCTGGGGAGGATGGGGTGAGTGGATGGCTTCTCCACTGGTTCTGGAGGAGGCATTTTGCCCTGTGATGCAGATCATGGGGAGTGCAAGGTCACAGTCTCTCACCTGGGTGTCATACCCACAGGATTTGCAGGGGCCAGGCCTCACAACAGCCCATGGACACATGACTACACACTGTCTGCCGACAGTGACGGTAGCTCAGTGGTGGCAGTGGTGGTGCTGCTGCTGGAGCTGGCAGTGGTGGGCGAGGCTCCAGCCCATCCCCTGCAGCCTCAGATGGCTGCCAACTGGGGCTGCTGCTGCTGGCGGCGGTGCTGGTGGCGGTGCTTGCATTGGTGGGGGAGGCTCCAGCCCATCCCCTGCAGCCTCGGACGGCTGCCCACTGGGACTGATGCTGCTGGTGGCAGTGCTGGAGGCGGTGCTGGTGGCGGTGCTTGCAGTGGTGGAGGGAGGCTCCAGCCTATCCCCTGCAGCGTTGGACAGCTGCCCACTGGGGCTGCTGCTGCTGGTGGTGGTGCTGGTGGCAGTGCTTGTAGTGGGGGGGGAGGCTCCAGCCCATTCCCAGCAGCCTGGAGGTGTCTGGAGTCGGGGTGCCTGGACTTCTTGATTTCACACCATAACACACTTCCAAGGGCCCAGGAACTGCATTGAGACGTTTTGGCAAATCAGGGTCCTCAGCAGGAGGACCCAGGTGTTGCAAGTGAAGTCTTTGATGTCCCTGAGGCTTCTTGACAGGAGGCAAGGTCAGTCCAAGTCCTTGGAGATACTTCACAAGCAGGATTTCAGAAAGCAAAGTCCTGTCCTTTCCCTCTTGAGGCAGCAGCAGCAGCAGCCGGCCAGCACATCAAAGCAACAGGCGGAGTGTCAGATCCTCAGAAAGCATCAAGCTCTTCTCTTTGAGAGAGATTCCTCTTTTTCCAGACGCAATCTGCCAACCTGGGGTTTTGGGTCCACTACTTATACTTTTTTCTGTCTTTGAAGTAGGCAAACTTCAAAGAAAAGTCTCTGTTGTTCACAAGATCCTGACTTGCCCAAGCCTGGCCCCACACACATTCCAGGAGGTTGGAGCCTGCATTGTGTGAGGACAGGCACAACCCTTTCAGGGGCAGGTCTCAGCTCCTTCCTCCCCACTCTAGCCCAGGAACACTCATCAGGAAGACACACCTCAGGTCCCTTTGTGTCACTGTCTAGAGTGAATTCACAAATAGCCCAACTGTCAGTCTGGCCCAGACGTGGATTACACGGGCAGGTATAGGCATAGAATGGTTAAGCAAGAAAATGCCCACTTTCTAAAAGTGGTGTTTTCAAACAGACAATCTAAAAACCAACTCTACCAAAGATGTATTTTTAAACTGTGAGTTCAGAAACACCAAACTCCAAATCTCCATCTGCTCCCAATGACAAACTGCACTTAAAATACATTTAAAGGCAGTTCCAATGTTAACCTGTGGGAAAGATAGGCCTTGAAATAGCAGAAACTGAATTTGGCAGTATTTCACTATCAGGACATGTAAAACACACCAGTACATATCTGAACTTTTAAATACACTGTGTCTTGCACATGGGACTGACTAGGGCCTACCTCAGGGGTGACGAACATGGAGTATTAAGTGCAGTTTGGGCTTGGCAAGTGGGTAAACTTGTCAGGTCGAATTGGCAGTTCAAGACGGCACATACAGACACTGCAATGGCAGAGACATATTTACAGCACTACTCATATAGATGGTACAATCAGTGCTACAGGCCCACTAGTAGCATCAGAGTTACAGGCCCAGAGCACCCATAGGGCACTTTACTAGTGACTTACCAGAAAATCATGGATAACCAACTACCAACATCTTCTAGACAGAGAGCACATGCACTTTAACACTGGTTAGCAGTGGTAAAGTGCCCAGCGTATCAAAACAAGCAAAAACGAATTACAGCAATGGGTGTGAAAAGAAGAGGTCAAAGCAAAAAGTACAGGGAAACCACACCAAGAGCAGCCAGTTCTAACACCGTCTGTTGGTGGAACTCGGCAGCATCACACATAGGTATTATGTAACTCAGCTCAATTCTGTGGAGTCAAATTCTGCGACTTCTGCCCGACCCTATTGTCCTGTCAAATAATTGCCTTTATGAAAAAAGGAATATTTATATATATGAGTCGTAGCAGTGTGCAAGAGAAGATTTGCCTGAAATTCTGAAAACTTTAGGCTTTGAACATTTTTGGCCTACCCAGACTTACAAATTTTCAAGGAGACCTTGCAGCAAAAGTGGCCATCTTCAAAGGATTTTTTGAGATACAGCTCCAGGCGTTACCTGCTGAAGAAATTTGAGCTCCCTGAAAAAGCTAAATCCCATGGTACAATTATTAAGCAGACAAAGCTGCAAAAGTTATCATCCTAGAAATAAAACTTAGAATATGTGTTAAATACCTACTATTATGAGTTGCCAAAAGGAAAATGATGCATAACATGCAGAATCAGGTTTTAACACACCAAATTCTGTATTTTATGCCTCTTCCATAGGCCTTTTTACCTGATAAATTTTGACAGGCTGATCTGCAAGGGTGTTTTAGGAATCACACAACTCATAATTCCAATCCCTATGCATGTTTGCACTGGGATTTAACACACCAAATTCTTCATATTTTGCCTTTTCCAGGCCTTTTCCCTTGATCATTTTCAGCAAGTTGATCTGCAAGGTTGTGGTAATTATCCTACAACTCATAATTCCAATCCCTGTGCAAATGTGTTTGCACTGGGATAGGAATTTAGCCTGTAACTCAACATGAGAGCCCAAGTCAGAAGGTGACATCTTTGACCAGGATGACCTGCTTTACTACACACAAACCGTGCTCCATCATGGTTGGCCTGGAATCATGCCGATATCCTGATCTACTGTGAACTGTGACTATTGATTGGTGCTTGCATGAGTTGTGTTCTGACTTTTTAATTGGTTTGTTACTATGGAAGGCTTTACAGGTTTTCCTAAGCTAAGCCTCTATTCTCTGTCTCATAGCTACAAGAGGGTTGAGTCAAGGTTTAAATCATTAAACTGTGTTTTACTCTGAAAGGTTTGTGGCCTTATTCTTTTTCAAATCCCAAATAATAACCCACATTCTTACATTAATTCTTAAGGGGAAGATCTGAACAATATTTTGAGTTGTATTCTCTCCATGTGCATCAAGTAAAAGACTTGCACATTTCTTGAGAGAAAACAAATTCAGATTAATTTTAAACAACAAACTTCCTAGGCACATTGCCAAAAGGTATTTAAAAACAGTATTATATAGGCCCGTTTCCCAGATAACATTAAGATCAACTTGTTTAAGTGGTTGTGTTAAATAAGAATGCCACACTAAGGTGCAGAAAGTTGAAGATCTTGAGAACTCACCCTAAATTGACCCTGTCAGGGAATCCTGATCCTGACCTTCACTCCTGATCCCGTACCAGGTACAAAGAAAGCTGACATCCAATGTCACAGACTGCTTTGATAAGTAGGTCTCTAGCATTATCATCTTCTGCAGTGTAAAGTGTGGGAGGTAAAACAAGATCCTGAAAAGGTTGTTTTGTTTTAAGTCAAGCCACTTTCATAGTTTTCTTTAAATTTATTGAGTGCACCACATCTTATGATTCAATCCTGCCATGTAAACTATCATTGTCTGGGTCAGAAAATCCTCAAAATATACTGGGTTGCATTTCCAGGATATTTTTAATGTGGGAACAGGAAATCTACCTCTAGTTGTGAGGTACATTTTATTTTACCACATCAGTGATGATATTATGACCTTGCAGGAGAGACAATGGGGAACTGCCATGACAGAGCTTTTTCAATTAAGATAGCTCTCACCATGCTGGAAGCAGAAATGTTTGATCCACTAATTAGACAAACTGGCAGGAAGAGATGTACTGTGAAAATTATGATGCAGAATATTTAGTTTATTCCATCATAGTTGAAGACATGTGTCAAATGCAACATGCACAGTGCACTACATGCTTATATTTGCTGCCATTGCCGTTGCTAATTATGATTTCTTCATTTCACTACCAGTGATGAGTATAATATACTGCACACTGACAGCATCAATCAGATGCCAATTTCCACAACCCATGGAAAATAGAAATGATCTCCATAGTGCAGCAGCACTCATCTTTAGCTGAGACTTTTACTTTTTTTCTTTTAGCTAACAATGGGACACTTGGAGAACACAATCTACTGTTCCTCCGATTTTGACAGTGCACCCTGGACTTCCCTTTCAATCAGCTTTCCATCAGATTTTGTCTGTGCCTCCGGATCTATTCATGGCCACAGATTTATGCCTCTGATGCTTCAGGTTAGTATTATAAGATTCTGCCATTTGTGCAATGAACAGCATATGATTCCCATAATCTGGCATGATTCTGGAAAGGCTCTAGTTCTCATTATATTTACTGGAAATTTCTTATGTCAATAGTGATCCATGATATATGACGTTAGCATGCAGTATTTAGCTTGTGATGTCCCCCATTATTTAGGATCATGGTGTGAGTACATGGAGTACATCTCCAATTAAATTTAGCATACTCTTATACCTTGGTATTATCCCATCTTATCTCTTTAATTAAATCTGGGATCTTGTGGCAGAACCTGCAATTATGACAAACAGTGAAATTGTGTGAATTAAGCAGAAACACAGAATATTCAGATCACACTTTTCTGACATGTTGTTGGTAGTCAGTCTACTCGCTGGCAGGATGCAGATAATTCTGTCTATGGCTTCATGGATCAAGTGGCCAGCAGCTTTTCACATTTGTGACCAACACTGTTAATTGCTGTTCTAGGAATCTCTGATGGGATTATAATGATAAAGGTGTTTAGATTTTTACCGCCTTTCACAAGCTTGTACTTCAACATTGTGATCTAAGTGAGGCCCAAATGGCCCAATTTGAAGTTGTGTAGCATTGAGCGGACTTGTCATTTGTGTGGGACCAGTTAAATGTTATGTTAGAGGAGACTTCTCTAGTGACTGTGCAGAATTTCATGGTTGATACACCCTAGGTGTCCCATTACCATTCATCTCCATATAAGAAACAATGTATTGTTTTGATATAGTATACTGTTCCGAAAATAAAATATATGCCTGGTCTGTTTTCATTCAACAGGATTTAAAGCAATGGAGTGGCACAAGGAACAACGAAATGCTGAGTATGATGCTCTACATGAGGGGTGGAAATGCCTTTGCTGTGAAACCAAGACAGCAGCAAAATACGAAGGTACACACTCTACCTTTAGTTGGGTGCGGGAATATATTGGCCCTCATTACAACCTTGGCGGGCGGCAGAGGCCCCCCGCCAAGGTTGAACCGCTGGGCGGCCGTCAATGTGGCCGCACTCCTGTGGGGTCGATTTTGAGATCCCCGCTGGCCCGGCGTGCGGAAACCTGGTTTCTGCCCGCCGGCCCAGCGGGGATCTCGGACACAACACGGGAGCCGGCTTCGAATGGAGCCGGCGGTGTTGCGGCTGTGCGACGGGTGCAGTTGCACCCGTTGAGCTTTTCACTGTCTGCTATGCTCCTGCCGCGGTCGTAATTCCCCAGGAAGCACCGCCAGCCTGTTGGCGGTGCCTCCTCCAAAACAGCCCTGGCCGTCAAAGACCGTCAGGGTTGTAATGACCCCCATAGTCTTTGACCTCAATGAAATGCTATTTCCATTTTATTTTATTTATTGAACATTAATTTATTAGACCTTACAGTCCAAATAAACATTTCCATGAAAATGTCAAACATTTTATGTTACATTTCTATTTCCACAACTTTAAGCTGATATCAGTGAAAAAATCGCACTACTCATCTTATATTCCTAAATACATTTTAGCCAATCTCTTACAACTTCAGTTTACTATTTCCATTATTCAGTTATTGGCAAATAGATTGAAAAGACTGTCATATTTCTCCTGTGCACTGAGTAGCAGCTGTAACTATCAATTCTTGACCCTGGCACCCCAGGTTACAAAGGGAAATTTGTATTTTTTCGTCTTTGGAGAAATTATGGACCAAATTATATAGGCCCTCACACCTAGCACACAGGGGAGGGTGGGAGGAAAAAGTGAGTGACACACACACATGCAACATGCAACACCCCCACCCCGAACACCATACACACAAGCAGATGCAGTAACATTACATATTCACCCCGTACCCCTCAGGAATAATGCAAGGACAACTACAATAGAATAAAAAGAGTGTAATAAGATAAATATAGTAAGAATACATGAATCAAATAAATAAATATATACATATCCACAAATCAAGGGACACTGCCCAGTCCTCAATGTTCGTGGGCCACAGAGCCACATCACAAAATCCAGGGCCCTACCTCACTCCTGCAACAACATGGAGAGAACACTGCAGGGACATCAGGTCGAAAACAGCCAGGCACCTCAGTGGGACGGGGAATGGGGGAGACCTCAGCCAGAAGATGGTACAACGCCACTGGTCCTGGAGGGGCAACATACCCTGTGCTTGGTCCTGGGGAGTGCAAGGCCACTGTCTCTAGAGAGAGTGACTTGCCCACTGGCTCTGGAAGGGGCAACATGCCCTGTGCTTGGTCCTGAGGAGTGCAAGGCCACAGTCTCTCAAGTGGGTGACTTGCCCACTGGCTCTGGAGGGGGCATTGTGCCCAGTGAGCATCATCCTGGGGAAGATGGGGTGAATGGATGGCTTTTCCACTGGTTCTGGAGGGAGCTACATGCCCTGTGCTTGGTCCTGGGGGGTGCAAGACCACAGACTCTCGAGTCGGTGACTTGCCCACTGGCACTAGAGGTGGCATTGTGCCCAGTGAGCTTCATCCTGGGGAGGATGGGGTGAGTGGATGGCTTCTCCACTGGTTCTGGAGGAGGCATTTTGCCCTGTGATGCAGATCATGGGGAGTGCAAGGTCACAGTCTCTCACCTGGGTGTCATACCCACAGGATTTGCAGGGGCCAGGCCTCACAAGTGCCCATGGACACATGACTACACACTGTCCGCCGACGGTGACAGTAGCTCAGTGGTGGCAGTGGTGGTGCTGCTGCTGGAGCTGGCAGTGGTGGGGGAGGCTCCAGCCCATCCCCTGCACCCTCGGATGGCTGCCCACTGGGGCTGCTGCTGCTGGCGGTGGTGCTGGTGGCGGTGCTTGCAGTGGTGGGGGAGGCTCCAGCCCATCCCCTGCAGCCTCGGACGGCTGCTCACTGGGACTGATGCTGCTGGTGGCAGTGCTGGAGGCGGTGCTGGTGGCGGTGCTTGCAGTGGTGGAGGGAGGCTCCAGCCGATCCCCTGCAGCGTCGGACAGCTGCCCACTGGGGCTACTGCTGCTGGTGGTGGTGCTGGTGGCAGTGCTTGTAGTGGGGGGGGAGGCTCCAGCCCATTCCCAGCAGCCTGGAGGTGTCTGGAGTCGGGGTGCCTGGACTTCTTGATTTCACACCATAACACACTTCCAAGGGCCCAGGAACTGCATTGAGATGTTTTGGCAAATCAGGGTCCTCAGCAGGAGGACCCAGGTGTTGCAAGTGAAGTCTTTGATGTCCCTGAGGCTTCTTGACAGGAGGCAAGGTCAGTCCAAGTCCTTGGAGATACTTCACAAGCAGGATTTCAGAAAGCAAAGTCCTGTCCTTTCCCTCTTGAGGCAGCAGCAGCCGGCCAGCACATCAAAGCAACAGGCGGAGTGTCAGATCCTCAGAAAGCATCAAGCTCTTCTCTTTGAGAGAGATTCCTTTTTTTCCAGACGCAATCTGCCAACCTGGGGTTTTGGGTCCACTACTTATACTTTTTTCTGTCTTTGAAGTAGGCAAACCTCAAAGAAAAGTCTCTGTTGTTCACAAGATCCTGACTTGCCCAAGCCTGGCCCCACACACACTCCAGGAGGTTGGAGCCTGCATTGTGTGAGGACAGGCACAACCCTTTCAGGGGCAGGTCTCAGCTCCTTCCTCCCCACTCTAGCCCAGGAACACTCATCAGGAAGACACACCTCAGGTCCCTTTGTGTCACTGTCTAGAGTGAATTCACAAATAGCCCAACTGTCAGTCTGGCCCAGACGTGGATTACACGGGCAGGTATAGGCATAGAATGGTTAAGCAAGAAAATGCCCACTTTCTAAAAGTGGTGTTTTCAAACAGACAATCTAAAAACCAACTCTACCAAAGATGTATTTTTAAACTGTGAGTTCAGAAACACCAAACTCCAAATCTCCATCTGCTCCCAATGACAAACTGCACTTAAAATACATTTAAAGGCAGTTCCAATGTTAACCTGTGGGAAAGATAGGCCTTGAAATAACAGAAACTGAATTTGGCAGTATTTCACTATCAGGACATGTAAAACACACCAGTACATATCTGAACTTTTAAATACACTGTGTCTTGCACATGGGACTGACTAGGGCCTACCTCAGGGGTGACTAACATGGAGTATTAAGTACAGTTTGGGCTTGGCAAGTGGGTAAACTTGCCAGGTCGAATTGGCAGTTCAAGACGGCACATACAGACACTGCAATGGCAGAGACATATTTACAGCCCTACTCATATAGATGGTACAATCAGTGCTACAGGCCCACTAGTAGCATCAGAGTTACAGGCCCAGAGCACCCATAGGGCACTTTACTAGTGACTTACCAGAAAATCATGGATAACCAACTACCAACATCTTCTAGACAGAGAGCACTTGCACTTTAACACTGGTTAGCAGTGGTAAAGTGCCCAGCGTATCAAAACCAGCAAAAACGAATTACAGCAATGGGTGTGAAAAGAGGAGGTCAAAGCAAAAAGTACAGGGAAACCACACCAAGAGCAGCCAGTTCTAACACCGTCTGTTGGTGGAACTCGGCAGCATCACACATAGGTATTATGTAACTCAGCTAAATTCTGTGGAGTCAAATTCTGCGACTTCTGCCCGACCCTATTGTCCTGTCAAATAATTGCCTTTATGAAAAAAGGAATATTTATATACATGAGTCGTAGCAGTGTGCAAGAGAAGATTCGCCTGAAATTCTGAAAACTTTAGGCTTTGAACATTTTTGGCCTACCCAGACTTACACATTTTCAAGGAGACCTTGCAGCAAAAGTGGCCATCTTCAAAGGATTTTTTGTGATACAGCTCCAGGCGTTACCTGCTGAAGAAATTTGAGCTCCCTGAAAAAGCTAAATCCCATGGTACAATTATTAAGCAGACAAAGCTGCAAAAGTTATCATCCTAGAAATAAAACTTAGAATATGTGTTAAATACCTACTATTATGAGTTGCCAAAAGGAAAATGATGCATAACATGCAGAATCAGGTTTTAACACACCAAATTCTGTATTTTATGCCTCTTCCATAGGCCTTTTTACCTGATAAATTTTGACAGGCTGATCTGCAAGGGTGTTTTAGGAATCACACAACTCATAATTCCAATCCCTATGCATGTTTGCACTGGGATTTAACACACCAAATTCTTCATATTTTGCCTTTTCCAGGCCTTTTCCCTTGATCATTTTCAGCAAGTTGATCTGCAAGGTTGTGGTAATTATCCTACAACTCATAATTCCAATCCCTGTGCAAATGTGTTTGCACTGGGATAGGAATTTAGCCTGTAACTCAACATGAGAGCCCAAGTCAGAAGGTGACATCTTTGACCAGGATGACCTGCTTTACTACACACAAACCGTGCTCCATCATGGTTGGCCTGGAATCATGCCGATATCCTGATCTACTGTGAACTGTGACTATTGATTGGTGCTTGCATGAGTTGTGTTCTGACTTTTTAATTGGTTTGTTACTATGGAAGGCTTTACAGGTTTTCCTAAGCTAAGCCTCTTTTCTCTGTCTCATAGCTACAAGAGGGTTGAGTCAAGGTTTAAATCATTAAACTGTGTTTTACTCTGAAAGGTTTGTGGCCTTATTCTTTTTCAAATCCCAAATAATAACCCACATTCTTACATTATTTCTTAAGGGGAAGATCTGAACAATATTTTGAGTTGTATTCTCTCCATGTGCATCAAGTAAAAGACTTGCACATTTCTTGTGAGAAAACAAATTCAGATTAATTTTAAACAACAAACTTCCTAGGCACTTTGCCAAAAGGTATTGAAAAACAGTATTATATAGGCCCGTTTCCCAGATAATATTAAGATCAACTTGTTTAAGTGGTTGTGTTAAATAGGAATGCCATACTAAGGTGCAGAAAGTTGAAGATATTGAGAACTCACCCTAAATTGACCCTGTCAGGGAATCCTGATCCCGACCTACACTCCTGATACCGTACCAGGTACAAAGAAAGCTGACATCCAATGTCACAGACTGCTTTGATAAGTAGGACTCTAGCATTATCATCTTCTGCAGTGTAAAGTGTGGGAGGTAAAACAAGATCCTGAAAAGGTTGTTTTGTTTTAAGTCAAGCCACTTTGATAGTTTTATTTTAATTTATTGAGTGCACCACATCTTATGATTCAATCCTGCCATGTAAACTATCATTGTCTGGGTCAGAAAATCCTCAAAATATACTGGGTTGCATTTCCAGGATATTATTAATGTGGGAACAGGAAATCTAACTCTAGTTGTGAGGTTCATTTTATTTTACCACATCAGTGATGATATTATGACCTTGCGGGAGAGACAATGGGGAACTGCCATGACAGAGCTTTTTCAATTAAGATAGCTCTCACCATGCTGGAAGCAGAAATGTTTGATCCACTAATTAGACAAACTGGCAGGAAGAGATGTACTGTGAAAATTATGATGCAGAATATTTAGTTTATTCCATCATTCCATCACAGTTGAAGACACATGTCAAATGCAACATGCACGGTGCACTTCATGCTTATATTTTCTGCCATTGCCGTTGCTAATTGTGATTTCTTCTTTTCACTACCAGTGATGAGTATAATATACTGCACACTGACAGCATCAATCAGATGCCAATTTCCACAACCCATGGGAAATAGAAATGATCTCCATAGTGCAGCAGCGCTCATCTTTAGCTGAGACTTTTACTTTTTTTCTTTTAGCAAACAATGGGACACTTGGAGAACACAATCTACTGTTCCTCAGATTTTGACAGTGCACCCTGGACTTCCCTTTCAATCAGCTTTCCATCAGATTTTGTCTGTGCCCCCGGAACTAGTCATGGCCACAGATTTATGCCTCTGATGCTTCAGGTTAGTATTATAATGTTCTGCCATTTGTGCAATGAACAGCACATGATTCCCTTGGTCTGGCATGATTCTGGAAAGGCTCTAGTTCTCATTATATTTACTGTAAATTTCACATGTCAATAGAGATCCATGATATATGACGTTAGCATGCAGTATTTAGCTTGTGATGTACCCCATTATTTAGGATCATGGTGTGAGTACATGGAGTACATCTCCAATTCAATTTAGCATACTCTTATACCTTGGTATTATCCCATCTTATCTCTTTAATTAAATCTGGGATCTTGTGGCAGAACCTGCAATTATGACAAACAGTGAAATTGTGTGAATAAAGCCGAAACACAGAATATGCGGATCACACTTTTCTGACATGTTGTTGGTACTCAGTCTACATGCAGGCAGGATGCAGATAATTCTGTCTATGGCTTCATGGATCACGTTGCCAGCAGCTTTTCACATTTGTGACCAACACTGGTAATTGCTGTTCTTGGAATCTCTGATGGGATTATAATGATAAAGGTGTTTAGATTTTTACCGCCTTTCACAAGCTTGTACTTCAACATTGTGATCTAAGTGAGGCCCAAATGGCCCAATTTGAAGTTGTGTAGTATTGAGCGGACTTGCCATTGCCTCTGCTGCTCCGCCAGATGATGCTAATGCACATAAGGACAGGGTGACAAAACAAATAAGGAGGTGAAGAAACAAAGGATAGACTTGGTCAATGGCTGCACCAACACCACCATTGGCGTACACAACACACTCACACACAGAGAACAGCCCTAAGCATCAGGCAATGCACTACCAGTCACAATACTAGTCACCAGCCCATGGATGGGAACATCTAAAGCAAATTCCAGCATACCTGAGACCCACACACCCCTGCCCTGTAGTGGATGCCTACTAGCTTGGTTGGAGGACTTTCACATCAGAATCTTGCCCAACATGGGACCTACTCTGCAATGCCAGACCTGGCCTAGGGGCACCCACTTTCCCCAGTAACACAAGCCATGGTCGGTTCCAGACACAGGCCACAGCAGAACATGTAGTGTAGGTCCTCTCCTGTTGAAGGGCAGGTAGCAAGTGAGTACACAGATAGAAAATGGCAGTCACGTCTGTGGCGGTGCGTACCGTCACCGCCGGCGTACATCACCACTGTACCCCATAGGGCCCAATGATAACCAATGAGGAGGTGCACGTCGGTTCTCGACTGCCTCCCGCAATGACACACAACATCAGCGGAATTACCTAATTTCCACCTGTCCGTCCATACAGTAGAGGCGGACGCCATTTCAGGGGGGGTGCAGGCCATGGATCCTAACTGCGTCACAGTACACAAATGCACTATTTCGACATCTCCAACAAAATAATGTTACAATCACTGTAGTGTTAGGACTGTAGAAATAATGACCATCTGCTCACTCTTTAGATTGCAACCGCTGCAGATGAATAGGAGATGGAGACATCCCCATGTGTACAGACCCCTGGTGGACTTGGCAAGAATGGAGGACAGGCACATTATCATCACCTATAGACTTGGCAGGGCCACAATCACAGAGCTGTGTGCCCAATTGGAGCCTGACCTAATATCTGCTATCCGTCACCCCACCGGGATCCCCCCTCTTGTGCAAGTCCTATCAGTGCTCCATTTTCTGGCTCTTTCCAAGTGACAGTGGGCTTGGCAGCAGGAATGTCACAGCCAATGTTCTCAATAGTGCTGACCAGAGTGTTGTCTTCCCTGATTAAACACAAGTGCAGCTACATCGTTTTCCCCCAGGTGGAGGATTTGGCCATAGTGAAAGCTGACTTCTATGCAATGGGACATATCACCAACATCATTGGGGCAATCGATGGAACACATATTGCATTTGTTCCCCCCCCCCTTGGAGAAATGAATAGGTGGTCAGAAATTGAAAGAGTTTTCACTCCATGAATGTCCAGATGGTGTGCCTGGCGGATCAGTACATTTCCGACGTCAATGCAAAATATCCTGTGTCTGTGCATGATGCCTTTATCCTGAGGACTAGCAGCATCCCAAATGTGATGTGCTAACTCCAGAGACACAGGGTGTGGCTAATAGGTGAGCCCTGGTTCCCACCCAGTGGATGTTGTTGTATGGGTATGGTGTGGGCCCTAAGGGTGAGTGTGTGGCTAACAGTTGTCCCTCGATATTTGCAGGTGACTCTGGTTATCCCAAACTCTCATGGCTACTGACCCCTGTGAGGAATGCCAGGACAAGGGCAGAGGAACGTTACAATGAGACACATGGGCGAACAAGAAGGATTATAGAGAGGACCTTTGGCCTCCAGGTTTTATTGCCTCCATCTAACAGATGGATCCCTGTGCTACTCACCCAAGAAGGTCTGCCAGATCATCGTGGCATGCTGTATGTTGCACAACCTTGTCTTGTATCGCCAGGTGCCTTTTCTGCAGGAGAAGGAGGCTGGAGATGGCCGTGTGGCAGCAGCGGATCCTGTGGACAGTGAAGATGAGGAGGCAGAGCATGAGGATGAGGACAACAGAAGTGCAATTATTCATCAATACTTTCAATGAGACATAAGTAAGACAGTGTTAATACACACATAATTGACAATTTGATGTGTGACATTGTTACTGGCAGGCTGTGTATTCCTACTTCTATGCACACTCACTGTACCCTTTAGCACCCCTTTTTGCAGATGTTGGTTCCCCACTATTGCTCCTGGTGTGTTCAGTGCAGCCAACTACAGGTCTTTCCAATGTAAAAATTACTGTACAGTTGAATTGCAATGTTTGAACCTGGTTAAACAAATACATTTTGAAAACATTTGACATACATCATAATTGTATTTTCCCAAAGTGTGTTAATTGCAGTGCTCTGAAGAAGAGGGGGTAGTGCAATGGGCTGGGGTGATGATGGAGGAAAGTCCAGGTTAGAGTCTAGTCTATTTGTATCACAGGTGCATTGTCCAAGGGGACATAGGAAGGGGAGCAATGGCAGTTCAAGGTGGACAGCTTGACAGAGTGGGACACAAGGGTTACAATCAGGAAAGTCTTATTTCCTAGTGGGGGTCTTGGCAATAGTCTCTGGCTTCTGCATGGATCGCAAGGAACGTTTGCAAGGTGGTTCTCCTTCTGCAGGGGGAGGGGCACTGCTGGCCTGTTGGTCCTGTGGCGGGGCCTCCTGTCCACTAGCACTAGCGGAGGTGGAGGGCTGTTCAGTGGTTTGGCTAGTGTCAGGTGCCCGGTGGTGTGTCACTGCCTCCGTTATACTGTTGGCCATGTCTGCCAGCACCCCTGCAATGGAGACCAGGGTGGTGTTGATGGCCTTCAAGTCCTCCCTGATCCCCAGGTACTGTCCCTCCTGCAGCCGCATGCTCTCCTGCAACTTGTCTAGAATCTCTCCCAGTGTATCCTGGGAATGTTGGTATGCTCCCAGGATCGCAGTGAGTGCCTCCTGGAGGGTCCGTTCCCTGGGCCTGTCCTCCCCCGTCACACAGCAGTCCTCCCAGCTTCCCTGTTGTCCTATGCCTCTGTGCCCTGAACTGTGTGCACACTGCTGCAAACTCCACCTACCTGATTATCCTGTGTTTGTGGGGGGGCCTGGGGTCCCTGTAGTGGTGGACACACTGCTGATTGACTTGCCCTGGGGACAGAGGTATGGGCCTGCTGGGTGGGTGTTGTGGTGGTGTTTTCTGTGGGGGGAGGCTCAGTGGGGGTGTGAGAGTGTGCCTGGGTAACCGACTGTCTGGAGGTCCCTGATGGGCCAGGTTGGTCATCCAGTTCAAGGCAACCAGAGCTGCTGTCATCACTGTGGGCCTCTTCTGGGGGGGGGGGGGACTGGATGTTGCTGGCACCTTTTCAATGGTGTCATTGGCTGGGTTACCTGTGGGAATGTAAATGCAGTGTTATTGTTTCTGTGTGTGACATATTGTGCATGGGTTTCTTGCCCTCTATGCTTGTTATTGCCCTGGCTGCTTTGCCTTGTGTGAGTTGTTATTTGGTGGGCTAGGTGATTCTCTCTAGTGTGCATGCTGTGGTGATAGGTGTCCATGCAGGTCTGTGAGGGGTGTCCCTGCAATGGTGTTGCATGCAGGGTTTGGCACTGGGATGAGTTGGTTGTGATGGTGGGGTGTGTTGGTGGAGTGATGGGATCGAGGGTGAGGGTTGGGCTATGTGAGGGCAGGCAGGTAGGGGGGTGATAGTAATAGAGTTGACTTACCAGAGTCCAGTCCCCCTCCTACCTTGGCCAGGCCCTCAGGATGCATGATTGCCAAGACTTGCTCCTCCTATGTTGTTAGTTGTAGGGGAGGAGGCGGGGGTCCACCGCCAGACCTCTGTACTGCGACCTGGTGTCTTGCTGCAATGGAACGCACCTTCCCCCGTAGGTCATTCCACCTCTTCCTGATATCATCCCTTGTTCTCTGGTGCTCTCCCATGGCGTTGACCCTGTCCACGATCCTCTGCCATAGCTCCATCTTCCTAGCAACGGATATCTGCTGCACCTGTGATCCAAATAGCTGTGGCTCTGCCCAGATGATTTCCTCCACCATGACCCTTAGCTCCTCCTCAGAGAACCTGGGGTGTTGTGGTGGTGGCATGGGTGTGGTGTGAGTGGTGTGGGTGAGGGTGTGTAGGTTGATGGGTTGTGGTGTGTGTTGTGAGGTGTGTGGGTGGTTTATAGGTGATGGTGGTATGTGGCTCTGGTTGTGTGGGTGCTCTTGCTGTCTCTCTCTCTGTTGGCAATGGTTTGTAGTCGTAAAGGGTTGTGGGTAATGTGGGTGTGTGTTGTACAGGGGTGTGGGTGTGTGGGTGTGGTGTGTGTATGGGTGTCAGGTGTGTGTAGTTTGAATTTTCCAATGTGATGTTGTTTTGTATGTTTGTGTGTATTTTGAGCACAGCAGTATGTACCGCCAATGGTTTACTGCCATTGAATGCCCACTGCAGTGATTCGTGGGTCATAATGTGGGCGTTGTTCTGTTGGCGTAACGGTGTGGGTTTGGATACCGCCAGTTTATCACTGACCTTTGGGCTGGCAGACTTGTGTGTGTGGCTATATAATGACAGATTGGTATGTGTGTGTCATAATATAGTTGGTGGATATCCGCGGTGGCGGCGTTAGGTTGGCGGCAGTCAGCATGGCGGCAAGTGGAATTTACCGCCAATGTCATAATGACCCACCTAGTGTGACTGCTGCAAAGGTATTGCTACATTGCAGAAAGATGCATATATGTATGAAGAATTATGTGCAACCTTATGATTACGCATTATTTATTTGGGGATTTGCTCCATTTCTCAGTGCTGATTATCGTTAAAGATAAGCTCATGTTTCAGGATAATTGTCCATTATCAGTAGAGAGTAATGCATACAGTTAGAGGTGCTGAAAATGCTGCTCAGCAGCCTTTTCAGTCATTGTGCTACTCCTTTTTGACACAGGTGCATCATTCAGTGCTCATCAGCTCAACCAGTTCCAGGGAGTCTTAACATACAAAAACAGGGTAGCAGCACATTGCCTTGACATCTCAGCACACAGTTCACTCAGGTACATTCTGCTAAATGTAGTGCATGGTACCATTTATTTCAATTAAACAATCTTTCTTTTCTGCCATATTTCTGGAACAAGTGCTAAGTATCTCTAGACATAAGCTCATGTTTCAAGGTAATTATCCTTCATCAGTAGAGACTACAGTTGGAAGTGTTGGAAATTATGTTCAACAGCCTTTTCAGGTCACAGTACCACTCCTTTATCACAGGTGAATCATTTGGAGCTCATCAGCTCAACCAGCACAAGGGAGCCTTATCAAACAAAAAAACATGGTGGGACCACACTGCCTTGACATCTTAGCGTCCAGTTTACTCTGATGCATTCTGGAATATGCAGTGCATGGTAACACTTACTTCCATTAAACAATCTTCTGTTTTAACCATGACAGCTGACTTGTATATTTTAACAAACCACTTAATTACTTTATATCACTCCAATCAAACAATTGAACTTCCCAAAGAAGCAACTGTTTATGCCCAGACCTAAGAAATTAGAGCTTTAAAGACATTCTAAAATTATTACAAACTATTGGAAACCACAGAGAACATGTATAAGAGTATATTTCATGTAGCTGCAAAATTTGCAACCAACCTGCTGAAGGACGATCTCCATGATTGCCGACTCTCTCTTAGCAAAAAAGAACCTTATCTCAAATAATGTAATTCTTGTGTGTGAGAAAGTGACTCTTTTTGCATAGTCAGCCCAATCTTTTGTTGAATGCTAAGGTTTTTTTTATATTCTGCACAGCAGAGCATTCTGCCTAGTCACATTATGTGTTGTGACCTTTAACACATGGTAAAGTTGGCTAACTCTTAACTGGACTATTTAACTTTCAAATAAGGCCATAGTATATGGTGCAAGAATCACTTTAACCCCTTCGCTGCCAGGCCTTTTCCCCCTCCTGTGCCAGGCCTTTTTTTGCCTATTTGGGGCAGTTCGCGCTTAGGCCCTCATAACTTTTTGTCCACATAAGCTAACCAAGCCAAATTTGCGTCCTTTTTTTCCAACATCCTAGGGATTCTAGAGGTACCCAGACTTTGTGGGTTCCCTTGAAGGAGGCCAAGAAATTGGCTAAAATACAGTGAAAATTTCGTTTTTTTTTTTAAAAAATGGAAAAAGTGGCTGCAGAAGAAGGCTTGTGGATTTCCCCCTGAAAATGGCATCAACAAAGGGTTTGTAGTGCTAAACTCAGCAGCTTCCTAGCTTTCAGGAACAGGCAGACTTGAATCAGAAAACCCAATTTTTCAACACAATTTTGGCATTTTACTGGGGCATACCCCATTTTTGCAATTTTTTGTGCTTTCAGCCTCCTTCCAGTCAGTGACAGGAATGGGCATGAAACCAATGCTGGATCCCAGAAACCTAACCATTTCTGAAAAGTAGAGAAAATTCTGAATTCAGCAAGGCGTCATTTGTGTAGATCCTACAAGGGTTTCCTACAGAAAATAACAGCTGAAAGAGAAAAATATTGAAATTGAGGTGAAAAAAACATCAATTTTTCTCTACGTTTTACTCTGTAACTTTTCCCTGCAATGTCAGATTATGGAAAGCAATATACCGTTACGTCTGGTGGACTCCTCTGGTTGCGGGGATATATAGGGCTTGTAGGTTCATCAAGAACCCGAGGAACCCAGAGCCAATAAATGAGCTGCACCCTGCAGTGCGTTTTCATTCTATACCGCGTATACAGCAATTCATTTGCTGAAATATAAAGAGTAAAAAATTGCTATCAAGAAAACCTTTGCATTTCCAAAAAGGGCACAAAATAAGGTGCTGAGGAGCAGTGGTTATTTGCACATCTCTGAATTCCGGGGTGACCATACAAGCATGTGAATTATAGGGAATTTCTCAAATAGATGTCTTTTTTACACACTCTCCTATATTTGGAAGGAAAAAATGTAGAGAAAGACAAGGGGCAATAGCACTTGTTTTGCTAATCTATGTTCCTCCAAGTCTACCGATAAAAATGATACCTCACTTGTGTGGGTAGGCCTAGCGCCGGCGACAGGAAACACCCCAAAGCGCAACGTGGACACATCCTAAATTTTGGAAAAAAACGGAGGTGTTTTTTGCGAAGTGCCTACCTGTAGATTTTGGCCTCTAGCTCAGCCGGCACCTAGGGAAACCTACCAAACCTGTGCATTTCTGAAAACTAGAGACCTAGGGGAATCCAAGGAGGGGTGACTTGCGGGGCTCGGACCAGGTTCTGTTACCCAGAATCCTTTGCAAACCTCAAAATTTGGCTAAAAAAACACATGTTCCTCACATTTCTGTGGCAGAAAGTTCTGGAATCTGAGAGGAGCTACAATTTCCTTCCACCCAGCGTTCCCCCAAGTCTCCCGATAAAAATGATACCTCACTTGCGTGGGTAGGCCTAGCGCCGGCGACAGGAAACACCCCAAAGCGCAACGTGGACACATCCTAAATTTTGGAAAAAAACAGAGGTGTTTTTTGCGAAGTGCCTACCTGTAGATTTTGGCCTCTCGCTCAGCCGGCACCTAGGGAAACCTACCAAACCTGTGCATTTCTGAAAACTAGAGACCTAGGGGAATCCAAGGAGGGGTGACTTGCAGGGCTCAGACCAGGTTCTGTTACCCAGAATCCTTTGCAAACCTCAAAATTTGGCTAAAAAAACACATGTTCCTCACATTTCTGTGGCAGAAAGTTCTGGAATCTGAGAAGAGCTACAAATTTCCTTCCACCCAGCGTTCCCCCAAGTCTCCCGATAAAAATGATACCTCACTTGCGTGGGTAGGCCTAGCTCCGGCGACAGGAAACACCCCAAAGCGCAACGTGGACACATCCTAAATTTTGGAAAAAAACAGAGGAGTTTTTTGCGAAGTGCCTACCTGTAGATTTTGGCCTCTAGCTCATCCGGCACCTAGGGAAACCTACCAAACCTGTGCATTTCTGAAAACTAGAGACCTAGGGGAATCCAAGGAGGGGTGACTTGCGGGGCTCGGACCAGGTTCTGTTACCCAGAATCCTTTGCAAACCTCAAAATTTGGCTAAAAAAACACATGTTCCTCACATTTCTGTGGCAGAAAGTTCTGGAATCTGAGAGGAGCTACAAATTTCCTTCCACCCAGCGTTCCCCCAAGTCTCCCGATAAAAATGATACCTCACTTGCGTGGGTAGGCCTAGCGCCGGCGACAGGAAACACCCCAAAGCGCAACGTGGACACATCCTAAATTTTGGAAAAAAACAGAGGTGTTTTTTGCGAAGTGCCTACCTGTAGATTTTGGCCTCTAGCTCAGCCGGCACCTAGGGAAACCTACCAAACCTGTGCATTTCCGAAAACTAGAGACCTAGGGGAATCCAAGGAGGGGTGACTTGCGGGGCTCGGACCAGGTTCTGTTACCCAGAATCCTTTGCAAACCTCAAAATTTGGATAAAAAAACACATGTTCCTCACATTTCTGTGGCAGAAAGTTCTGGAATCTGAGAGGAGCTACAAATTTCCTTCCACCCAGCGTTCCCCCAAGTCTCCCGATAAAAATGATACCTAAATTGCGTGGGTAGGCCTAGTGCCGGCGACAGGAAACACCCCAAAGCGCAACGTGGACACATCCTAAATTTTGGAAAAAAACAGAGGTGTTTTTTGCGAAGTGCCTACCTGTAGATTTTGGCCTCTAGCTCAGCCGGCACCTAGGGAAACCTACCAAACCTGTGCATTTCTGAAAACTAGAGACCTAGGGGAATCCAAGGAGGGGTGACTTGCGGGGCTCGGACCAGGTTCTGTTACCCAGAATCCTTTGCAAACCTCAAAATTTGGCTAAAAAAACACATGTTCCTCACATTTCTGTGGCAGAAAGTTCTGGAATCTGAGAGGAGCTACAAATTTCCTTCCACCCAGCGTTCCCCCAAGTCTCCCGATAAAAATGATACCTCACTTGCGTGGGTAGGCCTAGTGCCGGCGACAGGAAACACCCCAAAGCGCAACGTGGACACATCCTAAATTTTGGAAAAAAACAGAGGTGATTTTTGCGAAGTGCCTACCTGTAGATTTTGGCCTCTAGCTCAGCCGGCACCTAGGGAAACCTACCAAACCTGTGCATTTCTGAAAACTAGAGAGCTAGGGGAATCCAAGGAGGGGTGACTTGCGGGGCTCGGACCAGGTTCTGTTACCCAGAATCCTTTGCAAACCTCAAAATTTGGCTAAAAAAACACATGTTCCTCACATTTCTGTGGCAGAAAGTTCTGGAATCTGAGAGGAGCTACAAATTTCCTTCCACCCAGCGTTCCCCCAAGTCTCCCGATAAAAATGATACCTCACTTGCGTGGGTAGGCCTAGCGCCGGCGACAGGAAACACCCCAAAGCGCAACGTGGACACATCCTAAATTTTGGAAAAAAACAGAGGTGTTTTTTGCGAAGTGCCTACCTGTAGATTTTGGCCTCTAGCTCAGCCGGCACCTAGGGAAACCTACCAAACCTGTGCATTTCTGAAAACTAGAGACCTAGGGGAATCCAAGGAGGGGTGACTTGCGGGGCTCGGACCAGGTTCTGTTACCCAGAATCCTTTGCAAACCTCAAAATTTGGCTAAAAAAACACATGTTCCTCACATTTCTGTGGCAGAAAGTTCTGGAATCTGAGAAGAGCTACAAATTTCCTTCCACCCAGCGTTCCCCCAAGTCTCCCGATAAAAATGATACCTCACTTGCGTGGGTAGGCCTAGCTCCGGCGACAGGAAACACCCCAAAGCGCAACGTGGACACATCCTAAATTTTGGAAAAAAACAGAGGAGTTTTTTGCGAAGTGCCTACCTGTAGATTTTGGCCTCTAGCTCATCCGGCACCTAGGGAAACCTACCAAACCTGTGCATTTCTGAAAACTAGAGACCTAGGGGAATCCAAGGAGGGGTGACTTGCGGGGCTCGGACCAGGTTCTGTTACCCAGAATCCTTTGCAAACCTCAAAATTTGGCTAAAAAAACACATGTTCCTCACATTTCTGTGGCAGAAAGTTCTGGAATCTGAGAGGAGCTACAAATTTCCTTCCACCCAGCGTTCCCCCAAGTCTCCCGATAAAAATGATACCTCACTTGCGTGGGTAGGCCTAGCGCCGGCGACAGGAAACACCCCAAAGCGCAACGTGGACACATCCTAAATTTTGGAAAAAAACAGAGGTGTTTTTTGCGAAGTGCCTACCTGTAGATTTTGGCCTCTCGCTCAGCCGGCACCTAGGGAAACCTACCAAACCTGTGCATTTCTGAAAACTAGAGACCTAGGGGAATCCAAGGAGGGGTGACTTGCAGGGCTCAGACCAGGTTCTGTTACCCAGAATCCTTTGCAAACCTCAAAATTTGGCTAAAAAAACACATGTTCCTCACATTTCTGTGGCAGAAAGTTCTGGAATCTGAGAAGAGCTACAAATTTCCTTCCACCCAGCGTTCCCCCAAGTCTCCCGATAAAAATGATACCTCACTTGCGTGGGTAGGCCTAGCTCCGGCGACAGGAAACACCCCAAAGCGCAACGTGGACACATCCTAAATTTTGGAAAAAAACAGAGGAGTTTTTTGCGAAGTGCCTACCTGTAGATTTTGGCCTCTAGCTCATCCGGCACCTAGGGAAACCTACCAAACCTGTGCATTTCTGAAAACTAGAGACCTAGGGGAATCCAAGGAGGGGTGACTTGCGGGGCTCGGACCAGGTTCTGTTACCCAGAATCCTTTGCAAACCTCAAAATTTGGCTAAAAAAACACATGTTCCTCACATTTCTGTGGCAGAAAGTTCTGGAATCTGAGAGGAGCTACAAATTTCCTTCCACCCAGCGTTCCCCCAAGTCTCCCGATAAAAATGATACCTCACTTGCGTGGGTAGGCCTAGCGCCGGCGACAGGAAACACCCCAAAGCGCAACGTGGACACATCCTAAATTTTGGAAAAAAACAGAGGTGTTTTTTGCGAAGTGCCTACCTGTAGATTTTGGCCTCTAGCTCAGCCGGCACCTAGGGAAACCTACCAAACCTGTGCATTTCCGAAAACTAGAGACCTAGGGGAATCCAAGGAGGGGTGACTTGCGGGGCTCGGACCAGGTTCTGTTACCCAGAATCCTTTGCAAACCTCAAAATTTGGATAAAAAAACACATGTTCCTCACATTTCTGTGGCAGAAAGTTCTGGAATCTGAGAGGAGCTACAAATTTCCTTCCACCCAGCGTTCCCCCAAGTCTCCCGATAAAAATGATACCTAAATTGCGTGGGTAGGCCTAGTGCCGGCGACAGGAAACACCCCAAAGCGCAACGTGGACACATCCTAAATTTTGGAAAAAAACAGAGGTGTTTTTTGCGAAGTGCCTACCTGTAGATTTTGGCCTCTAGCTCAGCCGGCACCTAGGGAAACCTACCAAACCTGTGCATTTCTGAAAACTAGAGACCTAGGGGAATCCAAGGAGGGGTGACTTGCGGGGCTCGGACCAGGTTCTGTTACCCAGAATCCTTTGCAAACCTCAAAATTTGGCTAAAAAAACACATGTTCCTCACATTTCTGTGGCAGAAAGTTCTGGAATCTGAGAGGAGCTACAAATTTCCTTCCACCCAGCGTTCCCCCAAGTCTCCCGATAAAAATGATACCTCACTTGCGTGGGTAGGCCTAGCGCCGGCGACAGGAAACACCCCAAAGCGCAACGTGGACACATCCTAAATTTTGGAAAAAAACAGAGGTGATTTTTGCGAAGTGCCTACCTGTAGATTTTGGCCTCTAGCTCAGCCGGCACCTAGGGAAACCTACCAAACCTGTGCATTTCTGAAAACTAGAGAGCTAGGGGAATCCAAGGAGGGGTGACTTGCGGGGCTCGGACCAGGTTCTGTTACCCAGAATCCTTTGCAAACCTCAAAATTTGGCTAAAAAAACACATGTTCCTCACATTTCTGTGGCAGAAAGTTCTGGAATCTGAGAGGAGCTACAAATTTCCTTCCACCCAGCGTTCCCCCAAGTCTCCCGATAAAAATGATACCTCACTTGCGTGGGTAGGCCTAGCGCCGGCGACAGGAAACACCCCAAAGCGCAACGTGGACACATCCTAAATTTTGGAAAAAAACAGAGGTGTTTTTTGCGAAGTGCCTACCTGTAGATTTTGGCCTCTAGCTCAGCCGGCACCTAGGGAAACCTACCAAACCTGTGCATTTCTGAAAACTAGAGACCTAGGGGAATCCAAGGAGGGGTGACTTGCGGGGCTCGGACCAGGTTCTGTTACCCAGAATCCTTTGCAAACCTCAAAATTTGGCTAAAAAAACACATGTTCCTCACATTTCTGTGGCAGAAAGTTCTGGAATCTGAGAAGAGCTACAAATTTCCTTCCACCCAGCGTTCCCCCAAGTCTCCCGATAAAAATGATACCTCACTTGCGTGGGTAGGCCTAGCTCCGGCGACAGGAAACACCCCAAAGCGCAACGTGGACACATCCTAAATTTTGGAAAAAAACAGAGGAGTTTTTTGCGAAGTGCCTACCTGTAGATTTTGGCCTCTAGCTCATCCGGCACCTAGGGAAACCTACCAAACCTGTGCATTTCTGAAAACTAGAGACCTAGGGGAATCCAAGGAGGGGTGACTTGCGGGGCTCGGACCAGGTTCTGTTACCCAGAATCCTTTGCAAACCTCAAAATTTGGCTATAAAAACACATGTTCCTCACATTTCTGTGGCAGAAAGTTCTGGAATCTGAGAGGAGCTACAAATTTCCTTCCACCCAGCGTTCCCCCAAGTCTCCCGATAAAAATGATACCTCACTTGCGTGGGTAGGCCTAGCGCCGGCGACAGGAAACACCCCAAAGCGCAACGTGGACACATCCTAAATTTTGGAAAAAAACAGAGGTGTTTTTTGCGAAGTGCCTACCTGTAGATTTTGGCCTCTAGCTCAGCCGGCACCTAGGGAAACCTACCAAACCTGTGCATTTCCGAAAACTAGAGACCTAGGGGAATCCAAGGAGGGGTGACTTGCGGGGCTCGGACCAGGTTCTGTTACCCAGAATCCTTTGCAAACCTCAAAATTTGGATAAAAAAACACATGTTCCTCACATTTCTGTGGCAGAAAGTTCTGGAATCTGAGAGGAGCTACAAATTTCCTTCCACCCAGCGTTCCCCCAAGTCTCCCGATAAAAATGATACCTAAATTGCGTGGGTAGGCCTAGTGCCGGCGACAGGAAACACCCCAAAGCGCAACGTGGACACATCCTAAATTTTGGAAAAAAACAGAGGTGTTTTTTGCGAAGTGCCTACCTGTAGATTTTGGCCTCTAGCTCAGCCGGCACCTAGGGAAACCTACCAAACCTGTGCATTTCTGAAAACTAGAGACCTAGGGGAATCCAAGGAGGGGTGACTTGCGGGGCTCGGACCAGGTTCTGTTACCCAGAATCCTTTGCAAACCTCAAAATTTGGCTAAAAAAACACATGTTCCTCACATTTCTGTGGCAGAAAGTTCTGGAATCTGAGAGGAGCTACAAATTTCCTTCCACCCAGCGTTCCCCCAAGTCTCCCGATAAAAATGATACCTCACTTGCGTGGGTAGGCCTAGCGCCGGCGACAGGAAACACCCCAAAGCGCAACGTGGACACATCCTAAATTTTGGAAAAAAACAGAGGTGATTTTTGCGAAGTGCCTACCTGTAGATTTTGGCCTCTAGCTCAGCCGGCACCTAGGGAAACCTACCAAACCTGTGCATTTCTGAAAACTAGAGAGCTAGGGGAATCCAAGGAGGGGTGACTTGCGGGGCTCGGACCAGGTTCTGTTACCCAGAATCCTTTGCAAACCTCAAAATTTGGCTAAAAAAACACATGTTCCTCACATTTCTGTGGCAGAAAGTTCTGGAATCTGAGAGGAGCTACAAATTTCCTTCCACCCAGCGTTCCCCCAAGTCTCCCGATAAAAATGATACCTCACTTGCGTGGGTAGGCCTAGCGCCGGCGACAGGAAACACCCCAAAGCGCAACGTGGACACATCCTAAATTTTGGAAAAAAACAGAGGTGTTTTTTGCGAAGTGCCTACCTGTAGATTTTGGCCTCTAGCTCAGCCGGCACCTAGGGAAACCTACCAAACCTGTGCATTTCTGAAAACTAGAGACCTAGGGGAATCCAAGGAGGGGTGACTTGCGGGGCTCGGACCAGGTTCTGTTACCCAGAATCCTTTGCAAACCTCAAAATTTGGCTAAAAAAACACATGTTCCTCACATTTCTGTGGCAGAAAGTTCTGGAATCTGAGAAGAGCTACAAATTTCCTTCCACCCAGCGTTCCCCCAAGTCTCCCGATAAAAATGATACCTCACTTGCGTGGGTAGGCCTAGCTCCGGCGACAGGAAACACCCCAAAGCGCAACGTGGACACATCCTAAATTTTGGAAAAAAACAGAGGAGTTTTTTGCGAAGTGCCTACCTGTAGATTTTGGCCTCTAGCTCATCCGGCACCTAGGGAAACCTACCAAACCTGTGCATTTCTGAAAACTAGAGACCTAGGGGAATCCAAGGAGGGGTGACTTGCGGGGCTCGGACCAGGTTCTGTTACCCAGAATCCTTTGCAAACCTCAAAATTTGGCTATAAAAACACATGTTCCTCACATTTCTGTGGCAGAAAGTTCTGGAATCTGAGAGGAGCTACAAATTTCCTTCCACCCAGCGTTCCCCCAAGTCTCCCGATAAAAATGATACCTCACTTGCGTGGGTAGGCCTAGCGCCGGCGACAGGAAACACCCCAAAGCGCAACGTGGACACATCCTAAATTTTGGAAAAAAACAGAGGTGTTTTTTGCGAAGTGCCTACCTGTAGATTTTGGCCTCTAGCTCAGCCGGCACCTAGGGAAACCTACCAAACCTGTGCATTTCCGAAAACTAGAGACCTAGGGGAATCCAAGGAGGGGTGACTTGCGGGGCTCGGACCAGGTTCTGTTACCCAGAATCCTTTGCAAACCTCAAAATTTGGATAAAAAAACACATGTTCCTCACATTTCTGTGGCAGAAAGTTCTGGAATCTGAGAGGAGCTACAAATTTCCTTCCACCCAGCGTTCCCCCAAGTCTCCCGATAAAAATGATACCTAAATTGCGTGGGTAGGCCTAGTGCCGGCGACAGGAAACACCCCAAAGCGCAACGTGGACACATCCTAAATTTTGGAAAAAAACAGAGGTGTTTTTTGCGAAGTGCCTACCTGTAGATTTTGGCCTCTAGCTCAGCCGGCACCTAGGGAAACCTACCAAACCTGTGCATTTCTGAAAACTAGAGACCTAGGGGAATCCAAGGAGGGGTGACTTGCGGGGCTCGGACCAGGTTCTGTTACCCAGAATCCTTTGCAAACCTCAAAATTTGGCTAAAAAAACACATGTTCCTCACATTTCTGTGGCAGAAAGTTCTGGAATCTGAGAGGAGCTACAAATTTCCTTCCACCCAGCGTTCCCCCAAGTCTCCCGATAAAAATGATACCTCACTTGCGTGGGTAGGCCTAGCGCCGGCGACAGGAAACACCCCAAAGCGCAACGTGGACACATCCTAAATTTTGGAAAAAAACAGAGGTGATTTTTGCAAAGTGCCTACCTGTAGATTTTGGCCTCTAGCTCAGCCGGCACCTAGGGAAACCTACCAAACCTGTGCATTTCTGAAAACTAGAGACCTAGGGGAATCCAAGGAGGGGTGACTTGCGGGGCTCGGACCAGGTTCTGTTACCCAGAATCCTTTGCAAACCTCAAAATTTGGCTAAAAAAACACATGTTCCTCACATTTCTGTGGCAGAAAGTTCTGGAATCTGAGAGGAGCTACAAATTTCCTTCCACCCAGCGTTCCCCCAAGTCTCCCGATAAAAATGATACCTCACTTGCGTGGGTAGGCCTAGCGCCGGCGACAGGAAACACCCCAAAGCGCAACGTGGACACATCCTAAATTTTGGAAAAAAACAGAGGTGTTTTTTGCGAAGTGCCTACCTGTAGATTTTGGCCTCTAGCTCAGCCGGCACCTAGGGAAACCTACCAAACCTGTGCATTTCTGAAAACTAGAGACCTAGGGGAATCCAAGGAGGGGTGACTTGCGGGGCTCGGACCAGGTTCTGTTACCCAGAATCCTTTGCAAACCTCAAAATTTGGCTAAAAAAACACATGTTCCTCCCATTTCTGTGGCAGAAAGTTCTGGAATCTGAGAGGAGCTACAAATTTCCTTCCACCCAGCGTTCCCTCAAGTCTCCCGATAAAAATGATACCTCACTTGCGTGGGTAGGCCTAGCGCCGGCGACAGGAAACACCCCAAAGCGCAACGTGGACACATCCTAAATTTTGGGAAAAAACAGAGGTGTTTTTTGCAAAGTGCCTACCTGTAGATTTTGGCCTCTAGCTCAGCCGGCACCTAGGGAAACCTACCAAACCTGTGCATTTCTGAAAACTAGAGACCTAGGGGAATCCAAGGAGGGGTGACTTGCGGGGCTCGGACCAGGTTCTGTTACCCAGAATCCTTTGCAAACCTCAAAATTTGGCTAAAAAAACACATGTTCCTCACATTTCTGTGGCAGAAAGTTCTGGAATCTGAGAGGAGCTACAAATTTCCTTCCACCCAGCGTTCCCCCAAGTCTCCCGATAAAAATGATACCTCACTTGCGTGGGTAGGCCTAGCGCCGGCGACAGGAAACACCCCAAAGCGCAACGTGGACACATCCTAAATTTTGGAAAAAAACAGAGGTGTTTTTTGCGAAGTGCCTACCTGTAGATTTTGGCCTCTAGCTCAGCCGGCACCTAGGGAAACCTACCAAACCTGTGCATTTCTGAAAACTAGAGACCTAGGGGAATCCAAGGAGGGGTGACTTGCGGGGCTCGGACCAGGTTCTGTTACCCAGAATCCTTTGCAAACCTCAAAATTTGGCTAAAAAAACACATGTTCCTCACATTTCTGTGGCAGAAAGTTCTGGAATCTGAGAGGAGCTACAAATTTCCTTCCACCCAGCGTTCCCCCAAGTCTCCCGATAAAAATGATACCTCACTTGCGTGGGTAGGCCTAGTGCCGGCGACAGGAAACACCCCAAAGCGCAACGTGGACACATCCTAAATTTTGGAAAAAAACAGAGGTGTTTTTTGCGAAGTGCCTACCTGTAGATTTTGGCCTCTAGCTCAGCCGGCACCTAGGGAAACCTACCAAACCTGTGCATTTCTGAAAACTAGAGACCTAGGGGAATCCAAGGAGGGGTGACTTGCGGGGCTCGGACCAGGTTCTGTTACCCAGAATCCTTTGCAAACCTCAAAATTTGGCTAAAAAAACACATGTTCCTCACATTTCTGTGGCAGAAAGTTCTGGAATCTGAGAGGAGCTACAAATTTCCTTCCACCCAGCGTTCCCCCAAGTCTCCCGATAAAAATGATACCTCACTTGCGTGGGTAGGCCTAGCCCCGGCGACAGGAAACACCCCAAAGCGCAACGTGGACACATCCTAAATTTTGGAAAAAAACAGAGGTGATTTTTGCGAAGTGCCTACCTGTAGATTTTGGCCTCTAGCTCAGCCGGCATCTAGGGAAACCTACCAAACCTGTGCATTTCTGAAAACTAGAGACCTAGGGGAATCCAAGGAGGGGTGACTTGCGGGGCTCGGACCAGGTTCTGTTACCCAGAATCCTTTGCAAACCTCAAAATTTGGCTAAAAAAACACATGTTCCTCCCATTTCTGTGGCAGAAAGTTCTGGAATCTGAGAGGAGCTACAAATTTCCTTCCACCCAGCGTTCCCTCAAGTCTCCCGATAAAAATGATACCTCACTTGCGTGGGTAGGCCTAGCGCCGGCGACAGGAAACACCCCAAAGCGCAACGTGGACACATCCTAAATTTTGGGAAAAAACAGAGGTGTTTTTTGCAAAGTGCCTACCTGTAGATTTTGGCCTCTAGCTCAGCCGGCACCTAGGGAAACCTACCAAACCTGTGCATTTCTGAAAACTAGAGACCTAGGGGAATCCAAGGAGGGGTGACTTGCGGGGCTCGGACCAGGTTCTGTTACCCAGAATCCTTTGCAAACCTCAAAATTTGGCTAAAAAAACACATGTTCCTCACATTTCTGTGGCAGAAAGTTCTGGAATCTGAGAGGAGCTACAAATTTCCTTCCACCCAGCGTTCCCCCAAGTCTCCCGATAAAAATGATACCTCACTTGCGTGGGTAGGCCTAGCGCCAGCGACAGGAAACACCCCAAAGCGCAACGTGGACACATCCTAAATTTTGGAAAAAAACAGAGGTGATTTTTGCGAAGTGCCTACCTGTAGATTTTGGCCTCTAGCTCAGCCGGCACCTAGGGAAACCTACCAAACCTGTGCATTTCTGAAAACTAGAGACCTAGGGGAATCCAAGGAGGGGTGACTTGCGGGGCTCGGACCAGGTTCTGTTACCCAGAATCCTTTGCAAACCTCAAAATTTGGCTAAAAAAACACATGTTCCTCACATTTCTGTGGCAGAAAGTTCTGGAATCTGAGAGGAGCTACAAATTTCCTTCCACCCAGCGTTCCCCCAAGTCTCCCGATAAAAATGATACCTCACTTGCGTGGGTAGGCCTAGCGCCGGCGACAGGAAACACCCCAAAGCGCAACGTGGACACATCCTAAATTTTGGAAAAAAACAGAGGTGTTTTTTGCGAAGTGCCTACCTGTAGATTTTGGCCTCTAGCTCAGCCGGCACCTAGGGAAACCTACCAAACCTGTGCATTTCTGAAAACTAGAGACCTAGGGGAATCCAAGGAGGGGTGACTTGCGGGGCTCGGACCAGGTTCTGTTACCCAGAATCCTTTGCAAACCTCAAAATTTGGCTAAAAAAACACATGTTCCTCACATTTCTGTGGCAGAAAGTTCTGGAATCTGAGAGGAGCTACAAATTTCCTTCCACCCAGCGTTCCCCCAAGTCTCTCGATAAAAATGATACCTAAATTGCGTGGGTAGGCCTAGTGCCGGCGACAGGAAACACCCCAAAGCGCAACGTGGACACATCCTAAATTTTGGAAAAAAACAGAGGTGTTTTTTGCGAAGTGCCTACCTGTAGATTTTGGCCTCTAGCTCAGCCGGCACCTAGGGAAACCTACCAAACCTGTGCATTTCTGAAAACTAGAGACCTAGGGGAATCCAAGGAGGGGTGACTTGCGGGGCTCGGACCAGGTTCTGTTACCCAGAATCCTTTGCAAACCTCAAAATTTGGCTAAAAAAACACATGTTCCTCACATTTCTGTGGCAGAAAGTTCTGGAATCTGAGAGGAGCTACAAATTTCCTTTCACCCAGCGTTCCCCCAAGTCTCCCGATAAAAATGATACCTCACTTGCGTGGGTAGGCCTAGTGCCGGCGACAGGAAACACCCCAAAGCGCAACGTGGACACATCCTAAATTTTGGAAAAAAACAGAGGTGTTTTTTGCGAAGTGCCTACCTGTAGATTTTGGCCTCTAGCTCAGCCGGCACCTAGGGAAACCTACCAAACCTGTGCATTTCTGAAAACTAGAGACCTAGGGGAATCCAAGGAGGGGTGACTTGCGGGGCTCGGACCAGGTTCTGTTACCCAGAATCCTTTGCAAACCTCAAAATTTGGCTAAAAAAACACATGTTCCTCACATTTCTGTGGCAGAAAGTTCTGGAATCTGAGAGGAGCTACAAATTTCCTTCCACCCAGCGTTCCCCCAAGTCTCCCGATAAAAATGATACCTCACTTGCGTGGGTAGGCCTAGCGCCGGCGACAGGAAACACCCCAAAGCGCAACGTGGACACATCCTAAATTTTGGAAAAAAACAGAGGTGATTTTTGCGAAGTGCCTACCTGTAGATTTTGGCCTCTAGCTCAGCCGGCATCTAGGGAAACCTACCAAACCTGTGCATTTCTGAAAACTAGAGACCTAGGGGAATCCAAGGAGGGGTGACTTGCGGGGCTCGGACCAGGTTCTGTTACCCAGAATCCTTTGCAAACCTCAAAATTTGGCTAAAAAAACACATGTTCCTCCCATTTCTGTGGCAGAAAGTTCTGGAATCTGAGAGGAGCTACAAATTTCCTTCCACCCAGCGTTCCCTCAAGTCTCCCGATAAAAATGATACCTCACTTGCGTGGGTAGGCCTAGCGCCGGCGACAGGAAACACCCCAAAGCGCAACGTGGACACATCCTAAATTTTGGGAAAAAACAGAGGTGTTTTTTGCAAAGTGCCAACCTGTAGATTTTGGCCTCTAGCTCAGCCGGCACCTAGGGAAACCTACCAAACCTGTGCATTTCTGAAAACTAGAGACCTAGGGGAATCCAAGGAGGGGTGACTTGCGGGGCTCGGACCAGGTTCTGTTACCCAGAATCCTTTGCAAACCTCAAAATTTGGCTAAAAAAACACATGTTCCTCACATTTCTGTGGCAGAAAGTTCTGGAATCTGAGAGGAGCTACAAATTTCCTTCCACCCAGCGTTCCCCCAAGTCTCCCGATAAAAATGATACCTCACTTGCGTGGGTAGGCCTAGCGCCAGCGACAGGAAACACCCCAAAGCGCAACGTGGACACATCCTAAATTTTGGAAAAAAACAGAGGTGATTTTTGCGAAGTGCCTACCTGTAGATTTTGGCCTCTAGCTCAGCCGGCACCTAGGGAAACCTACCAAACCTGTGCATTTCTGAAAACTAGAGACCTAGGGGAATCCAAGGAGGGGTGACTTGCGGGGCTCGGACCAGGTTCTGTTACCCAGAATCCTTTGCAAACCTCAAAATTTGGCTAAAAAAACACATGTTCCTCACATTTCTGTGGCAGAAAGTTCTGGAATCTGAGAGGAGCTACAAATTTCCTTCCACCCAGCGTTCCCCCAAGTCTCCCGATAAAAATGATACCTCACTTGCGTGGGTAGGCCTAGCGCCGGCGACAGGAAACACCCCAAAGCGCAACGTGGACACATCCTAAATTTTGGAAAAAAACAGAGGTGTTTTTTGCGAAGTGCCTACCTGTAGATTTTGGCCTCTAGCTCAGCCGGCACCTAGGGAAACCTACCAAACCTGTGCATTTCTGAAAACTAGAGACCTAGGGGAATCCAAGGAGGGGTGACTTGCGGGGCTCGGACCAGGTTCTGTTACCCAGAATCCTTTGCAAACCTCAAAATTTGGCTAAAAAAACACATGTTCCTCACATTTCTGTGGCAGAAAGTTCTGGAATCTGAGAGGAGCTACAAATTTCCTTCCACCCAGCGTTCCCTCAAGTCTCCCGATAAAAATGATACCTCACTTGCGTGGGTAGGCCTAGCGCCGGCGACAGGAAACACCCCAAAGCGCAACGTGGACACATCCTAAATTTTGGGAAAAAACAGAGGTGTTTTTTGCAAAGTGCCTACCTGTAGATTTTGGCCTCTAGCTCAGCCGGCACCTAGGGAAACCTACCAAACCTGTGCATTTCTGAAAACTAGAGACCTAGGGGAATCCAAGGAGGGGTGACTTGTGGGGCTCGGACCAGGTTCTGTTACCCAGAATCCTTTGCAAACCTCAAAATTTGGCTAAAAAAACACATGTTCCTCACATTTCTGTGGCAGAAAGTTCTGGAATCTGAGAGGAGCTACAAATTTCCTTCCACCCAGCGTTCCCCCAAGTCTCCCGATAAAAATGATACCTCACTTGCGTGGGTAGGCCTAGCGCCGGCGACAGGAAACACCCCAAAGCGCAACGTGGACACATCCTAAATTTTGGAAAAAAACAGAGGTGTTTTTTGCGAAGTGCCTACCTGTAGATTTTGGCCTCTAGCTCAGCCGGCACCTAGGGAAACCTACCAAACCTGTGCATTTCTGAAAACTAGAGACCTAGGGGAATCCAAGGAGGGGTGACTTGCGGGGCTCGGACCAGGTTCTGTTACCCAGAATCCTTTGCAAACCTCAAAATTTGGCTAAAAAAACACATGTTCCTCACATTTCTGTGGCAGAAAGTTCTGGAATCTGAGAGGAGCTACAAATTTCCTTCCACCCAGCGTTCCCCCAAGTCTCCCGATAAAAATGATACCTCACTTGCGTGGGTAGGCCTAGTGCCGGCGACAGGAAACACCCCAAAGCGCAACGTGGACACATCCTAAATTTTGGAAAAAAACAGAGGTGTTTTTTGCGAAGTGCCTACCTGTAGATTTTGGCCTCTAGCTCAGCCGGCACCTAGGGAAACCTACCAAACCTGTGCATTTCTGAAAACTAGAGACCTAGGGGAATCCAAGGAGGGGTGACTTGCGGGGCTCGGACCAGGTTCTGTTACCCAGAATCCTTTGCAAACCTCAAAATTTGGCTAAAAAAACACATGTTCCTCACATTTCTGTGGCAGAAAGTTCTGGAATCTGAGAGGAGCTACAAATTTCCTTCCACCCAGCGTTCCCCCAAGTCTCCCGATAAAAATGATACCTCACTTGCGTGGGTAGGCCTAGCGCCGGCGACAGGAAACACCCCAAAGCGCAACGTGGACACATCCTAAATTTTGGAAAAAAACAGAGGTGATTTTTGCGAAGTGCCAACCTGTAGATTTTGGCCTCTAGCTCAGCCGGCACCTAGGGAAACCTACCAAACCTGTGCATTTCTGAAAACTAGAGACCTAGGGGAATCCAAGGAGGGGTGACTTGCGGGGCTCGGACCAGGTTCTGTTACCCAGAATCCTTTGCAAACCTCAAAATTTGGCTAAAAAAACACATGTTCCTCACATTTCTGTGGCAGAAAGTTCTGGAATCTGAGAGGAGCTACAAATTTCCTTCCACCCAGCGTTCCCCCAAGTCTCCCGATAAAAATGATACCTCACTTGCGTGGGTAGGCCTAGCGCCGGCGACAGGAAACACCCCAAAGCGCAACGTGGACACATCCTAAATTTTGGAAAAAAACAGAGGTGATTTTTGCGAAGTGCCTACCTGTAGATTTTGGCCTCTAGCTCAGCCGGCACCTAGGGAAACCTACCAAACCTGTGCATTTCTGAAAACTAGAGACCTAGGGGAATCCAAGGAGGGGTGACTTGTGGGGCTCGGACCAGGTTCTGTTACCCAGAATCCTTTGCAAACCTCAAAATTTGGCTAAAAAAACACATGTTCCTCACATTTCTGTGGCAGAAAGTTCTGGAATCTGAGAGGAGCTACAAATTTCCTTCCACCCAGCGTTCCCCCAAGTCTCCCGATAAAAATGATACCTCACTTGCGTGGGTAGGCCTAGCGCCGGCGACAGGAAACACCCCAAAGCGCAACGTGGACACATCCTAAATTTTGGGAAAAAACAGAGGTGTTTTTTGCGAAGTGCCTACCTGTAGATTTTGGCCTCTAGCTCAGCCGGCACCTAGGGAAACCTACCAAACCTGTGCATTTCTGAAAACTAGAGACCTAGGGGAATCCAAGGAGGGGTGACTTGCGGGGCTCGGACCAGGTTCTGTTACCCAGAATCCTTTGCAAACCTCAAAATTTGGCTAAAAAAACACATGTTCCTCACATTTCTGTGGCAGAAAGTTCTGGAATCTGAGAAGAGCTACAAATTTCCTTCCACCCAGCGTTCCCCCAAGTCTCCCGATAAAAATGATACCTCACTTGCGTGGGTAGGCCTAGCGCCGGCGACAGGAAACACCCCAAAGCGCAACGTGGACACATCCTAAATTTTGGAAAAAAACAGAGGTGTTTTTTGCGAAGGGCCTACCTGTAGATTTTGGCCTCTAGCTCAGCCGGCACCTAGGGAAACCTACCAAACCTGTGCATTTCTGAAAACTAGAGACCTAGGGGAATCCAAGGAGGGGTGACTTGCGGGGCTCGGACCAGGTTCTGTTACCCAGAATCCTTTGCAAACCTCAAAATTTGGCTAAAAAAACACATGTTCCTCACATTTCTGTGGCAGAAAGTTCTGGAATCTGAGAGGAGCTACAAATTTCCTTCCACCCAGCGTTCCCCCAAGTCTCCCGATAAAAATGATACCTCACTTGCGTGGGTAGGCCTAGCGCCGGCGACAGGAAACACCCCAAAGCGCAACGTGGACACATCCTAAATTTTGGAAAAAAACAGAGGTGTTTTTTGCGAAGTGCCTACCTGTAGATTTTGGCCTCTAGCTCAGCCGGCACCTAGGGAAACCTACCAAACCTGTGCATTTCTGAAAACTAGAGACCTAGGGGAATCCAAGGATGGGTGACTTGCGGGGCTCGGACCAGGTTCTGTTACCCAGAATCCTTTGCAAACCTCAAAATTTGGCTAAAAAAACACATGTTCCTCACATTTCTGTGGCAGAAAGTTCTGGAATCTGAGAGGAGCTACAAATTTCCTTCCACCCAGCGTTCCCCCAAGTATCCTGATAAAAATGATACCTCACTTGCGTGGGTAGGTCTAGCGCCGGCGACAGGAAACACCCCAAAGCGCAACGTGGACACATCCTAAATTTTGGAAAAAAACAGAGGTGTTTTTTGCAAAGTGCCTACCTGTAGATTTTGGCCTCTAGCTCAGCCGGCACCTAGGGAAACCTACCAAACCTGTGCATTTCTGAAAACTAGAGACCTAGGGGAATCCAAGGAGGGGTGACTTGCGGGGCTCGGACCAGGTTCTGTTACCCAGAATCCTTTGCAAACCTCAAGATTTGGCTAAAAAAACACATGTTCCTCACATTTCTGTGGCAGAAAGTTGTGGAATCTGGGAGGAGCTACAAATTTCCTTCCACCCAGCGTTCCCCCAAGTCTCCCGATAAAAATGATACCTCACTTGCGTGGGTAGGCCTAGCGCCTGCGACAGGAAACACCCCAAAGCGCAACGTGGACACATCCAAAAGTTTGGGAGAAAACAGTGCCTACCTGTGGATTTTGGCCTGTAGCTCACCCGGCGCCTAGGGAAACCTACCAAACCTGTGCATTTCTGAAAACTAGAGACCTAGGGGAATCCAAGGAGGGGTGACTTGCGGGGCTCGGACCAGGTTCTGTTACCCAGAATCCTTTGCAAACCTCAAAATTTGGCTAAAAAAACACATGTTCCTCACATTTCTGTGGCAGAAAGTTCTGGAATCTGATAGGAGCCACAAATTTCCTTCCACCCAGCGTTCCCCCAAGTCTCCCGATAAAAATGATACCTCACTTGTGTGGGTGGGCCAGGTGCCTGCAACAGAATAAGGCCCAAAACCTGAAGGGATAGAAGGGATAGCACAGCAAGTTTATAAGGGCATATTCTTTTATACATCTTTAGACGGACTCTGCTTTGGGGACCCACATAAGTGAGGTGTCATTTTACTTGGGAGACTAAGGGGAAAACTGGGGAGTAGGAATTTTGTGCTGGAGCGGTGATCCTACTAAGAAAAATCAGGAAAATATGCTTTTTTATGCAAATTTTGAGGTTTACAGAGGAGTCTGGGTAAGAAAATGTTGGGGGAGCCACACAAGCCACACCTCCCTAGACTCCTTGGGGTGCCTAGTTTTAAAAAGTTTCTGGGTTTTGTAGGTTTCCCTACATGACGGCCGCACCCAGGACCAAAAACAAAGGTGGGCCCTCCCCCCCAAACACAGGTATTTTTGGAATATATCACTTTGATGTGTGCACATACGTCCGTGATGTGCCAAACACTAAAATTGTGAAAAGAAACACACTTAGGTTATGTGAAGAAGACCCCTCACCCACCAACCAAGTTGGTGGCATGCTTCATCATCGGGGTCCCACCCGAGGCACCTAGCGTGTCTCAAGTGTGCTGCGACGCCTGATTACAGCGGAGCAGGTTTTGTCATTTGTACCACACATACTGGTTGGATTTGGCACGAGGGTGAGTGATGGTTCAGTAGATCAAATTTTATTAACAAGAGATTTCACAAAAGTGAAATGCACTGGTAATAACTGAAAGGCCAAAAAACTGAACCAATGACTCACAGCTCGTGAGCTGTAAAGCCACGACAAGGCACCAACCGCTTTACAGTCCATTCACACACCTTTCATACATGACATGCACTAGACCATTCACGCCGCCAGCCACGGGCCCAGCAAATTACAAGACTCGCATCCACAGACAGCGCCAGTCAAGGGCCCATCACTTTCATAAGCCCACATGCCTGATACAGCAATCACACCAGCTGATGAGTGTGTGGACTGGCGTTTGGCCGGCACTGCCAGCCAAGCGCCACACCACCAGCCAAGCGCCACCCCACCCACACCACCAGCCAAGCGCCACCCCACACACACCGCCAGCCCAGCGCCACCCCACACACACCGCCAGCCAAGCGCCACCCCACACACACCGCCAGCCAAGCGCCACCCCACACACATCGCCAGACAAGCGCCACCCCACACACACCGCCAGCCAAGCGCCACCACACCCACGCCGCCAGCCAAGCGCCACTCTACACATGCCATCCCCTTTTTTTTGTTTTTAAACAACAAAGAAACCACTAATCATAAATTAGTACAAAACTACAAACACAAAAGCTCTAACTGAATACATGACTAATGCCAACCGTGAAACCGAACATATAAAAATATAAAACACCAGTTTACGCTCACGGAATTTCCCAATAATTCTTCTGTGTGTGGTAGCTCCTGAAACAGCCACCCACACACAGCCCAGGCTTTGAAGGACAATCAGGGCAGTACATCCTAGTCTCCTTCCTGATACCTCTTCGAGCACAGACTCTACATCTCTTAGCAGGAAAGTTTTTTTGGGCCGTGGGAGGAATGTGCTCAGCAAAGTGACGATCTTTCAATCTAGCCACATCCTCCACCACTGCTTCTCTAGGAACTCTTGCCTGTTCCAGCACAACAAGGCTAGCTATGATAGACTCCTGAAATTTCACAAATGTCATCCTTGACTCTGGAGAACTATCCTTAAACACAACAAAAGCATTAAAAGTTGCCAAGTGGAACAAGTGAAGCGCTAATTTCTTATACCACACATAAGACTTACGAGCAGCAGTGTAAGGTTCTAACCTCTGATCTACTCTATCAACACCACCCATGTGCTTATTATAGTCTAAGATGCACACAGGTTTGCGCACTTCGGCAACCTGACCCCAAACAGCCACAGGTGAAGTACTCTCATCATGGATGGTGCTTAGCATGTATACATCCCTCTTGTCTACAAATTTCAGAGCAAGCAGCTCATCATTCCGCAAGGCACTGCACTGTCCCTTCTCAAGTTTTTTACAGACAAGCTCTTTTGGATAGCCTTTCCGATTAGAGCGGATTGTGCCACAAGCAACAGTGTCCACTCTGAACAACTCCTTGAACAACCGAACTCCAGTGTAGAAGTTATCTACATATAAATGGTGACCTTTGTTAAACAGTCGTCTACCAAGTTCCCACACAATTTTCTCACTAACTCCAAAAGTGGGAGGACAACCAGGGGGGTCAATATTGGAATCCCTACCAGTGTAGACCCGGAAATTATAAACATATCCTGTACTACTTTCTGACAGCATATACAATTTAATTCCATACCGTGCCCTCTTGCTAGGAATGTACTGCCTAAAAACCAAACGACCCTTGAACAGGACCAAAGACTCATCTACAGATATTTCTTTCCCTGGAACATAGATCTCTGAAAACCGATCTACCAAATGATCAAGGACAGGTCTAATCTTAAAAAGACGGTCAGAATCAGGATGATCTCGTGGCAAGGCTAAAGCATTATCTACAAAATGCAACATCCGAAGAAGAAGCTCATACCGGTTACGACTCATGATGGCAGGAAATATAGCAGTTGCCATCAAGGGACTAGTAGACCAATATGAAGACAGCGACGGCTTCCTTATCAGCCCCATCAAAAAAGTTAAACCCAAGAACTTTTTCAACTCTTCCAGATTTGTGGGAATCCACCGGCTAGCTTTAGAGTGTGGCCTAAGTCTGGCAGCGTTGTCCCTCAAAAACTGCTCTGCATACAAATTAGTCTGCTCAACAATCTCTTCCAAAAATATATCGTCCATAAACAACTCAAAAAAGTTGACGGGCAAAAAGTTTTCCGTATTAACTCGACACCCTGGAAAACCAGTAAACGCAGGCAACTGTGGCTGCTCCATGTTTGGTGCAACCCATGCGTCAGGTCTTCCAATGGGAAGCCTTTCAGCCGCTGGCTCCTGCACCATTGGCACATCACTGTCCTCCTCTAAAACAGGCCCTTCATCAGCACTGAGAGTGGCTTCATCATCAGATGATTCATCTCTGACAGAAAATTCACTTCCAGAATCCTGCACTTCCTCCTCTGCCTCAGATGCAGAGTCAGTCTCATATTCATGGTCAGAAGATTACTCAAAAAGCACACTAACAACCTGCTGAGCGGTCATCCTATGGCTGGCCATGATCCTTCCTACAAAAATTAACTGGACAAATACACCACCAACAACCAGCACTGTGTAAGATAAGTAACAAAGTATAGGTTTATCACTAAGAATTATAAACTCAAAAACTATACTGCTCACTTGCCTGAAAAAGCTTGACTCACCAGCAACTACTCTGCACAGCCACAGCAATCACCAACGATATCCCACTAAAAAGAGAAAAAAAAAAGCAAATTAGACATAAGACAACACAATAATCATTGAGCATTACTCTAAGGACAATTTCACACACAATCCTGCATTCAGTACACCACCTACAAACATGTCATTCATGCATTGCAACAATACTCACTTGGAGTAAATTTATTTACTTACCTAAAACATGCAACTACGCAAACCGCAGGACAACTACTGCCAAAACTGCAACAAGCCACAGCAAAGTCAGCAAAAGCTTTGAACTAGAACAAAAAGGAGAAAAACTGTTATTATCATAAAAGCAAATACTTCGCCAGTTGACAAACACTCCGCCACTAACCATTTTTTCATTTTCCCTTGTGTCTAGTCTTCTCTGCTTGGGGGAAGATGGGCCTAAAAAAAAATAGGCCAATCTACCCCCAAGGGGAGGGGGCAGAAATCGCCCAGATTACATTGCACCCTTTGGGGGGGGGGCGACCCTTGCCCAAGGGGCCACACCCCCACACAAAGCACACACACACACATACAGTATAGTATCCCTGGCGCTATGGGGATTCTGCCCCCCTTGGGGACAGAAAGGCCTAAAAAATAGGCATATCTGCCCCCAAGGGGGGCAGAACTGCCCAAAAATACATGTGGGCCCCTGGGGGCGACCCTTGCCCAAGGGGCCGCCCCCCAACACAAAAAATAAAAACCAACAATAAAATCCCTGGTGTCTAGTGGCTTTCTGCCCCCCTTGGGGGCAGATCGGCGTAAAAATAGTGCCAATCTGCCCCCAAGGGGGGCAGAAACGACGATAAATACATTGCGCCCCCGGGGGGAGCGACCCTTGCCCAAGGGGCCACCCCCCAACACAAAGCACACATACAAACATATCTTTCTGGCGCTATTGGGATTCTGCCCCCCTTGGGGGCAGAAAGGCCTAAAAAAAATAGGCCTCTCTGCCCCCAAGGGGGGCGGAACTGCCCAAAAATACATGTGGGCCCCTGGGGGCGACCCTTGCCCAAGGGGCCACCCCCCAACACAAAAAATAAAAATCAACAATAAAATCCCTGGTGTCTAGTGGCTTTCTGCCCCCCTTGGGGGCAGAACGGCCTAAAAATAGGGCCGAAACGACAATAAATACATTGCGCCCCTGGGGGGAGCGACCCTTGCCCAAGGGGCCACCCCCCAACACAAAGCACACATACATACATACTATTTCTGGCGCTATTGGGATTCTGCCCCCCTTGGGGGCAGAAAGGCCTAAAAAAAATAGGCCTCTCTGCCCCCAAGGGGGGCAGGAATGCCCAAAAATACATGTGGGCCCCTGGGGGCGACCCTTGCCCAAGGGGCCACCCCCCAACACAAAAAATAAAAATCAACAATAAAATCCCTGGTGTCTAGTGGCTTTCTGCCCCCCTTGGGGGCAGAACGGCCTAAAAATAGGGCCGAAACGACAATAAATACATTGCGCCCCTGGGGGGAGCGACCCTTGCCCAAGGGGCCACCCCCCAACACAAAGCACACATACATACATAATATTTCTGGCGCTATTGGGATTCTGGCCCCCATTGGGGGCAGATCGGCGTAAAAATAGTGCCAATCTGCCCCCAAGGGGGGCAGAAACGACGATAAATACATTGCGCCCCCGGGGGGAGCGACCCTTGCCCAAGGGGCCACCCCCCAACACAAAGCACACATACAAACATATCTTTCTGGCGCTATTGGGATTCTGCCCCCCTTGGGGGCAGAAAGGCCTAAAAAAAATAGGCCTCTCTGCCCCCAAGGGGGGCAGAACTGCCCAAAAATACATGTGGGCCCCTGGGGGCGACCCTTGCCCAAGGGGCCACCCCCCAACACAAAAAATAAAAATCAACAATAAAATCCCTGGTGTCTAGTGGCTTTCTGCCCCCCTTGGGGGCAGATCGGCCTAAAAATAGGGCCAATCTGCCCCCAGGGGGGGCAGAAACGACGTAAAATACATTTGCCCCCAAAGGGGAGCGACCCTTGCCCAAGGGGCCGCCCCCCAACACAAAAAATACAAATCAACAATAAAATCCCTGGTGTCTAGTGGCTTTCTGCCCAGATCGGCCTAAAAATAGGGCCAATCTGCCCCCGGGGGGGGGCAGAAACGACGTAAAATACATTTGCCCCCAAAGGGGAGCGACCCTTGCCCAAGGGGCCGCCCCCCAACACAAAAAATACAAATCAACAATAAAATCCCTGGTGTCTAGTGGCTTTCTGCCCCCCTTGGGGGCAGATCGGCCTAAAAATAGGGCCAATCTGCCCCCAGGGGGGGGCAGAAACGACGTAAAATACATGTGCCCCCAAAGGGGAGCGACCCTTGCCCAAGGGGTCGCTCCCCTACACTAGTATGCATTCAAAAGAGAAATCCCTGGTGTCTAGTGGGCATTCCTGCTGCCCGATCGCATCGCGATCGGGCAGCAGGAATGCTCAAAGAGACATCGAGGGAAAGGAAAACCCTTTCCTTTCCCTCGATGCCTCTCTCAGAGCACCCCCACCCCGCACGAAGGTGAAAAACTCACCTTCTCCCTTAGACGCGCTGGAAGCAAATGGCTTCCAGCGCGTCTTTCCCCCTTTCCATGAAATCAGCGCGCGATCGCGCGCTGACGTCATGGGGGGGGTGGGGGGGTGGGCGTGAAAGGGGAAGGGATTCCCCTTTCAGCCCTGGCCTGGGGGTGTTGGGGGGCGGCCCTCGGGGGAAGCGCTAGCGCTTCCCCCGACTGCCAGTCCCAGGACGTAATGGTTACGTCCATGGCGCCACACGGGCGCTGCCATGGACGTAACCATTACGTCCCTGGCGGGGAAGGGGTTAATGGCACGGAAAATGTTAATGTGATCTGCAGACTGCAGCACATGTGCTACACACTAAGTTGACAAAGAAAAGATGGCTACAGAACTACATGTGTAGTGTAACTACTGCAGCTTTAATTTAGTGTTGACATGTACCTACAGGGACTTATCCCCCCACCACCCAAAAGCTATTTCCACTGTGAAGGTCTTTAGCTGTCTTATCAGAAAAACATAATTTCAGAATAAAATCATAACTCTGCAAACATTGGTTTGGGGCAAGCTACTCAAATTGTTCTACTACTATTTTTCATGTTTATTTAAAATCCAGGTCAGTACTGGTCAGATTTCAAATACATATTTATGAAAAGTGAGTTTTAAAAAGTTAGACTTCGTCTACCTAAACCTCTTGGGCTAATTAGCATTAGCCTTCAAGCAGCTGAGCTTTCAGTGCTTCTCTGTAATAAGGGGTGAAAACTGTTCCAAGAACAGATCAATGGTTTATGCATTCTGGCAGGAAGGCCTGGGTGTGAGGTGTGTGACACACACCAGCTCAGGAAGGGCAGTAGTAGAGGGCAAAGGTATTTCATTACCTTGAAAGAAACCAGGGTGATGCCTGCTTATTTATGGTTAAGTTTAAAGAGAGGGTTAATGGAAGAGAAGATCATTTTACCCCCAAAGACAGGCTAGTGAATCATACAAAAGTGCACCACTCATCAGACCAGCATTTGGACCTGCTGGACTAGACTTGCTGTTTGAGACCAGATGAAGAGCTGGACCTGTTCCCATTTGCACCCAGAACTAAAACGTGGACTCTAAGGGTCAGCTGGCTGGCCGTCCCTATGGCTACAAGGACACAACAAGCTGTGAGAGTCCTTTTTCCCAAAGAGACCCACTCACTATTAGCAACTGTACATTGGTTGGACCCTACTGTTGGCCTTTACTGGGGTGCATTCTGTGCCATAAGTGCTCTGCTATTCCTGGAGTCCTAGGAGCCTTAGAACTGTCAAAGAGAAGCTTCATCAGAAATTCTGAAAAGTTTAGACTTTGAAAATGTTTGGCCTACCAATATTTTCTGATCTTCAGTGGGACCTTGAGACAAAAGTGGCCAATTTCTAAAGGACTTTGCCAGGTACAGCTCCTGGCATGCCCCACCGAATGATTTTGAGCATCATAAAAAAAAACGCTAAGTCCGATGGTAAAAATATTGACCAGACAAAGGGACAAAAAATATCAGCCCGATGAGAGAACTTCAGTTGATGTGAAATTAAAATTTCTCCCACTTTAAGCTTTCCTTGCGAGACCTAATGACTTTAGTGGGACCTCCTCCAATGGCTATCTGGCTTTGAGAGGAATTTAGTAGATACAGCCTGCAACCTATCCCCGGTATAGGATTTCAGCATCTATTTCAGAGACTAAGGCCATATTACAAGTGTGTTGGAAAAGGGTGGGGTATTCACTGCATGTGGTAAATAATATGATCCAGGGCGAGGTATTGAGATTGTGTGTCGAATACCTACTATTATGAGTTTTTAAAACAAAAACGGTGCAGAACATTTTGAATCGGGATTTATCTTACTAAATTATACATGTTTTACGTTTTTTCCAGGCCTTTTCCCTGATAAATTTCGATAGGCTGATCTACCTGAATTTATCAACGGAAACGTATGAGTTTGTCATAATTATCACACAAGTCATAATTCCAATCCCTGTGCAAACAAGTGTTTTCACAGGAATTTGAATTTTGCCCTTCACTCGTAGTGAATAGGCCAAACGGTATTGTAAAATGCACTTTATTAACTAGCCCTTCTTCACAAGTTAAATGAACCTGCATAGGGCTTGTCATTTATCTGTCTCTTATTATCAGACTTCACTACCCGATGTGATTGCTCTCTGCACTTTATTCACTGGGCTGTGACTCCCTTGATTCTGACGTATTCCCCTTCACCATTGTCAACTACCAATTCTGTTAAGAACATGTCATCAGCAGGTTTAAGTATTAGCTTCCTCAGCCTGGGAGACTGTACTGTGCTGTTTAATAACTAGCCACTAGCCTTCCCGCTACATTTTGACTAGGTTTTGTGGAGGCTAGGTATGACAGGACTTTTTTTCCAGCAAAAATGCAGTTTAGGAACTTAAGGGCAATCTTACTGGCTCTTGAAGCCCAATGAAATTGCATGTATATGTCACTAATCAGCTTAAGATTCTGTTCCTTCAGGATGCCATGAGTAGCAGGAATTCGATTTGGCTGGCCATCTGACAGCACAGTGCACACTTCAATAATCGAGCCAGCATCACAAGACCGAAAAGGTTGCACAAACGCTCTTTATCTATTGATCGCCATTACCATTCTCCTTATGCCCAATGAGACTTCTCTTTGCACTTTATTTATTGCCCTGCAGACTATTGTTACGTCTAAGCTAGGGTTAGTGGGGACACCCTTCAGCCTTACACTTTTGGCTGTTTGGAGCAGGCAGTGGTAGGCCGTGCATGATCTGACCTTTGCGGCATGGCTTGCAATCTTGAGTCACCACCCATGTGATTCATAGCATAGCCTACCCGGATGTATGTCAGGTCTTGCTGCTAGTAACACCAGCTCTTACCACAATGAGCCTGCCAAAGAAACCTGCATACAAACGGCCACACGATGCTACCTACCAAAACCTCATAAATCTCTAATGTAGCAATCTTGCCAAACTTTTTATTATTATCTCAAAGTATATGTATTAGGCAAAATGGAGCCCTATATATCAGAAGTCTACTTTGTACAATAATTTTAGAACTGACTTGAAAGATTAGCATGTATATGATGTACTGAATTATTAGCTGTAAGCATGAACTGATTAACTGATATATTATCTGACTTTACTTGGTTTTAACTGTTTTCTTCTATTTCTGTTATACAAACCAACAAACAAACAAAAAAATGTATATAGTGCGCTGAGGGTCTCAAGGCGCTTGGTGGGGGGGGCAGGAGGGTCACTGTTCGAACAGCCATGTTTTGAGGTTCTTTCTGAAGAGCAGGAGAGCTTTGGTTTTGCGGAGGTGGGTGGGGAGGGAGTTCCAGGTTTTGGGGGCGAGGTAGGAGAAGGACCTGCCTCCTGTGGTGGTGCGTTGGAACTGTGGCTAGGGCGAGGTTGGCTGATCGGAGGTTGCGGGTGGGAGTGTGAAAGTTCACTCTTTCGTTGAGGTATGTCGGGCCGTTGTTGTGGAGGGATTTGTGTGCATGGATGAGGATCTTGAATGTGATTCTCTTGTTTATGGGGAGCCAGTGAAGGGTTTTGAGGTGTGGTGAGATTCGTTCGTGGCGGGGGAGGCCAAGGACGAGGCGCGCAGTTATGTTCTGGATTCTCTGGAGTTTGCGTGTGAGTTTGAGTGTGGTGCCGGCGTAGAGGGCATTACCGTAGTCTAGTCTGCTGCTGATGAGTGCATGGGTGACTGTCTTCCTGGTTTCTGGGGCAATCCATTTGAAGGATTTTTTTAGAGTGCGGAGTGTGAGGAAGCAGGAGGAGGTAAGAGCATTGATCAGCTGTGTCATGGAGAGGGTGGGGTCCAGGACGATGCTGAGGTTGCGTGCGTGGTTTGTGGGGGTGGGTGCGGGACCTAGGGCGGTGGGCCACCAGGAGTCATCCTATATGGTTTTGTTGGAGCCGAAGATGATGATCTCGGTTTTGTTGGAGTTAAGCTTGAGGTGGTTAGTTGTCATCCAGTTGGCGGTGTCGAGGAGAGCTGCATGTAGGTTGGTTTTAGCGGTGGAGGGGTTGCGGCTGAGGGAGAGGAGGAGTTGGGTGTCATCTGCGTAGGAGAGGATAGTGATTCTGTGTGATCGGAGGATGTTGACTAGGGGGATCATGTAAATGTTGAAGAGTGTGGGGCTGAGAGAGGACCCTTTGGGGACTCTGCAGATGATCTTGGTGGTGGTGGAGTGGAAAGGTGGGAGGCGGACTCTCTGGGTCCGGTCAGGGAGGAAGGAGGTGAGCCAGTCTAAGGCTTTGTGGCAAATTCCTATGTTGTGGAGACGTGTGCGGAGTGTGTGGTGGCAGACAGTGTCAAAGGCTGCGGAGAGGTCTAGAAGGATGAGTGCGACGGTCTCACCTTTGCCGACTTTGGTCCTAATGTCGTCAGTGCATGCGATGAGGGCAGTTTCCGTGCTGTGGTTCTTGTGGAACCCGTATTCAAGAGGGGTCAAGAGTGTTGTTTTCTTCGATGTAGTGGGATAGGTGGGTGTTGACTAGTTTCTCGCTGACCTTGGCGGGGAAGGGGAGGAGGGAGATGGGGCGATAGTTGGAGAGGATCTCTGGGTTGGCTTTGTTTTTTTTTAGGAGAACAGTGATTTCTGCGTGCTTCCAGGGGTCTGGGTAGGTGGCGTCGTCGAAGGAGGAGTTGATTGTGTCACGGAGTATGGGGGCGATGGTTGGGCTGGCTTTGTTGTAGATGCGATGTGGGCAGGGGTCGGAGGGGGATCCGGAGCAGATGGGGTTCATGTTTTTTTTTATTTCTTCGTGTGTGGTGGGGGGCCAGGTGGAGAGTGTGGTGGGGGGATCATGAGTGGGGATTGAGATGGGTGAGTGAGGGGTGTATGTGGTATGAAGCTGTTGTGGATGTCCAGGATTTTGTGGTGGAAGTGGTTGGAGAGGGCGTCACATAGGAGCTGTGTGTGTGAAGGGTCTATGTTGCTGGCTTTGGGTTTGGCTTGTTCATTAATGATGGTGACGAGTTCTTTGGTGTTTTGAGAGTTGTTGTCTAGGCGTGTCTTGTAGTGGTCTCTTTTGGCGGTGCGTATGAGTTGGGAATGGTGGCTTTGAGGGTGGAGAAGTTGGTTGTGGAGGGTTCTTGTCGCCATATTTTCTCCTATTGGCGGCATTTGTGCTTAGAGTCTTGGAGTTCAGGGGTGAACCATGGGACGTTCTTGATGTTGTGGGTGGCAATGTGTTTTCTGAGGGGGGCTAGTGTGTCTGTGCAGGTAGTGATCCATTTAGAGAGGTTGTGTGCTCCTGCATTGGGGTTGTTGGTGTGGGGGGGGAGGTTGTGAGCCAGTTGGGAGTTCAGGCGTTCTGTGGAGATCTTGTCCCATGTGCGGTAGGGTGTGGTGTGTTGATGGTGGTGTGTGGGGGGTTTGGTGAAGGAGAAGTGGACGCAGTGGTGGTCAGTCCAGAGGAGTTCGGTGGTGTGGGTGTAGGCTATGTGTTGGCTTGAGGTGAAAATTACGTCAAGCGTGTGTCCTGCTGAATGGGTGGGTGCAGTGACTAGTTGTTTGAGTCCGAGTTTGGTGAGGTTGTCTATGAGCTTTGATGAGTTGTGGTCTTGTAGGTTCTCCAAGTGAAAGTTGAAATCACAGAGGAGGATGTAGTCTGTGGTGAGGGCGTGAGAGCTGATGGTGTCGGCGATGGTTTTGCAGAAGGTGGGGTGGGGTCCTGGTGGTCTGTAGATTGGTGTACCTCTGAGGGTGGAGTTGTTGTTAATGTGGATTAGGAAGTGCATGTGTTCTGTGTTGTCAGTAGTGTCTTGGGAATTGGTGGTGACTTTGATGGTGTCCCTGTGTAGGATAGTGATGCCACCCCCTGGCCTGTTAAGGCGGTCTTTGCATTGGAGTTTGTATCCCTTGGGGGTGGCGATGGCTATGTCCGGTTCCAGGGAGGGGTTGGTCCAGGTTTCTGTGAGGAAGGCGAGGTCGGGTGAGTGTGATGTGATGAGGTCCCAGATTTCTATGGCATGCTTGTGAAGGAAGCGGGTGTTGAGGAGCAGGCAGTTGAGGCGGTTGTGGAGGGTGGCGTTGGTGTGGTGCATGAGGGTGTTGTTGCGGGGTGTGTTCTAGTTGTGGGGTGGTGTGCTGTGGGGCTGTTTGGTGGGGGTGGGGGCAGAGCAGGTGTGTGCTGCGTTGGGGGTGTTGTGTGTGTAGTCAGGGGGTCGCTGTGGTTGGTGTGTGGTGTGAGGGAGGAGGAGCAGGAAAAATGACAGGTGTGGCAAGTGAAGGGGCCATGAGTGTGTGTGGGGCTGGAAAGGGTGCAGGTGGGACGAGGGCCTGGGTTGAGTGAGTAGCGGATGAGAGGAGAGTAGGCTTGTCTTTGAGGGCCAGGGGGACAGGCACTGGGTGCGGTCTTGGCGCAGACGGGCGCAGACAGGCGTGCCATCGGTGCGTCTTGGCCGCGGGTTCCATAAATGGGGGGAGGGAGGGAGTGGCAGCTGGAGGGAGGGAGGGAGGGCTGGATGAATGGGAAGGCTGGGGGGTGGGGCCGCAGGGGATGGCAGTGGCGGGAAAACGAAAGAAATGGAGGAGAGGAGGAGGGGGAGGTGGGATGGGGCGCAGGGGACATAGCGGCTGGGTGAAGCTGGAAACGGAGCAAGGAGAGACAAAGGCAGCGGAACGGAGCAAGGAGAGACAAAGGGAGCAGAACAGTGAGGTGGAGGGGTAGGCAGGAGGGGCCGCAGGGGACTCAGCAGCTGGTTGAAGCTGGAAACAGAGCAATGAGAGACAAAGGGAGCGGAATGGAGCAAGGAGAGACAAAGGGAGCGGAACAGTGAGGTGGAGGGGGGAGGCGGGAGGTCGGGACGCAGGGGACGCAGCGGCTGGGTGAAGCTGGAAACGGAGCAAGGAGAGACACAGGGAACGGAACAGAGCAAGGAGAGGCAAAGGGAGCGGAACGGTGAGGTGGTGGCGCTGGACAGCGGAGCGGGGAGCGACCTGCCTGCTAATGCAGGGTCAAGGGTTGCTCCTCGTTACCGCACCGCTGCTTCCATAAATGGGGGGAGGGAGTGGCAGCTGGGAGGAGGGAGGGCTGGACGAATAGGAAGGCTTGGGGGTGGGGCCGCAGGGGGTGGCAGCGGCGGGAAAAAGAAACGGATGAGAGGAGAAGAGGAGGAGGGGGGAGGCGGGAGGGGCCGCAGGGGACACAGCGGCTGGGTGAAGCTGGAAACGGAGCAAGGCGAGACAAAGGGAGCGGAACGGAGCAAGGCAAGACAAAGGGACCGGAACGGTGAGGTGATGGGGGGAGGCAGGAGGGGGCGCAGGGGACGCAGTGGCTGGGTGAAGCTGGAAACGGAGCAAGGAGAGACAAAGGGAGCGGAACGGTGCAAGGAAAGACAAAGGGAGCGGAATGGTGAGGTGGAGGGGGAGGCGGGAGGGGCCGCAGGGGACGCAGCGGCTGGGTGAAGCTGGAAACGGAGCAAGGCTTATATTTTTATGGCTTTAAATAGATAGAAACAATAAAAAGGTACCTTACCGTACCTTCAATGGTAATGAAGGCCTAAGTCAGAAGGTAACATATTTGACCTGGATGACCCGCTTAGTGCATATGAACCGTACTCCATCATGGTTGGTTTGAAATCATGCCCATATCCTGATCTACTGTGAAGATTGACTACTGCTCGGTGATTGTGTGAGTTGTGTTTTGGCCTTTTAATTGATTTGCTGCTATTAAATACTTTACTTATTTTATTAAGTTAAGCCTATTTGCTCTGTCCCATATCTACCAGAGGGTTGAGACCAGATGCAAATATCAAATTGTGTTTTACCCTATTAGGTTTGTGGTCTTATTCTTTGAGGTGGACTAACATCCATTCAAATTAATAACCCAATTTCCTACATTAATTCACTTAATAGACTGGCACATTTCTTATGAGAAAACTCTTTCAGATCAATCCTCTGTGACAAAATTGCTATGTGCTTTGCCAATAAGTATTTGAAAGCAGCATTATTTAGGCCCAACTCCCATACAGCACTAAGAGTAACCTGGTTAATGATAGTACTAAATAAGTATGCCATACTAAGGTGCAGAAAGTTGAAGGTCTTGAAAACTCACACTGAATTGACCCCATCAGTGAGGGAATCCTGATCTGCACTCCCTATACTGTGTCAGGCATAAAGAAAACTGACATCCAATGTCAAACACTGCTTTGATAAGCTGGACTCCTGCCTTATCAGCTCCTTCAGTGAAAAGTTTGGAAGGCACAATAGGATGCCAAACAGGTTGTTTTGTTTTAGGTTAAACCACTTTGATAGTTTTGCTGGAAATGTATTGAGTGTACAATAGTTTATGATTCAATTCTGCCATATAAATGTTCTTTAACTGGCATAGAAAATCCTCAAAATATACCACCCTGCATAATCAGGATATTTTAATATTTTAATGTTGGTACAGAAAATGTACCTCTAGTTATGGGGTAAATTTTTTATCATCACATTGGTGATGACAGTTTCACCTTGATGGAGAGTGGAGGCAGAATTCCCATGACATAGGTTTTCCAACTGAGATAGCTGTTACTATGATGGAGGCAGAATGTTTGATCCACTAATTTACAAACTGGCAGTTCAACTGAGGACCTCTAAAGAAGTCCTTTACTGTTTAATCTTCCGTATCATTCAGAAGGATGAAATATACTGTGAAAATTATGATGCAGAATGTTTAGTTTATTCCATCACAGTTGAAGACGTGTCAAATGCAAAATGCATGAAGCACTTACATTTGCTGCTATTGCTACTGTGATTATGATTCCTCTGTTGCCGCCACCAGAGATGAGTATAATGTACTGCAGATTGACAGCATCAATCACATCCTGCAATAAATCTATTGATCATGATGAGTTGGAATTGATGATGCCACTTTCCACAATACACAGAAAGTAGAAACGAGCTCCAGAGTGCAGTGAGACCCATCTTTAACTGAGCCTTTTCCTTTTTTTTACATTTAGAAAACAGTGGGACCCTTGGAGAAGTCAATCTACTGTTCCTCAAATTTTGAAAGTGCACCCTGGACTTCCATTTTAAACCGTTTTCCATCAAATTTTGACTGTGCCCCAAGAACTAGCCATGGCCACAGGTTGATGCTCATAATGCTTCAGGTTAGTATTATAAGATTCTGATATTTGCATAATGAACAACATGTGACTTCCATAATTTAACGTGATTCGGGAAAGTCTATTATTCGCCGTGTATTTACTGGAAATGTCTTATGTCAGTGGTGAGGTTATCCATGATATATGATTTTAGCATGCAGTATTTAACTTGTTATGTACCCCATTTCTAGGACATCAGGATTATGGTGTGAGTACATGGAGTACATCTCCTGTGAAATGTATCATAACTTTAGACCATGGTATTATCCAATCGTATCTCTTAAATTACTTCTGGTAGCTAGTGCCTAAACCAGGAACTGTGTCCCAAAAGTGAAACTGAGTGAATTAAGTTGAAACACGGAACATACTGATCACACTTTCCTGACATCTTGTTGGTACTGAGTCTACTTACTGGCAGGATGCAGATATATTGGTCTTTAGCTTCATGGATCACATGGTCAGCAGCTTTGCACATCCATGACTGGTAATTGCCGATCTAGGAATCTCTGATGGGATTATAATGATAGAAATGATTACATTTTTACTGTGTTTCAAGCAATTGTACTTCATCATCGCAGTCTGAGTGAGGCTCAAGCGGCCCAATTTGAAGTTTAATGGTATTGAACAGTCCTATGATTTGTGTGGGACCAGTTAAATCTGTTGTTTGGGTATACTTCTCTGGTGAACCTGCAGACTGTCTATGGTGAATACATCAGAGGTATCCCATTACCATCGTCCTCCAAATCAGAGCCAATGTATACTTCTATAGGATATTATTCCCAAGATAAAATATATGTTTTGATCTATTTTCATTCAACAGGATTTAAAGCAATGGAGTGGGACAGGCAACAAAGAAATTATGACAAAGACGCCTTACATGAGTGGTGAAAATACCCTTGCGGTCCAACCAAGACAGCGGCAAAACATTAAGGTACCCACTCCATTTCTAGTACGGTGCTAGGATACATTAATTTAGAATAGTCTAATCTTCAATAAAATGCTTCTTCCATTATATTTTATTTATTGAATGTTAATTTATTAGCCGTTACGGTCCAAAAAAAGAATTGGGTAAAAAAGAACATACATTTTACATTACATTTTCATTGTATGAATAATGAAATTCCATGACTTTATTCTTAAGTCAGAAAAAAATCACACTACTATTCTTTCATTCCTCTAGAAATTTTAGCCACACTCTTACATCTTCACTTTACTTTTTTCATCATGCAGGTATTTGTAACCAGAGCCCCAGGACCTTCATATTTGCCCTGTGCACCAATTAGCAGCTGCGACTCTCCAAACTTGACCCTGACACCCCAGGTTAGAATGGGAAATTTATATTGTTTGATATTTGAACAAGGTATGAATGAAGAAATGTAGTGTGACTGCTGGAAAGGTGCTACATTTCAAAAAGATATATATGTGTATTTGTAGAATTATGCATAAACTTCCATTAAACAATCATGTGTTTCACCATGGGTGGTGCAGCCTTTGCTAAGTAGCTCTAGATATAACCTCATGTTTCAGGATAGTTGTCCATTAGTAGACAGTAACTTATACAGTTAGATGTGCTGAAAATGCTGGTAAGCAGTCTTTTCAGGTCACATTGCCACTGGCTGGCTACACAAACCATGGTGAAAACAAAAGATTGTTTAATGGAAGTGTTACCATGCACAGCATTTACCAGGATGCAAAAGAAAGTAGAGGTGGGCTGTAAACTCCACTAGCCAAGGTCTTGGAGTTTTGCCACTCAGTGCTCTGCTTGGAGCGTTGAGTTTGAGAAAAACTCCACCGACCACCGCTTGACAGAGCTTACTGGCACCCACCACATGGGTCCACAGGGAACGGCTTCATGCACAGATGCAGCGGACTTAGAAGTTCAATGAGTCTTTAACTTTGTTTCCATATTCTGTGATCTGGTGCAATGTTTGCTCTGACTTTCCTGATAAGGGTCCAAGGGAGCCCAAGCAGGTGACTGATGATTACTGTCAGCCTGCAGACAATATGCAAATCAGTTCAGCAGTTGCTTTAGCAACCCCCTACCCTCCCCCTCCTCCGAGGAGCCAATGCCTTGACCTCTGAGACAGTGATTGCTGTGCCTGAGAGGGAAGCACGTCTCCGCAGGAGGGCTTCCCTCCAATATACACATCATTGCAAAGACCAGAATTAGGGAAAAAAATAATCCAGCTAGTAGCAGATTTCTAAAGGCTAAGTTAAAGTTTTACAAATAAACATGTTCGCAAAATTATTCAGCAACTGCACCTGTTTCATAGATTGTATGTTTTTTCAATCAGAGCAGTACTTTAAGATTCGGATTTAGGATTGTAAGAATACATGTATTGTTTTTGGATGGAGAGAGGATTTGAAGTTAAACCCAAAACCTAATCAGACTGATACTGGTCGCCTGTAAAATATGCACCCAGTTTAGGGCTCAAACAAGATTTGCAGTCTTTTGTGTGCATGTGAGGGCCCTTGTTAATAAGACGCTATTTCTAAAAGTTATTGTACAATTCGTTATTTTAATTTGAACAATAAGTCTGAAAGAAAATCTGCTTTAAAACTATTGATAATTTTGTCTCTAGTGCTATGCAACATTATCCCACCCAGGCACGGCTCGTGGGAGGAAAAAGGGGCGGGGCGGCGCGCGGCAGGAAAGGCGGGGGGGGGGCTCAAAAAAATAAAATACAAATAAAACGTACCTTTTCCTTGCGCTTCGCCGCACCATCCGCTCTGCTTTCCTCCATCTCACTGCAGGCACAGACTCCCAGCCTGCCCTGCGGCCAATCCTGACGCTGCTCAAAACACCACCAGGATTGGCTGGGAGTGCCCAGCCAGGACACTGCCAGGCACACTTGGAGCCTGTGCAGGCTCTCTCCAGCCCAGCAACACAGTGTCGGGTTGGAGAGAGCCTACTGCGCATGCGTGTTTGGCAAGACCGAGATGGCTGGCCAGACACACATGCGCTCTGCTGGGAGTGCTATGTGCACTCCCATCAAGTGTTCATCACCCCCATTGCCCCGCTGCTTTTCAAGAAAACGATAATAAACACAGTTTATTATCATATTATTGAAAAGGTTTTGCAGCTACTGCTGCTGACTTGGGACCGACGCTCCTACTCCCTAGTGGAGAAGCTGTCCCTGATCCCACCTCTTGTTAGCAGAGTGTGTGGATTTGGCTTGTTTGCTCAAAGTACATCTAGCTAGACTTCACTGCTCATAAAGGCTTTTTTAAGGGTGTATTTTGTTGGCAAGAGTCTTTTCAGCATTCCCTACACTTCAGAACTTTGAGGCTATAATTTATAAAAAGGTTAAAGGTCTGTGATTAATTAATGTTTTTTAAACCAATGTTTTTGGATGCTGCTATATTGTCTGAAGAAAATTAAACCCTCCATTAAATTTCTGGGAAATACTGTGTGTTTATCTACAAAATCCCTGTTGTAAGCACGGGGTAAAAACAGCTGCCCAAACAAGCTAAGAACTTATTTTCGGGCCATGAAGAGAGGTATCGGAAATAATACTTCTTCCTATCTTGCATGACTTACCCTCCTGATGGACAAGTATTTAAAAATGTTTTTGTTCAGTATGAATTGTAGATACAAGACTGTTTATCTTGTTTTGTGCTGTCAATTGCTTCAAGCTCAGACGTGGTTGAGAAGGGGTTAAGTTCCACTTTTAGCACAGAAGTGGAAGACTTGGCCAGTGTGACAGGAAAAGGGTGTGGTCACAGTGCCCCCTTCTGTGATGACCAAGAAGCAAAGGGGGGAACAATGAGGGAACCTTCCATGTAGAAGGAGGTCTCAGGGGCTGTCATTTCTGTGGCGGTTCACAGCTTTTGATCTAAACCACTGGCAATGCCACAGCCTGCTTCATGTACTGCGCCTTTGCTTAAAATTCACAAAACAGTTGCCATAAAACAGGGTCAAGAGCTGCAAAACAAGATAAATGAAAAATAGAAGGGGCGGGCAGAAACCTTGCAGAATCTAGCAGAGTTTTTATGTGACTCTACATAATTCCATGGAGTACAACTCCGTGAGTTACACCCACCCCATCTGAAGCATGTTAAGCAAGATTCAGGTGTGATAACTAACCAAGGTCCTGATTTATATATTGGTGGACAGCCCCTTGTTTCACCACAACGATGGAAAAATTACCCTCTGCCCTAGTGAATGTGTCGCCCACCAGATTTATAACTGATAAGCTGGTGGTCGTTTCGCTGTTTGATTGAGCCAGTTTTCCTATTGTATTTACAAAAAGAAAATCCTGAAGCTGAACAATGCTGCCCTCTCCCATGGCAAGGGGACCTTATAACAGTTTTCACTGCCCCTTGCCACCAGGTTTTTCCTGGGGATGATGGGCAGTGAAAACTGAATTCTATTTCCACCCATCTTAATCAGGTAGGTGAAATTACAGATCTGCCTCCGACCACCCTCACGCCACAGGACTGTTGAATGGGTTCAATCATGGCATAGACAGAGTGGTCTCCACCGTGATAAAAACTGAGGTCAGACTGCATATAAATTTGGTAAGCTGAGAATTATCTTGGTGGTATGTATAACTCCTCGCCATTGCAATAGAGTATAAATATTTCCTAAATATAAATCAGGTCCAAAATGATTTGACTCACACATCTGTACCTTGCTGTTAATGGTACCTATTCAAAGTCTGTAAAATCAGGTGAAATTTGAAAATAAAATCATCATCCATCAGTCATCAAAAGCTGACAGTCTGTAATTTTGGTATGTTTGGGTATGTGCTATTACCCTCTTTTCAATAACATCATTTTTTTCCAAGAGGGGCTTTTAGATTATCTGTCATGTTAGCACAGATTAGAGGTTTGTACCTGTAGCCGTATTACTCTTGAAAATTTTACACTCTTGTGCTGTCAACCGGTCTATATCCACAAGAAGAGTCCCATATAGTCAACCTACCCCTATTGAAAAAATAGAAACAAACAAAAGACCAACTGACATAAATAAGGCAAATTCAAAGGAATCCTTTAGAGGTAAAAACGAGATCTACATACCAGAAAAGAATGGTGACCTTTAAAATGGAACTACACTACAAATATAATACATAGATGACAAGCAAGGGCATGAATACAGTTAAGTATGTAGGATTATTTAGAAATGTGACATTTATGGATGACTTGCAAAAGAGCAACAACTTATAGAGCCACCATTACATATCTCTCATGGATATACATACTGATTTGGTGAACTGTACAGGTCTTTTGTGGCAAGGTGGAATATGTTTTTGTGCTTTAGGAAATACTTTGGGACCAGATGGCTACACCATTCAGTATGGCGGTGTCACACATTTTGCCTTTAAATATCCTGGAGAATTTGTTGTGTGCCTTGGCACATCGATGGAGCCCACAAGTAATGATTCAGATTAGGTTGGCTCAGAATGTTGAAGTTGAAATTTTTATATAATTGAAAAAGGAGCATTGTATTTGCAAAAAATCCAGAACGATTCAAAACAAGACTCATAAAAGAGTATTTGGTCTTCAGGGAGACAAAGTGTGCACCAGTGGTCCTTCATGTCCTTTGAAAAGGTACGGTTATGTGCCCAAAGATAATGTTTGCTTAGAAGGTGGCAATCTTAGGAATTCCACAGATTCTAATACTTATGGTCCAGTACGCTATATCTTTATAAAGGGACGCATTTGTCTAAGGTTCTGGCCTGAGTTTGGCTATGTATAGGAAAGACCTGATAGCCATGTACTTTTAAATGATTGAGTGAGAGACGATTTTTCTGTTCATTTATCAGTATTTTTATCGATTTACAATAACTTTTTTTTGTTATAGGAAGTTAATCTGTAATTTAGCAAAGGTGTAAACATTATCAGAAGTGCACACTGCTCATAACTTGAGACCTCCCTGGAGGACCTAATTGGACATGTGACCAACACCTATGCATTTCCAGACCTCAGTCCAAAGACTGCGAACACCAATATCATCTTGGATAAAAATGCCTATGGGAATTGAGCAGCCTAAAACTTTCAATGTATTACATAGCTTACGCAACTGACATTGCAAAGTTTTAGCTATTCACAGTGGTGTTCACATTTTTGAAAAACAGTTTAAAAATGTTTTTTAAAAAAATAAGTCATCAAAATGAGATAATCTTGATTTAGAAATAATGTGGTCTAACCACTTTCAGAAGTATGAGCATAGCATGCCCTGCCCATCCAAATATATCCTTGGAGTGATAAATATATTTCCTTGATTGGTAGGTTACATTCAGAAAGTGGTGCTAACTTAGACAAGAGGTATTGTTTCTCCATATAAAGAGGAATACAAGGAGAACGCCAGAGACCTCTTGTGTGATAGCCTCAAACTTTCTACTGAGATGTGTGATGGTCCTTTAAGAAGAAACATTGTTTGTAAGAAATTCACAGTTTTGCTCTGGGTGAAAGTTTGAAAAAAAAATAAGTTCCAGTCTCCATAAAAGAAGTGCCAGAGACGACAAGCTATAAAAACGTGTAAAAATTTAGCAGTGGGTTTAGGACTTCTGTTCCTTGATACCAGTCATACCTTGCACTACATTCCTCTGCCCTTATAAGACTTCTGAAATGTCTCATCAACTTGATAGAAATGCTGGATCTGCAGTCATCGCTTTCTGTTTTCCTTGATTGATGCATGGGGCCTCTTTCAAAAATACAGTAGAATTCCAACTACTGATTAAATGTGTCTACTATTAATACTGGTTTGAAAGCCCCATTGTTATAGTTAGGGCAACAAAACCCACAAGTTTGTTTTTTAAATTCAGTCAAGGCATTGTGGATGTCCCCAGGCTTTCTAGCTGGAAAACAAGGCCTGGCAACAACTGGTCAAGCTGCATACACTGTTTCCACTAAGCTATATTCATTGATAAATTAACCAATGCGAAACCCAAAGTGAAAAGGAGAACTCTGGGATTAGAGCAACCAGAAACTAGCTTGCCATTCCAATTAATTGCTACATAGCTCCAATATCTTTCCATCTGAACTGCTTAGAAAGCATCAAACAGCTTGGTACTGTCACATAGTTGGAAAAAGACAACTGACACATGCACACACATTCACACACACGCAAACACACATACACACATATGTTCTATCAAAGTTAATAGATATAAATGAGGGGAGTAGCTTGTATGTCAAACATGGCAGCCGCACTTTGATATGGCTCCGTGCAGCTACCATCCATCCGCAATCATCCTAAGGCCACAATTGATTAAAATGTAGAGTGCTCGCTAAGTTTATTGTGTTAACTGTAACAATCAGCCTGTGAGATAGTTTTCGCCACTCCAGGAGCGGACGAGGCCACAATGTGGAGAAGGTGAGACTGGTGGAGTTGGGGTCTAGTTGCCGTGAGCGTGACTTGCAGTTGCTGGGCCCCCAGCAAAGATCCTGATGCAGATTAAATGTACCAGAGCAGACAACCCCGCTGTGGTAGTTTTTGCCACTCGAGGCGCTGACGAGGCCACAATGAGGAGAAGGTGAGACTGGTGGGGTTGGGGTCTAGTTGCAGTGAGCGTTACTTGCAGTTGCTGGGCCCCCAGCAAAGATCCTGATGCAGATTAAATGGACCAGAGCAGGCAACCCCTGCGGACCACCGGAGTTCCCAAGGGTGATTGGTGGCAGAGAATGGGGCTGAGCTGAAGGCAGGAATCGCATACACAGAGCAGTGCAGATGGTCTCCGAGAAGACATGGGGTCTCCCGGTAGTGACTACCAAAAGGTGGAGGAGGAAATCCAGAAGATCCCTGTTGTCCCTCACCCACGGAGAGAGTGAGAGCTGGATCCAGTGGCGTCTGGGGCCCAAGTTGTGTACAGCTACCAACTAAGGAGGCATAGTGAGGAAGAAGCAGTTCAATATACAGGAGCCTCAAAATGAACGATGCGGTAACAGTCTGAAGCACGGCACAAAGACCTGCAGGTACTACTGTGGGGGGCCAACAAGTGGGGGGATAACAGTGCCAGTCAGGATGCTCTGGGTGGGGGGCCCTCTCCTGTGCAGCATGACCCCGATTCATTATTGCTTGCTTGACGATTGTGACTTGTCAACAAGTCACCCAACTGCCACAGATCCACACCCGGGCTCCTGTTTGGGCAAGTGGAGCAAGTCGGGGTCCAGAAAGAAGCACAAAGCCCTATTAGCAGGACCACTTTATCTACAGAGATCGAGCTAAATCCCACATGTGACTAACATGCTGCACCCACCCCTTTAGATTTCCTGTAACAGAGAAGCACCCTGCCTAAGCAGACCATTGGATGGATCACCACTAGTAAAGGGATACAAATAAATATATCCTGAGACACCAAACCTCCATCCTTCCTTGATCGACTGTCAGACACAAAGCCAAGTTCAGTCCCACAGCCAACAAGTGGAACCGGGTGCAGTGGGAGATACATGTTGAGAGACTAGAGTCCAGACTCCAACAGCTGGGCTGTGAACGGTGGGTATAGTCCTTATTGTCAACAAAGTCCTAACCCAGAAGTGGGAGCACACTGTTGCCCTCCCCCCCATCGACAACACCCATAGGATGACCACCATTGTTACCTATTAGGAGGACATTGTTGGTGTGGTGCACCAGCTGCAGAGACAGCCAAATCAGTTTTCGGTGCTGTTCGCAGCCGGGACAGGCCCCATTTCATTTTAGACTTAGCTCGTGCTTTCCCAGTTGATTCTGACTAAGTATGCAGTATACCAGTTAAAATGTTTAGAGTGGTGATCCGCCTGCTCATGCTGCCTCGCAAATGAGGGTTTGTCACTTCGGCAACACAGTCAGAAGTAAATAGACCTGATGACAAAACTGTCTCCCACATACATCATGACGAAAGACAAGGGCCACCCAACGCTAAAAAAGGTACATTAGATAAACATACACAGCCGGGTGGATCCTCATCACAACTGGGACCAGCTGCCCCCACAGAGGTGGGTCCAGACAATGCGACACTCCTGCCGGCTATAACTCAGTCATGTGATGCCCTGGATGCCAAGATAGGGGCAGTCGGCTCTGAAGTTACACAACCTAGACAAGATCTCCGAAATGCTGTGGAATGGATCACTGAGTCCGAATCTAGAGTGTCAGATGTAGAAATCACAGTCACCTCCTTGAAACAAATAATATCTAACCTTACCTCCATAACCAAGGAACTTGCAGCTCGCGTAGAGGGTGCAGAAGGAAGAACATGTCACAATAATCAGCACTTTGTTGGTTTCCCAGAAGGTTGTGAGGGGCCTTGATGGAGAGCTTCGTAAATAACTGGATCCGGGGATGGTTGACCTAATGGACCATCTCCTGTTATTATTGAGAGGATCCACCAAGCTCTTGTTCGCCGACCTCCACAGGGGGCAAGGCATGGCCAGTCATAGCAAAGCATTTGAATTACATGGACAGAGAAGCTATTCTGAAACATGCCCGATAATATACCAATCTCATACAATTATGATCTTCCCGGATTACACTAGACTGGCACCGAAACAGCGTCAGTCCTTCCAGGCCACCAAGCAACTCCTCCGTGAGTTGAATGTTTGTTATATGCTATAATATCCAGAAAAAGTTAAAGTTCGGTACCAATAACCCAGTGGAGGTATTCTAGTGGACTAAAAAGCAGATCGATATCAAAACCTAATACTCTGCCAGGGCTGGAATCCAACTCATCTCAAGGAGACAACCGGTCTGAGGCCACTAACACTAAAGTTGCCCATCAACATAAGTCCAGCTCTTTCTGGCAGCACCCAAGGCAAGAGGCGTATCCGGAGATAGTTGATAGTGGGTTTCCCATGCCTCGGACCTCCGGTGCTGACGCTACTGTCTGATATTTTGCCATCAATAGCCTTCGGAGCCTTTCGCGTATATATATATATATATATATATATATATATATATATATATATATATATATGCACTAAATTGTATAAGAGACCTTGTCACTTTATTTAATTTATTTATCTTCGGGGGAGGGATTAATTGGAGTTGTTTGGGTAGACCCCTTGTTAGGGTCTATCAAGGGCCATTTCTGCGACAGATACTTCCAGGTTCTGTAGTGTGGGTTGGTGGATGTTATTGGTTCAAGGGAATGGTTATTGTCTTCTTATCCTGGTAGTAATATGGTTCTCTTCATCAATGTTGCTGTTGTTATTGCTATGTTGGATTGCATATCCATTCTGTTTTCTTAACTCACTGGATACCCACCTCTCCCACACACAGTCTATGAACACTACAGCAGCACCCAAATATGAGCACCACCCATAAGGCGCCTCCCCTGGATCACTACCTCTCAATGTGCTAGAACGTAAACGGTCTCCTTGACAAAATCAAGAGATGTGCCTTCCTGTGACAGGCTAAAAGCATTTGCGCTGAAATCCTCTTACTTCAGAAGAACAGTTTTTGTGAGAACAAAGTCCCTTGCCAGACACGTTGGAGATATACACAGGTTTACTACTCGGGGTCCACAGGAGCTGCAAGGGTAAAGGAATTTTAATCAGGCAGACGGTACCATTTGAACGCTCCAATATCCGGACAGTCCAATATGGTAAATACATGTCAGTAGTGGGGCCACTCTGTTGGGAACCAATCACATTACTCAGTATATACGCCCCACCTCCCTGGGACAGTCTTTCATCGAGGTGCTGACACGGATGTGGTGTAAATTACCAGGTGGGTTGGAAAAGGTGGGCAGGGATTGGAATGTTGTTGTGACCCTGAGATTAGATAGATGGTGCCCACAGAGTCCACCACTGGAGGAGGGTCCAACACCCCTCTCCTCATTTATTTTAGCCCTAGAACTCTTGGATGTCTGAAGAACACATCATACTACTCTCTGGGATATACATACTTCTCAACAGTCCATGGTTACTATTCTTGTCTAGATTACTTTTTGATCCCCCAAACATACACTCATAAGGTGATTACCATTACAGTCCTCCCTAGAGGCTTATCAGATCACTCCCCAGTGGCCTTAGACCTACAAGTCAACCCGCAACATCAACACATTTTGCTGGTGACTATCACAATTGCATCTTCAATGTCCAGATTAATGCAGACATATGAAAGATTTCATAGATGGATACATTGCGCATAACATAGGTTTGGGTTAGTCCCCCCAGGTGTTATGGGAGGCTATGAAGTCACTAAGGGAGGTTGATATTGGCTATAGCATGGGCCCTCAGCGACAGGCAGCACAACAGATTTTAGATCCTGAGACGGAATTCTTAAACTTAGATGCCCATGATCATCAAGATAATGGTAAACAAGTGCGTGGACAGTTTAGTCTAGTGCAGCAACGGCATCTCTAGGCTCTGATGGATGAGGCACGGCTGGCCTGGTGGGCATCACAAGACTGGATTTACCAATTGGAGGACAAGTCTAGCCAGATACTCCATAGATTATGCAAGGGCCTACCCAAGACATCAACCCTCCCATTGATAAAAAACACATCAGGCACCCTACTCACAGACACAGAGGAGATAGCCCGCAGCTTTACTACACACTTAGAAAGACTTTATGCAAGGCACAAAATGATATCGAATTCACAGATTGCAAAGTTTGTAGGGTATCTCACCCTTACAGCTCGATCTGCCCCGACACGCACCTCACTAGATGCAAAACTGACTGAAGAGGAACTTGCCACAGCAGTGTCCAATATGAAGAAGGGCAAGATCCACTGGCCAAACAGGTTTCCTTGTGAGTTCTATAAGGCATTCATGCCTAAACTCCAAGATCCTCCCCTAGTAACGGTGTTATCAGCCTCAGAGAGAGCAATTATGTCAATAGACTGGTGCCATGCAGAGGTTGTGGTCTTCCCTAAACCAGATCACCCTCAGATGACATTGCCTCATACTGCCCGATCTCTCTCCTTAACTTAGAGGTTAAGATATTGATCAAGACAGGTTAGTTCCACATATACCAGACATCATACACCCAGACCAACTGGGCTTCATGCCTCACCAGGCAACCCAACACAATATCCGCTGCACCTGTAATGCAATGGCAATGGCAGACAAACTGAGGGAACCCGTGATGCTTTTTCTGACTGACATTGACAAGGCCTTTGACTCCGTCAGCTGGGAATACTTATTTATTGTCCTCCAGTGCCTTAACTTCGGCCCACAGTTTATTTCCTATATCTGACTATTGATACGGACATGACGGTTTCAGTGAGGGTGGTGGGTGCCGGATGGCCTACGTTCCAGTACAGAGGGGAACACGGCAAGGTTGACCTTTGTCCCCCCTACTATTTGCCCTTGTAATGGAATTGCACATGGTGTGGGTGCGGATGGATGCACCAGTTAGGGGATTTGAATGGTGAGATGGACTATCCGACATCGCCCAATAAGAAGGGTCCCAGACTGTTGCAGATATTGGACTGTTTGGAAAGACCTCGGACCTATATGTCAATCTTGCCAAATCCATAATTTACACGCTGAGTTAAGAACCACTAGACCTAAAATGGGCATTGGGTCTGCGCCAGGCCAATTTAGGTACCTAGCTGTTTACTTATCCCGCCACACGACGATCGCCTGGTCCATATTCTCACATCTTAAGGAAGATATTAAGATCTCTTCCCTACTCCCTCTGTCCTTGGTTGGACGGTCGGTGATTTTCAAAATGGTCTAATTTACCAAGGCCCATATTTATACTTTTGTATTTTGTAAGTTTACGTCACTTTGGCTTCAAAAAGTGGCACAAATGTGGCGCTAAAAAAGTATAAATACGGGCCCAAATTTCTCTACCAATTGCAGAACTTTCCATATCCAATACCAAGACAAATGTTTCGTAAGTTGAACAGTGCATTCCTGTGGGATCGTGGGACCCCCCCGTGTGCCACTCAGTAAATGTTTTCAGTCGACATACTGCAGTGATATTGCAACGGCAGATGTAGAATCATACTATTTAGCATCCCATCTCCTAATAATCAGTGATTGATGGTATGACATATTGGATAACCCAGCATATGCATTGGAAAGATGGATAATGAGTCCCACCCAAATAGCACAATTTATTTACAGTGGAGGTTGAAACACAGATCTGCCCCTGGCCACAGAGACCGTCCTAAGACTGTGGCAGTCATATCTCCCTCAAATGAAATGTTGGGGCAGACTGACGGAACTGACACCGTTCTGGTGAGGTAGCATGCTTCCACAGTGCTATACTTGGCATCCTTGGTGTGGTCTCCCCTAACTTTTTGCCTCTGTTTCCTAGGTTGTTGATGTCTGCTGGACTCTGTTTTTGCTGTTTTCGTTACTCTGGGTACTTTACCACTGCTATTCAGTGCTTAAGTGCAAATGCCCCTATGTAAAATGTATGTGCAATTGACTTTCCATGATTGGCATATCTGTTTTACTAGTAAGTCCCTGGTACAGTGCACCAGAGGTGCCCATGGCCTGTAAATCAAATGCTACTAGTGGGTCTGCAGCACTGGTTCTGCCACCCACATGAGTAGCCCTGTAAACATGGTTCAGACCTGACACTGCATTGTCTGTGTGTGCAGTTTTAAACTGTCAATTCGACTTGGCAAGAGTACCCACTTGCCTGGCCTGAACCTTCCCTTTTTATACATTTAAGACACCCCTAAGGTAGGCCCTAGGTAGCCTCATGGGCAGGATACAGTGTTTGTAAAAGGTGGAACATATACCTATGTGTTTTACATGTCCTAACAGTGAAATACTGCCAAATTCGGGTTTCACTGCCGCAAGGCCTATCTCTCTCATAGGTTAATATTTGGGCTGCCTTTAAATATTATTAAAGTGCAGATTCCCTTTGGGAGCAGATTGCAATTTGGAGTTTAGGGTCTCTGAACTCACAATTTAAAAATACATATTTTAGTAAAGTTTGTTTTTAGATTGTGTGTTTGAAAATGCCAATTTTAGAAAGTAGGCATTTTCTTGCTTAAACCATTCTGTGGTTCTGTTTGTTTGTGGATTCCCTGTCTGGGTCAGTTTGACAGGTTGACTGTTTGCACCTCTCCTCTAGACAGTGACACAAAGGATGCTGTAGTGTAGCCTCCATATCCTGATGAGCCATCTGGGCAGAGGGGAGGGGAGGGGATCAGTGATCACTTACACCTGAAAGGGCTGTGCCTGCCCTCACACAATGCAGTCTCCAACCCCTGGTGTGTGTCTGGGGCCTGGCCTGGGCAAGGCAGGATCTTGAAAACAACAGAAACTTCTGTTTGAAGTAGGCCTACTTCAAAGTGAGAAAGCGGTAAAAGAAGGGCAGCTAAACCCCTGAAAATCAGATCACTTCTGGATTCAAGATGAACATCTGCCAAGAAGAAGAGCTGAAGAGCTGAGGAGAAGTGCTGCCTGTGACTGTGCTTGGTTGGGCTATCCCGTAGTTGCTGCTTCTGCCTGTGAAAGGGGACAAAGACTGTATTTTTTGCATTCCTGCTTGTAAAGAATCTCCAAGGGCTTTAACTGAGCTTGCCTCCTATCGTTGAAGTCTCAGGGTCATCAAAGACTTCCCCTACCAGCACCTGGACTCTCTACTGAGACTCCTGCCCTGAAAGTGGTGCCCTATCCAGTCCTTGGGCCCTTGAGAGGTGAAGCTGGCAGCCAAGAACTGAAAATCCACACACAGACCACCGTGCGGGGAAATTTACAATGCACCTTCCGTGACGCGGCTGAAAAGCAATGCGCCACCAGCTTTGTGGCTGAAATTAACACTCCACCTGCATCGCGGCGGGAAGATCGACAGAACGCAGCTGGAGAAATGATGTGCAACACCCGCTAACAAAGGCTGATAACGATGCAAAACCAATGCAGTGCGGTTTCCTGATACCGTGCAACCGGATTTTTCACGCATCGTCCCTGGGCGTCAAAGTCAACCTGACTCTGTGCGAGTCCGAGGTGCCCCGTCCAGAAATCGACAAATCGCTCTCTTGCGGGAGAAAAACAACACATCGCTGACCCGACTGGAGAAGGAGAAGATTCAAGGCCTCATGTGCGAGTAAGGAATCGACGCATTGCTTACTTTTCCGACGCACGCTCGCCGGTGCAGCTCTACGTTTTATGCTAACCAGGTACTTGGTGTAACAACAGCATTGTCACTGTTTTCTAAGGATTAAGACTCTTTTGAAAATTCTAATCTTGACTTTATCCACACAGTGTGGAGTTGCCCAGCGCTTCATAGATTATGGCAAGGAGTGCACTCCCTTGAGACCCAAAGGTAGCCCTCCTTCACCTTATAGTAGATGTTGGGAGTAACAGATAAAAATCTCTTCTTCTTCGCATGGGCCTGATGCTCGCCAAACATGATATTGCTAGGGAGTGGAAGTCCGCAGCCTCCCATTCCTGATGGTCCGGAAAAGAGAATGGACAATTGCATGGGGATGGAGATAGTAATATATAAGGCACAGGGATGTTCCTGGAAACATCCCAAAATATGGCAAAGATGTGATGATTATGGAGGAGTGTCCTGCCACCAGTCCGTCAACCGCAACACTCCATAGATGCAGAAGGTAGGACATTCTGGGGGCATGTAGGGATCCAGTAAGCATATAAGTGCTTATCTCTATACAGGTTGTAGTAGATATTGTTTTGTCACACATTGTGTCATGGAGGTGGGGGAGGGATAGTATGGGCCAATTCTTTTTCTTTTGTTCTTCTGTTTATAAGTTATGTGGTCACTGTAGTGCATTGTATACGCCTCTGTGATACTGTCAGTCACGATGGCCGTCATGTAATTCTTCACTGAATACCAATAAAATATGTTCCAAAAAAAGAGATATTAATGAAATGTAGGTTTAATATATATTGTAAACATAAGGATTGGATTTAGCTCAAACAAATTCTACATGGAGTGATGTCTCACATAGTGTCCAGAGGGCAATGAAACTCGTGGGCTCAGTGTTTAGCTGAAGTTATGGGACAAGTGACCCATTTGATGAACTGCGTGTTGGCTGGAAATATTTATAGTCTAGAAGATTTTATATAAAATATCATTGAAAACATTCCTAAAAGCATTAACCTGCAATCAGGAGGAAGCTTAGTAACACTTTTCTTGTTTTTTGAATGGGTGTGCAATCTCGTCTTTGCTTCCATATATTTGCTATAGTTCTCCTGGTTCATGTGTTGGATTAGTGGCTGAATTTCCGAAAGTGATAAAAAGCTCTTACGTGTAGCCAGTCTCCATATTTCTAGGCCAAAGTCCAGCATGACTGGGAAGATAATTATCTCTGATGTGGTTATGATTCAACCAATCACATCATAGTATTGATTATTCTGACGTTAAAGATGCAGACGTTCATCTAAAAGCACAAAACAATCTGACATAATAACACAATCTCCCATTTCATTTTGTGGCACGTTTCAAATTAGTTTTAGGCATGTAATGAAAACATATTAACTGAGTTTTGCAGTGCCTTGCTTATATTTCTACTATATAATTAAGTATATGATTAAATTAACCTGTGTTTGTCCCAGAAAAATCAAAAATATATTTATGCTACTTGTTTTAAATTCCTCAGGTTTCCAAATATAACACTGCATTGGCTGGCGAAAACTCCTGTGAGGATCTAGTAAGGAAATCAGATGAGGAAGAAACATCTTCTCAATCAACACATATTCCACTTGGAAGACGTCCTTATTAAAGGACTCAATTGTCTAATTGTGCACTATTTGGTCACAAAATTAACTTTATACGTGATTTATTTGAGCTTGATCTTGGCATCAACTATTTCAAAAGTCTGTGAAAATATCCTCTTTGAGGACGTTTGTAAAGGAATGTGATAACACATAGATCATCTCACTTTGGTTCAATCTTCGTCTTTCTTCTCATAGGTGTTTAAGGGACATTCATCAAAATATAGCACATTATTTGTGACACATCTCTTTCTTTACAGAAGTACACATACAATATTGTGAAAGTCTAATGCCTTCCATAGACAATAAATGTATCTCTGTGAAATCTGAATAAAAAGTTCATCAACCTTAGGGCGGTCAGTTGTTTTTCGTTTTGCAGTATGCAGAAGTGGACTGAATTGCTAATGTGCAAAACGTAGCGACCAGCTTCCACTTGCCACAGATGAAAAGCAGGAAGGAACACAGACAGCAATCATGAGACGAACTGCAAACTGCAAATAAATAGTGGTTCCTGTTTTTCTCTGTGGGCCATGTTTTGTTAGGGAAAATAAAATATTTCAGCCTGCAGAAAATCCCTCAAATCATCCTGCTTCTCTGGTTCACCGGCAGAGCAGATGTAACCTAATTATGCTTTGCAAGTGGATTGAAAAGGGGTGTACTCAGCTATTTACGTGTGAGACTTCTATTGTAAATTTCTCAAGGATTCCATTTTGATGCATGAGTGAAACAGCATGGGTATTTGGTTGCAGGCAAACTTTTAAAAGTCTACAATATGCACGCTCAAAATTAACAAAGTATTTTAATATATTCCACATTTTCAATGCTTTAAATAAAATATTACAACAAACACACGAATCACCTGCAACTCTGGTCCCTAGAGAATTGCAGCGTGTGCATTTTACCAATAATTCAATATAATCTACAATTCTTGTGGAACTTCCTGGCAAAAAACAAAGTAAAATGTGGTTGGGTCTCCCTCTCTGTAATAAAGGCATTGTATGAATGTACCACTACATTAGTGGGCATGTACAATGGGTTTTAATATTCATATTCATGACTTCAATGAGCATTCCTACAATGTACAGCCGGGATTCAAACTACTGCATCTATTTCTCAGTCTTCTTGCCCATGCCTATCGCCTTGTCTAGAGGTCTGGGGCAAAGTCTTGAAGTAAGACTGAATAACAGTAGTAAGATTACTTCTCTGTATTACCTCCAGATGCAGGTCTATGCAGAAGTACCTCTGAATTTACATGTAGTAAGAATGTTGCTGCCAGTCTTTCTATATGCTTTTTATGTTTTGCTTTGATCATTCATTTGTTGGCCAATGCCATTTATAGTATATCTGTGAAGAAACTAGGGAGTTAGCACAATGGTTGGTAATATTGATTCCAGGTTGCTGATAATGCTGCACTCTAAATGGGTCAGAGAATACAGTTTGTTTCCATCATGCTTGCCCACTTCTGATCAGTTCTCAGTCTCAACAAGAAAAATCATGAGTAATGCATCTGAAAAATAACAGTTCGATACAGGGGAGAACGAATTGTATAAAGCTATGTACAGCACAAATACTGTGTACATTTGGTAAATAGAAAGTAATGTGCTCATACCCTTAACCACAGGGTCTATACAGACTCCCATTCTGAATACGCTTGCAGAGCAATCTCACCATGGAAAAAGGCATACTGCAAATTTGTGTGGTTGCGGTAATTTACCCGGCAACTACTATTATTTACTAAGCAGTTAGTGGAGTTGAAGACATTATTTACTTTTTGGCCAAAGACCTTTAAAATATCAGTGAAACTTCACTATTTACCCGGACCCTGGCTAAATAAAAGAGATTATGCATTGTTTGCTCATCAGCTGTGCAAGAAGAAAAATGTTGCTGTTTACCAGGCTTCTGACTAATTATTAGTGATTCTGCACTGATCGACTGGTGGCTGCACAAATAGAAGCAAAATGTTATAATTTACCCTGACGCTGGCTAAATAGTAGAGATTTTCACTTTTTGGCCATGCAGATAGCAGACAAACTTCACTATTTACACAGCTAATGGCTAAACAGTAGAGATTCTGAACTGTATGGGTGGGGGCCATGCAATTAGTAGAACATGTTTGCAATTTACCCGACCACTTATTCAATAGTAAAAAGTCTGCTGGAGGCCATGTAATTAGCCGGAAAACTTAAACATCTATCTGGTTAAATACTAGAGATTGTATGCTGTTCAGCTGGCAGCCATGCAAATAGCAGTAAACCTCACTGTTTATGTGTTCACTGTCTGAATAGTAGAGATTCTTCACTGTTAGGCCAGCTATTTATGGAAAACTTCTCCCCCCTATCCCCTCTCCCAGGAGGCTGCCAACATCCTGTCCTATGGGACCCCTTCCCCTTTGCACATTTGTTACCACCCTAACTCTGGGGTCGTTAATTCATCAGTCATTTGCAACAGCAATTGCAGTCACAAACTATCAATAAATTACTTTCAGAATTATAAACGGGAGGGAGGACACCCCTTTCATGAACTCTCCTATTTGCAATTCAGAAATGATTGCAAAAGTCCTTTTACTAGTCTAAAGAAACTTCTGACTAATAAAAAGGGTTTTGTACATTACGATAAGTGTGTTTGTGGTCACAAACCTTGTGAACTGGTGACATGAGGCCTTGTGGCTCTGTTGCCCTCGTTCCTCTGATCCTCGCCAGCCTGGTCCTAATACCACAGTTCCTAGTTCTCCTGTTACAGGACTCTTATCTTGGGGATAAGACTGCATACTTTAGGGTGGCAGCATCACCAAGTGTGGGTGACTGAGTCAGTCCCACATTGTCTGGAAGCTGTGGGCCTGACTACTTTGGCTAGCTAGCAGCACCTCACCCAACCCTAGGAAGCAAAGGTGATTTGTGGCAGCCTAGAACATGATGCTCTGACTCCTCAGGGAAGTCGTGGTGAACAGTTCATATGCTTCATCTCAGTGACACGTAGTCTCACAAATGCAAAATAGGTTTCAATATATGTATTGAACCAATTGCATTAGATTAAAAGACACGTCAGCCACAATGATTAGGCAGATGATACATAATACAGTGATCATCGCTACTATTAAAGTGAAGAAAATGAGCAATCCCACCATCTTGGTATGATACTAAAAACCTTATGATGCCAACCCAAAACCCAAAGGTCTAAAATCTGAGAGCATACTAGTGTTAGTTCTTCTGCCAATCCCTGTCTATGGGAAGAGTCCCAACCCCATACCTGAAAAACGGACAAGGGCCTGCCTGTTTTCTGCTGGCAATCCTCCCAGCTGGCTCAAGAGTCAGAGCCAGGATCAACTAAGCTGTCAATGAAATATTATATGTTGTCTGATGGCCATGACTGGAAAGCCCTCTACTCTCTCCTAAGGCCTAAATGGTGTTTATATAACAAATAGATCTATGTTCTAAGATCAGACTTCATGTGATAATATGCCTGGAGCCAAGGGTTCTCTTTCTAACTCCTGAAGAGGCAATACTAGTTAGAATATCATGCACAGAGTGAAATGCATGCAAAGGTGCTTATAAAATGTGCAACATGAACAACTATGCCTTATCAGAAAAGGCAACGGATCAAAATATAAAAACAATTAGCTGAAAAGCTAGCTGTGCTCCAAAATATTAAAAGGAATAAAATGAATAAAATGTGCATGTGTATTTAGAGGCACAGACTACGGGCCTAAAAATAAAATAAGGATGTCCAGCCTAGGTACTAAGGAGAACCCATAGCACCCTCCCCATTGTCGGTACAGGAGTGCAGCGTCCACAACTTAAAATGAAGCAAGGACAAACTACACTAAAAGCATGCTAAACATAGACATAAGAGAGATAAAAAAATGCCAAAGCTGACAAGCAGACTAGGGCCAAACACAAGGGCAAAATTTAACAAGTCAATTTAAAATATGCCATTTCAAAACTCATTGGGACCCCAATGGCGGTCACCAAGCACATCAGTAGAGATAGCAACAAAGATATACTTCACTTCGGCAGACTATAAAACCACCAGCCGGCCAGTCAAAAGGTAGAAGGAACATACATGATCCGTGGCCTCAGCCATGGTTCTGGCCAAGGGGGCAGCATTCTGGACAGTGCCAGATGTTGAGGCGTCAGTAGTCACTATAGCCACAAAGGGTGGCTCACAGAAGGCTTCACATAACAACCCCCATCTCATAGGATACCTCTGGCAATTAACCCTCATCGAAAACACCACCAGATTCATGTCCACAGAAAGTACATGTTGAAAAGCAAGACATACTTCTAGTGCTCATTCGAAAGGGCACAATCGGCAGCAGAAGATAGGCTGCACACAGTTGAGAACTGATCAAAATGACAATGACCAATTCTTGTCAAGCTCCTCCAGTATCAATGTTTCAAAGTACTGCATCATGAGTTCACAGAACAGTTGGTTGGTGGGACCTCCATCATTTCTCTTAGTTGAGATGGTGCAGCCGTTGTAATTCAGAAATATCAACATGCAGGATACCACCAATTATTGCCACGGCTCTCAGGAATCCCTCAAAAACACTTGAAAGAAGTGAGTGAATGGCTGAAAGTATAACTCCAAATACATTCTGGAAGGTGCTGATGAATCCAGAACCTACAGCCTTAAAAATGTACAATCCCGGCAGTGCTGGATGTATTAAAGAATGCCTTTACTCCATTGGCATTACAATGCGGTTGATCTCTACAACGTGTTGTAACACCCAACAGAACTTTATAGAGTATGAACTTGCCCTGTGTTGTATTGTCATATGTATATATATATATATATATATATATATATATGTGTGTGTGTGTGTGTGTGTGTGTGTATATATATATATATATATATATATATATATAGCCTTGAACACTCCCTTAAATACCAGGAGAACCAGGACACCTCCAATCTGAAAAATACAATTTATCCAGGAGTAAGGCTGTTGCCGAAACGCGTTGGATTATGTGCTGAAATAAATTGTATTTTTCATATTGAAGGTGTCCTGGTTCTCCTGGTATTTAAGGGAGTGTTCAAGGCTATATTAGGGCCTCTCGGAGCCCATCCAGGACCGCTGTGTGGAGCACCTGCATTCCGGGACTTGGTTACGAATTATATATATATATATATATATATATATATATATATATATATATATACATATATATATATATATACAGTATATATATATATATATATATATATATATTGTTGGACTCTTTTCCTTATGCAGAGTCATCCCCAATCTTTTTGCCTCCTGCCTCCTATTTTTTCTGACCTGTTTGTGTTGGCTTTAGAACTCTGAGCACTTTACCACTGCTAACCAGTGCTAAAGTGCATATGCTCTCTGTTAAATTGCATTGGTGATTGGATTTCTATGATTGGCATATTTGGTTTATTGGTAAGTCCCCAGTACAGTGCACTAGAGGTGCCCAGGGCCCGTAAATCAAATGCTACTAGTGGGCCTGCAGCACTGGTTGTGCCATCCACATGATTATCCCTGTAATCATGGCTCAGACCTGGCACTGCAGTGTCTGTGTTTGCAGTTTTAAACTGCCAATTCGACTAGGCAAGTGTACCCACTTACCTGGCCTAAACCTTCCCTTTTTATACATTTAAGACACACCTAAGGTAGGCCCTTGGTAGCCTCATGGGCAGTATACAGTGTTTGTAAAAGGTGGAACAAGTACTTATGTGTTTTCCATGTCCTAACAGTGAAATACTGCCAAATTTGTTTTTTACTGCTGCAAGGCCTGGAGGCTACCTTTAAAAATGATTAAAGCATAGATTCCCTTTGGGAGCAGATAGACATGTGGAGTTCGGGGTCTCTGGGCTCACAATTTAAAAATACATTTTTTAGTAAAGTTGGTTTTAAGATTGCCTGCATATCCTGATGAGCCATCTGTGCTAGGAGGGAGGGGAGGAGTGGTCACTTACAACTGAAAAGGCTGTGCCTGTCCTCACACAATGCTGTCTCCAACCCCCTGGTGTGTGTGTGGGACCTGGCCTGGGCAAGGCAGGATTTCAATAACAAGGGAGACTTTCCTTTGAAGTAAGCCTACTTCAAAGGCCAAAATGGGCATAAGAAGAGCACCCAAAACCACAGACTTTAGATCACTTCTGGACATCAAGATGAACCTCTGCCTGGAGAAGAGCTGAAGAGTTGAGGATAAGTGCTGCCCTGCCGGAGACTGTGCTTTGTGGAGTTATCCTGCAGTTGCTGCTTCTGCCTGTGCAAGAGGACAAAGTCTGCACTTTGTGTGCCTTCCTGCTTGTAAAGAAATCTCTAAGGTCTTGTCCTGAGCTTGCCTCCTGTTGTTGAAGTCTCAGGGCCATCAAAGACTTCCCCTATCAGCACCTGGACTCTCTGCTGAGACTTCTGTCCTGCCAAGTGGTACCCTATCGAGTTCCTGGGGCCTTGGAAGGTGAAGATGGCAGACCAAGACTTAAAATCCACGCACAGACCACGTGCAGGGAAAATATCGATGCACCTTCCGAGACGTGGCTGAAAAATGACGCACCACCAGCTTCGCGGCAGAAATTGATGTTCCACCTGCATCGCGGCTGGAAAAATCAACGCATGGAGCTGGAAGAACGACGCGCACCACCAGCTGACAGAGGCTGTTAATGTTGCAACCTATATTGCGCAATTTAAATGATACCGTGCAGAAGGATTTTCGACGCAAACCTTGCTGGGCGTGAAAAAATGATGCAATGCCTGCCTGGATCCACGTATCGCTCCTCTGAAGGGATGAAAAACACCCCACGCCGACCTGACCGTAAAAAGAGAAATGACTCACGGTCTTGCTTGCGGGTGAGAAATCAACGCACAGCTTTCCTTTTTCAAAGCAACATCGCCGTGCATGTTATTTTGACACTACCCAGGTACTTTTCAATGCTAACAGTGTTTTACCTGCTTTCCCAAGGATTTAAGACTCTTTTTGCCTTTTAATTAATAACTTGATTTGTGTATGTTGCTTTTTTGTTGTTTTGGTCTTGCTTTGTTTAGATAAATATTTTTTATTTTTCTAAACCTGTGTTGTGTCATTTCGTAGTGTTTTCATTAAGATACTTTGGGGGTCATTACGACCCTGGCGGCCGGCGGTAACACCGCCAACAGGCTGGCGGTGTTCCACCAGCAATTATGACCATGGCGGAAAAGCCACGGCCATACCGCCGGCCCCTCCACTTTCCCGCCAGGATTGCACCTGGCGCTCATAATCCCGCCCTGGGGATTATGAGTCCCCGACCGCCAGCCTGTCCGTTGCGGTACACACCGCCATTGAAAGGCTGGCGGTAAGGGGACTTGGGGTGCCCCTGGGGGACCCTGCACTGCCCATGCACTTGGCATGGGCAGTGCAGGGGCCCCCAGGCATAGCCCCGTCGCGCATTTCACTGCCCGAATTTCGGGCAGTGAAATGCACGATGGGTGCTACTGCACCCGCTGCACATCAGCATTGCCGCCGGCTCTATTATGAGCCGGCAGCAATGTTGATGTGACATTTCCGCTTGGCCAGCGGACGGTAACACTGTTACCGTCCGCTGGCCCAGCGGAAATGCCATAATAGGGAGCCAGGAATACCGCCGGCAATTGTGGTATTCTGTCTCCCGCGTACTCGGCGGTCTTTTTCAAAGACCACCGAGGTCGTAATGACCCCTCGTGTGTGTTGGTACAAATACTTTACACCTAGCACTCTGAACTAAAGCCTGCCTGCTCGTGCCAAGCTACCATGGGGGTGAGCGGCGGTTAGCTCAGGGTGATTCTCCTTTACCCTGACTAGAGTGAGGGTCCTTGCTTGAACAGGGGGTATCCTGACTGCAAACCAAAGACCCCATTTCTAACATTGGTGATCAGCGGTTGGCGATTGGACTTGTATATGTAGTTGGTATGCAGTGATTAAGTGTGCACTACTGTTTTCAGTGCAGACCATTACGTGACAACATACTACTTGTCTTTCTCATTTTCTCTTTCCTCTTTTTGGACTTTTTCCTGCTTCTATATTTTTGGTGACCTCTTAATTGATTTTGGAACTTTGCATTTGAAGTGAAACCTTACCAACATGCCTCAATCTGGGGATGCAGCATCTGTGTCTACAAAGGATGTTTTTGAGTTGGAGAAGCTGGAGAGTTACACAGTTGCTCAACTGAAACGGTTTTGTAAGGATCTTGCCTGCCCAACAGGAGCTCCACCGGGAAGGAGGAACTTCAAAAGGCATTGAGGGCCTGGGTGGCAGCCAATGAGGCTGGAGGGCACACAGAGGAGGAGGATGAGGGTGCGGAGGTGCAGAGGATTCATAAGGGCGTAGTGGATGTACCTGTTACACCTGGGGGGAGGGGCTCCAGGATAGGTAGCAGTGTGTCATCCAGAGGTCTAACTCCTGAAGAGTTGCAGAACAGACAGGAGGAGAGGGCTCACTATTTGGAGTTAGAGAAGCTGAGGATGGCTTCAGAAGAGAAAAGGATAGTCTTGGCTTATGAGCTAAGATTGAGGAAGCTGGAAGTCATGAGGGCTGAGTCCAGCTTGAATGGTGGCAGCAACAATTCTATATTAAGGGGACAAAGACTGGACTTTGTGTGCCTTCCTGCTTGTGAAGAAATCTCCAAGGGCTTGTCCTGAGCTTGCCTCCTGTTGTTGAAGTCTCAGGGCCATCAAAGACTTCCCCTGCCAGCACCTGGACTCTCTGCTGAGACTCCTGCCAAGTGATGCCCTATCCAGTACCTGGGGCCTTGGAAGGTAAAGCTGGCAGACCAAGACTGAAAATCCACGCACAGACCGCTGTGCTGGGAAAATATCAACACACCTTCTGAGATGCGGCTGAAAAATTATGCACCGCCGGCTTCGCAGCAGAAATCGAAGCTCCACCAGCATCACGGCTGGAAAAGTGACGCACTGAGGTGGACGAATGACGTGCAACACCCACTTATGGAGGCTGTTAACGTCGCAACCCTCATTGTGCAGTTTTGGTGATACCGTGCGGCACGATTTTTGATGCAAACCTTGCTGGGTGCGGAAAAATTACACAACACCTGCCTGGACCTGAGTGCTGCTCGGATCGACGCATCGCTCCCCTGCGGGGAGGAAAAACAACCCATGCCGACCCAACCTGATAAGGAGAAACAACGCACGCTCTTGCTTGCGGGTGAGAAATCAATGCACTGCTTACCTTTTTCAACGCGCACTCACCCGGGCCTGTTATTTTGACGCTACCCAGGTACTTTTCAATGCTAACAGTGTTTTACCTGTTTTCTCAAGTATTTAAGACTCTTTTTGTTTTTTAATTAATAACTTGACTTGTGTATGTTGGATTTTTGTTGTTTTGGTCTTGCTTTGTTTAGAGAAATATTTTCTATTTTTCTAAACCTGTGTTGTGTCATTTTGTAGTGTTTTCATTAAGTTACTGTGTGTGTTGGTACAAATACTTTACACCTAGCACTCTGAAGTTAAGCCTGCCTGCTCATGCCAAGCTACCAAGGGAGTGAGCGGGGGTTAGCTGAGGGTGATTCTCCTTTACCCTGACTAGAGTAAGGGTCCTTGTTTGGACAGGGGGTAACCTTACTGCCAACCAAAGACCCCATTTCTAACATATATATATATATATATATATATATATATATATATATATATATACTGAAAAAAACCAAAGGTTACAGTGCCGTCATAGTTAGGTTCTGAATTTACTCGTACAAAACCATAGAAATTCAGCAGTTATAACTAGAGTTCTTTTAAATAACTATAAACTGCACCCTAAGGTAACTATATCTCGCGCCCTTGACATGCATAGTTTATTATCAATAATGTTATTGCAAATGTTGCAGTGATATCAAAGATGCTATACAAGATCTCATCAATTTCATAATATGTGGAGTAACTAGCTGTGCATGGCAAAGGCATTATAACTACCCATGGCCTTTGGCCATGCGCAGCACAGGTTGGCCACAGAGCCTGTCTCTGTCAGTGGATGTGTGAGTGGGTGCGTGTCTGAGTTGGTCTGAAAGTGGGTGTTTGAGTCTATGAGTGGGTCTGAGTGGGTGCATGAGTGTCTGAGTGGGTATGTGAGTGGGCACCTGAGCCTCAGAGTGCATGTATTAGTGAATGAATGAGTGTATGAATGAGTCTGTGGTTTTTGTTTTAAATGTTTCCATAATTGAGAACATTTTGTGAATAATTTGTGCAAAATTTGAATATTTTACATGAATATTGTGCACTGTGATGCAAAATTATATTAAACCTATCATTTGCCTCTAGAAACACACCTATATCCCACCCTTGGCGTCAGCGTGCCTTCACCCTGACAACTTATGCCACTTTCAATTTGGATTTTCATCCCCAGGGACCATGTCCAGTGAAATAAAATGAAATGATGGTTGCAACTTTCTAGTCAGGTTGCAGTCAGCCAATTGCAACTTTTCCTTTTGCACTCGTATTCATAAAAAATCACAAATTTTGTGAAATATTTGTGGCAAAAGATATACAAATGTATTAACTACTGAATGAATTTACACCAAATAACGAAAAGCACAATCTGCATACCAGCAGTTGGCTTTCTGCTAAATTTGGTGTAATTCCATTCAGTGGTTCAGGCTGCAGACGTGTTGACAGGTCCTGACAGGTCCTGGACCCCGTTTGACAGATCACCATGAAACTTCCTGTGCACAACAAGAATCACCAGGCCACTTTCTTTAGAAAATTCGTCGAACAGTGCCAAAGATATAGGCAAGTCAAAAAACGTTTTTTCTACGAAAACATGGTCCTAACTATAACTACCTACTTGCGACAGTCAGTAGGTGATATATATATTCCAGTGAGGAATTATATATCCATCTGAGTTAATACATGTAGTTGATATTATCTTCTCTCTCAAGTGAGTTATTTTACTCACCCCGCCAGCCCCCTCCTCTTTCCAAAAAATGTATACCTAAATTAATGTATACACAGCAGGCTACATGCATTAATGAGTTTTTCTCCTATGAGGTGTTGTAGATATAACTGTAAAAAACATTACATTTGTTCTATGAGTGGGGGATATGGATATACTCTAGGGTATGGTGCTCTTTTTTGGAATCATTAATATGTTTAAATCATATCTTGAAATTAAAGATTAGTTCTCCCATTCCTTGTAGCTGAATGAACCTTGGCATTACTACATATTATCCATTTATTATTTATTGTTGACATTTATTATTTTTCACAGAGTTTGCTTATTGTTAGTTTTCCGAACTTTGAAAGTGGATTTTTGCAGCAGATGACCAAATTGTTAGTAGACCTGTAATTTATGATTTACCAGTTTCGGGTAGAAGTACAAGCACATATATTATATTTAATTGACTGTGTTGCTTTAAATGAAGTGCGTGTGACATGTCAAACATTATATATAAAGGGGGCCAAAATGGCGGCCCCACAGGTTGAGAAAGGCGGAGACGCCGAAACGCGTTCCTGTGTGGATTGAATTAAATCCTATTTATACTTTCACGGAGTGCCAGTGGCCTTATTTACGTATAAGGGAGTGTTTATATATATATATATATATATATATATATATATATATATATATATATTATACAAAACCTACTGGGGGTTGCCACTAGGTAGTTATAGTTGGGACCATTTTTAATAGAAAAAGCATTTTTTTTTACTTGCCCATATATTTGGCACTGTTTGATGAATTTTCACAAAATTAAAAACAAAAAAAAGTGCTCTGGTGCTTCTTGTTGCTCCTGTAAAGTTTCGGGGTGATCCATCAATCGGGAGTCGAGAAAAAGAGCAGGTCAAAAAAGCTGTTTTTTCTATGTTAATTGGTCCCGTTGGACCTATAGCCACGACTACAACCCGAACAGCTGGATGGAATGACATATAGGTCCTCATTACAACCGCCAGAGTTGTTTTGGCGATTGTACTGCCAACAGGCTGGCGGTACAATTTGCCATATTTTGACGCTGCGGTAGTGCCGCGGGCACACGGCCGGGACTGGCAGTTTCCCGCCATCGTTGTCCACTCGGTTATAATCTGGTAGAGACCGCCATGGAAAGACTGGTGGGAAGGGGAGTCACGGGGCCCCTGGGGGCCCCTGCACTGCCCACTGCCCATGCACAGCCCTACCCTGCTTTTCACTGTCTGCACAGCAGACAGTGAAAAGCGTGACGGTGCAGCTGCACCTGTCGCACGGCCGCAACACCGCCGGCTCCATCAGGAGTCGGCTGCAATGTTACGGCCGACATCCCTGCTGGGCCGGCGGGGATGTTCTAATGTGGCAAGCGGGTTTGCGGCCGCATAGGCGGCCGCTCGGCGGTCCAACCTTGGCGGGCGGCGGAGGCCGCCATCCAAGGTTGTAATGAGGGCCATAATTTGGCAGAAAGCTAGCTTTTGGTACATAGATTAAGCCTTTGCTGATTTGGTGTAAAGAGCAAGTTACTTACCTTTGGTCACGCATTATCTAGTAGTGACTCTAGCTGCAGATTCCTTATCTTTCAATTCCCTGGCATCAGCTTCAAAATTGGAATTCGTTTTTGTTGAGTAATACCATGGCACACCGTTGGGTGTCGTCGTTTGGATCCGCGTGCATCAACGGCTCTGCGTGGTGTCTTCTGCGTCATTGGAGCCGTCTGTGACGTCACGGTCATCTATAAAGGGACCATCTTGGCACACCTATGTCAGCTCTTTTTCCACACCAGCAGCACAGAGTCATGGATAGAACCAACAATCGTTCTGGGAAAAACTAGGGCTCTGAAAGGGATAAACCCTATTAGACATATCCACAGAGTGGGGAGGCATGGGTGTGTCTAAGGAATCTGCAGCTAGATAGAGTCTCTACCAGATAATGCATTACCGAAAGGAAGTAACTAGTTCATCTGATAGAGACTTCAAGCTGCAGACCCCTCACCTATGAATAGCTACCCAATCTGAAACCTCCTGGCGGTGGGCTGTGGATAAATCACCTTTACACTAAAAAGTCCTGTAGGACCGAACGGGCAAAGTGTCCATCCATCCGAACCTGATTGTCTAGGCAGTAATGCCCACGTTGCTGCCTGACAGATATCCAGGACTGGTACCCCCTGACCTAGCGCAGTGGTAACAGCTTGGCCCCTGGTAGAATGAGCCCCCAAGCCCTCAGGAGGCTGCTTTCTGCCAATGCGTAGCAGATCTCAATGAAGAGAATGACCCAGCGCAAAATGGTTTGCTTCTGCACTACCAGACCCTTCTTTGCTCCCACGTACCTCACAAAGAGTTGGTCATCCACCCTGAACTCTTTTGTGCTGTCAAGGAAGAACGACAATGCTCTTTTTGGGTCCAGACAGTGGAGTTGCTCCTCTTCTTTAGAGGGATGCAGTGGAGCAAAGACGGTGGGTAGGGTGATGTTCTGACCCAGATGAAATGGGGTCACCACCTTGGGGACGAAAGAGGCACGAGTTCTGAGAACCACCTTACCTGAAAAAATGGTGAGATACGGAGGCTTGGATGAAAGAGCCTGCATCACACTGACCCACCTGTCAGATGTTATTGCCACTAAGAAGGTTGTCTTGATGGCGAGCAGCGGGAGGGGACAGTTGTGTAGGGGCTCAAAGGGAGCACACATAAGGAATGTGAGGACCAGATTTAAGTCCCATTGGGGCATAACAAAGGGCGTAGGGGAAAACATATGTACAAGCCCTTTGAGGAATCTATGTACAATGGGAGATTTGAAAAGTGAAGGCTGATCAGGCAACTGAAGGAATGCTGATAAGGCAGAAAGATAGCCCTTGAGAGTTTCTAAGGCAGAACCCTGCTGGGCAAGAGATAGTGTAAAGAGAAGGATATCAGAAAGAGAAGCAGAAAGAAGATCAGTATACCTTTCTCTACAATAATATACAAAGCGTTTCCAATGGAAGGTATATACTGCTTTAGTGGAGGGATGCCTAGCTACTAAAATAACTTTACAGACTTCAGGAGGAAGGTCAAAAGCCATCAAAGGCCTCCACTCAGTCTTCACGCATGAAGGTGCTGAGTTGACAGGTCGGGGTGGAAAACCCTTCCCTGCTGCTGCAACAAAAGATCCTCCCAGAGGGGCAGCCTGATTGGAGGATCAATGCTCAATTTCAGAAGCTCAGGATACCAGAATTTCTGTGCCTAATCCGGAGCCAATAAAATAAGATTACTTGGGCCCGGTCGTTCTTGATATTCTTGAGAACTCTGGCAGAAGTGGTATGGGCAGAAAAGGATACACGAGGCCTGAATTCCACTCATGATGAAAAGCGTCGCCGAACGATTTCTGCCCTGGAAACCCCAATGCACAATACTGCTGACATTGTGCGTTCTCTGCATAGGTGACCAGAACTAACCAAGGCTTTCCCCACTGCTGAAAGAGTCACCTGCCAGATGTTGAACCACCAGGGATATACCCTGCTGTTCCAACCATGTCCCGAGACACAGAGCCTCTTGACAAAGGGTCCACTTCCCCACACCGCCCTGTTTTTTGCAGTACCACATTGCAGTGGTGTTATCCATGACACCTGCACTATCTTCCCTTTTACAACAGGAAGAAATTATTTCAGTGCCAGCCCAGAGCTCCAGTAAGTTGATATGGAGTACGGATTCCACCAGAGACCAGCGACCCCTTATCTCCACCTCTCCCTGATGGCCGCCCCATCCCAGAAGTGACGCATCTATCACTACTGTGAGATCTGACTGGGGAAAGGAGAGGAGTCTGCCTCTGACCCAATCACAGTTCACTAACCACCACTACAGGTCTTTTGCAGTTCCCCCGAGATCTGAACCACCCAGAAGGGTGGGCATCTCCTTTGCCCCAGGCACCTCCTCCTCTGCCCCAGTCAGCCCTGCTGCCCTCACGGAGGAGGCTATTGACTTCCTGAAAACCATCTCTGTAGGGCAGATAACCATTGTCAATGCCATCCAGGGGCTAGCCTCAGAGATGCAGCAGACCAATGCCTCTCTGGATGGCATTCACGGTGCCGTGTCTGGCCTACAGAGATCTTTTCAGGCTCTAGCCTCCTCTTTGACGGCAGCCAGTTTCCCTGGTCATTCCGTCCCCCCCCAACCTCCTCTATCCCTTCCAGCACCCCACTCCCTTCACCAGTCCAAAGCACACAATCTGACACGCAGTCAAACACCTCAACAAACAAGAATCACACTTCTAAACACAAGCACCACACCTCCCACCACAAGCATTCACACAGCCAACTTACACATGCACACACAGCAACATCCATGTCCCCTAGTGTGCCCACCTCTTCTGCCTCCCTGTCTGTCCCCTCAGACCCCCAGGTACTGCACCTTCAGTCACTGTTGCTGAGCCTATTCCTGCATTCACCACAATAGCACACATCCAGACATGCACAACTACTGTAGTTGACACGTGCAGCACACTCTGCAGACTTGCAGACACCCACACAACATACATTCACACTGGAAGCATGTCTTCTCCCACTGTGTCCATCCCCCTCCTCCAAAAACACACAAGCGCACCAAGAAACCCACCCATCACAGTGGTGTGTGGTGATGGGCGTGCTGGTGATGGAGGTAGTGGCTGAAGATTTAGTGTATGCAGGTGAGTGGAGATGAGAAAGGGAGGGAGGAGGGAGACGTGGAGGAGGGGGACACAGTGGAGGCAGTGGATGTTGGTATGTCTGCATGGGTATGGTGCTTGTGTGAGTGCCTGTGGGATGTGTGGTGCTTATGTTTGCCTGAACCACCTTTGTGTGTTGAGGTGTGTGCATGCTGGTCTGATGGTGTGCTTGGGATAGGCTGAGTTACAGGGGATTGGGTCTGGGTGGAGGAGGTTGGAGGGGGAGGCTGGACACAGGGACAATGGCTGCCATCAGTGCAGAGGCCAGAACCTGAAATGCTCGCTGTTGGGCTGCCAGGCCAGAATGAATGCCCTCCCGGTATGCAGTTCTTTGTTGCAAATGCCTCTCTACACCCTGGATGGCATTCAAAATGGTAGATTGCCCAACAGTGAGGGATCTCAGCAGGTCAATGGCCTCCTCACTGAGGGCATCAGGGCTGACTGGGGCAGGGCCTGAGGTGCCTGGGGCGAAGGAGATGCCCACCCTCCAGGGTGAGCGGCCACAGGGCACACACTGAGGGGCTGCCGGGAGGGCAGTGCTGGTAGGGGGGGTGGCGGCTGTACCTGTAGATGCGGTGGGCACAGAGGGGCCCGCCACCGCAAGGGAGCTCCCATCAGAGGAGTCGGTGTCGCTGGTCTCTGCTCCTGTCCCCGCCGTGGAGCTCCCCTCGCCCTCCATCCCGCTGGTGACTCCAGACTCCGTTGTCTCGCCCTCCAGGGCCATGTGGGGTGCAGCTCCCTCCTTCTCCGGTGGCACTGCTCCTCCGCCTGATGATGCTAATGCACACAAGAGCAGGGAGACCACAAAAAGGGGGGGGAGAAGAAAGACATGTTCAGTGCATGCAATACCGCTACTGTTGGTGGACACTACAGACACAGCAGCCCTCTGCACTACGCCATGCACTTAGAGTTCCTTAATTAACCACAGGGACATGGGGTGCAAGGCCTATGCCCGATTGATACACACCTGGAAGAAACTGGAGCCTGACTAGGTGTAGATGGCTCTTACCACTGGTGGGGTTGGGGTGCCACATAGCCTGCCTCACAAAGGGTCCTTGCCTACAAAGCTCGCCCTGGCCTAGGGTAACCCACTGCCCTCCTCCCCCACCCAGACACCTCCTAATGTTTGCAGAGTCAGATGGACAGGGGGGTCATGGTGCGACGGGCACCCCTCCCACGTTGGGAGGACATCCCCAGCTGGGCCTCTGCCGTCTTCTTGCTCCAACGGTGAATGTCCTCCCATCTTTTCTGACAGTGGGTGCTCCAACTATGGTGGACCCCCAGGGTCCAGACATCCTTGGCGATGGCACGCCAAATATCCTTCTACAGATGAAGAGCACAGAGGAAGATCAGAGAAGAAGAAAAGAAGCAGGAGAGGAGGTGAGTAGCGCGGGGCAGGGCGAGGGGCTTGGCGGTGGGGGGGTACTTACTGTGAATTTGCTGGGCTTGCTAGGAGGTCTCAGGAGCCTGGGCTGGTGGAGCTGCAGCGGCAGGGGGAGCGACCTACCCTTGGGTCAAGGGTCGCTAACTCTGTCGCCCAGCAGCCACCATAAGAGGGAGGAGGGGGGGAGGGGTCAGCTGGGGGAGGGGGACGGGAGTGGGGCAAGGAATGGGAGCTGGGGGGTGGGGGCGTGCAGGAGGTGGCGGCGGGAAAGCGGAGGAAGGGGGTCAGGTAGAGGGGAGAAAAGATGGGGGGGTTAAGTGTGGCGGGGAGTTAGGCAGAAAGTTGGGAAGAAAGATAGGAAGATAGGGGAGGGGGGGTTGCAGAGGAGGTGGCAAGTGAGGGAGAAAGATAGAAAGATAGGAATATAGGGGGGTTACAGAGGATGTGGCGAGTGAGGGAGAAAGATAGAGGGGTAGAAAGATGGGAAGATGGGGGTTACAGAGGAGGTGGCGAGTGAGGGAGAAAGATAGAAAGATAGGAAGATAGGGGCGTTACAGAGGGGGTGGCGAGTGAGGGAGGTCAGAGAGACGAGTCAGGAGCAGGAGGGCAGATGAGGGAAGATCAGAGAAGAAGGTAAAGAAGAAGAGGAGCAGAAGAGAGAAGATCACAGAAGAAGGTAAAGAAGAAGAGGAGCAGAAGAGTGGAAGAGAGAAGATCCAAGAAGAAGGTAAAGAAGAAGAGGAGCGACGAGCAGCAGAGAGAAGATCCAAGAAGAAGGTAAAGAAGAAGAGGAGCAGAAGAGCAGAAGGGAGAAGATCCAAGAAGAAGGTAAAGAAGAAGAGGAGCGAGGAGCAGCAGAGAGAAGGGCCAAGAAGACGGTGAAGAAGAAGAGGAGCAGAGGAGAGAAGAGCACAGAAGAAGAAAGCACACGCAGGTTGTGGTGCAGAAGAGAGAGAAAGAAGCACAGATGAAGTACACAGAAGAAGAACACAGATGAAGACAGAAGAAAGAACACGCAGGACGGGGTGCAGGGAAGAAAGAAGAATACAGATGAAGAGCACAGAGGAAGATCAGAGAAGAAGAAAAGAAGCAGGAGAGGAGGTGAGTAGCGCGGGGCAGGGCGAGGGGCTGGGCGGTGGGGGGGTACTTACTGTGAATTCGCTGGGCTTGCTAGGAGGTCTCAGGAGCCTGGGCTGGTGGAGCTGCAGCGGCAGGGGGAGCGACCTACCCTTGGGTCAAAATTCCATCCACTCTGGATCACCCTCCGACCCCTGCCCCCATTGGATCTACAACAAAGCCAGCCCAACCACCCCCCCCTAAGCTCCGAGACATAATCAACAGCTCATTCGACACCGCCACCTTCCCAGACCCCTGGAAGCATGCGGAAGTCACTGCACTCCTAAAAAAGCCCAAAGCTGACCCAGACGACCTCTCCAACTACCGCCCCATCTCTCTCCTCCCTTTCCCCGCCAAGGTCGCTGAGAAACTAGCGAACGCCCGTCTATCCCACTTCCTCGAGAAAAACCACACACTCGACCCCTCCCAATCTGGGTTCCGCAAGAACCACAGCACAGAAACCGCCCTCATCGCATGCACTGACGACATCAGAACCAGAGTCGACAAGGGAGAGACCGTCGCACTCATACTCCTAGACCTCTCCGCAGCCTTCGACACTGTCTGCCACCACACACTCCGCACACGACTCCACAACTCTGGGATTCAACACAAAGCCCTAGACTGGCTCACCTCCTTCCTCACCGATAGAACCCAAATAGTCCGCCTCCCATCCTTCCAATCCACTGCCACCAAAATCATCTGCGGAGTCCCCCAAGGATCCTCCCTCAGCCCCGCACTCTTCAACATTTACATGATCCCACTAGCCAACATTCTCCAACTACACGGAATCACCATCCTCTCCTACGCAGACGACACCCAACTCATCTTCTCCCTCACCCCCAACCCTACTACTGCCAAAACCAACCTCCACGCTGCACTCCTTGACACCGCCGCCTGGATGACAGCTAACCACCTCAAGCTCAACTCCAACAAAACCGACATCTTCATTTTCGGCCCCCACAAAACCATATGGGACGCCTCCTGGTGGCCCACCCCACTAGGCCCCGCACCTACCCCCGCAACCAATGCACGCAACCTTGGCATCATCCTGGACCCCTCCCTCTCCATGACCCAGCAAATCAACGCCGTCACCTTCTCCTGTTTCAACACACTCCGCATGCTGAAAAAAACCTTCAAATGGATTACCACAGAGACCAGAAAGACCGTCACCCACGCACTCATCAGCAGCATGCTAGACAACGGTAACACCCTCTATGCCGGCACCACACACTAAAGCGCAAACTCCAGAGAATCCAGAACACAGCCGCGCGCCTCATCCTGGACCTCCCCAGCCATGAACACATCTCACCACACCTCAAATCCCTTCACTGGCTCCCCATAGACAAAATGATCACCTTCAAAATCCTCATCCACGCACACAAATCCCTCCACAACACCCGCCCAATCTACCTCAACAAAAGAGTGAACTTCCCCACTCCCACCCGCCACCTCTGATCTGCCGACCTCACACTCGCCACAGTGCCCCGCATCCAACGCACCACCACAGGAGGCAGATCATTCTATCTCGCCACCAAGGCCTGGAACTCCCTCCCCACCAACCTCCGCAAGACCCAAGACCACCGGCTTTTCAGAAAAAACCTCAAGACATGGCTGTTCGAACAGTGATCACCCCCCCACCACCAGCACCTTGAGACCCTCACGGGTGAGTAGCGCGCTCTATACATTTCTTGATTGATTGATTGATTGATTGACTCCCATAGTTTGGCTGCTTGAACAGAGAAGGATGTACCACCTATAGCCTTTTTCTTGTATGGTGGTGTTCTAAGGCGGGGTGCCAATCTTGAGTGGAGGTTTCTTTGTTGGATGTATTTGGTTATTTTGTTTCTGATAAAAAGTGGATCTTTTCGATGTATAGCTTTGTGGGTGATACAAAGCAGCTTCAAAGTGCATCTTCTGGCAACAGGTAGCCAGTGTAGTGCTCTCAAGGCAGGGGAGATGTGGGCTTGCGGATTTACATGTAATAGTAGCCAGGCGCAATTGGCCTCAACAATGGAAGGTACCATTGTTTACGGTTGGTGTTTCAGAACTTAAGACCATTGTTTAAGAGTTATTCCTATTGTAAACTTGTCTCTCCAATGGTGGCAACAGAGAGCAGTCAAAGCTTATTCAAGAAGGTGATAAAGGCACTGGAACCTAAATATGTATGTCATGTTTGTCATATTAGATTAGCACCTTATTCAGCCAGCCTCACTCTGTTGTTTAAAAGGGACTGATCTAGGGCAGGTGGTAATGGAATGAAACAAAAATGTGTTCTGCGACTGAAAGTCCCCCAATATCAAACAAATGTCTTACAATATCTCTATGTGTAAAGTAATATTGGACAACAGTCATCCTGCAACACTTAAGTGCTGTGAGGCCCAGAGAAGGGGCTAGATTTAAGTAGGAAAGGCAGAGAATCCACTGTTGATGAGAAGATGTTTCTCTTACTGTGGATAAATTCCTTGCTTCTACTGGCTTTTCCGCTGCTGCACAACCCAAAATGATGCAACAGGCTTAAGGTTGGTGTGCACAGAGTTAGTATGACTGTGCTCACAAAGACACCTGGCTCATTGTCATGTGCAGAATGACAATGGGCTGGTCTAATCAAGCATGAATGAATAATCTTTATAGTACAGTTAATAAAAACCATTACAAAAGTGTGCCGTATATTGCCAGCATAAAATCAAAATTTTAACATATAAAATGCATAAATATTACAATTCTTAAATGAAAATACAGTTTAAAAAGGCGATTTTATTCATGACGTCAGTCTTTATTCGTCCCCCTCCTGATCGCATCGTTCTATTCACTCATTTCCTGAAAGTTTCTTCTCAGCCTTCTTTAAACTTTTCACCATACAGGAGTTCAGGATTGGGTCGCCTGGTTTTAGGCATGCTATTACTGCTTGTCTGCATGTCCTTATACCATGTTGATTAAAAAGAGATTTTAGCAAGCATTTTCTTTCTTGCTCTAAGGGAGGGCACAGACATAAGAGTTGTATCAAATTCCTCTTCCCCTTATTGCATAAACTACAAATCTCGTTCGAGCTCCCCCTCCCCCCTGAGTAGTCTTTATTATCACCAGGTAACTTTCCATGTTGAAAATACAGAAATTCAATTCTTAGGACAGGGGACCAGCCTTCTTCAAAATAGAGCTGATGTCGTAGGCGTTTATAATCGTTTAACACCCCCCATGAATGTGATCTTTTCGATACTATTTCTTTGTCATTCAATAAAGATAGCATCTTAGTTTTATTGTTTACTACTCTTTTGAAACATGCCACAGATAGGGTACTTCCCCAGCTTTCATGCAGCCCTAAATCATTTATTGCTTTGTCCAAATAGAGTGCAGCAGGATTCTCACTATTTCTTTCAAGCTCTTGGCACAAAACCAGACACAGGTCATTCCTCTGATTTGTTTTTATTCTGTACCAAGTTTTCATATAGGCCGCTTTTCTAGCTTTTTTTCTGGTTTATTAGCCCAAACACCAAGCGTATTTGTGCTTGCGATGCATTTGGAGGTAAGCGAAATAACTGTCTATATGTTCTTAATATAATTTTATTTAGACATAGTACACCCTGCCCCGCAGTGCAACACTGCCATATGTTAAGCTATGTGCCGATTTGGTTATTATCACCCTTAATAATGGTAAAATGCTAGGGCCATTCAAGGTTCTTTTCAGGGTTGAGAGCGCTATGCGCAGTGTTAGACCTTTCCTTTTTAACTCCTCCCTATGTTGGGTAAAGCAGCCTGTTCATCAAACCGTATTCGGATTGGATAGGATTGAACTAACTCCACCTGTTCTCCGTTCATGAACCATCTATATTTTTTATTTTTTCTCCGGCTACATTCCATTACCTTGTTCTTTTCTAAGTTTACTGTCAGCCCATTTTCCTTAGAGTAGTTTGATAGCCTTCCCAGTAGTCTTTGAAGCCCGACCTGCGTTTGGCTTATAAGAACAACATCATATAGTAGATTACACATAGGTATATGGCCTAGTCTCGGTGCATGTGAGCTTACTACTTTTAGTTCTTGTGATAGGTCTGCTAGGAACAGATTAAAAAGATAGGGTGCCAGGACACAGCCTTGCTTTAGTCCTTGAACTGTATCTATTTTTCTTGACAAGACAGACCCGTCCCCTATCTGTATCCTCACCCAAGTATCAGTGTACAGGAGCTGTATAGCTTTGAGAAGACTCGATGGAATGCCCAATGCTGTGAGCTTTCTCCATAGTAAATTTCGATTTACAGAGTCAAAAGTGGATTTAAAGTTGACAAAGCAAAGGTACATTGGTAACTTCTTTAGGGTTTGTTTATCCATTAACAAGGATAATGCTAATATATTAGTTTCTGTTCCTACTCCTTGTGTGAATCCGGTATAATTTAGTGGGACAATCTTTCTATCCATTGCCCATCCTTGTAGTTCACTTAGTAGCAGGCTAGCAAAATACTTTGCTTCTGTGTCCTGAGCATTATCAACCGATAGTTTTCAGGTGCATCACTATTACCTTTTCTTGTATACAGGGTTTATTAGAGAGCCCTGTCATGAATCTGGCACTATCTGCTGTTGTAGTGCACAGTTATAAACTGTAGCTAGTACTGGTATCCATAAGTCTATATTCGACAAATACAAAGCTTGAGGAAGCCCATTTGGTCCTGAAGACCATCCTTCCTGGAATTTAATACTTTTTACTTATCTGATTCTCCAGGAAGCTCTCTATAATGCTGTCTTTGGTTTCTAAGCCCCCCCTTCCTGATGTTTTCACTTATAGGCTTTTCCTCTCTAGGCCTGATTGCTGATGGTTTAAATATTGCATTTAAAAAATGGACCCACGTCTGTTTTGCTATGTTGGAATTACCTACTGGTCTTTGTGATCAATTTATTCCATTTACAGCTTTCCAGAACTGCCTTGCGTTTTTTTGTTTCACCAAAAATAGCATCTTTGCCCATAAATCATTGTTTCTTTTCCTTTTTTTTTCCCCAGACCAGTCTTTGCAAACTCTTATTTACTTTACGGAAGGTATGTTGTAGATCTCTATTTTGTGGGTCTTTCCTAATTTTCCTTTGCAGTTTGTTGCTTTCTTTTCATAGGTTCTAAACAGATATAGATAGTTTTATTCTTCTCCGGTTTCCCTCCAATAGCCTTTCTCGAGGGCCCTTATGGGGCCTCTTTGCAACTCCTTTTTCTTTTATTCTGATAAGGAAGTTCCCCCACTGTTTCACTTTATTGCCATATCCACTTACTACGGTTTATTTTACTAAACTCTCAGCTATCTCTTTTACTTGGGCGTTCACTTCACTAGACCATGTTAGCCTTCGGTAGTTTATTGTAGTATCTTCCCCGGCCCACAAGGGTACCTGTTGGTGATACTGTATTTGTGCTGGAAGCACAATTCTTTGTTGTCCATGATTGTTACTTGGTGTTTTATTTATACTAAAGGATTTTATTCTGTCCCAGAGATTTAGCTTTACCATTGTGTAATTCATTATGGAACTTGAAGTAGGTGAGGAATAGGTCCACTCCGGTGGGGTGTCTGATTGAAATCTCCCATTTAAGGTTTGCATACCTAGGGACTCCAAATCCTTTATTAAGGAGTTTGTCCTTTTATCGTATGATCTTCTCAAGGGGTTCCTGTTCCTTTAGGGGGGAACTGATCATACGTAATCTTGCTGGATTACTTGTTCTTCGCTCTCAGAAATGTGCATCAAATCCATTATGTCTGGTAAATTTGGTTCCTGCAACACTCTCGTTATAACCTCTAATAGTTCAAGTACTATTGTAGACTTTATATTTTCATTTGGGGGAATATACACATTTATTATATATTAAGGAGTGTTTGTATCTTCTATCCAATTATTCCATTTTAGTACCAAAATGTTATTGTTTACTATGGATACCTAGAGTGCTTCTGTTCTGAGCGCTATTTCTATAAAAATTGCTAAGCCTCCTTTTGGTCTGCCCTGTTTTTTTGTTTTAGTTGCCGGTCTGTAGTTTCCTACATACCCTACTAGATTGAAAGCTTCAGTCGTCCATGTTTCCTGGAGGCATATTATTTGACTTCCTCTTAGCAACAAGGCTATAGCTTTCTCCTGGGACTTGGTTTGGGCTCATTGATGTCCCATGAGCTAATGGCTAAAACGTTATGCTGTCTTTTTGCCTCATTATACCCATTGGTTCATGTCCTACACTTTCCGTGTAGTGCCTCGGTTATCCAACCTACGTTTACTAGTATAGGTCTTTCCTTTTCCTCTACGCTGTGTGGTTCTTGGCTCTCCTCAGGCTTTTCTATCCTTCCTCTCGCATCTCTAAGAACTGAATACAATTGACCATCCCACCCCCATTCTTGGGTTTTACTATCACAAACGGTTCTGTATACATGTCTTTTGGGGGTAATGATAATTGTATTCCCCAGGCTGCAAAAACAGCTTTTTCTCTCATCACTGATTGAGCCAGTAAGCTATTTTGAAAAGAAGCCCTGGCGGCTTCCTGCACCCTCCCCTCTGTATGACTCAGAAATTCAATTGAAACTATATCATTTAATGTTATTTTTGACAGTGATGGAACTGCATGCAGTAAATGTAATGTGTTACCCCTGTTCAAAATGTCATGTGCGCCTCTGGGCTTATATATAGGTGTAAAAGTTAGTTTATCTGATACATTTGGGCTTTCTGTGTCAGTGTTCCGATCTTCCCTTTCCGTTGTGATTCTCCCTGGACCGTTTCTCCCAAATGCTTTTTCCAGTTTTTTGCTTCTTTCATCTTCATAATCTGGTAGTTGGCACATCATATCTTTTCCAATTACACTTTGTACTTGTGATACATAGTCATTTGTGCCTGGGACTTGCATATTCCTTTCCTTGTTATTCCCCTCGCTGTTTATCTGCTGATGTTGGTAATTGATTCCTTTGTTTCCTGAGGTTTCCATACTCTTAGAAGCTTCAACTTGTTGCTTTCTTTGAGAACTCTGTTTAAATACTATGTTATCCCTGTCCCTTGAGGGAATTGTGATAGGAGACTGCTCTGCTCTCATTGTATTCTTTGCAAAAGTAGTTCCCTTAGTTGATTTTACATCTACGATCTTTCCAGCATTATCCTCATTGCTCTTCTCATGCCTTTGAAAAATTGTAAAGGATTTTATTCGTTCTCTCTCCGGTGTAACCTTTCCTGATGTCATCTCATCAATGTTTTCCTTCTTTTGCCTCACATTTAGGAGTTCTAATTTTGCTGAATTTATTTGTTGCTTTTTTCGGGCTTTATGCAATTTCTTTCTCTGTTTTTTGTCATTCCCCATGCTAGTGCATCATTTTTTTCTTATCTCCTAAGTACCCTGGGTTTTCTCTGATTTTCTTGTTCAACATTACATTCATTGATCTCACTAATTCCTATATTGTTTTGATTTATTCCTCTATTGAGATTCCCAGGGAAGTCTTCTTTATCGACTCTTGTTGCTTCATTATCTTCCATTTTTGTTTCATATTTTTTCCTCCTCTGATTACAACACTTATTCCATTCCTTCTCTGTTTTCCCGTGCCCTATAAGATTATTCTTAATCTATTGTCTATAAGAGTACTTAACACTTCAGGGATTTGTTTCAATTTGTCCACTACTGGGGCACATGCACATTCTATATTTGTTGTTTCTGCCAGGGTTTGTGCTCGAGTGAACAGATTATTTAGATCTGCCAATTTCTGATCAATACCTGATATCGAGGTTGCTATTATATTTAATAGATCTATCTGGGCGTCCATTTTATTCGATTGCCTCAAGTGTTAGTTGTGATATTTTAAAGACCACTTCCCACATGTCTACTGTGTTAACTGTTGGCCCTCTCTTATTTTGTTGGTCTGTTAAATTTTCCTGGATGTCGTGTATGGCCTGCATCTCTTGTGGTATCCGTTTTGCTTGTGAGTTGTTTTGGAGAGGCTCATGTTTTTCCATTTCTTTGTTGTCACCCTCCATGTCTCCTTCACTTATTTCAGTTGTATCCTTTCCCTCAGGTTTTATCACTTGTACCTTTGTTTCCCCTGTCTTATTCCCAGCCAGTTCCACAATCACTTCTACTGGCATTGGATGTCTATTCCCCAACTGGGCAGTTTTATTCTCCCTTCTCTTGCTTTGCTGGAACTGTGACTCTGGCAAAATTGATAAAAGATCTGTGTCGCTGACCGACCCCCACCCCACTATTGCACTATCTTCAGCTTTCTCTTTACTTTCATCTTCTTGCTTTTTAGAAGATGTTTTTGGCTCTCTTTGCTGTGAGTTCTCTCCTACTTTGGCCTTTTGATCCTTCCACTGCACTGGGCTGGATTTTATTGGTGTGATTGGAGCAGTAGGTAAGTTTGTGTCCTTGGAGGGGAGAAGATTATTTCTTTTGGCTCCTTTGGGAAATTATTTTTTTCTGGGATTTTCAGTACCTTATCAAACATTCTTGTGGTGGGTTATATTAGAATTGTATTTTCTCTTGCTGCGATTGCCTTCACTTTTTTGACGTTTGCCCCTTCTGCATCCCTCTCCTCTTGTTTACTCTTGTAGTAACTTGTCCTTCACATTCTGATTTCATTTTGCAGGCTGCGCTACTACTTAAATGACTCTAGATGATGATGGCCCACCCTTTCCGTGAAGTCCTAACCCTGGGCAAATCACACTACTATCACACTGCGGAACACCACATTAAGCACCTGCCGGCTGCACCTAAAACCTTAACCAGGTCGCTTTCGCTGTGCTGCATTCTGCTGCTTGTCCCACTTCGTTGGGTAGATGGCCGTTTTGTGTGGTTTATGTTGTTGGTTGTGCACTGAAAATGTCGAATATATAATGTTGCAATGCTAGTGCGCAGCTAGGGGCGAGGCACGGGGGGCGTTGGGTCAGTCAGTCTGTATTTTATCCCCTAGTCGACCACCCCCACCTGCCTCTCTTCTCCTTCCCCCTCTCCTCGTAGTGCTGGTCAGTGCTGCCGTAGTCCTCCTTGCTTCTCCTTGGTCCTTGCTCCTTACAGTGTAGAAGTAGTGTGCTAGCAGTAGCAGTATCAGTAGCGCCGCACACCTTGCTTGCCACTGTCCTTACATCCTTGGCTTGAATCCTGCTTGCCTTGACCTGGCTTATTTCCTGCTCTCGTGCGCTTCGGTGCGCTAACCTTTTCCTTAACCCCCTGATGCCCCTTCTCCGCCCTCCAAATACCACATGGCTGTGGGGCTGTGCAGGCACACGTGATGGGAGCATCTGGTCCTTGGCTCCCGTGCGTACTTAATTCCCTTAGGGGGCACAGTGTGCTGTGGGCACGCCCCGGGCTCCCACCTCCAAAGCTCCAGAGGCTCCACGGGTCTGCTGTGCCTCCTCGACACCGACCTGACACTGACACCCTGTGCGTCTGAGCTCCGTTGAGCGCTTCTGGTTACGGTTCACTGTTGCGTTGTATCTGCGTACACAAGAATTGAAACAGTCTGATCAAGCAGAGTATGATGTGCGCCTCTTCTCACAACAAAACACCCAAATGTCAAAGAGCTACAGCTAGGCCTGGGGAAGTGACTGCTGTTCAGGAACACAGTTAGAATTGGCCTACTGTGGGAGGTGAAGGGAAGAAGGAGCAGTGTAGAGGAGATAAGGGCTGCGGGGGAGGAGAGTAGCTGAGAAACAAGGGGCCATTCCAGAGAGCACATCAATGTACATAGAGTGCTCTGCTAAACAGTGAGTCTGTGCATGTAGGTAGCCAGTAGGTTTAAGAAGAGAGATCTTGCATTGGAGGTTGGAAGACCAAAAGTGTTTTGATAAGTTACATGGGGAGTGACTTGTGGATGATGAAAATGATCTTGCATTCAATTATCTCTTTAACTAAGATCCCATGGATTTACTTGAGGGCAGGCACAATTTAGTTTTTACTTCTAAGGCTAAATATAAGTCAAGTTGCATGGTTCTGTACCTTTGAATTTGGCAGGTGTCTTCTTAAATATTATGGACATGTGACTTAAATCTTTTTAAACTGTAAGTCCCTGGTAGTACCTTAGTGTTAGTCTCCATGTCACACACCACCTCCCCCAACCTATCTATTCCACATTTCCTTTCCATTTAGTTGTAAACTGTATAAAGTCTACTTTAGTGGGCCCGTTTTGTTGCTTTAATGCATCTCTTTAGTGACTGGCTCCTACTATAGGTTTGGCAGTCTTTTTGTCCCAGGCCACAAACTGTACTGCTTTCTCTTAAGAGATAGCAATTGCTTTCAAACTCCATTTTTGAAACGGTGCAAATAACTGAAATAACTTAAAGTTATATATATATACATAACTTTAAGTTATTTCAGTTCTTTGCATCTTTTCAAAAATGGAGCTTGAAAGTAATTGCTATGTTTGAGTGCTCTGTGAGCAGGTGTGGGCAGGCCTTTGATGTTTCTGTCTGACAATATATTAGCCACCCCACTTGTGTATGACATTTGTGACATTTCCTTTTCTTATATTCTTTTTGCTGCAGTTCATGCAGGTCACTTACCCCATTCAGCATGGAGCTGTTTGTGTTGATTCCTCATGCGTGTTGAAACCCAAATGCTTTATCTTGAACTTCACTAGCATAAAGTGGGGCTCAGGAATCACTTGAAGTCCTGCGATATAGTTCTGGGACACTCTGACTTGGAATTTTAATCATGCCCTAATCTGGAAACAATTAGTGAATATTGAAGCAATCATATCAGTTTTAGAGAGAACTAGGCCTTGCCTTTTCAACCAGTTTGATTAATGGTATGTATTTCCACTTGATACAGCTTAAAATATATATATATATATATATATATATATATATATATATATATATATATATATATATATACACATTTTTATTGGGATTATTATTTATATTTTTAGCCATTTTAGTGATATCAACAATAGTTAGGTAGTTTCTTGCAATTTCCAGAACACTAATGTTCAATTGATGTCCTTTCCTATGATGTCACCTCTTACAGTGGCCTCGTATATTCTTGTTCGGCCCGGGGCCCTTGGGGCCTGATTTAGATATTGGTGGAGGGGTTACTCCGTCACAACGGTGATGGATATCCCGTCCTCCAAAATATATATCCCTTTATATCCAATGGGAGTTGGATTTCGGCAAAGTGTATGGGATAGAGTTAATGTGGTAGATAACCCATGCTTTCTACACCCAAGGGAGTTGTTTCTGGGATGGCATTAGTGATGCCTCATATTCTTCTGAGCTATTTTGTGCTTAGCTTAAGTACTCTAATGCTATACCCGCTTATATAGCAGTGTGTACAAAAGAAGCTTGGATGAGGATGAACTCATTTGAGTTGTCATCAGTGATGTATTAATTATGTCATAGAACAGGTCACGAGTGATGTAATATATGAGGTCATAAGAAGTGCATAGCAGAGGTGAAAGTTTTATTTAGTGCTGCTAACTATAACTGGTGAGTTTCTGTGTTTCTTTTCCAGTTCAAAACGTTGATTTTATCACTGACATATTTACCTAACATTATTTTAACCTATGTTTTATTCAGTGATTTTTTTTTTAAACAGCTCTTTTTATCACACCTAACTATAACGTTACTTTAACCTTTGTTTTTTTCAGTGAATTTCTAGGGTTTTTAACATAAAGTAGTACTTAATTACCATACATAATACATACAGGTGGCCAGACCTTGCAGCCAACACCCCATTAGCCAACCCCACACTGCACACGGCCAAAGCCACAGGGCTTGGCCCTGGGGAGCCCATCCCCCAGGGCCATTTGCTTTTATATTGCATGAGAGGAGGAGGGTGCAACTGTCCCTCCCCATCCCACTTGGCTATTTCTAAAAATAAAGGGAAGGGGGCCATGCAGCCCCACCCCCCCAATCAAGCTGTTATCAGTCCTGGGCAACCAATCTCCATGGGCCACTTACTTAAGTAAAGGGGAGGGGGGCTGCGGTCCCTCTCCCCAAGCCTTGTTAGGCCCTGGGGACCCCGTCTACCTAGGCCAATTTTAAAAATACAAGGGAGAGAAGGGCCCCACCGCCTCCTACCATGTCATCATTGGCCTCAAGGACCCTGTCACCCGGGGCCACTCATTTAAATAAAGGGGAGGGTCCCCGCTCCCTAAGCCTCTTTAGGCCTTTCGGACCCCATGCTCCAGGGCTGTACACAGATCTAAACAATCACTGGCAAAGCCAATAGGTCTTGCCTATGCAGGAGCTTTTGGCTTTGCCAATATGCTTTAGCCATGTTGTACACCAGCTTGGCAGCTGTTCAGCATGGCTAAAGGCTAGTGGCATAAAGGAGTGTGGCATGGAGTGCCGTAAAGTAAAGTATAGTGGAGTAGAGTAGAGTGGCATGTTATGGAGTGGTGTAGAGAACCATGGAGTGGTGTAGAGTTGAGTGAAGTGGAGTGTCACGGAGTGGCATAGTGGTTTGTGGCGTGTCATGGAGGGAGTAGGGTGTTGTACAGTGGAAGGGCGTAGAGTGGAGAAGATTGTCAGAGTTGAGTGGTGTAAAATGGAATAAAGTGTCAGAGTGGAGAAGAGTGAGGTGGAGTGGCATAAAGCGTTGTGGAGTGGTGTAGGGCAGAGTGGCATAGAAGTTGTTGCATAGGCTGAAGAAGAGTTTTGTAGAGCAGCGTATCATTGAACAGAGTGGATTGTCAAAGTGTAGTGGCATAGAGTGGAGTAGTTTAGTAAATTGGAATGGCTTAGATTGGATTACAATGTCATAGAACAGGGTTGCATAGAATGTCAGAGCAGAATAGCATACAGTGTCAGAGTGGAGTGGCATAGAATGGCATGGAATCAAGTGATCTAGAGTGGAGTACTGGAGTGACGTAAAGTGGAGTAGTGCCTCATAGAAAAGAGTGGAGTAAAGTGTCATGGAGTGGCAAAGAGGGAGTTGTGTAGGGCAGAGTAGTGTCATAGAGTAGCATAGAGTGGAGTAATGTGTCAGAGTAGAGTAGAGTTTAACGGAGTAGAGCGTCATAGAATGGTGTGTTGTACTGTGGGGCAGAGTGGCCTATAATTAAGTGGCGTGAAGTTCAGTGCTGTATAGTAGATTGGCATAGAGTGCAGTGGCTTAGAGTGCATTGGCTTTGAGTAAAGTAGTGTAGAGTACATTGGCATCAAGTGCAGTGATGTAGAGTGGTGCAGAGCGGATTAAAGTGGAGTGGTATAGCATAGATTGCAGTGGTGTAGGTTGCAATGGCATAGAGTGGAGTGGTGCAGGGTGGAGTAGAGTGGCAAAGAGTGCAGTGGTGTAGACTGAAGTGGTGTAGACTAGACTGTTTCAGAGCAAAGTGAATTGGTGCAGGGTAATGTGGAGTGGTGCAGAATCGAGTGCAGAGGAGTAGAGTGGCATAGAGTGCAGTGGCATTGAGTGGTGTGGACTTTAGTAGAGAAGAGAGATTCGAGTGGGTACAGAGGTATAGATTAAAATGGCATAGAGTGCAGTAGTGCACAGTAGATTGGAGTGGCATAGAGGGCATAGAGGGCAGGGGCACAGAGTGCCGTACAATGGTACAGTGGCAAAGAGTGTAGTGGCACAAAGTAGAATGGCACAGGGTTGAGTAGCATAGAGTTCAGTGGCAGAGAGTACAGTACTACAGAGTAGAGTGTCACAGAGTGCAGTGGTGTAGAGTGCATAGATGTAGAGTGCAGTGGTGCAGAGAAAAGTGGCACAGACAGTAGTGGCACAGAGTGCAGTGGCATAGAGTGCAGCAGCAGAGAGTGCAGTGGTGTAGAGTGCAGTGGTGTAGAGTGCAGTGGTATAGAGTGCAGAGGTGTAGAGTGTATTGTTTTGAGTAAAGTGGTCTAGAGTGCATTGGTGTTGAGTGCAGTGGCATAGGGTGGAATAGAGTGCAGTGCCACTGATTAAATTATTACAGAGTAAAGTGTAGCAGCATAGAGTAGAGTGGCATACAGTAGAGTGTTGTAGAGTGTAGAGGTGCAGAGTAGATTAGAGTGGCTTCGAGTGGATTGGCGTAGAGTGCAGTGACAAATGAGAGCAGTGCAGAGTAGAGTAGAGTGGTGTAGAGAGCAGTGGCATAGAGTACAGTGGTGCAGAGTAGAGAAAAGTGGCATAGAGTGCAGTGACATAGCATACAATAGTGTAGGGTGAAGTGGCATTGAGTGTTGCAAAGTAGAGTATAGTGATGTAGAGTGCGGTGGTGCAGAATAGACTGGCGTAGAGTGGTGTATAATATTTTTTTTGTAAAATGGTGTAAAGTGCATTTGCATACAATGTAGTGTGTGAACCCGTGATAGAAAAAGGCCATAGGAACTAGGCCCAAAATCACATATGGAAAATCAAAATCTCATAGGGACAGCTTGGTAAAAATGGAACATGGACAGGGACTCAGGATAGGGGTACACGGGGAATGACTACCAGGCTTTTACGTGTGTGGGAAATGTAAGGCTTGTAAGTAACCATCTAAATGCAGGGATATTATGGTTCCAGGGACACATAACACCAAGCCCATTGTAGAATTCATAACATGCAATACTCCCTTTGTGGTATACATTTTGGAATGCCCATGTGGTCTTTGGTATGTTGGCAGCACCATACATCCGGTGAGTAAAAGAGTTCTAGAATATGCAAGGGCCATTGCTAGCCAGGATGAACAATACCCTGTAGCCAGACATTTCAAGGCAGCTCATCAGAGTGACTGTAAACTCTTGCGGTATATAGGGATTGAGCACATTGTGGCAGATCCTAGCGGGGGACCGAGTGTCTAGGTTGAGAAGACAGGAATCGAAATGTATAATATTATTAAACATGAAGGTCCTGTACGCTTGAATTCCGATGAAGAACTGCATGTTCATCTAGAATAGGTACTGGTACTGTATACTCTGGGTCAGTTATAGGCGATCTCTGTTGCAGGTTGTTCCCTGTAGTTTTATGCATCTTCTCTGAAATGTGTTTTAACCAACTTTATGTTTTTTTTTTTCACTTTACAGGAAAAAGAGGGACTCTCGCATAGCGTGCTGAGTTTAAGAGGTGGCTCGGCTGGGGCACCCTACCCTTTTCTTCCAGGGTCGCTTGGAACACTTGGATGATATTCATTTTTATATTACCAAATAATACTTTTTTAACTTGATGGTTAACTAATAGATGGACGATGTTCATTCTGATATATTGTAGTCTAAAACTGGATTCATCCAGAAATTGTGTTGTTTTGTTGCAGTACATGCCTCTTATCAGCGAAGTGTAGTACTATATATTGTTGTTCAACATGTAGAGGATATGTGTTATGAATTGTTCTCTGCAAATGATGAATAGTGTATTTATGGCAGGATATGAACTCAAATCCTGGAGTCACTATTACTTTATTGGATTATAAAGGTATACACTTTGAATGTACGTTAGACACATGAGGCTTCAATAGGTACTAATCATATCTCCAGTTGTATTAGGGTTATATCTACTTATTTACTATGTTAGAAGTATTTATCAACTTCCGTGTGTAATCTAGCGCTAAAAAGAGAGCAGTAGCTTTGGCACAATATTGATATTGACTGTGTAATAGGTTTAATTTTGTATGGGAGTGCACTTTCTACGAAATTGGGATTTATTTAGATTTCCAACATTCCAGGATGGTGATTGTTTTACACATGAAATTGAATGCTACATTTGTCCCTTTTCAGTGTTTACTTTTGTTTACCTAATGCTATTTAGGGAAGTGTATAAAACGTGTTGCAGGGGCTGGATCCTTTTTCAATAAATGTATTGAAGACTTTCAGTCTGAGAGCGTGTGCTTTCATCCTTTTGGAGAAAAGAAGTTGTTTATATTCTTAGGAGCCACGCCCGATGACATACACCACATTTGGCAGGGAAGCCAGGCATTAGAGGTATTTGTGCGTTTATATATAAAAACACTGTGTATTCATAGTTGGGTCATACTTTCCAATGAAGAGTGTTTTTTGTTTTGCTGATAACTTTGGCACTCTTTGACAAATTTTCACAAAACTTTCCAACAAAAAATTTCATCCACCACAGCATCTTCCTGGAAAGTTTCAGAATGAGAAGTGAAGCGACTGGGTCGAGAAAAAGGAGGGTGAGGGGGGTGGCAAAACGCTTCCCCTCCCACACGATTTCAATAGGGAAAATTAGAAAACAATACAGAATAAAACAGCTGAACAGAATTACAGAACACCCAGGACCTTCTGAAATAGCGACTCGCAATTTGTGCCAAATTGCGAGTCGCTATTTCAGATGTACAGAAAACCTCTGGTCCCAAATCGTGGCTTGCAAATGGGTTGCATCGCAGTTACCAACAAGGCAATCTGCAAATCAGTAACTGCTCGCAAAGCAAATTGCGACCAAGGGGTTGCAAATTGCGACCTAGCATACAAATACAAATAGGGGAAAACACTTCCTGTTACAGTGGAAGGACCCCCAAACAGAAAGCGTCTGTCCCTGAACATCCCTACACAGGAGGAGCAACACATGGTCCAGGTCAGCAGCACATGCTCACAATGCAGACTCACCTCTTTACAGCAACAACAATGGCCAGCCAACAGGGGAGCAAAGGTGGTGGGCAATGCAAAAGAAAAGTGAAGTTCTCGGAGAGAGAACTGGACATCTTCACTGAGTCCTGCTGCAACCAGCATGAGGAGTGGTTTGGAAGGTTGTCCCAGACTGTCCATGAGGTGAGGCAGACAAGAGAAAAATTGGGAAGGACATACAGATCCAGATTAATGCCCTGGGAGTGGCCAACAGACCTGTGGAAGAAATCAAAAAGAGGTGGTGCGAACTGCGCTTCAGGGCTAAGGAAAGGGTCGCAGCCCAGCTACGTGACATGCAGGGGACAGGAGGAAGACCTTCCAATGTGGCATCCCCGACAGCTGCTGAGGGGATGGTCGAAAGAACTCTGGAGCCGGAGGCAGTCTGTGGATTTGGGTCCCTGGACACATCTGGATCCCCAACAACCTCTGGTAAGTGCAAATTCCCTCATATCACCACCTGGCATCAACACCCATGCTGACAACAAGCATGCAACACACCCACACACATTTATCTGCCTGTAAAGTCCATGTAAAGGAGGGAATCAGCACAACTGGACATTATGGCACATGTAGTCTTGTACAGAAAAAAATATGTCACTGTGTGCCCACATCCAAACAAATGAGTCAGTGTGTCACACATTTTTATTTTGTTTCCTATTTCTCAAATAGATACACATGGTGAAACACAGGAAGGGGGTATGTGTAGAGGGAGGCATCTAGTCCTAGTCCCATCTGGAGGAATGGGAGGGTGACATCTCCATGAGTCCACCTGGTACATTGCTGGGCCATTCAAATGCAGCAGATACATCATCCCATGCAGCTGGAAGTGGGGGTACAACTGATCCACAACACACCACCCCTCGAGGCCTTCCTGTGACCAGAGTAAGAAGTGTTCACCCTAAACAAAGGGTCCAAAGGTGCCAACAGGCACTGCAGGCTGCACGAGCACGGGCAGCAATCAGGGAGCAGGGATCAGTCCGACCCGGGGAATGTTGAGCAGGCCATATTGAGGATTCAGTGACTGCAAAATCAACAGATGTGCATTATTGGGCAAAAAAATCACAATGGGCTTTGACAATCTATCACAACAGATGCCTGCTAATCAGGCTGAGCTCAGCACAAAATTGGATGACATCAAGGGTTCCCTTGCCCAACTCTGCAGGGGGATGGCAGAGGATAGACACCAGTTAAGGTGCAGTGAGCACAGCCATGCTACATTGATGGATGCCCTCACTAGGGCAATTAGCAGACTGGCACAGGCCACTACACAACATAGCAGATGTACCCTCGCACTGCAGGTGAAGGTGGGCTACTTCAGTGGTGATGTGGCCAGGGGGCTGCATCAAATTACTGCAGCAGTTGAGGCAATACATACTGCCACCATTGCTTGTGGTGCGACAGGTGAGGCAGCAGACCTCGAGGTGTCTAGCCTGAGCAGTGTGTCTACTGCTGAACCATGTGTCCCAAAGCAGAGCAGCAGCAGCCACCTATCTGCACCACCTAATCTGGCACCTCACATGATGGACAAACAGGCAGAAAATGACTGAAGACTGACATTGTGCCTGTCTTGCCACATTCTGGATGGTTCCCCATGCGGTGACATAACCGCTCTACATGTGCAGGCTCTATTTACTTTGCACTGATGATGGACCGTTTGTCCAGTCCTCTTGTTGCCAACTCTGTAATTAAAATGTTGCCCTTTGGCATTTAGAAACAACTGTTTCCTTTGTCATTATTGAAGGTTATTGGGTACATGTGTATTTCTTACAGTGCAAAATAATGTGTTATATGGTCCCTGCACCATCTCATGTCAGCTGCTTTGCTCCCTTTAAGTGGCTGCGGTGCAGGTGGAGGTGGGTCGTCGTCCTCAGATTTTCATCCTATCACCTCTACGTGGAGGTCACACCTGCAGGTTATGTTGTGCAGTATTGCACAGGTTCTCACTATCTTGCACACAGTTTCAGAGGCATACTACAGGGCACCCACAATATTGTATAGACACCTCAAACGTGACTCCAGGAGGCCAAATGTATGTTCAATTGTTGTCCTTGTGTACCCATGTACCATGTTGTAGCACCTTTACTGGGGAGTGTTGGGAGTCAAGTAGGGTGTCATGATCCATGAATGCAGGGCATATGCACTGTCATCTGTAGAGACACAAATGTGGGTCATTAAAAACGTAGTTCAACCTATTTGCAAGGAAACATTTCTGTGCACATCCATTTAATCACTTAATAGGAGTCGTTCATCAAGGTCATCTCTTTCTAGACGCTGGAATATGACACTGTGGCTGAATATATGTGAGTCAAGTGTACTCCCTGGGTACTCAGCTACAAGGTCTGTAATGATGTTCTGAGCATTGCACACAACTTGTATGTTCATGGAATGTGTGCGCTTATGGTTTCGAAATATGTATTCAATACGGGACGGCGGACATACAGACACATGGGCCCCATCTATGCAGCCAATGACTTGTGGGAATCCCGCAATTTGGTAAAACTGTGTTTTTGTAGGCTGCATTTCCTGGTTGTCCCTGGACATGTAGATGTGGTGGCATATGTGCAGGAGCATGGCGTCCATGAAGTAGTTGAAGAATCGCAACAGAGCACTTTGCGATACCCCTCAAGCCAATGCTATGACATGCTGGTTGCTACCACTGGCCAATAGTTAGAGGGAGCACAGGACCTGAACATGGGTGGGACCGTGATTGCTGCGCAGTGTTGGGCTCTCGAGGTGTGGCTTTACAGTGGCAATAAACTCAAGGATCACTTCACTACTCAGCCTGTACTACTCAAATTTCTCCTCCTCTGTCTTGTCAAAAAGGGTCAGCTTGACCTGAAGTTCTCCTCCTTTCTCCACCTCCTCTGCTGGCCAGCCAATATCTGTCTCCTCCTTGCCATCAGGTACAGGGCAGCCATTGTTGGTGGCCACTGATGCATTCTGGGCCTTGTGTTTATAGGTTGCTTTGAAGTAACACCTATTTTGGATTTGTTTTACATTGCATGTGCAAATGGCCCATTTAGCATCTACTCTCAAACTGCGACTCTTTTGTACATGCAACTGCTTGTCGTATATTGCGTACGGCCAGTTTTGCATTCGCAAATCAGTCATTCATGGGGCCCCAATTCTTTACTTAGAAAGAGGGCTTTTTATGATTGCAGGAAAAAAAAACATTTTTGTTGGCTGGTTACGCGGGACTGAGCAACGTGATTAGCGAGATGATAGTCCAGCAGGAGCCAGTGCATCCCCTGTGCATGTCTGGGGAACGAGAAGGAACAAAAATCAAAACCTAAAATATGATTGGGGCCTGGGGGGGGTCGTGGAGGTGTTGGTTACTTGCCAGAGGTTGGACCAGGCTCAGTGGCCAACCCCACACCATGCACAGCTTTAGGTCACGTGCGGCAGGGTGGTAGCCTGCGGGCAGAGATTTGGTATAGTAATAAAATCTTACTTTACGTTAAAAAAAATTAATTAAAAAAAACCACATTTACAAAAAAAATGTTTTTTTAAGTTAAAGTGACATTAGAGTTAGGTATGGTAATAGAAGGTCACTTTGTGTAAAAATATGAAATTCACTGCAAAAACAAAGGTTAAAGTGAAGTTATAGTTAGCCTTGATAATAGTATCTAACTTTGTGTTTAAATGACCCTAGAAATTCACTGAAAAAAACACAGATTAAAGTGATATTGTAGATAGGTGAAAATGTCAGTCATAACGTCATGTTTTAAAAGCAAGAAACACTGAACTTCACCAATTAGTTTACTGAGCTAACTAAATAATACAACAAACAGACTTCCAAAGACAGTGGTTATGGTCGTTAAAATATAAGCGATTGATTGAATGAACAATGTGAGATACATTGGCTTGGTGTTGCTGTATTTTCATGTTTATTTTTGCACGGTCACACAGCACTTTTTTACAAACTGATGTTCAAAATAATGTGTTTGAATGATCTATCCATCTGGACACAGTGCTAAGGAAAATGGTTTGCACCTCCTGTCCTAGAATATTGCAGGGGTAAAGAACAAGCTTCATAACAAGGACTGGCTGTCTTGTTTTGGGAACTATGATATGATCTGTTGTCAGGAGACTTGTGCCCTTGAAAATATTGTTTTAATTGGTTATAGGTCTTATTGCTCTGAAGCGATTTTGGGTACATGGGTAGGTAGAAGAAAAGGAGAGTTAGTTATCTTTGTAGCAAATTCCTTAGGCCACTTAGCGATTAAGCAAATTGTGGCATCCCTGTTTTTTCAGATTATATTTTCCTAGTAAGTTTAACCTCTTTTTGGTAAATTTCTATTTCCATTTTTTTACACTGCAACCTACACACATTGTGGAAAGAGTTAGGACAGTTACTTTTAGATTACAGTGATAGAGGAACTGTTCCTAATTCAGTTGTTTGAGCAGGGGATTTTGATCTGTTGGACGGGGAACTCATGTGGATTTAGTAATTTTTGGGGTGAAGTAGATGGCCATTTTGTGCATACGCCCTATGGAGAAATGCTTAACCATTTGATCTTAGCTTTAAATTTGACATTCTCATCAGACGCATTTGGGCTGGGCACGTACAACTCCCCCCCCCCCCACACACACACATACCCCCCACCTTTATAGGCAGAGGATGTGAGTCTGTAATAGATTTTGTTCTCACATCAAGGGATCTGGCTCAGCATTGCATTGTATATGAAGTTCCAGAGCTCCCTTTTAGCAACCACAGTCAAATTAGTCTAAGTTTGTTCTCTCTTTATCCTGATAGACCAACGGGGAACACCTCAGCCCCGGTAAGCCATTCAGCAAACAGGGGAGTTCGCTTACACTGGGGATCTATTGATACAAGTGCCTTTTTCAAGAACTTAGTTTTAACGAATTGCAGGTCGATCAAGGGCTGTCTCTCAGGGTCTGATGACCGAGCACACATTTTAGATTTTTTTTGAAAGAATCTGCAAAGCATCAGTAGGGGACCTAGCTACTAAAAGAACATCTAAGGGCCACCCATCTCATTCTTAGTTCTCAAATGAGTGCACGATTGCCCACCAACCCCTGAAGAAGGCTATTCATAGTACCCCACAGAATTAAGAGGATATTAGACTGGCATGACACAAATATAACCATGTCCTTAAACAGAGGAGGTATGAGGTTAAGCTGAAAGCATGGTAACACCTGCAGAAGGCTGCCCAATCAAAAGATCATAAGTTATTTTGGAATGTTGTAAACCGTTCTTATTTTTCTGATAAATTGGTTGGGATCACACGTCATTTCACAGGACAGGCTTCGGTGGAGCATTTATCTTGAATCTTCAACCATGGGAGTGGTGAAAGTATTAGTAGTGAGGAAAGTAGGATCAAAATAGAGAAAGGATGGGAAATTGAGCTTGTACATTTTCGATCTCTATGCATAACGATCAAGAGGGCAATTGCAGGTAAAGCCCCCACCCCAGATAGATTGCCAGTATATTTTTTTTTAAAGACCAATATAGATTTCAGGGTCCCATTGATTTCTAATGTGCTAAGGGTAGCTGTGAGATATGGGCTGCCAACTACCTGGAGAGATTCAATAATAGTACCCATTTACAAGAAAGGAGATGGGAATATTTCTACATGCTATCGACCAATATTGTTAATTGACTATACTATGAAGATCTTGGGTCTGGCTTTTTTGGGGAAGTTAGAATCTTGGGTGGAGAATAATACATTTTTAGCCCCATACAGTTTGGCTTTCGGCATGGCACGGAGCAGGTGTTGAATCTCACACTCATTTGGGGCAAATATGGGTGGGGAAGGGCGGGCCATTCGTATGGCTTTCATCGATTTGTCCAGCTCCTTTGATATGGTGGATAGAGAGCTGATGTGGACCATTACGGAACAAGCTGGTATAAACTGCCCCCCCTTACAAGACCCTATAAAACGACTCCATCAGGGAACGACAACAAGAGTATATTATACCAGGGAGGGTGATTGCACTTCCTCATTAAGAGCATTCAGGGGAGTAAGACAGGGTTGTATACTTGGCCCCTTTTCATTTCTTTGTTATATCAACTCTATAGATGTAGCACAGAGATTACACAAAGGATGTGCCTAAAATTGGTAATCAACCAGTTCCGGTTTTGCTGTATGTGGACGACGCGGTCCTTTTGGCGCAGTTGATTGTACAGACTCTCCACCAACAGTTTGCAAAAAGTTGATTGATGGTTTCAATAATTTTATGACAGGATTCAAATTCAAGGAGAACCACCAGAAGTCATTTGTAATGACACGTGGCCCCAAAAAAGTAAAAACCAAGGCCTACTGCACAGGACAGAGTCCAGTGGTAAAAGCAAAAACTTTTAATTATTTAGGTATTTATTCGATTCTCGTATGAAATTAGATAGATTTATAACACAAAGAGCTATTAAAATGGGGGCAGTGGGAGAGTCTATACTTAGATTTTCTAAGAGATTGGGACAGAAGCCGCTGCATGTGTTGATCCAGCTCTATAAAAGTACATTTGTAGCAGTGGAAACTTACGGAGCAGGAGTTTGGGGCTGATAGTCTCCCTCACCAAGAACCCGACCACCACCAAAAACAATTTCCACAAAGGAATGAAAGCAGTCGCCGCCTGGATGAAAGATAGTTGCCTCAAACTCAACTCGGCCAAAGAGAAGTCCTCATCTGCGGCTCCACACCCCCCGCCTGGAACGACTCCTGGTGGCGCTCCGCACTCTGAAACGCCCCCATGCCACCGACCACGCCCGCAACCTCGGCGTTATCTTAGACTCATCGCTCTCAATGGACCAACAGGTGAGCGATGTCTTGTCGGGCTGCTTCCACACCCTGCGCATGCCCTGGAAGATCTACAAATGGATCCCCACTGAAACCAGGACAGTCACCCAGACCCTTGTCAGCAGCCGACTCAACTATGGCAATGCTCTCTACGTCGGAACCACCGCCAAGACCCGGAGAAAACTACAACACATCCAAAACGCCTTCGCCCGGCTCATGAAGAACGCCCCATGACACAGCCACACCTCCGCCATCCTAAGAGACCTACACTGATTGCCAATCGACAAAAGAATCACCTTTAAGTTCCTGACCCGCGTCTACAAGGCCCTACACAACGCTGGACCAGCCTACCTCCACCACAGACTCGCCTTCTACACTCCCACCAGACGCCCACCAGGCCCTCACCACAGTCCCCCGCATCTGGAAAACCACAGCTGGAGGAAGATCCTTCTACCACATCGCCGTCAAGACTGGGAACACCCTCCCCATTCACCTTAGGCAATCCCCCACCCTGTCTCAGTTCAGGAAGGCCCTCAAGATCTGGCTCTTTGACTGATCCTTCTCCCTCCCCCTCCCCCCTCCTTCCCCTAGCGCCTTGAGACCCTCACGAGTGATTAGCCGCCCTACAAATCCTCTGATTGATTGATTGATTAATTGTGGCTACTCTGTATCAGGTAAACTTCAAGTGGCTGAAAATAGCTTTTTGTGCAGGTTATTAGTTGTTTCAAGGGCCACTTCTAGTTTATCGTACACAATGAATTAGGAGTAGGATTTATTGATGATCGACTAAAGCTGGCCCCTCTCCTTTTGTGGCTGAAGCTATGGTGTAACCCTTATATTAGTTTTTCGAGGAAAGTAATTGATGATTGCTGGTGATTGGACAGCATGACACATTCCCTGGTTGGCATACGTAAAACGCACATGTTACAATATAGGTTGCGCTCACTTTTTTGACAATCCGGAGTCTATCTCTATTAATTCAAAAACTAAATTGAGTTATTTGATTGGGCCAGGGAGAATGAGAGGCTGATTAGTATTTTAGATAGATCTACAGTTGTAAGTTATTTGCAAGTAATTTCTTCCTCCAGGACTGAATCATATTTATCATGGATAGATGAATCAGAACAAAGATTTCATTTTACCACATTAAGGCTCAATACTATCCATCATGTGGTTGCTTTTCGACTATGCAGTTCTTGGCACACATTTCTCCCCCTTGCGATGGACAGTGTGTACAATCAACTGCGCACTTCTTGCTATTTTGCACATTGTATATATGCCCCAGATTGACATTTTTGTGCCCTATCGTGCGGAATATAATTGTTAAATCTTATAAGGAGGGGTTCATTTATTTACAGTATGTCTACTATGGATGTTTGTGTAGCAGTACTTAGTTATTGTAGAGCCACCTTTGCTATAAGAGTTTATGGACTTTAATATTGGGAATGCTGCTACTTTGGAAATTTAATTATGGTTTTACGTAAGTATTAATGTAATTATTTTGATCTTGAATAGCAAGAGATAATGAAGAATTATGAATTGATTATTTTACATACAATAAGGTTTTAGATGGATTGGTTTTGTTTTAAAATGTTTTATTGATGTCTTACTTTTATGTATTGTTTTACTCTTTTATGGCTAAACGTATTGGCCAAATATTGACTGAAGGTAAGTGTTTGAACCACTTTTTAGTTCACAGTTGTTTGTAATGTGGTAATTACATAGTAGGAATGAGCACGACATTTTATGACCTACATTTCCCAGAAACAGAAAATGGAGAGATGTAATATGGCAATAAAAATAGCAATATGACTGTGTAAATCATCCCGTGATCAAGGTCAATGGCGACCGAAAAGTGTCGGGGATTTGTGTGAGCCACTCTGCTTTAATGAAATAAAATAAACGCAACATAACTGCCATCCTTTTGAGCGTTTGGTAAACAAAACCGATGGAGATATGCGGTGTGTTCCCGTCGCTGAGTATTCACACCACCAGTTAAGAGCTCTGAGAGTCCACCACTGGACCACTTGGGGAAGATATATATCTATGCGAGAACTCTGAGTAGTTCATAAGTATAGGTGGGAAGCAGCTCAAATATAGAGCATATCTATCTACATATATCTATCTATCTATACATGTGTATCTATCTATCTATCTATCTATCTATCTATCTATCTATCTATACATGTGTGTGTAGATATATATATATATATATATAGATAGATAGATAGATATATGATACAGAGTGGCTGTAGCAACTCTGTAGTTAGAGTGATCAGAAATAGGGAATTTTGGGATTTTTGTCCCTTAATAATTTTGCACCTTTTTTTCGAACGTCCGTAAAACTTAGCAGACCAGCTGCCTCCCTTTTATTGTCAGAGTCCTGAAAGTTTTGCAGCATTTCGTGAAAGTGGTGCAAAGAAAAAAGGGAGACCCAAAATGGCCATGAAATACAATGGATTTTCCATAGACTTTTGTATTTCATTCAGTGCGAAAACCATCAGCTGAATTTTTCTGAAATTTGGCATTACTGTATAGTAGAGGGTGTAGATGATTCTTTGGGACAGTGCAGGCAAGTACAGTAAGTAAAAGTTAACAAATAAGGATTATTTTTTTTAAGACTGCTCAGTCAGTGTTGTTTCTGCTGGTTCACCACCTTATTTCAGGCTTTTTGCATTTACGTTTTGATTCACTGAGTTCAGGAGTGCCCCAGTTGGCTCGTTGGGTGTGTCTGTGTGTCTTGGGTGGTTTAGTGGGCTGACTGTGGTAGGCTGCATTGGTGATCCAGGCGCTGAAAGTCTCTGTTTGTTCCAAGTTGGTGGTTATGTTGGGCTGGTAGGTGCTAAGGGCATTGGTCCATTGCTGCTGATTTACCTTGGTCCAGTGGCAGTATGGGGTGTTGTATTGGTTGGGGGTGGTGAGCCAAGGGCCAGTGAGGGTGAATTGAACGATAGAGTGATCCGTCCATGAGCAATCCAATGTGTGGCTGTATCTGATTTTGTTTCTGGACATGAAGATGGGATCTAGCGTGTGTGCTGCTTTGTGTGTGGGGTTGGTGAAATATCTACTTGAGGCGGACATTGTCTTGTCTTTCCAGGAGGTCGTGGTGTCTATGTCTAAGGAGTCATCCAGGTGGAAGCTGAGATCACTCAGGAAGATGTAGTGTTCAGGTTTGACGGCGAGCAGGGTGATGAATTCGGCAATGGCGTCGTTGTGGCCTGTTCTTGGCCAGTGAGTGAGAGTGCCCTTGATAGTAGTGTTGGCATCGGCGTAGAGCTGGAAATTCATGTGTTCCATAATCAACGTGGTATCGTCGATGGTAATGGTGCATGTGATTGACTCCTTGTGAATGATGATGATGCCCCCTCCACGTCTGTTGGGGTGGTCACAGTGCTTCATTTTGCAGCCAGTCAGGGTTGCTGTAGCGATGTTTGGGGCAGATGAGTGGGTGAGCCAGGCTTCCGTGATGGTCACATCCAGGGCAATGGTGGAGAGGGTGTCCCAGAGTTTGGTGGCGTGTTTGCAGAGTGATCTGGCACTAATCAGGATGCAACTGAATTGGTGTCATCATCTGCGGCTGGAGTGGCATTGGTCGATGTGGTGGTCGGTGTTGGGGTGGCAGTGAATCTGCAGTGGATGCAGGTGAAAGGTCCTTCTGTGGAGTGTGGTGATGTGAGACAGCAGTTGTTGTTGTGTGCAGAGTCTAGGGCATGGAGTTCTTCAGCGGAGTACCTGCGGGAGTGCAGGGGGTAGGGTTCCTGGCACTGGGCACGGTTCAGATGCAGGTGGGCTTGCATTTGCAGCAGCCTCCATTAAGTAACACCTGAGAGATGGGAGGGCCTGTCTAGGAGGAGAGAATGCAGAAGGCTTGGGCTGTGGGAAAACAGTACAGAATAAAATAATCCGGCACAAGACCACAAAAAGAACAAAAATTAATAGCAAGCAATCCTAATTAGAAAGCAGTCACACAAAAAGATTTCTATATATTGCCAAACATTATTAACAAAGCAATAAATACATTGAATTATATTGTCCAAACGTTATTACCAGAAAAGCAACAGATACACAGTAAAGGGCACTTTGGCTGGAACACTGTGCGGGTAGCTGGAGAACCAGGAGGGTTCCTCTGCGCTGCTGGAATTTGCGGCAGGGGAGCGGCGAGCAAGACCATGGAGGTCGCGGTCTACTCACTGGAGTCATGCAGCAGCCTCCATTCAGAAGCCCTGGGAGGAGGAAGGAGCTGTCCAGGAGGAGTGAAGGCAGAAGGCTTGGGTGGTGGGAAAACAGCACAGAAAAAAAGAATCAGGCACACAAGCATAAGAAAGTATAAAACATAAGAGCAAGCAATCCTAATTACAAAGCAGTCACATACAAACAATTTCTATAGATTGCCAAACGTTATTAACAAGCAAAGTAATAAATACGTAGAATTCTACTGCCCAAATATTATTACCAGAAAAACAATAGATACACAGGAGGGAGCTCCTGGGCTCGAACCACTGTGCTACTGAAATCTACAGCAGGGGAGAGGCGAGCAAGACCTAGGAAGCCGAGGGCTACTCTATGCGGCTCAACTGTACTACATTCTGCTCCCCCTCTAGAAAAGGATATTGCACCTTATGGCACTGTACACAAATCTATCCACATAGACGCCAATGTTGAACTCTACAGTCCAATCTATGCCCGTACACTCCATTGTACAACACTCTATTCCACTAAACAACTCTTTTCAACACTACGATACAGCCCTTCACTCTACTATCAGGACAACTTCATTTTATAAGTTTACTCAACAATACGCTATGCAACTACATTATAATCCACTCCACGCTGCTGTACTCTATGTCACACTAATACACCATATTATACTTAAATCCAAACTATGTTACGTAACTCCACCTAACTCTGTTCCACTCTACACAAGTATGAGACTTTACCTCACTCTATGTCACTGTCCAATCACTCTCACTATGCAGATCCACTGTACAACACACTTTCTACTCTATACAACTCCACTCTACACCACTACTACACTGTTTCCCAGTTTACCTCACTATATTGTGTCACACTGCACTCAATTCCACTATACAATACTCCACTCTACGACAATATAGACTATTACTCAATCCTTCTCAATGCACTGGTTACAGCCTTGCCTAGGACATTATTTATACATATGAAAACAACTTCCATTACAATTATGGCATCTCAATTGAGATGGTTGTTTAGAACACCGCATGGCAGAGTTATGAGTTGTAGTTTATGGAGTATGACGAGTGAGGTGAGAAAACTGTACAAAGCTGCACAACTTAGGGTAATTTCAAGGTGGTGTGTTAATTTAAAATTTAAGTTAAACGTAAAACTGTGTACGTAGGTGGGGGACATAGTAATGCGAAGGTGGTGAGAAATTGTAAATTAAAGTTATAACTATATTTTTAGAATTTGTAATGTTTGTGTATTTTAAGTATGGTTTGTATGGAAAGAATAAATAAAGTTTTCCTAACTGTAACTTATCTGTATCCTTTGGTTTTATATACATACACAAGTTTGCCTTCTTCAAATGGAGAAGTTATGGTGGATGTACAGTTTACAATCATTGCATCCAAATGGAATTACATCACTGGCAGTATCAGCTGATTACTGCGTATCTCAAAAGACTGCATTGTTAACACATTACAGGTGGAATCTTCACACACAATGCTTTTTGAAAATCCAGCAATGTCAGCTGTGCAGTCACTGAGCAAACAATCTTGTGCTACCTCAGGAAACGTTGTACTTTGGTGAGTTCATCTGTTTGAGTCATTTTTTTCTTGGATATTTCATTTCTTTGTGACTCGTTATATCCTTGGGGTCCAGACTTTTGCCTTGGCTGGCTGTTGGAAAGTATTAAAAGGTAATAAAAAGGACTAATTTAAAAAACCTAAAAAGCAGGAAAATGTACCAATTATATGTAAGTGACACAAGTATTACTTGCATTCCCATAGATTTCAGATGTCACACGTGAGATCATAAGCAGTGGAAGTTACACTTAGGTAAATTATGTATAAATGGCAAATTTCCCTGTTTTTGTTGTTGTTTTTTTAAATTGAGTAGAGCTTTTTCAGTGATTTTTTACGCTTTTAGAAGTAACTTAAAATCTTACTATCTTCCTCATGTATAACCTCTCTTTAACCTTTTTTTTACCATGAATTTCGGTGACGAGTGGGCAGGTTGGCAGGCTTCTTCTTTGTTTCTTTTCAAAGTTTTGCTTAGTCCCATGTGGGGGGTGGGTTTGGAGGGGGTGGGGGGAGGTGACTGCAATAAGTCCAACAGAACTCCTTCAGGTGAAATTATTCTTTTTTTCTTTCTGGCCCAGGGGGAATAGTGGTCCCTCAGGGATCTCCCCCAAAAAAGCTATGTGGTCAGGGTATTGCTATCCTGACACCATGTATATCTTTTTCAAACTACTTTAAGGACTTGGGGATCGAGTCCTCAAGTCCAGTTAAAGCGGCCTCAACATTTTCTTCATGTTGCACTCAGCAATCAGATTGTTCTAGCCTATGAGTTGCGCAGAGCCCAACCAATATCAATGCACATTTTAATAGTTTGTTTTCTCGTGGGGCTGCAGCAGCAACGGATATCTATAGATATTAATTCAAAAGGCCAGGGCACTCGTATGAAATAAGATAAGAGTCTGTACAGTTAGGTTCTTGGTCTTCGGAAAATCAATATATAATCCAAACAGAGTTAAAGTTCAGTGTCTTTATTCTTGTGCGAGGTTTTCATACATGTTCATCACATCAGAAAGATTCCATATGTGGTCATCACAACAACAGCCAATACGTGTTTAGTCTCCGAGAAATTAATCTCATTGACTTCCTCAGGGCAGTAAGAAACATAATAATGAGCTTGGTCTTAATCTGTAGTTATACATGATTATGGAAAATGAATACCTGGCACTAAAATCGTGGCCAAGTCCTTCGCCAGTACCACGTGAGTGTCTAAAATCATCAAGTGACATTACCAAACGGAGCCACAGAGAAAAAACTGTGATTACAGTTTACCACAAGTAATAAACTTCTTATTATAAATATCACCAATAGTTTGATGTGCACGTGAAACGAAGTAGAAATTGAGAATTAGAAATAGGGATAAAGACTCCCACTAGATATGTGGCGATGAGAAACGGAAACTAAGGTTGAGAAATATACTCTTGATGACAGGGTGTCATTAGGAAAAAAGGAAACAGAAAGACGTCATAACCCCTAGGAAATTGGTGAGTGTGCTAAATTAAGCATTCGCAAGTGTGTCTGAATAAAGGAAAACGTACCAAAATATAAGTAAGGTGTTAACATGAATAGATGCCTTATCCTAATCAAGTAAAACTCTTCAAGATAATGTACGATCTGAAATAAAATGATTGTAAGTCATTAGGAGGAAGATAATGAGTAAGCTGAATTTAAAATGAACTAACAAAAGGACTATCACGTACCAATAGAGAAAGAGTAGTGGGAATCACGTGACGGGGGCAAAACACTATTATCCCCGAGTCTTCGCGAGGGAGTACTCATAAGTCAGCACGTATGGATCCAAAATCTTTTACGGTGCGATCTAGAAGAGAAGATCGCTATACTAAGGAAGTAGTGACAAGCATAAGCAATATGGCATAAATCTAAAAGTAAAAGGTCACGTACCTATAAACAAAACAGTTCTTTTGGGTAAATTCTTGTGTTGGGGGCGCTGTGTCTTGCTCCCCGATAATTAAGCTGGCGTGTATGTAGAGAAAAAGGACATGTAAGCCCTCCGTCTCATCTAAAACCGATGTAACCAAGATTATAATCATATGTTGCTTCTAAGTTGAGCAACCAGACTCAGCCCCCTCAAAATAAAGTACAAAATACATAAGTTAACATTAATGTCACTTACCTAGAGGTATAAGGTATAGAAGAGACACAGAGTAAGGTCTCAGGAGTGTGTGTGAAACTCCTCGGCATGACGGGCAGTATGTTTGTTTGGTCCTTCTTTTATTCGATGATGAGAATCATCGGCTGGTCCGAAATAGAAAAAGGACAGAGTGTTGAAAGAAAAAGTGGGCGCCATCTTGGAATGTGAAAGACACAACTAAAAGACAGTGTCCAACTGGGTGGATGAATTTGCTAAGCATTATCTAATGCGAATAATCTTAGGTGCTTACACAAATTGATAGAAAGACACCGAATAAGGTCTTACACGACACAGAGTAAGGTCTCAGGAGTGTGTATAAAATTCTTCGGCATGACGGGCAGTATGTTTGGTCCTTCTTTTAATCGATGATGAGAATCATCGGCTGGCCCGAAACAGAAAAAGGACAGAGTGTTAAAAGAAAAAATGGGCACCATCTTGAAATTGCTATGTATTAATTAATGAGAAAAGCCTTAGGCGCTTACAAAATTGATAGAAAGACACTGAATAAGGTGTCACACGACACAGAGTAAGGTCTCAGGAGTGTGTATAAAATTATTTGGCATGACGGGCAGTATGTTTATTTGGTCCTTCTTTTAATCGATGAGGAGAAAAATTTAACTTAGAAGTAATTTGTTCGAAGGGTCCCAAGAATAAGCAATGATACAAAATAGTAAAAACAAAGTGTAATCAGCCAAGTAATCCTAAGTAGTTATCGTCCTAATTATTCGTTTCACGTGATCATCAAAGATTGGTGATACTTACCAATAAAGTGTGAATTCATATGTAATGTAAATACTGTAATAATAGTAAAACTTCACATTTGAACAGAGTTCACCATCTTAGCACCAGAATTAAACTGGGCTCATTCTTCCATATTAGGTAGTGGTGTATACTACGTTGATAGAGTTTAACAGTAATGATTAAGTTCATATTTGGACATACAGTGTACAAATTATACGTTATTATGATGGTAAAATTAATCACCTAGGAAGTACTTCATTTCATAATTTGTGTTAAGACCTTCCTCCACTGCTCTTAATTTGAGGATCCAAGTACATTCACGTCTTCTAAGGTGTAATTCTCTATTCCCTCCTCTTGGGTCTTTGGATATATTCTCAAACCCATAAAATTCAAAGCTTTTGTTTAGGCCCTGGGCCGGGCATTGATTGATGTGTATTGCCACAGGATACCGACTGTCATTTTGTCTCACTGCTCAATAGTGTTCGCTCATTCTTATTGTGAGGGATCTGATAGTGCTGCCTACATAGTATTTGCTGCACTTGCAAATGATCATGTAAATTACGTAATTGCTGTTACATGTAATGATCTGATTATGAAAGGTAGAGAGCCCCATTCTTGCCCATCTACACATTCCACATTGCCCACATTTATAGAATCCCTTATTGCGGCTAGTGAGCCAACCTTGTGGTGTTGTTTACTAGGGTAGCTAGGACATAGTGTATTCTTAAGAGTTCTGCCACGACGGAATGTAAGAATTGGAGTATCTGAAATAAAACTTCTTAGAGTTGTATCCGCTCGTAATATCGGCCAATGCCATGTCATATATTTGCGTAGTATTGAGGTGGCTTGTGAATAGTCAGCTACACAACGAATGTTACTATTAAATGTTCTAGATTTTTGTTTGAGAGTGTCACTTCTTGAAATGTTTAAAATCCTATTACGGGCTTGCTTAAGAATACATGGTTTGTATCCCCGTTGCTTAAATCTGTGCTCCATATCATTGATGAATTAAAAGAAATCAGTGTCCAAGCTACATTTGCGTCTAGCTCGGACCATTTCACCAAACGGAATCGCATCAATCTGATGCCTGGGATGTGAGCTCGTTGCATGTAGTATTGCATTGCATGCCGTGCTTTTTCTATAGAGACGGCTTTCGTCTTGTTATTGTGGATGAATAATTCAACATCAAGAAAGGGAATACTCTTATTACTGTGCTCCCAAGTAAAAGCGATGTTGAGGTCATTAGAGTTAAGGTACTCTGTAAAACTGTTCAGTTTGGGTATGTCCCCCGTCCAGATCATGATACAGTCATCAATGTAGCGACCCCAAAATAATATGTCCATGTTCCATGTGTTCCCTTTCGAACTCCAGATCATTGCACGTTATGTTCAAAATAACCCATGAAGAGGTTGTCGTAAGCTGGTGAAAATCTGGATCCCATAGCAGCACCACGTTTCTGACGAAACCATTCTTTTTTAAATAGGAAGAAGTTATTGTTCAAAATAATGTCAATCATCTTCAGCAGCATCATGGTGTGGTTATATAGGCTAGCTGATCTGTTATTAAGAAAATGACGTACAGCCTGTAGTCCTAAGGTATGTCTGATGCTAGTGTAGAGGGAAGTCACATCCAGGGTAACAAGAGTCATCCCTGGTTCCCAATTGATATCAGTGAGGATACTTAAGATGTGTTTGGTGTCCTTAATGTATGAAGGAAGATTTATCACATAGGTTTGTAAAAAAATATCCACATATTCGGAGATTCTTTCAGTGGGACCACCCATCCCTGACACTATCGGTCTATATGGGGGATGATGTGGATTTTTGTGAATCTTTGGTAAAGTATACAGGCATGGGTGTCTTGGTCTAAAGACACGTAGGTAAGTGTATTCATCCTCATTAATTAAGTGTTCATCAAAACACTTCCCAAGGAATTTGTTGATTTCATTGGTTAGAGCTGGTATGGGATCTGAAGCAATTTTTTCATAGCAAGTGTCATCTGCTAATTGACCATTATTTCTTGATCATAGTCTTTCGTATTCATAATTACTATATTTCACCCTTTGTCAGCCTCGTTGATAGTTATATCCTTGTGCGTTTGTAGATGTCTCCAAGCCCTACCTTCTTCAAAATTCAAATTGCTAGAAAAGGAACGGCGCCGTTTTCTATTTTTAATTTCAGAAGCATTCAAATCCTGCCAAACTAATTTGTAAAAGGTGTCAATACAATTGTCACTGGCAAGATTAGGGGTCCACTTGGATTTCGACCTCAGACCACTACCCAATGTTTCAATAGGAATATCTAGTTCAGTAAGTATCTGTAGGACTGTAGTGGGATTCTGTTCATAGTCTGTAATTGATAAAAGTGTTGCAGTGTCATGTACATCTTGAATTGAGAGAGGATGATAATCTTTATTTATGTCCTGAAGCATGTCCCCAATTCTAGTCTCAGTCTGAGCGGAAAAATGTTTCTTGATTTTGAGGTGCCTAATAATCTTTTTTTGGTCTGAGGATGTCTCTATGGTCCACACCACATACATTCACAAAGCTTTCTGTGTGGATGCTTTATCTAGACAACAAGCATATGTTGGCCAAATCGCCAGGTTGAGCATACTGGGATTGGAATGTCTGATTTTACCTTTGTTTTGAGTCAATAGGTCTGGCATGTTTGGAAGCTTGTGATGTGGTACTACAGACAGATCCAAGTGTGTTATGTACCAGTTGACAGGCCCACATGGGAGCTATAAGTATCATAGTGAGGGAGGTGTGATGGACCTTGTTGGCGAGAAATGTAATTAGTGGGAGAGGGAGAAAAGAGTAAGCAAACATCAATGACCAATTTATCCATAAAGCATTGCCCTTGGATTGAGGGTGTGGGTACCTGGATGCGAAGTTTGGATATTTCGTGTTTTCGCTTGTGGCAAAGGGGTCTATGTCTGGGGTTCCCCACATTTGGAAGTATTGTTGAATCACTTGTGGGTGAATCTCCCATTTGTGTATTTGTTGCTGCGTCCTGCTTAAGAGGTCCGCTATTTGGTTGTGTATCCCTGAGATATACTATGCTAGTAGTTGAATGTGATTGTAAATTGCCCATTTCCAAATTGTCTGTGCTATAAGGGACAATTGAGATGAGTCCCCCTCCCCCCCTGTTTTTGCAGATAATACATTGTGGTCATGTTGTCTGTCCTCATGAACACTGTTTTGTGTGTGATCTGTGGTTGAAAAGCTTTGAGCGCTAGGAACACTGCTAGCAATTCTAAATGGTTTATGTGATAAGTTTGTTGAATTGAGTTCCATACCCCTTGTATGGTAAGGTTGTTGAGATGTGCCACCCAACCTATCATTGATGCATCAATTGTGATTATGGTCTGTGGTAAAGGGTCCTGAAATGGCTGCCCTTTTAATAAGTTGGTGTGATTCCACCATTGCAGAGAGTGGCAAGTTTGGTGGTCCAACAACACTAGATCCTGAAATTGACCCTGTGCTTGAGACCACTGTTGTGAGAGACACTGCTGTAGCGGTCTCATGTTTAGACTTGCATTGGGTACTATTGCTATGCATGAAACCATCATTCAAAAGAGTTTCATGATCAACCTCACTGTGTAAGTGTGGTTGTATTGTATTTGAGATATTAGATTGTGGAAAGCTTGAATTCTCAGTGAGTTTGGGTATGCTAATGCTGACTGAGTGTTCAGAATTGCTCCCAGATACGGTTGTATTTATCTGGCTGCATATGAGATTTTTGGTAATTGATTGTGAATCCTAGGTTATGTAGGATGTCCCCTGTGTGAGCTGTTGACAGGTTTGAATTGTGCTTGCTTTTATGAGCCACTCAACCAGATAGGGAAGGACATGTATAAGTTGTCTTCCGAGGCATGCTGCGACCACTGTGAGGCATTTGGTGAATACGTTGGTGCTGTTGTTACTCCAAAGGGTAGTACTTTGAACTGGTAGTGCATGCCTGCTATCACAAATCTTGGAAATCTGCGATGTGCTGGATGTATGGAAATGAGGAAATAAGCATCTTTTAAATCTAATGCTGTTGTGTAGTCTTGTTTCTGTAGCAGGGGAATGATATCCTGTCGAGTGACCATGTGAAAGTGCTCTGAAAAAATGTACTGATTGAAGGGTCTGAGATCTAACATTTGTCTGAGAGTACCATCTTTCGTTGGTATGAGGAAGTAAAGGGAATATATTCCTGACCATTGATATAGGTACCATCTCTATGGCGCCTTTAAGTAAAAGTGATTGTACCTCCTGTTTTATTAAATGTATATGTTCCAGAGAAAGTCTGCGAGCGAGGGGAAATGTTTGGTGGAATAGAGATAAGTTTTAGACGATAACCATGTTGGATAATTGATAGAACCCATTAATCTGTTGTAATGTTGTGCCATTGATAGTAAAAAAAAAAAAAAAAAAATCCAGTCTTCCTCCCACAGGAGATGTATCCTCTGTGGGGATGTGTAAAAAGTCACTGTTTAGTTGAGGTGGTGGAACCTCTTGGGGCGGTTGATTTACCTTTCCCTCTATAATTATTTCCTCTGTAAGAGCCTCTGAAGGAGCCTCTGTAGTAAAAATGTGGCCCTTGTTTCTGTTGGGATGAGGATGGCTCTGAGGTTGATAGTTTAAAGCCACCCCTAAACTGGGGCCTGAGAAAAGTTCTGAGTATAGATAGTGTAAAGGGTACCCATAGCTTTAGCTGGATCAGAGTATTTTTTCAGCTTTTCTATGGTGGTCTCGACTTCTGGGCAACATAGGTGTTGCTTATTAAAAGGCATATTTAATACTGCATGTAGTATTTCTGGTTTAAACCTTGCAGTTCTTAACCATGCGTACCTTCTAATTACACTGGTATTGATACCCCTTGCTACTGTATCTATTGCCGATCTAATTTGATTATTAGAGATTGCCTACCCCTCTGTTACTATCTGTTGTGCCCTTTTCTGGTGTTCTGGTGAAAGGTACTGCAACAAATCTTCCATCTCATCCCAATGAGCTCTGTCATATCTTGCTAACAGTGCCTGAGAGTTTGTAATTCTACAATGATTAGCAGCTTGAGTTACTACTCTTTTTCCAGCTGCGTCAAATTTACGACTTTCTTTTCCTGTGGGAGTAGCATCCCCTGTGGATTGGCTATTTGCCCCTTTCCTTACTGCCCTGACTACAGAGTCAGGTGGCAATTGGGCTCAAATAAAAAGTGGATCTGAGGGTGCAGGTTTATACTTTTTATGGTCCCTTGTTGTGTTAATTCTAGACTTTACTGGTTCTTTGAAAATGTCCTCTCCATGTTTAAGCATGCCTGGGAGCACAGGAAGACATTGATACTCCTTAGGAGTAGATATTAGTGTGTCAAATAAGAAGTCATCCTCAATTGGATATGCATGTAATTGCACCTTGTGATATGCAGCTGCCCTAGCTAGAACCTGATTGCAAGCAGTGGTAACTTCAGGTGTAGATGGTCTTGCAGGGTATAAATCAGGATCATGAGAAGGGATGGGATCTGAATCATACAAGTGCCATGGATCTATATACTGATAATTATCATCTAAATCATCCCCTTGTGTTGCGATAGGGGATTGTGGAGAAAATTGTGTAGGTGAAGGTGGTGGAGTATCTGGTGGCAGAGAAGCAGGAAGTAAAGGAGAATGTGGTGGAGAAGGCTTTTGTGGCGCCTTTGTTTTCTCCTTTTTCCTAAATATTTTAGCAGGTGGAGGCCCAGCTTCTACAGTCTCTTGGAAAGTCAATGTTCTCTTTTGTTTGGAAACCGAATGTTTTAGTCGGGCCGAAAATGTTGGCTCCGAAATTGTTGGCAGTTTTTTGTCTCTGAGGTGGAAGTCTCAGTTTTTCAACTCGATCCCGGTAACAGGTACGGCATGCTGTTTGGTCGGCGCCAAATGCACTTTGGCCTTCTGTTTCGGTACCAAACCAGAGGTTGGTCATCCGATTGTATTTTTCGGGTCAGACCATGGCCGGCAAGCAGTGGGGGACCCAAGAGAGGTGCTAAAGTCTCTTTGGTTGTCTTTTTTGATGGGAAGGGGCTGATGTACAGACGTACTGTGCTGCTGGAATGGATTGGCTATCGCCATCAGAATTTCGATCCGAATTGGGGTCTGTGATGGAAACTGCAGTTTGATGAGCCATCTCTTCTTGTGCGTGTTCTTCGCCGAAGATGTCTGGCGTTTGTTCCGATGACTTGGATGCCATCTCCAACTGACCTGCTCTTCAGTCTCAAAGAGTCTTCTTCGAACGGAAGGATCAACACGGTTCACAGATTTCTTCTCTGTGATCTGGAGAAAGACAGAGATTGCACACCGAGTGCTGATCGGTGTATGGAAACTCGGCGTGACACCGAGGGCAAAAGCAAAACAGAGTCCATTCCATCAGCCTAACATTGTTTGACAACCACAAGTCGAAGTAGGCCCAAGAACGGCACGGTCGCCTGAAAGGGCATTTAATCGACCCCGACGATTACAACTGGATCGAAAGTAAGTTTGAAAACGGGATCAAGAACTATACCGACGTTTATAGAAAAGAAGAGAAGTTCAGATGGTACCGAACCAAGATCTACCGGAGCGAGAGAAAACACGCCTGAATCCGACAGCAGAAAGAAAACAATCTAACAAAGATGCCCCTGCGCACTATCACCAAGAGGTCACTTGTGTTTTCGAGTTACAGGATCGAGTGACTCCTCCTCTTCGGCTCCATTGCGCATGGGCATCGACTCCATGTTAGATTATTTTCCTGCAGAGGGTAAGGTAGGAGTGATAGAGTATAAAGCAAAGAGATGGCCATGCAAATGGAATAAAGATATATATACATATGCACAAATGAATGTTTTAACTTAAACGGCTACAGGCTCCCGGTGAGGCGGGAGGGCGCATGTGAATCTGCAGCGGAACATGCCACGAACAGATGTACACTGGGTAAGTGACATTTTCCATTCGATGGCATGTGTAGCTGCAGATACACATGCTATGCATAGACTACAAAGCAGTTTTACCTCCCATGAGCGGTGGTCAGCCTGTAGGAGTTGAAGTTGAAATGGTGTTCTTAGTACAGCCTGTCCTACTGTGGCCTGTTGTGTTGCAAACACATCTACACAGTAATGCTTGGTAAATGTATAGCGTGTTGAACAAGTGGCTGCTTTACAGATTTCTGTCATTGGTATATTTCCTAAAAAAAAGCCATTGTTGCCCCTTCTTTTCTGGTGGAATGTGCTTTTGGTGTTACTAATAGCTGCCTTTTAGCTTTTAGGTAACATGTTTGGATGCATTTTACTATCCATCTAGCTATTCCTTGCTTTGAGATATGGTTACCAGTATGTGGTTTCTGGAATGCCACAAATAACTGTTATGGTTTTTCTAAATGATTTGGTTCTATCAATATAATACATTATAGCTCTTTTAATGTATGCAGCGCTCTTTCTGCTACAGAGTCTGGCTGTAGGAAGAAGACTGGGAGTTCCACTGTTTGATTGATATGAAACAGTGATATCACCTTTGGTAGAAATTTTGGGTTTGTTCGAAGTACCACTTTATGTTTGTGTACTTGTATGAACGGTTCTTGAATAGTGAAAGCTTGGATTTCACTAACTCTTCTTAATGAAGTAATTGCAGCTAAGAATGCAACTTTCCATGTTAGGTATTGAATCTGACATTAATGCATAGGTTCAAATGGTGGACCCATGAGTCATGTAAGTACAATATTTAGATTCAACAAAGACACTGGGGGTGTTCTTGGTGGTATGATGTGTTTTAGTCCTTCCGTAAAGGCTTTGATAACAGGGACCCTAAATAGAGATGTGTGTTGTATATTTTGCAAATACGCTGAAATAGCAGTGAGATGTATTTTGATGGACGAGAAGGCTAAATTTGCTTTTTGCAGATGAAGCAAGTAACCTACAATATCTTGTATTTATGCTGAAAGAGGGGCAATCTGCTTAGATTGACAGTAAAACACAAACCTTTTCCATTTGTTCGCATAGCACTGCCTGGTAGTGGGTTTTCTTGCTTGTTTAATTACTTCCATACATTCTGTTGGAAGATGTAGATATCCAAACTCGAAGACTTCAGAAGCCAAATCGCTAGATTGAGTATTTTGGGATCTGGATGCCTGATCAGTTGCTTGTTTGGCGTTAACAGATCTGGTCTGTTGGGGACTTCAGTGTGTGGTACGACTGACAGATCTAACAGTGTCGTGTACCAGGGTTGACGTACCCACGTTGGTGCCATGAATATGAGTTTGAGTTTGTTTTGACGCAGTTTGTTGACTAGAAATGGAATGAGCGGGAGAGGGGGAAAAGCGTAAGCAAATATCCCTGACCAGTTGATCCATAGAGCATTGCCCTTGGATAGAGGGTGTGGGAACCTGGATGTGAAGTTTCGGCATTTTACGTTTTCGCTGGTGGTGAATAGGTCTATGTCTGGTGTTCCCTAGTGATAAAGATATGTCTGAAGCACTTGGGATGAATTTCCCACTCGTGTGTTTGTTGATAATCTCAGGTGAGAACATCTGCCAATTGGTTGTGTATCCCTCGAATGTATTGTGCTACCAGGTGAATGTTGTTGTGTATTGCCCAATGCCAAATCTTTTGTGCTAGAAGGGACAGTTGCGATGAGTGGGTCCCTCCTTGTTTGTTTAGGTAATACATTGTAGTCATGTTGTCTGTCTTGATAAGAATGTGTTTGTGAATGAGAAGAGGCTGAAAGGCTCTCAGTGCTAGGAATACTGCTAGCAATTCTAGGTGATTTATGTGAAGTTGTTTGTGTCTGGTGTCCCATTATCCTTGAATGTTGTGATTGTTGAGGTGTGCTCCTCATCATTGATGCATCTGTTGTAAGTATGGTCTGAGGCACAGGGTCTTGAAGTGGCTGACCTTTGTTTAGATTTGTGGAATTCCACCACTGAAGTGATATGCGTGTTTGGCGGTCTATCAACACTAGATCTTGAAGTTGACCGTGTGCCTGCGACCATTGTTTTTCAAGGCACTGTTGTAAAGGCCGCATGTTTAATCTTGCATTTGGGACAATGGCGATGCATGATGCCATCATGCCCAACAGTTTCATTACAAATGTGACTGTGTACTGTTGGTTTGAGTGACTTTGTGCTAATACACTGTGGAATGCTTGCACTCTTTGTGGACTTGGGCTTGCAAGTGCTGTTTGCGTATTTAGTGTTGCTCCTAAATACTGTTGAATTTGCGCAGGTTGCAGGTGGGATTTTTGGTAGTTTATGGAGAACGCTAGAGTGTGCAGGGTTTCTATTACATAATGTGTATGGTTTTGACACTGTGTATGACTGTTTGATTTTATTAGCCAATCGTCCAGATATGGAAAGACATGAATGTGTTGCCTTCTTAGGTAGGCTGCAACTACCGCCAGACATTTGGTAAATACTTTGGGAGCTGTTGTTATCCCAAAGGGTAACACTTTGAACTGGTAATGTTTTCCCTGTATTACAAACCTGAGATATTTTCTGTGTGTTGGATGGATGGGTATATGAAAATACGCATCCTTGAGGTCTAATGTTGCCATGAAATCTTGCTGTTGTAGCAGTGGGACTACATCTGGTAGTGTTACCATGTGAAAGTGTTCTGATGGGATGTAAAGATTGAGAGTTCTGAGATCTAATATTGGTCTCAAGGTTCCATCTTTTTGGGGAATAAGGAAGTACAGGGAGTAAACCCCTGTTCCTATCTGATTTTGAGGTACATGTTCTATGGCTTGAGTATTAGTGATTGTACTTCTTGCAACATGGAGATGTGTTGAGAGGAGAGTGTGGTTTTTGAGGTATGTCTGGGGGAATTTGTGCCAATTCTATGCAATAACCATTGCGGATAATAGACAATACCCAGTTGTCTGTTGTAATGGGTATCCAATTGTTGTGGAACGTTAGCAGTCTTCCTCCCACAGGTGAGGTGTGATTTGGGAAGAGATGGAGAGTCAGTGTTTTGGCTGCGAAGTTTGTTTTGTTGGCTGATATTTTCCCCTACCTCTGGGGAATTGGCCTCTATAATTTCCTCTAAACCCACCTTGTTGGTATTGAGGCTAGTAAGATGTTTTGGATTGTGAGGTGGATGCCTCAGGTGTTTGCGCTCTGAAACCACCCCTGTATTGAGGTTTTCGAAATGAACCTCTGTATTGCGTGGTAGAGAGCACCCATGGCTTTAGCGGTGTCCGAATCCTTTTTCATCTTTTCAATGGCCGTATCAACTTCAGGGCCAAAAAGCTGTTTTTCATTGAATGGCATATTAAGGACAGCCTGATGAATTTCAGGCTTAAACCCTGACGACCAAAGCTATGCGTGTCTCCGAATAGTAACAGCAGTATTGACTGTCCTGTCTGCTGAATCTAGGGCTGACCTAATTTGGTTGTTAGTAATAGCCTGCCCTTCCTCGACTATTTGCTGTGTCCTTTTTTGTTGGTCTTTGGGGAGATGTTGGACGATATCTTTCATCTCGTCCCAGTGGGCCCTATCATACCTAGCCAATAGTGCTTGGGAGTTGGTTATTCTCCATTGATTGGCTGCTTGCGATGCTACTCTTTTGCCAGCAGCATCAAATTTCCTGCGTTCCTTATCTGGTGGCGGTGCATCACCAGATGACTGAGAGCTGGCCCTTTTCCTCGCTGCACTTACAACTGCAGAATCAGGAGGCAGTTGTTGAGTAATGAATGCCGGGTCAGAGGGAGGTGGTTTATATTTTTTCTCCACTCTGGGAGTGATGATCCTGGCTATGACTGGCTCTTGAAATATTTGATGTGCGTGCTTTAACATGCCTGGAAGAATGGGAAGGGACTGGTAGGTAGTGTGTGTGGAGGATAATGTATTAAAAAGAAAATCATCCTCAAAGGGCTCGGTGTGCGTGGCAACATTGTGGTATGATGCAGCCCTAGCCAGAACTTGTGTATCCAGTGTAATTTTCCGGTGGTGATGGTTTGGAAGGATAACAGTCTGGGCTGTTATCCGGAATGGGATCTGGATCATAGAGATCCCACAGATCCACATTGTCCTGTTGTGAATCTACAGAATGTACAGGAGACTGTGCAGGTGTAGGAGTAGTAGGTGGAGAAACAAGCAGGTGAGGAGAATGAGGAGGAGACTGAGGAGGTGAAAATTGTGGAGGTGGAGATCTTTGCTTAGGTCTTGGCACTTTAGCTGGTGGCTGATCAGTGTCCAATTGTTCTTGAAAGGCCAGCTTCCTCTTAGGCTTCAGAGGAGGTGCAGTTATGATCTTGCCAGTGTCTTTATGAATGTGATTTCTGGCCTGCATTTCATCAATGTCCTCCATCGGTGCAAGTTCCTCCGAAAATGTATGGCTTTCTTTAAGTTGTTTCGAAAGTCCATGCTCCTCTGTGTAACTGGGTCTTTTCGGCTCTGAAGCCAGTTTCCTCAGGATCGAAAGGCCGGGAGTGGATGTTGGCCTCGGCCCGAAAGCGGTTTTCGAGGCTTCGACTTGAAGGGTCAGTGTTTGCCTGTTTCGGAGCCAGTGCTTCGGCTCAAGTCCGAAGGCTTCGGTGGCATGGCCTTTCTCAGTGCTGAATTTGTTGCTTGGTCACTGGAGGTCTCTTTGCGGGTCGAGCCATGGCCTTCTGGCAGTGGCGTTCCCAAGGCCTTATGTTTGGGCTTGGATTGGACAAGAGCAGGCGTACTCACACGCTGGCCTGCGTGACCTGTCTGTCCTCCTCGGACTCCTGCTCGGAATCGGACCCTCGGACGGAGACTGCAGTGGTCATGATCTCCTCTTCCTCTATGTCGAGACGTTCGGTGCTTTTCGACACCATTTCCAACCTTTGTGCTCTTCTGTCTCGTAGAGTCTTCTTGGAACGGAAGGATCTGCAGGCCTCACAAGTATACTCTTGATGGTCTGGAGAGACAGAGATTACAGACGAGATGCTGGTCTGTATATGGAAACTTGGCTTGGCACAGAGGACAGAAGCTAAATGGGGTCCGGTTCATGAGGCTTCCACGCGGTTGGCCCGACCAGGCCCGAGTTGGGTGCGAGTGCCCCGAACAGCGAGTAAAGAAGTTGGATCCGACAGTACTGAAGTGTCGATGATACGCGATCGAAACAATACCGACGAATTAGAGAGTTTTTAGAACTTTTACGACTCGAACTACCTAAGCGAAAAGAACACGTCCGAACCAGATGGTGGAAAGAAAACAATCTAACATGGAGTCTATGCGAATGCGCAATGGAGCCGAAGAGGAGGAGTCACTCGTTCCCGTGACTCGAAAACACTTCTTCGAAGAAAAATAACTTGTAACACTCCGAGCCCAACACTAGATGGCAGGACTATGCATAGCATGGGTATCTGCAGCTACACATGCCATCGAACATATATATAAATAAAATAAATACATAATACTGGCAGTTGCCAGTAGATAGTTATTGGGAGGACCTAGTCTCCATAAGAAAAGCGTTTTTTGTTTTTCTAATAACTTTGGCACTGTTAGAAATGACACTTTCTGCAGGGCTATCCTCAAAATTTTTGCCTTACTCCTCCTATTTTTATGACCCTCTTTTTGCTGGCTTTAGGGCGCTGGGCACTTTACCAATGTTTATCAGTGCTAAACTGTATATGCTATCTCCATGAAAAACGTTGTATGATTGGTTTACACCTGTATGGCATATTTAATTTACCTGTAAGTCACATTTAAAGTGGTATACCATATACAAAGGGCCTGTAAATTAAATGCTACTAGTAGACCAGCATCGCTGATTGTTTCACCGAAAGAAGTTAGCTTTTCAAACCTGTCTCAGGTCTGCCACTGCAGTGCCTGCATGCCCAGTTTACTGCCACATAGTCTTGACATTTCAAACTTCTTCCCAAGGTCTGAACTCCCCTTTTATTATACACAAGTCATCTCTAAGGTAGGCCCTAAGTAGCCATATGGGCAGGGTGCTGTGTAAGTAAAAGGTAGGGCATGTATGTATGTATGTTTTACACGTCCTAGTAGTGACAAACACCCTAGTTCGTTTTTCACTAATGAATGCTCTGCTCCTCTCAGACTAGCACTGGGAATTCCCTTACATTTTTTAAGTGGTAATTTCTAAACTGAAAGGAGTAGCGTGGACATGTTTGGTATGTTTGGAATGGTAGTGAGAAATCCTGCTTACTGGTGTAGTTGGATTTTTACATTACTATTTTAGAAATGCTACTTTTACAAATTGGGCATTTCTCTGTGCTTATAACTCTAGTGTTTTCCATTCTGACTTTATTCCACATCTAGGGCAGAGTGACAGCTACACATGGTGCATACTTTCCAGACAGCCACAACACAGGAGGGGCTGGGTGTGACAGAAGAGGCCTTTGCATACTTGTAGTAACCCTGGGCCGACCTTACATGTCAATTGGCTGCGTCCTGCCCTCAAACAAAGGTCTGATTTACCCACTACTGATGTCTTGAGCCAGGCTCGGTTGAAAGGGGTTGTGTTACACTTGAAAGGTTTCCTTTGAAGTCACCCCTTGAACAAAGACATTTTGGAGAATAAGTACAGGGACTCTGACCCCATGCTTTTTAAAGCACTTTTGGAACTGAACCTCTGTCAGAAGGCATGCTGCGCTGCCGCCAAAGGACTCATGGACTGCTCTTCTGTTACCCTACTAATTGCTACTTTTTGGGTGCCACAAAGGACTCACTGGATTGCTTTTCTGCTTGTTGCCCAGCTGCTCCCTGACTGTTCTGCCAAGGCACTGAAGGCTACCAGGAGGGATCATCATTTGGACTACCTGCTTTGCTATGCTGACCTGTCTACTGGACTGCTGGAAGACTGCCACACTGCAGGTTACCTAATGTGCTGGCCTGCTGCCCACTCTCTCCCTGTGCCCCCAGTACTCTTCCCTGGATTGAAGGAATCCCAGGACCCTAAAGGATTCCTCCACAATGTTATTTGGCCTCCTGAATTTCTTAGTGAAATAGGAGCGTGTTATTACTTATCAGCGCATGCTGAGCGCTGTACACTCCTCTGAAGTGAGCTTGTGCTGAAGCGCTTTTAAAACTTTCCCCAGTACGTGGCTCAGTTTCGAAGTTACCAGCATGTGCAGGGGCTTTTGCTGGTGTGTGTGGCATACAGTATCAGCCACCCGGATAGTGTGTGTCCCAGGATTGCAGAGAGTACTTTTGTTGAGGAAATCCCCCTATGCAAGGCCCTGCTTGCCGAAGGAGAGCAGGGGGCCAGTCAGCCCTCTGCCCTGCAGTCACACTAAGAGAATCCCCTTCAGAGTGCCCCCCTCTTGCAGTGACAATTGCTGGAACCACGCAAAGGAAGCCAGTCCCAAGCAGTCTTTGCTGGCCCCAGGAGTTGGAGCCTGGCGCGGTGCCAGATACCAGTGTCTTTGGCCCTTCCTCTGGCTACCTCGAGTCCAGCGAGGAGATCCGGCAGTGGCACATGGAGCCTGCCTCCACATCCGGTGCTAAAGCCAGCACCTGGCTCCTGAAGGTACTTTTGCAACCCGGGTGGGCCCTGCCCTGGTAGCGCCTTGCCCATCCAGTGGCTAGGACCACTGTGCCTTGGGTTGTTATCGGCCCGAGAGCCTTGCAGACCATTAGGGACCAAGGAAGCCCCGTTTCTTTTACTATGGGATGAACATACAGCTCGTGCACGGCACACCAAGGCTTATCACAGTCTGCACGATGCTTCTCAAGTTTGACTGAAGAATTTGAAAGGGCACCTGGTCTTCTCGTGGTTCTGGACTGGCCAAGATAAGAGCGACCCTTTCTAGTAGCCACGGTGCTGCTTGATAGGAAATGCCTAAGCACATCATACCCTCCAGAAGGAGTCTCAGAGGAAAAAAATAAATAAAAAATGTGGGGAAAACCTCGAAACAGAAACTCCTGCCAAAGAGAAAAAAAACAATAGTGAAAAAAAAGAAAAAAATTGTAAAAGTCTCAATCAGAGCAACAGGAACTGGAGAAAACATGACAAACAGGAGCGAGGATCACCACAAAGAGGAAGTGTTTGCAACGCAAAGACGACCAGAACTGAAAGGCTTATATACTAGGAGACAGGAAGTGACAAACAGGAAGAAAGAGTGACACCATCTTGGATTGGGAAAGTCACATAGGAAAGAATAGGAAAAATGTAGAAGTATAAAAGGTAAAAGAAATAAGGCATGCTGGGAAACAGGAACACCAAGAAGAAGACAACATGGACACCAGAACAAGAAAAGAAGTAAAGATGGAAAACAAGAAGAAAAAAAGGAAGAGAGGATAGGATTCCCATCAGGTAAGAAGGGGAAAGTGTATCAGGTAGGCAGGCTGGAAGAGCGGCGCGACCGGGAGCACAAAATGTGCTTTCCCGGACGCGCTGTGAATAAAGACAGGCACAGCGGTGCACAGAAGGGATGCCGCGGTAGAGCACGGCGTCACAAGGCTCTCCTTCCCTACCAGGTGTAATACAAAGGACCTAATAGAAGCACTGGTGCCCCTGGTGGGTCCAAGATGCAATAATTGCCGATATTTTTTCTGAACCTATCCCCATTCCCTAAGCATACCCAGATATGTAACGCTGTTCATTTTTACTGGATGTAGGGACAGGGGTAATAAGTGACTACACGATAGGCACAGTTTCAGGATTCATAATTCTTATCTCATAGCCTGTTGCATTTCATACTCTGACATTCGGAATGAAGTCATGGGGTCTTGCGTTGTCAAGATGATGTGAATTACTTCAGGATTTATACATTATGTACAGTACGTATGTTTTATGTCGTTTTGGGTCTCATGTTACCTCTACAATATGGACACATTTTCATACTGACCCAAGGGTAGGTCGCTCCCCCTGCCGCTGCAGCTCCTCCAAGTTCCCGAGTTCCTGTGTTCCTGAGACCCACCTAACTGTAAGTACCCCCCTCCTCCCAGCCCCTCGCCCTGCCCCGCGCCACTCACCTTCTCTCCTGCTCCTGCTTCTTTTCCTCCTCTCTGTCTCTTCCTCCTCGCTCCCCCTCTGCAATCTTCTTCTGTGTTCTTCTGTTCTTCTCTTCTGTTCTTCTGTTCTTCCCTTCTGTTCTTCTGTGTTCTTCCGGTCTTCTGTGTTCTTCTTCCCTGTTCTTCTCGGTGCTTCTGTGTTCTTCTTCTCGGTTCTTCTCTGTTCTTCTGTGTTCTTCTCTGTTCTTCTCTGTTCTTCTGCTCTTCCGATCTTCTGTGCTTCTGTGCTTCTGTCTTCTGTTTTTCTGTTCTTCTGTTCTTCCGGTCTTCTGTTCTTCTGTCTTCTGTTCTTCTGTCTTCTGTTCTCCTGTCTTTGGCTCTTCTACCTCCTCCGTCTTCTTCCCCCGAGCCTGCCCTCCTGCTCCTTCCTCATCCCCCTCCCTCACTCGCCTCCCCCTCTCTCACCCCTAGCTAACCCGTTCGCTATCTACCTCCCTCACTCCTCCTATCTTCCTATCTCTCTAGCTCCCTATCTCACTATCTAACTCCCCCACTCTCCACCTCCTCCTACCTACCTATCTGTCTATCTATCTATTTCCCTATCTATCGACTTCTCTATCTATTTTCTCTATCTATTTCTCTATCTCTCCCCCCCTCCCGCCACCCCCTCTACTACCTATCTCCCTATCCTCTCACTCTACCTCTCTCCCTCACCCACCTCTACAACCCCCCCTCCCCTATCTTCACAACCCTACTCCTATCTCTCTCCCTAATCTCCAAACCTCCTAACACTCACCCTCCTCCACCCTAAACCCCCTCCCCCAGCTCCTCTCACTCTACCTGTCCCCCCCCCCCTCCCTCGCGCTTTCCCGCCGCGACCTCCTGCACGCCCCCGCCCCCCAGCTCCCATTCGCCCCCAGCTGACCCCTCCCCCCCCCTCCTACCTCTTATGGCGGCCGCTGCGCGACAGTGGTAGCGACCCTTGACCCAAGGGTAGGTCGCTCCCCCTGCCGCTGCAGCTCCTCCAAGTTCCCGAGTTCCTGTGTTCCTGAGACCCACCTAACTGTAAGTACCCCCCCTCCTCCCAGCCCCTCGCCCTGCCCCGCGCCACTCACCTTCTCTCCTGCTCCTGCTTCTTTTCCTCCTCTCTGTCTCTTCCTCCTCGCTCCCCCTCTGCAATCTTCTTCTGTGTTCTTCTGTTCTTCTCTTCTGTTCTTCTGTTCTTCCCTTCTGTTCTTCTGTGTTCTTCCGGTCTTCTGTGTTCTTCTTCCCTGTTCTTCTCGGTGCTTCTGTGTTCTTCTTCTCGGTTCTTCTCTGTTCTTCTGTGTTCTTCTCTGTTCTTCTCTGTTCTTCTGCTCTTCCGATCTTCTGTTCTTCTGTTCTTCTGTTCTTCTGTTCTTCTGTTCTTCTGTCTTCTGCTCTTCCGGTCTTCTGTTCTTCTGTCTTCTGTTCTTCTGTCTTCTGTTCTCCTGTCTTCTGTTCTCCTGTCTTTGGCTCTTCTACCTCCTCCGTCTTCTTCCCCCGAGCCTGCCCTCCTGCTCCTTCCTCATCCCCCTCCCTCACTCGCCTCCCCCTCTCTCACCCCTAGCTAACCCGTTCGCTATCTACCTCCCTCACTCCTCCTATCTTCCTATCTCTCTAGCTCCCTATCTCACTATCTAACTCCCCCACTCTCCACCTCCTCCTACCTACCTATCTGTCTATCTATCTATTTCCCTATCTATCGACTTCTCTATCTATTTTCTCTATCTATTTCTCTATCTCTCCCCCCCTCCCGCCACCCCCTCTACTACCTATCTCCCTATCCTCTCACTCTACCTCTCTCCCTCACCCACCTCTACAACCCCCCCTCCCCTATCTTCACAACCCTACTCCTATCTCTCTCCCTAATCTCCAAACCTCCTAACACTCACCCTCCTCCACCCTAAACCCCCTCCCCCAGCTCCTCTCACTCTACCTGTCCCCCCCCTCCCTCGCGCTTTCCCGCCGCGACCTCCTGCACGCCCCCGCCCCCCAGCTCCCATTCGCCCCCAGCTGACCCCTCCCCCCCCCTCCTACCTCTTATGGCGGCCGCTGCGCGACAGTGGTAGCGACCCTTGACCCAAGGGTAGGTCGCTCCCCCTGCCGCTGCAGCTCCTCCAAGTTCCAGAGTTCCTGTGTTCCTGAGACCCACCTAACTGTAAGTACCCCCCTCCTCCCAGCCCCTCGCCCTGCCCCGCGCCACTCACCTTCTCTCCTGCTCCTGCTTCTTTTCCTCCTCTCTCTGTCTCTTCCTCCTCGCTCCCCCTCTGCAATCTTCTTCTGTGTTCTTCTGTTCTTCTCTTCTGTTCTTCTGTTCTTCCCTTCTGTTCTTCTGTGTTCTTCCGGTCTTCTGTGTTCTTCTTCCCTGTTCTTCTCGGTGCTTCTGTGTTCTTCTTCTCGGTTCCGATCTTCTGTGCTTCTGTCTTCTGTTCTTCTGTTCTTCTGTTCTTCTGTCTTCTGCTCTTCCGGTCTTCTGTTCTTCTGTCTTCTGTTCTTCTGTCTTCTGTTCTTCTGTCTTCTGTCTTTGGCTCTTCTACCTCCTCCGTCTTCTTCCCCCGAGCCTGCCCTCCTGCTCCTTCCTCATCCCCCTCCCTCACTCGCCTCCCCCTCTCTCACCCCTAGCTAACCCGTTCGCTATCTACCTCCCTCACTCCTCCTATCTTCCTATCTCTCTAGCTCCCTATCTCACTATCTAACTCCCCCACTCTCCACCTCCTCCTACCTACCTATCTGTCTATCTATCTATTTCCCTATCTATCGACTTCTCTATCTATTTTCTCTATCTATTTCTCTATCTCCCCCCCCCTCCCACCACCCCCTCTACTACCTATCTCCCTATCCTCTCACTCTACCTCTCTCCCTCACCCACCTCTACAACCCCCCCTCCCCTATCTTCACAACCCTACTCCTATCTCTCTCCCTAATCTCCAAACCTCCTAACACTCACCCTCCTCCACCCTAAACCCCCTCCCCCAGCTCCTCTCACTCTACCTGTCCCCCCCTCCCTCGCGCTTTCCCGCCGCGACCTCCTGCACGCCCCCGCCCCCCAGCTCCCATTCGCCCCCAGCTGACCCCTCCCCCCCCCCCTCCTACCTCTTATGGCGGCCGCTGCGCGACTGCGCAGCGGGCGCGCGCAGCGGGCACGCCGCTGGCGCGCCAGAGGCGCGCCAGAGGCAAGCCCGTCTGCGCCCGTCCGCGCCTGGCCCGCGCCCAGCGCCACGACCCCTGGTCCCCAGCTCCCCCAAGCCCCGCTGATCCGCTACGACCCCACCACCCTCCACGCCCTCAACCCAGGGCGCTCCAAAACCTGCTTCCTAGCTCACCCCAAACGCACCCATGGACCCTTCGCCTGCAACTCCTGCAAACGCATCTTCCACCACGCAACTACCACGACCACAAGCCCACGCGCCATCAACCACCTCAAGTGCATCCTGATCAACGCTCGTTCCGTCCACAAGCACGCCGTTGAACTTTGGGACCTCCTGGACTCCACAGCCCCGGACGTCGCCTTCATCACGGAGACATGGATGAACGCCTCCTCTGCTCCAGACATCGCTACCCGCCATCCCCGAAGGCTACAAGATCTCCAGAAAAGACCGCACCAACCAAGTAGGAGGAGGTGTCGCCATCATCTTCAAAGACTCCATCAGCGTCACCACCTCCACCGAAGACCCCCCCCTCGCCGCTGAACACCTGCATTTTCAGATTCGCACCGACCCAAGGACCACCCTCAGAGGATCCCTCGTCTACCGTCCTCCCGGACCTCGCGCCTCTTTCAGCGACGCCATCGCCGACTTCATCTCCCCGCACGCCCTCGCCTCACCGGACTACATCCTCCTAGGCGACCTCAACTTCCATCTGGAACAAAACAACGACCCCAACACCACCACCCTGCTCGACAACCTCGCCAACCTCGGCCTCAAACAACTGGTGAACACCGCCACCCACATCGCCGGACACACGCTCGACCCTATCTTCTCCGCCAGCAAACACGTCTTCTTCAGCCACACCTCTGCCCTACACTGGACCGACCACAGCTGCGTCCACTTCACATTCCGACGCGAGACCTCCCACCTCCGCACTCAACCCATCCCTCATCGACAGTGGAACAAGATCCCTGAAGAGCAACTCTTCTCCGCTCTCGCCGCCAACCAACCCACCCTCACCACCGACCCCAACGACGCAGCTCTCAACCTCACAAACTGGATCTCCAACTGCGCTGACAACCTTGCTCCCCTCAAACGCACGCATCGACAGACCAACACCAAAAAACCTCTCTGGTTCTCTGACACCCTCAAAGAATCAAAGAAAACTTGTCGTGCCCTTGAGAAGGCCTGGCGCAAGGACCACACCGCTGACAACATGACCGCCCTCAAGAACGCTACACGCGAACACCACCACCTGATCCGCACTGCCAAAAGGAACTTTTTCACCGACAGACTAGACAAAAACAGCCACAACAGCAGAGAACTCTTCAGCATCGTCAAAGAGTTCTCCAACCCCAGCGCCAGCGCCAACGCCGTCACGCCCTCACAGGATTTGTGCGAATCCCTCGCCACTTTCTTCCATCGCAAGATCAGCGACCTCCACGACAGCTTCGGACACCAGACCCAACCATACACCACTGAACCCGCTTCCCCGGACATCACCCTCAACAACTGGACCCACATCAACACGGAAGAAACCAAATCCATCATGAACTCTATCCACTCCGGCGCCCCTTCGGACCCCTGCCCGCACTTCATCTTTAACAAAGCCGACGACATCATCGCCCCGCACCTCCAGACCGTCATCAACTCTTCTTTTTCTTCTGCTACCTTCCCCGAATGCTGGAAGCACGCTGAAGTCAACGCCCTACTAAAGAAACCTACGGCTGACCCAAGCGACCTGAAAAACTTCCGCCCCATCTCTCTTCTACCTTTCCCAGCCAAGGTAATAGAAAAGACCGTCAACAAACAGCTGACCACCTTCCTGGAAGACAACAACCTGCTCGACCCTTCACAAACCGGATTCCGAACCAACCACAGCACGGAAACCGCCCTCATCTCAGTCACAGACGACATCAGAACCCTGATGGACAACGGTGAAACAGTCGCCCTCATTCTCCTCGACCTCTCGGCTGCCTTTGACACCGTCTGTCACCGCACCCTAATCACCCGCCTACGCTCCACCGGGATCCAAGGCCAGGCCCTGGACTGGATCGCCTCCTTCCTCGCTAACCGCTCCCAAAGAGTTTACCTCCCTCCGTTTCGCTCAGAACCCACCAAGATCATCTGCGGCGTACCTCAAGGCTCATCGCTCAGCCCGACACTCTTCAATGTCTACATGAGCCCCCTCGCCGACATCGTACGCAAGCACGACATCATCATCACCTCCTACGCCGACGACACCCAACTTGTACTCTCCCTCACCAAGGACCCCGCCAGCGCCAAGACCAACCTACAAGAGGGTATGAAGGACGTCGCAGATTGGATGAGGCTCAGCCGCCTAAAGCTGAACTCTGAAAAAACGGAAGTCCTCATCCTCGGCAACACCCCGTCCGCCTGGGACGACTCCTGGTGGCCCACGGCCCTCGGCACCGCACCGACCCCCGCAGACCACGCCCGCAACCTCGGCTTCATCTTGGACCCTCTTCTCACCATGACCAAGCAAGTCAACGCCGTGTCCTCCGCCTGCTTCCTCACTCTCCGCATGCTCCGTAAGATCTTCCGCTGGATCCCCGCCGACACCAGAAAAACCGTGACCCACGCCCTCGTCACGAGCCGCCTGGACTACGGCAACACCCTCTACGCCGGGACCACAGCCAAACTCCAAAACCGCCTGCAACGCATCCAAAACGCCTCGGCCCGCCTCATCCTCGACGTACCCCGCAACAGCCACATCTCCGCACACCTGAGACACCTGCATTGGCTCCCAGTCAGCAAAAGGATCACCTTCCGTCTTCTCACCCACGCACACAAAGCCCTCCACAACAAGGGACCGGAATACCTCAACAGACGCCTCAGCTTCTACGTCCCCACCCGCCCCCTCCGCTCCGCTGGCCTCGCACTTGCTGCCGTCCCTCGCACCCGCCGCTCCACGGCGGGTGGGAGATCTTTCTCCTTCCTGGCGGCCAAGACCTGGAACTCCCTCCCCACCAGCCTCAGGACCACCCAGGACCACTCCGCTTTCCGGAGACTCCTAAAGACTTGGCTGTTCGAGCAGCGATAACCCCCCCTTTTCCCCCCTAGCGCCTTGAGACCCGCACGGGTGAGTAGCGCGCTTTATAAATGTTAATGATTTGATTTGATTTGATATATTCATGTGTGGAGCCTCTTTTGTGGTGTATTTATTGCATTATTGGTGTGAGTGTTGTGCAAATGCTTTACATATGACCTCTGGGGTAAGCCTGGCTGCTCTGCACCAAGCTACCAGGGGGTGAGCACAGGTTATCTTTGGTGTGCAACTTACTTGCCGTGACTAGATTGTTGGGTTCAGTCGTGCTTAGATGCATACCCTAGCCCATTGGTTCCCAACTTTTTGACTCCTGTAGAGCCACACTGAATCATTACTGGAAGACAGGGATCCCCAAACACTTTAAATCTCAAACATTAAAAGAGTAATTAGCAAAAAATACACAAACACACACCATACAAATACTCGAATTACTAAAGAGGTAATTCTTTTATATTAAAATATGTAAAACATAAAAATAAAAAAATAAAAATTGAAAAATGTTAATGGGAAGGTTGATGCTGCATCTCGGCAACTAACTTTTCAATGTTTGGTTTTATTTAGGAAACCTGAATCCTGAGGTCAGATTCTACATTACCCAAGCTACTTCTGCTTTTATTTTTTAGGTACATAAGATCTGGGAAAGCTGTTTCACACAAATTTGTGGCGGGGAAAGGAAGTAAAACCATAAGGGCTTTGCAGCTCTCCACAGCCTCTGTCACATGTAATTAGTTTGTTTTATAGCACGCTCATACCAGTGTATGGTGTCGGAGCACTTTACAGGGGGACTACAAGGTGTAGAATTCACATGCCATCCACACTGGAAGGCATTTTCTAAGATTGCTTGGTCTGGGGAAGCAAAAAACTCAGTACTCATTTCTACGCATGTGTAGGAAGTTGGCTCTGTATGCACTATTTCAAAGTAAGGAATAGTATGCACAGAGTCCAAGGGTTCCCCTTAGAGGTAAGATAGTGGCAAAAAGAGATAATACTAATGCTCTATTTTGTGGTAGTGTGGTCGAGCAGTAGGCTTATCCAAGGAGTAGTGTTAAGCATTTGTTGTACATACACAAGCAATAAATGAGGAACACACACTCAAAGACAATTCCAGGCCAATAGGTTTTTGTATAGAAAAATATATTTTCTTAGTTTATTTTAAGAACCTACAGGCTCCCGGGGAGGCGGGTGGGCGCATGTGAATCTGCAGCGACTAATGCCACGAACAGATGTACACTGGGTAAGTGACATTTTCCGTTCAGTGGCATGTGTAGCTGCAGATACACATGCTTTGCATAGACTAGTAAGCAGTTATCTCCCCAAAAGCGGTGGTTCAGCCTGTAGGAGTGGAAGTAGTTTGAAATAAAGTTCTTAGTACAGCTTGACCTACTGTGGCTTGTTGTGCAGATAACACGTCTACACAGTAGTGCTTAGTAAATGTGTGAGGCGTAGACCATGTTGCTGCCTTACATATTTCGTTCATTGGAATATTTCCTAGAAAGGCCATGGTAGCACCTTTCTTTCTGGTTGAGTGTGCCTTTGGTGTTATAGGCAGCTCTCTCTTTGCTTTAAGATAGCAGGTTTGGATGCACCTAACTATCCATCTGGCTATGCCTTGTTTTGATATTGGATTTCCTGTATGAGGTTTTTGAAATGCAATAAACAGTTGTTTTGTTTTCCTAATTAGTTTTGTTCTGTCAATGTAGTACATTAGTGCTCTTTTGATGTTTAATGTATGTAGTGCTCTTTCAGCTATTGAGTCTGGCTGTGGGAAGAACACTGGTAACTCCACTGTTTGATTTAAGTGGAACGGTGAGATAACCTTTGGTAAGAATTTTGGGTTGGTTCTTAGAACTACCTTATTCTTGTGTATTTGAATAAATGGTTCTTGTATAGTAAACGCCTGAATTTCACTTACTCTTCTTAGAGATGTAATGGCAACGAGAAATGCCACTTTCCACGTTAAGTATTGCATTTCGCAAGAATGCATGGGTTCGAAAGGTGGGCCCATGAGTCTTGTTAAGACAATATTGAGGTTCCACGAAGGAACAGGTGGTGTCCTTGGTGGTATAATTCTCTTTAGTCCTTCCATAAATGCCTTTATGACAGGTATTCTAAATAGGGAAGTTGAATGAGTAATTTGCAGGTATGCAGATATTGCTGCGAGATGTATCTTTATGGAAGAGAAAGCTAGATTTGACTTTTGCAAATGTAGTAAATACCCTACTACATCTTTTGGAGATGCATGCAATGGTTGAATTTGATTATTATGACAGTAACAAACAAATCTTTTCCATTTACTTGCAAAGCAGTGTCTAGTGGAAGGTTTTCTAGCTTGTTTTATGACCTCCATACACTCTTGAGTGAGTCCTAAGTGTCCAAATTCTAGGATTTCAGGAGCCAAATTGCTAGATTCAGCGATGCAGGATTTGGATGCCTGATCTGTTGTTTGTGTTGTGTTAATAGATCTGGCCTGTTGGGTAGTTTGACATGAGGTACTACTGAAAGGTCTAGTAGTGTGGTATACCAAGGTTGTCTTGCCCATGTTGGTGCTACTAGTATGAGTTTGAGTTTGTTTTGACTCAATCTGTTTACTAGATATGCAAGGAGAGGGAGAGGGGGAAAAGCGTACGCAAATATCCCTGACCAATTCATCCATAGAGCATTGCCTTGGGATTGCCGGTGTGGGTACCTGGATGCGAAGTTTTGGCATTTTGCGTTTTCTTTTGTTGCAAATAGATCTACTTGAGGTGTTCCCCAAATTTGAAAGTAATTGTTCAGGATTTGGGGGTGAATTTCCCATTCGTGGACCTGTTGGTGATCCCGAGAGAGATTGTCTGCTAGCTGGTTCTGGATCCCTGGAATAAATTGTGCCATTAGGCGAATGTGGTTGTGAATTGCCCAATGCCATATTTTTTGTGTTAGGAGACACAACTGTGTCGAGTGTGTGTCCCCCTGTTTGTTTAAATAATACATTGTTGTCATGTTGTCTGTTTTGACAAGAATGTATTTGTAGCTTATCATGGATTGGAATGCTTTCAACGCTAGAAATACTGCTAACAGTTCTAGGTGATTTATATGAAATTTTCTTTGATGTACGTCCCATTGTCCTTGTATGCTGTGTTGATTGAGGTGTGCTCCCCACCCTGTCATGGAAGCATCTGTTGTTATCACGTATTGTGGCACTGGGTCTTGGAAAGGCTGCCCTTTGTTTAAATTTGTACTGTTCCACCATAGAAGCGAGGTGTATGTTTGGCGGTCTATCAACACCAGATCTAGTAGTTGACCCTGTGCATGTGACCATTGTGATGCTAGACACTGTTGTAAGGGCCGCATGTGCAATTTTGCGTTTGGGACAATGGCTATGCATGAGGACATCATGCCTAGGAGTTTTAATACCATCTTTGCATGTATCTTTTGAGTTGGATACATGGCTTGTATCACCTTGTGAAAATTTGGAACCCTTTGTGGACTTGGAGTGGCTATCCCTTTTGTTGTGTTGATTGTCGCTCCTAAGTATTGCTGTGTTTGACACGGCAAAAGATGTGACTTTGCATAGTTGATGGAGAAACCCAGCTTGTAAAGGGTTTGTATAACATAATCTGTGTGGTGTGAACACTTTGTTAGCGAGTTGGTCTTGATTAGCCAATCGTCTAGGTACGGGAACACATGTATTTGCTGCCTCCTGATGTGATCAGCTACTACTGCTAGACACTTTGTAAAGACTCTTGGCGCTGTTGTTATTCCGAATGGCAACACTTTGAATTGGTAATGTATTCCTTTGAATACGAACCTTAGGTATTTTCTGTGCGAGGGATGTATCGGTATATGGAAATACGCATCTTTTAGATCTAATGTTGTCATGTAGTCTTGCTGTTTTAGCAGTGGGATTACGTCTTGTAATGTGACCATGTGAAAGTGGTCTGATTTGATGTAGGTGTTTAGTGTTCTGATATCTAGTATTGGTCTTAGAGTTTTGTCCTTTTTGGGTATTAGAAAGTACAGTGAGTAAACTCCTGTGTTCTTTTGTGGACCTGGTACTAATTCTATTGCGTCTTTTTGAAGTAATGCTTGAACTTCTAGTCCTAGAAGGTCTATATGCTGTTTGGACATATTGTGTGTTTTCGGTGGGACGTTTGGAGGGAGTTGGAGAAATTCTATGCAATAACCATGTTGGATAATTGCTAAGACCCAAGTGTCTGTTGTTATTTCCTCCCAAAATTTGTAGAACTGGCTTAGTCTTCCCCCCACTGGTGTTGTGTGAAGGGGTTGAGTGACCTGTGAGTCACTGCTTGTTTTGAGGGGTTTTTGGACCTTGAAATTTTCCCCGGTTTCTTGGGAATTGGCCCCCTTTGTATTGGCCCCGAAAGCCTCCCCTTTGGTATTGTCCCTGGTAGGTAGGCGGTGTTGTTTGTGAGGTGCTGGCTTGTGTGGCTTGACCTCGAAACCCTCCTCTGAAAGTAGTTTTGCGAAATGTGCCAAATGTGCCTCTGCCCTGCGGGGAATAGAGTGCGCCCATGGCTTTAGCTGTATCAGTGTCTTTCTTTAATTTTTCAATTGCAGTGTCCACCTCTGGGCCAAACAATTGTTGTTCATTGAACGGCATGTTGAGCACTGCCTGTTGTATCTCAGGTTTGAAGCCGGATGTGCGCAGCCATGCGTGCCTCCTTATTGTTACAGCAGTATTTATTGTTCTTGCAGCTGTATCTGCTGCATCCATAGAAGAACGGATTTGGTTGTTGGATATATTCTGTCCCTCTTCAACCACTTGTTTTGCCCGTTTCTGGAATTCTTTGGGGAGGTGCTCGATGAGATGCTGCATCTCGTCCCAATGGGCTCTGTCATATCTCGCTAGGAGTGCTTGCGAGTTTGCGATGCGCCATTGATTTGCAGCTTGTGCTGCAACCCTTTTCCCCGCTGCATCAAACTTGCGGCTCTCCTTGTCAGGAGGTGGTGCGTCGCCTGATGTGTGTGAGTTGGCTCTTTTCCGAGCTGCTCCTACGACAACTGAATCTGGTGTCAGTTGTGATGTAATAAAAGCAGGGTCTGTGGGCGGTGCCTTGTATTTCTTCTCCACTCTTGGAGTTATTGCTCTGCTTTTAACTGGCTCCTTAAAAATTTGTTTAGCGTGCCTTAGCATCCCCGGGAGCATAGGAAGGCTTTGATAATTGCTATGGGTGGAGGACAGGGTGTTAAAGAGGAAGTCATCCTCAATAGGCTCTGAATGTAGCGATACATTATGAAACTCTGCTGCCCTAGCTACCACCTGTGCATATGCCGTACTGTCCTCAGGTGGTGAGGGCTTAGTGGGGTACGACTCAGGGCTATTGTCCGATACAGGAGCGTCATAGAGATCCCATGCGTTTTGATCATCTTGGCTCATGGTGGTATGAGCTGGTGATTGTGGCCGAGTCTGTGCCGGTGATATATGAGTTGCCGGTGGTGGAGTTACCTTCTTTACCACCTTTGCTTGTGGTGTCTTTTCTTGTTGTTGGAAAACTAGTTTCCTTTTTCTTCTGATTGGGGGAAGTGTGCTGATCTTCCCTGTACCACTTTGTATAAAGATCCGCTTTTGCGTGTGATCTACATCTGTTGTTTGTAGTTCCTCCTCAAATCTGTGTCTTTGTAGTTGGGAGGACAGTGATTGTTCCTCTGTGTAGGAACTGGCTTTCGGTTCGGTTGCTGGGCGTTTTGGCACCGAAACCGTGTCTTTTGTTGTTTTCGGCTCCGACGAGAATTTTCTCTTTTTCGGTGTTGTACCCTCTCGGTGTCGACCATCTTCAGTGCCGCTATCTCTGTGCCGAGCAGCTTCGGTGCCGCTGTCTCGGTGTCGACCCTTTTCTGCGGCACTTTCTCGGTCCCGAGATTGCTGCGTGCCTGTGTCTCGACCCGAGTCGGACGACCTTGACACCAGCTCGCCCTTTTTCGGTGCCGATGGACGGTCACCTACTTTATGGGTTGAGCCATGGCCTGTTGGCAGTGGCGTCCCCTGGGCTTTGTCTGTTTTCCCGTGTGATGCTTGTTTCGAAGTCTTACTCACGGTTTCTTCGACGTCAAATTCTTCGGAATCCGATTCGTGGATGGAGAATGTTTCTTCTTCTCCCTCTTCCTCGAACCGTCGTTGTCCTGTCGGCGTGGAAGCCATCTGCAACCTTCTGGCTCTTCGGTCTCGGAGCGTTTTTCTCGACCGAAACGCTCGACAGGCCTCACACGTCTCTTCTTTGTGCTCGGGTGACAGGCACAAGTTACAGACCAAATGTTGGTCTGTATAGGGGTATTTACTGTGGCATTTAGGACAGAATCGGAACGGGGTCCATTCCATTAGTCTCGATGTTGCACGCGGTCGGGCAGACCAGGCCCAGACGGGGGATCAAAAATACCCCGACGGGCTACCGGAGCTCTTCAAGATTCGGTGTCGACTCTAATCTAACCCGATACCGAACGAAACAATACCGACAAATTTTCCGTTGATTCGGACTATCTTTCCGACCCGAAACACGGAGCGAAAAGGAACACGTCCGAACCCGATGGCGGAAAAAAAACAATCTAACATGGAGTCGACGCCCATGCGCAATGGAACCAAAGTAGGAGGAGTCCCTCGGTCTCGTGACTCGAAAAGACTTCTTCGAAGAAAAACAACTTGTAACACTCCGACCCAACACCAGACGGCGGACTATGCAAAGCATGTGTATCTGCAGCTACACATGCCACCGAACATATATTTTCTTAGTTTATTTTAAGAACCACAGGTTCAAGATTTACATTTAATTCTTCAACTGAAAGGTATTGCAGGTAGGTACTTTAGGAACTTTGAATTAGCAAAATAGCATATACACTTTTCACATAAATCACATATAGCTATTTTAAAACTAGACACAGTGCAATTTTCAACAGTTCCTGGGGGGAGTAAGAGTTTGTTAGTTTTTGCAGGTAAGTAAACCACCTACGGGGTTCAAGTTTGGGTCCAAGGTAGCCCACCGTTGGGGGTTCAGAGCAACCCCAAAGTTACCACACCAGCAGCTCAGGGCCGGTCAGGTGCAGAGGTCAAAGTGGTGCCCAAAACGCATAGGCTTCAATGGAGAAGGGGGTGCCCCGGTTCCAGTCTGCCAGCAGGTAAGTACCCGCGTCTTCGGAGGGCAGACCAGGGGGGTTTTGTAGGGCACCGGGGTGGACACAAGTCCACACAGAAAGTACATCCTCAGCAGCACGGGGGCGGCAGGGTGCAGTGTGCAAACATGCGTCGGGTTTTCAATAGGTTTCAATGGGAGACCAAGGGGTCTCTTCAGCAATGCAGGCAGGCAAGGGGGGGCTCCTCGGGGTAGCCACCACCTGGGCAAGGGAGAGGGCCTCCTGGGGGTCACTCCTGGACTGGAGTTCGGATCCTTCAGGTCCTGGGGGCTGCGGGTGCAGAGTCTTTACCAGGTGTCAGATCTTAGAAGCAGGCAGTCGCGGTCAGGGGGAGCCTCAAGATTCCCTCTGCAGGCGTCGCTGTGGGGGCTCAGGGGGGGCAACTCTGGCTACTCACGGTCTCGCAGTCGCCGGGGAGTCCTCCCTGAAGTGATTGTTCTCCACAAGTCGAGCCGGGGGCGTCGGGTGCAGAGTGTCAAGTCTCACGCTTCCAGCGGGAAACACAAGTTGTTTCAAAGTTGCTTCTTTGTTTCAAAGTTGCAGTCTTTGGTGAACAGGGCCGCTGTCCTCGGGAGTTCTTGGTCCTTCTAGATGCAGGGCAGTCCTCTGAGGATTCAGAGGTCGCTGGTCCCTGGGGAGAGCGTCGCTGGAGCAGTGTCTTTAGAAGGGGGGGGAGACAGGCCGGTAGAGCTGGGGCCAAAGCAGTTGGTGTCTCCGTCTTCTCTGCAGGGTTTTTCAGCTTAGCAGTCCTCTTCTTCTTAGGTTGCAGGAATCTAGTTTCCTAGGTTCTGGGGAGCCCCTAAATACTGAATTTAGGGGTGTGTTTAGGTCTGGGAGGGCAGTAGCCAATGGCTACTAGCCCTGAGGGTGGCTACACCCTCTTTGTGCCTCCTCCCTGAGGGGAGGGGGGCACATCCCTATTCCTATTGGGGGAATCCTCCAAAATCAAGATGGAGGATTTCTAAAGGCAGGGGTCACCTCAGCTCAGGACACCTTAGGGGCTGTCCTAACTGGTGGGTGACTCCTCCTTGTTTTTCTCATTCTCTCTCCTGGACTTGGCGCCAAAAGTGGGGGCTGTGTCCAGGGGGCGGGCATCTCCACTAGCTGAAGCGCCCTGGGGCATTGTAACACGAAGCCTGAGCCTTTGAGGCGCACTGCTAGGTGTTACAGTTCCTGCAGGGGGGAGGTGTGAAGCACCTCCACCCGGAGCAGGCTTTTGTTTCTGTCCTCAGAGAGCACAAAGGCCCTCACCACATGGGGTCAGAAACTCGTCTCTCAGCAGTAGGCTGGCACAGACCAGTCAGTCCTGCACTGAACAATTGGGTAAAATACAGGGGGCATCTCTAAGATGCCCTCTGTGTGCATTTTCTAATAAATCAAACACTGGCATCAGTGTGGGTCTATTATTCTGAGAAGTTTAATACCAAACTTCCCAGTATTCAGTATAGCCATTATGGAGCTGTGGAGTTCGTTTTTGACAGACTCCCAGACTCTTATGGCTACCCTGCACTTACAATGTCTAAGGTTTTGCTTAGACACTGTAGGGGCATAGTGCTCATGCACCTATGCCCTCACCTGTGGTATAGTGCACCCTTCCTTAGGGCTGTAAGGCCTGCTAGAGGGGTGATTTACCTATGCCACAGGCAGTGTGAGGTTGGCATGGCACCCTGAGGGAAGTGCCATGTCGACTTAGTCTTTTTCTCCCCACCAGCACACACAAGCTGGCAAGCAGTGTGTCTGTGCTGAGTGAGGGGTCCCTAGGGTGGCATAAGACATGCTGCAGCCCTTAGAGACCTTCCCTGGCATCAGGGCCCTTGGTACCAGGGGTACCAGTTACAAGGGACTTACCTGGGTGCCAGGGTTGTGCCAATTGTGGAGACAATGGTACATTTTAGGTGAAAGAACACTGGTGCTGGGACCTGGTTAGCAGGGTCCCAGCACACTTCTCAGTCAAGTCAGCATCAGTATCAGGCAAAAAGTTGGGGGTAACTGCAACAGAGAGCCATTTCTTTACAGCAAGCAACGGTTTTTTTTTTAAGCAGCATAAGAAAAATGAGACTCGGGGGGGGGGGGGGGGGGGGAGAAAAAAAAAAAAAAAAACTTTCTAATTTGTGCCATGGAGTTTGCATGCAGCTCTCTGATTTAAGTTCATAGCTCACTGTCATGATTACAATTGTAACTTATGAACTCACAGTAACAAAAGCAGCAACCCACTGTGCTGTGCACATAAAATACTGTTCTTTGTATGGTAACCGTTCTTTGTAGCAGGCATATTAACCATCACAGTGCTACCTTCTCTCTCCAGCAGAAACATTAATCACCAGAGTTGCATCTTGATGCTTTTATTTTTGCCCGAAGCTGCTGGATGTACAAAAAACTGTGCAGTAAGGAAAATGTCACTTACCCAGTGTACATCTGTTCGTGGCATTAGTCGCTGCAGATTCACATGCTGTGCACATCCCGCCATCTGGTGTTGGGCTCGGAGTGTTACAAGTTGTTTTTCTTCAAAGAAGTCTTTTCGAGTCACGAGACCGAGGGACTCCTCCCATTTCGACTCCATTGCGCATGGGCGTCGACTCCATCTTAGATTGCTTTCCCCGCAGAGGGTGAGGTAGGAGTTGTGTATGTTAGTAATAGTGCCCATGCAATGGAGTGAATACGTATGTACATAATGAAGTTTAAAGTAATATATTTACAAATGTTCAAGATCAACTTCTAAACGGCTAGAGGCTCCTGGGGAGGCGGGTGGGCGTATGTGAATCTGCAGCGACTAATGCCACGAACAGATGTACACTGGGTAAGTGACATTTTCCGTTTGATGGCATGTGTAGCTGCAGATACACATGCTGTGCATAGACTAGTAAGCAGTTATCTCCCCAAAAGCGGTGGTTCAGCCTGTAGGAGTTGAAGTTGTTTGAAACAATGTTCGTAATACAGCTTGACCTACTGTGGCTTGTTGTGAAGTTAACACATCTACACAGTAGTGTTTGGTAAATGTATGAGGCGTAGACCATGTTGCTGCCTTACATATTTTGTTCATTGGAATATTTCCTAGAAAGGCCATGGTAGCACCTTTCTTTCTGGTTGAGTGTGCCTTTGGTGTAATAGGCAGCTCTCTCTTTGCTTTAAGATAGCAGGTTTGAATACACTTAACTATCCATCTAGCAATGCCTTGTTTTGAAATTGGATTTCCTGTATGAGGTTTTTGAAAGGCAATAAATAGTTGTTTTGTTTTTCGAATTAGTTTTGTTCTGTCAATGTAGTACATTAGCGCTCTTTTGATGTCTAATGTATGTAGTGCTCTTTCAGCTACAGAATCTGGCTGTGGGAAGAACACTGGTAATTCTACCGTTTGATTCAAGTGGAACGGTGAGATAACTTTTGGTAAAAATTTTGGATTCGTCCGTAGAACTACTTTATTCTTGTGTATTTGAATAAATGGTTCTTGTATGGTAAATGCTTGAATTTCACTCACCCTTCTTAGAGATGTGATGGCAATAAAAAATGCAACTTTCCACGTTAAGTATTGCATTTCACAAGAGTGCATGGGCTCAAAAGGCGGACCCATGAGTCGTGTTAAGACAATGTTGAGGTTCCATGAAGGAACTGGTGGTGTTCTTGGTGGTATAATTCTCTTTAGGCCTTCCATAAACGCTTTTATGACTGGTATCCTAAATAATGAAGTTGAGTGCGTAATTTGCAGGTAAGCTGAAATTGCAGTAAGATGTATCTTTATGGAAGAGAAAGCTAGTTTTGACTTTTGCAAATGTAGTAAGTATCCTACTATATCTTTTGCAGATGCGTGTAAGGGTTGAATTTGATTATTATGGCAGTAATAAACAAATCTTTACCACTTATTTGCATAGCAGTGTCTAGTGGTAGGCTTCCTAGCTTGTCTTATGACCTCCATACATTCTTGTGTGAGGTCTAAGTGTCCAAATTCTAGGATTTCAGGAGCCAAATTGCTAGATTCAGCGATGCTGGATTTGGATGTCTGATCTGTTGTTTGTGTTGTGTTAACAGATCTGGTCTGTTTGGTAGTCTGACATGAGGTACTACTGAAAGGTCTAGTAGTGTTGTGTACCAAGGTTGTCTTGCCCATGTTGGTGCTATTAGTATGAGTTTGAGTTTAGTTTGACTCAACTTGTTTACAAGATATGGAAGGAGTGGGAGAGGGGGAAAAGCGTACGCAAATATCCCTGACCAGTTCATCCATAGCGCATTGCCCTGAGGCTGATGTTGTGGGTACCTGGATGCGAAGTTTTGGCATTTTGAGTTTTCCTTTGTTGCAAATAGATCTATTTGTGGTGTTCCCCAAATTTGGAAGTAAGTGTTCAGTATTTGGGGGTGAATCTCCCATTCGTGGATCTGTTGGTGATCCCGAGAGAGATTGTCTGCCAACTGATTCTGAATTCCTGGAATAAATTGTGCTATTAGGCGAATGTGGTTGTGAATCGCCCAATGCCATATTTTCTGTGTCAGGAGACACAACTGTGTTGAGTGTGTCCCTCCCTGTTTGTTTAGGTAATACATTGTTGTCATGTTGTCTGTTTTGACAAGAATGTATTTGTGGGTTATTATGGGTTGAAATGCTTTCAGCGCTAGAAATACTGCTAACAGTTCTAAGTGATTTATGTGAAACTGTCTTTGCTGTATGTCCCATTGTCTTTGGATGCTGTGTTGATTGAGGTGTGCTCCCCACCCTGTCATGGAAGCATCTGTCGTTATCACGTATTGTGGCACTGGGTCTTGGAAAGGACGCCCTTGGTTTAAATTTATACTGTTCCACCATTGAAGCGAGATGTATGTTTGGCGGTCTATTAACACCAGATCTAGAAGCTGACCCTGTGTTTGTGACCATTGTGATGCTAGGCACTGTTGTAAGGGCCGCATGTGCAACCTTGCATTTGGGACAATGGCTATGCATGAAGACATCATGCCTAGTAGTTTCATTACCATTTTGACTTGTATCCTTTGTTTTGGATACAAGGCCTATATTACATTGTGAAATGTTTGAACTCTTTGTGGACTTGGAGTGGCAATCCCTTTTGCTGTGTTGGTTGTTGCTCCTAAGTATTGCTGTGTTTGACACGGCAGAAGGTGTGACTTTGCGTAGTTGATTGAGAAACCTAGTTTGTGTAGGATTTCTATGACATATTTTGTGTGTTGTGAACACAGTCTTAGCGTGTTGGTTTTGATTAACCAATCGTCCAGGTACGGGAACACATGTATTTGCTGCCTTCTGATATGTGCAGCTACTACTGCCAGGCATTTTGTAAAAACTCTTGGCGCAGTTGTTATTCCGAATGGCAACACTTTGAATTGGTAATGTATCCCTTGGAATACAAACCTTAGGTACTTTCTGTGTGAAGGATGTATTGGTATATGGAAATATGTATCCTTTAGATCTAGTGTTGTCATGTAGTCTTGTTGTTTGAGCAGTGGGATTACGTCTTGTAATGTAACCATGAGAAAGTGGTCTGATTTGATGTATGTATTTAATGTTCTGAGATCTAGTATAGGTCTTAGACTCTTGTCTTTTTTGGGTATTAGAAAGTACAGTGAGTAAACTCCTGTGTTTAATTGTTGTTTTGGTACTAATTCTATTGCTTCTTTTTGTAGCAATGCTTGAACTTCTAATCCTAGAAGATCTATATGTTGTTTTGACATACTGTGTGTTTTCGGTGGGACTCTTGGGAGGGAATTTGAGAAATTCTATGCAATAACCATGCTGGATAATTGCCAGTACCCAAGTATCTGTTGTTATCTCCTCCCAAGGTTTGTAAAATTGGCTTAGTCTCCCCCCCACAGGTGTTATGTGATGGGGATGTGTGACTTGTAAGTCACTGCTTATTTTGAGGAGTTTTGGGGCTTTGGGACTTTCCTCTATTTTTCTGGAATTGTCCCCCTCTATATTGCCCCCGAAAACCTCCCCGCTGATATTGGCTTTGGTAAGTGGGCCTTGTTTGTGATGTTGTGGTTTCTGTAGGTTGCCCTCAAAACCCTCCCCTATAAAAGGTGTTTTGCGAAATGTGCCTCTGTTCTGCGGGGAGTAGAGTGCGCCCATGGCTTTTGCTGTATCAGTGTCTTTCTTGAGTTTATCAATAGCAGTGTCGACTTCCGGCCCAAACAACTGCTGTTCATTAAATGGCATATTTAGCACGGCTTGTTGAATTTCTGGCTTGAACCCTGACGTACGCAGCCATGCGTGCCTTCTTATTGTTATTGCAGTATTTACTGTCCTTGCAGCCGTATCTGCTGCATCCATTGAAGACCGTATCTGATTATTAGAGATACTTTGTCCTTCTTCCACCACTTGTTGTGCTCTTTTCTGGAACTCTTTGGGTAAATGTTCTATGAAATGTTGCATCTCATCCCAGTGAGCTCTATCGCATCTTGCCAAAAGTGCTTGTGAATTGGCAATGCGCCATTGGTTTGCTGCTTGTGCTGCCACCCTTTTGCCCGCAGCATCAAATTTGCGACTCTCCTTGTCTGGAGGTGGTGCGTCCCCTGAGGTATGAGAGTTCGCTCTCTTACGAGCTGCCCCGACAACTACTGAGTCTGGTGTTAACTGCGTTGTAATATAAACTCGATCTGTTGGCGGTGGCTTGTACTTTTTCTCCACCCTTGGAGTTATGGCTCGGCCTTTAACAGGATCCTGAAAGATTTGTTTTGAATGTTTTAGCATTCCTGGGAGCATAGGCAGGCTTTGGTATTGGCTATGAGTGGAGGATAGCGTGTTAAACAAAAAATCATCCTCAATTGGTTCGGAATGCAAGGTGACGTTATGGAAAGCAGCTGCCCTTGCGACCACCTGTGTGTAAGATGTACTGTCCTCAGGTGGCGACGGCCTCGCAGGGTACGAGTCTAGGCTGTTGTCCGATACTGGAGCATCGTAAAGGTCCCATGCATCGGGATCATCTTGACTCATTGTAGTATGAGTCGGGGAGTGCATCAGTGGAGGAGTTGTTACCGGTGATGTGTGCACTGATGGAGGTGGAGACGGTGGTGGAGTTGTTTTTCTTGCTACCTTTGCCTGTGGCTGCTTGTCCTTTTCTTGAAAGGCAAGTCTTCTTTTTATATTAATTGGGGGAAGAGTGGTTATCTTCCCTGTGTCTTCTTGAATGTGGAGCCTTCTTTGAGTATAGTCTGGCTCTACTGCTTCAAGTTCCTCTCCGAATTTATGCTTTTGCATTTGGGAGGACAATCCTTGTTCCTCTGTATAGGAACCTGTTTTCAGCTCCGAGGCTGGATGTTTCGGAACCGAAACTTGAACGGACGTCTTTTTAGGCTCCGAAGAAACCTTTTTTATTTTTGGCGTGGTGGTGTCTCGGTGCCGAACTTCTTCGGTGCCGCTGTCCCGGTGCCAAAATTTCTCTGAGCCGATGTCTCGGGTCCGAGATTGCTGTGTGGCAGTATCTCGACCGGAGTCGGATGACTTCGACACAAGCGTGCCCTTTTTAGGTGCCTTGGATCGGTCACCTATTTTTTGGGTTAAGCCATGGCCTGTTGGCGGTGGCGTCCCCTGGGCTTTTGTTGTCTTCTCGTGAGTCTTATGTTTCAACGTCTTACTCACGGTTTTCGGCATTTCTTCGGCTTCAAGCTCTTCCGAGTCCGACTCGTGGATGGAGAAAGCTTCTTCTTCCTCCTCGAAACGCTCTTGTCCTGTCTGCGTCGACGCCATCTGCAGTCTTCTGGCTCTTCGGTCTCTTAATGTCTTCCTCAACCGAAACGCTCGACAGGTTTCACAAGTATCTTCCTTGTGCTCTGGAGACCAGCACAAGTTACAGACCAGATGCTGATCTGTATACGGATACTTGTTATGGCATTTTGGACAGAAGCGGAATGGGGTCCGTTCCATCAGCCTTGAAGTCACATGTGGCCGGGCCGACCAGGCCCCGGCGGGGTATCGAAAAAAAAAACAAAGGGCCACTGGAGCTCTTCAAAATTCGGTGTCGATCTGTTGTAACTAACCCGATACCGAACGCAAACAATACCGACGTTTTTTCCGAGATTCTAATTAACTTTCCGACCCGAAACACGGAGCGAAAAGGAACACGTCCGAACCCGATGGCGGAAAAAAAACAATCTAAGATGGAGTCGACGCCCATGCGCAATGGAGTCGAAATGGGAGGAGCCCCTCGGTCTCGTGACTCGAAAAGACTTCTTCGAAGAAAAACAACTTGTAACACTCCGAGCCCAACACCAGATGGCGGGATGTGCACAGCATGTGTATCTGCAGCTACACATGCCATCGAACATATAAAAACACGCATCTGTTTCTGTTAGAGGCCCCAGCTAGAAAAGTGCCTTCCTGCCGGCCCAGGCCTGAAGACCCCCTGGGAATGTGTCACAAACCCCTGGGGAGCCAAGGAGCACAGGTTGGGAACTGCAGCCATAGCCAACCAGAAACCCCATTTCTAACAGGCACCATTGGACGATTTTTCATGAAATTTTCCAAAACTAGCTTGCCCGTTACTTCAGCTGCTGACAGTTAAGTTTTGGGGCAATGTGTCAAGTGGAGACCAAGAAAAAGAGGGGGTCCCAAAATGTCTTTTCCACATGCAGTTTCCCATAGGGATTTTAGACATGGCTTCAGCCTAAATCACTAAACAGACTTACACCAAACTAGGCAGAAAGCTAAAACTTGGACCAGAAAGACTCCTTTTTGTAATTTGGTGTAAATCTGTTCAGTAGCTTTGGAGTTACCAAAAGTACAAATATTTATGTATATCTATAGGTGCAGATCCATCTGGGTCTTCAACAGATCAGGGTAGATTTGTGGATCCACGCGCCAATAGCAATGCCATGATTGCCTAGCCACACTCAGAGTAAAGTTGCGGCCCCGATTTTGTCCATCGGAACTCGGTTACAAGCATGGAAAATACAAATGTGAAAATGATGAAAGGGGTCATATTGTAGATTTACTTGCAATCACCCTCCTCCCAGGACGCCTGTGGCTATTGCAGTCTTTCTCCTTTTCATTTCCTCCTATGTATGGACATAGTCTAGTGTCATTCCACTTCACATTTCATCCTCACCTGCTGTGCAGGAAAACAATCTAACAATGGAGTCGATGACCGTGAGCATTATCACCCAGAGGAAGAGTCACACTACCTTGCGACTCAAAAGACTTCTTTGAAGTTAAAACAACTTGCACACATCCCACCCCAATACTAGATGGCAGGAGAATGCACAGCATGTGTATCTACAGTCACTCATGCCTATAACATATATATTACTGCCAACATTCAATCAATGACAAATCTACTGAAAGTGATTTTATAACCACAATGGCCGCTGCTGCCTCAACTGAAGTTGATTTATTCTGTCACAGCTAAAGGATTTTGCTCCCCTCACGACTTGTAATTGAACTCGATGCAGCCTCACCTTGTGTTCCCAATAGGTGGAATTCACTATACCTCTAAAGCCTCCTCCTTAACTTGCAGTGTCCGCATATGGGAAGTGGGCCGAAGTTGACATGGCTCTGCTATTGATGAGTAATTCGGTTGGCTGTGGCTGCAGAGGTGTTGAAAGGGTACTACGGTTTGGTGCTTGTGTCTCTGTTTATGATATTTATGGATTATGTTTGGATTTGTATTGCAGGTGTGCTAGTGTAATGATTGTGGTTGAAGCTGCTATCTATAGGTAAATGAAGCTGTAATGGCTTTGGTAATGCTCTTTAATTGCCTTTAGACTGGAACATTTGTATTGTCCAAGATCCAGCTGCACATGCAGCACTTTGTGTAGAACTGCACTTCCTGGGATTGTGTTGGCAGGACTCTTGCACTCAACTTATAAAAAACACATGCAACAAAGTCTTTAAAAAACGTAGGTTTATTTGGAGACAACAGCTCTCTTTTTCACAGAATCAAACAACTTGGATGTCCTAGATTGTACAACATAATATGGAAAGCAAAGGCTGGTGACAGGCAACACTTCTTCGTTGGAAGCCTAGTGGAACTCAACAGAAGGGCTAAGGAAAGCTTGTTGAAAAAAAAGGGAAAGCTCATTTGTCGCACTGTTAAACTGGGATCATGCTTTCAACCTATGGGAATGTCTCAGGTCTCAAGATGGCTCAGAAACCTGCATCATTCAATTTCCTCAGTTTCCCACTACACATTTACGAGACAACTTGGGTTAAGGATGTGGTGGTGGTTGGTGGTGGCTTGACCAAGGTTTGCCCACACTTACGCAGCAAAACTTTGTTCCACTCATTTGCCATCTTCCTTTTTTGGGCAGAGAACCACAGAAAGTTATCTTCTCTAACCAAAAAGATTTCACGATTGTTCCTCATGAAATATCACAACTGATGTCATAGAGGAGTAGGTGGGTTCTGAAGTGGACATTCCTAATATGAGTCCCTCCGAAACATACAATGCAAACTACATTTTGGACATTTCTAATTTCTCTTAATTTGATATGCACGGATTGCAAAACATTTTTATAGTGACTTGAAGTTCTAGAGCAGTAGGGATGGAGAGGTCATCTTTAAGACGGGGCTTGGCAAATGTGAGCTCCATGATGGATCCACTGCTGTGGTGTATAAATAGGTGACAAATGAGCCTGCATTCTAAGTCACAAAAAAATGCCACAAAATGCTTCCACATTAGTCGCCACTCAAGTTTAAGAAGCTACAATTCTAAAGATTTTCAGTCACACTCAACAGGTGAAAAGGCTCAGAGTCTTTTGGCTGAGTCGCAGGCACAGAGCACCAGGAGCCAAGCCATGTGAACAGCTCATAGCAGTCAAACTTTACAATCAATGACCCTATGTCTAGCATAAACGCTACATAAAGCATTAAAAAAAGACACATTTTCCTCCTCCTTAGGAAACTTGTCGGAGTGTGGAAGTAATGGTGTAGTTGGGGTGCAACTTAATGGAACGAATGGCTATTCAAACTGACCTATGGGTTGATCCCACTCCACACGCGACCCCTCTTCCAATGTGCTAAGGCTACAGGGAAGGCTGGGCTGATGCTTGGTTGGAATTTAGAGAACCCGTAAGTAATTAAGTGATTGATATATCGTGCAATGCCAGCGGAGAGTCAAACGGAATGAAGGCAGAGCCTGAACAAACAGCAAGAAAGTCCAAACGGTTATGAACCCGACCCTTGGATACCGTAAGGTTTTGGCATCCTACAAGTCCTCAGCCAATGTAAAAGAAGTGCAGGTGGGAACCATGCCACCAATGTCACAGCTAGACCTTTGTCTCGAAAGATCAGATGGTTTGGGCAGGCAGTTTCTAAAGCACAAGCTGTCACCTGGTGCAAGCTGAGCGCGAATCTTACAATGGAATGGAGACAAGACCAAGTAAACTGCAAAGATGAAAGTTTCAAAACATACCCCGCCTTTCTGAAAGCAGAACAATTGCATCTCAGCCACCTCCAACCAATACTGGGAACATATACAGAAAATAAGACAAAACTAACATGCAAACAAATGTGGCACACAGACAAACATGCAGAAGACAGGCCAGTAACAGTTCAGACTGCACTGGGAGTATTGCACATATGAGGTGTGAGCTGCTCTGGCCTCTGGATTCTCAGAGGAGGTACAGCAATGGCTGACCCCTGGTATGATGTTAACACTAGTGTCCCTAAATTATCGCTACTATATTTTCGTCTCTGAGGGTGCTTGCCTCGTACTCCTAGGAGCATCAGGCGGAGCCATCACAGACGGTCATGTAAACAAGTGGACACCCATACACCTGGTACATAGGCCAACTCTTCCCTGTCCCACACCTTCCAAAAAGAAAGTAAAAGTATTTCTTGCAATAACAAAAAAAAGCTCACGGGTCTGGATAGACAAGAGACAAGCTACAACATTCCACACATGGCCACAGGTGAAGATAACACTCCTCCTAGCATCACCTCAGTCTAGGGTCTGATAGGCAGCACACCACACGTTACTTCAGACAAGAAACTCTGAGGCCTAAGTCCTTTCAATATCTTAGACAAGGCCCTGAGAACAGCTCAGTCGAATCACGTGCTACAGCACTTTGCATGAGGTTCTGTGAGACACCACTACACAAAACCCCAAGACAAGAGAGGATGTGAGCGCGATCTATATCAACCCACTCTACACCTCCTGCTTTAGAGTCTTGGCAATGGAAGCTGTATTTGTGGACACCACACACACACACACACACACACACACACACACACACTTTTCCTCATGCTCCTGAAGTGGGTTGTACTGAGCTCAGTTTCCTTTCTGAGACCATTTCTGGAAGGGACATCAAACACCTCACACTTGCATGCCGCATCACAGTGTTAAAATCAGAAAAGAGATAAAATGAGATGTAGACCTCAGACTTGGCTCAGGCACGTATTGGACGTTCACAGAACATCCGAGGTAAACATTCTACAGTCACAGGAAAGTTTCATTTCTCATCAATTTTACCATTAGCAAGCAGATGTGATTTTTAGAACAAATGCCCCCATGTCCTCTCGTTCTCCATAGAGGGTGTTGAGGAAAGGCAGCACTCCTGCCCTCCAGAAAGTGTTGCAAGTGAAGGTCACTCAGAGAAGCAAGTTAAATGTTTCATTAAAGTCCACACATTGCAGTGTCTGTGGAACAAGGAGTGTCTTTGGTGGCATTTATCCAACTTCACAGCCCTTCTATGAAGACGAGTAAACTTCAATACTGTGATGTTTCGTCAGATGGTGCACAGAGAAGCAGCACTTCACACTGGGCAAGTGCCTATGGTGACACCTGGGGAAAAACTCACAAGCAGACGGTTGGAACTCCGTGAGCGGCTCCCACCAGGGACCTCCTGAAGATACAACTAAGATGCGTTCCTCAGGAAAAGATCCCAAAGCTGGGCAGGTCAGAGTGACATCCTCCTGAGATGAAGGCACCAATGACGGTACAGGACCAGACGGATGTCAGGGTTAACTAATTTTTCCAGGCCCAGAGGTCTGGGACACTGGGAGAGGTAGCTTATGAAGGCCTGCGGAGGAAAGAGAGAGAGAGTGGTTACTTAAAGTCAGCTGTGATAAGGGGTCCGAGTCAGCAAACAATACAGAGAAAATACTGCTTGCGGACACCAATAAATTATAGTACATGGGGCCACAAATGTGGCTTCAGAGTGTAAAACGTAACTGTGATTCAAACAAAAAAGTTGTGTTCAATGCTTGCAATGGCCACCTATTTTTTTCACTAGTTGGATAAAGATAAGTCTTCTTTCTCACATGTGTGATTAAACAACACACATCACAAAATACAAAATACTGAAAGTATCACATTCAGTCAATTTATCAAGATTTGTAAAGCACAGCTCATCACCCGACAGGGTATCCAGGTGCTTGCAGGTCCCGAAGAAACTAGTGAAAACAAGGGAAAAGCAAGAAGGCACTCAAAGAAACGCGGCAAAAAGCAAGGTGAAAGCAGTGAAAACGAGGGTAAATAAAGGAAAAGGTACACAAAAACAGGAAAAGAGCAAGCAGGAAGTAGTGAAGATGAGGAAAAAGCAAGGGTAAGGGACTTTAAGAAAGAAAAAAAAGTGACCAATGGCTGTCCTGGCTGTGGTATTAAAGAAAGCCTTCGCCGACTTCCTTCTGCAGATTTCGTCAGGGGATACTGTACGTTCCAAGACTCTGACCCTACACATGTATAAACTGAGATGGAACGTCTTTGAACATTATGCTGAAATATCTATGTGGCACTGTCAAGCTTTCCTTTGGAACATTTATCCTCCTGCCTTGCCCTTTATATAGCACATGGCTACCAGAAGAGCAGCCTCAAAGCCATGTTACCTTAGCCTAAAAGGCATGCAGATGTATGTATTTGTGGACACGAAGGGTGCTGGCTGGAATGACCTGGATCAGGCATGACGAGGTGATCAAGTGGCATCACTAGAGGCCTATAGGAGCACAGCATAAACGTGTATGGCAAAGAAACAGTGGAGAGAAGACGTTAAGTAAGGCTTCCGAGTACAATCTATATTCAATTTACAATGAACGTAGGGAACTGGTCAGATCTCAAAAAGGTCATTTGTCAGGGCAACCCAGATTCAAGTTACAGGAAAATTAGAATCCTGCCACCTTACCGGTAAAGCAATTTGCCAGAACAGCTGGGTCATGTTTTAGCCTATGTACGGAAACATGCTAGAGGGGAGAATCCCAAGGACACTGAGCACATGTAGGAAGGTAGACTATGGTACTGAAGTAAAGCCTGTCTGTGCTTGCCTTTAAATGCTGCCTTGGTTGTCCCCATAGCTACAGCTTGAACAAAATCCTACAAAGAAAGGGCCAGGTGTGCACAATTAATCAGATGTCTATTACTCAGAATGTAGAATTGTACTCAGTTCACCGACAGGTGCTCTGGGCGGAGTTTAGCAAAGTGTGTGTAAGTAAATTCTATACCACAAGGTACAGTTATTGACAGGTCAGCTTTGTCCATGATATAGGGGAAAAAACAGAGACCAGTCTGCCCCATGGGACTAAAAGTCCTTAGCACCCCACTGTGTAGGTAGAAGGAGAGCGTTCTCCAACTACCCTATTTTCTGAACGATGTGTTTTTGCAAAAGGCAGGGGCAGTAGGGATGGGTTCGGTTGTATGCAGTATGTATTGCTGTATAACAGATGTAGTATAAAGTTGTATACTGTTGGGTCAGAGAAAGAAGTTGGTCACCCCTCACATAAGGAAGGGCCTCAAGGAGAGTCAGGAGGGACATCTCTCTGCAGGTATTTATCTCACACGTCCATCTTCATGGAAGTTGTGAGTCACTGCAGAACCAGGTTTTTTTTTTCCCCAGGCCCTTCCAAACCCCAAAATGTGAGTCTCTTTTTACTACAACCCATACCTAAGACTTTTGTTTATCTAACAAAACAAAAACTGTGTTTCCCGATGCAGGATTCTTATTCCGTTTCAGTGTTGGGTATGAGATATCCTTTTGTGTTGTAATATGTAGGGAGATTGTATCCTATATTCTTATAAATTTCACTCTCCCCTTTTCAGCAAGTGACTTTGTGAGCAACTTAGGTTATTGAGTCTCACTTTACCTCAGATGTGCACATGGGTGGGGTTCACCAATCAGGGCAGTAAGCTGGCCATAGATCATGGTCATATGACCTTAGTAGCCAAACCCGGTGTGGCCAGCTAGAAGGCGTGGAGCAGCGGTTAGTCGGAAAGAAAAAGATGGCAGGGGCCATGTCCTGGTGGGGCTGAGGGGAGGAAAGACCAAAAAGACTGGACGTTTCACTGGCAACGGTGGGAGAAGGATCCTTTTAGAGGTGAGCTTGCTCGACCAGGACACGTGGCAGCAAGAGGGTCAGGACAAACAGTAAGATTGTTTAGGGAGTGGAAAGAGATCACAGTCATGTCCGGTTTGCAGCAAGTCCCTGAGCGCCTTGCGAGAAGGGATAGGACTGCGGGTACTGACATATCCTAGGGAAGAGCCCCAAGGACTCTTCTACCAATAGTGTTGAGGGTGGATGGTCAGAAGGCACAAGAAAGCTTAAGAGTAAGAGGAAAGAGGGGGATACGGAGGTATAGACAGATGGGAAGGGAGAGATCACCAGATTGGTAACTGGCAGAGGTAGGAGGTGCTGTATGTTATGGGCAGACACTAATGGGACAAGGGGAGCAGCACTTTGTGCACACTGTTTTTCACTGCACAAGAGCAGGGTTTCCAGTTTTATATTTTTCCACACAGTGTGGCTACCAAACTTTGTCATTGTACAGCATTCTAATCAAAAGGGAACATGGCCTTCTTTCTGAGGGGTTGCAGTCAGTCTCTGGCTGTCAGAAAGGGTTAACAAATAGACAGTTTACACTCCCTCAGTACGTACATTTGTAGAGAGTTGTCTAGCATGTGCCTACAGTCACAGCTCTTTCACATTTAACTAATCCTCAAAGAAGCTGCCATGGGTTCGTACTTCTGAGTGTACACTTCACAATCAACTAGCATTTACTGTCACTCAGGATTTATCTCTGCAACCAGTTAACACTCACCTAGTGCTCTGATGAGCTCAGCTTGTACGGCCCAGGTAAACTTCTTGACGAGGCACAGGGTGGTGAGACCAGCGAATGCCATGTTGTACAAGAAAACGAGGTAGAAGTTTCCAAGCCAGTTAAATCTTCCAAAATCACCAAGTAGGTCAAACCTGGTGATTCCTGAAACCAAAGGGGCGATAAGATTGGAGGACATGTCACAACGAGGTGCACTGCCAATGTGGACGCCGGTGATAAAGAGCAGCATGACCACTCTGCAACGGCTGCCCCACAGCAACAGTTACAACAACTAGGAAAGCTGCTACTCTGCAGCAGGCGGAACAATGACAAGTGATGCCACTGTGCAACATTAATCTGAATTAGCAGTGCTGCCCTTCTGCTGATCACAACTAGCAGCTCTACTTACTACTGATCAGAAGTAGCAGCGCTGGCACTCTTCTGGCTAATCATAAACCTTAATTGACACACTCGTTTACAAATCCATCGTTTCTTCCCAAAAATGTCTACCGACTGTATCTTGTATTAGCTGATCAACCAGGACCGATAGCCACTGGGAATTTCGAACGCCCAGTGGGCGAACGTGAACATTCTGTCTCTATCCAACAAGCATCCTGTGAAGGCTAGGTATGTGTGTGTGACTCGGGTGCACACTTTTCTGTGGGATTAGAGTCCCAAGAGAATCCTCAAAAACATACAGAGAACAACCAACGTGGGTTGGAAAGGAAGATGTTACTTACCCAGCAAGCATATGTTTGTGGCATGTAGTGCTGTAGCTTCACATGCTCTGCATATTTTCGCCATTTTGTGTTGGGTCTGAAAGGTTGCGAGTTGTTTTTGTTCGAAAAGTCTTTCGAGTCATAAGGTATACGGACTCCTCCTCTTGCTGGTAATGGGCATCGACTCCTTCAGCCTGCTTTCCTGTAGTCGATGTAGGAATGGAGTGAAGTATAATGTAAAGTAACTGGGAGGCTGGCAGATAATGTAGCATGGGGGCCCTAAGTGGACAAGAGCAGAGGTATTTTGCGCCAGAGAGCATCAGCAATAGGGAGAAAGATTAACTGCACAAAGGGGGGCGCACTGTCGCCTGTGCTGGAAATCTATAGGGCCAAGGCTGCCTCAGCAGCTACCTTTTTCTCTGAGATTTAGGGTTACACTGATGTTTCTAGTCTCACATTATTGGAAAAAAAAAATCCTAAGGTCCCTTCTTAATTTACAAACTGGTACCCCACTCCTACCTCATTTGATCTTGGGATGAATTACATCCATCAGGTGCTCTCTCTTACACCACTTTTGTCGGGTGCAGATATGAATAACCCCACGGTTAACAATCTGTAAGGAATCTTTATGAGATCTTCTTTCCTGTGATAAATAACTTGTCAACCCTTGGTTGAAACAGATCAAGAATGTGTGTAACACGATTAACCTGGGTAACTTGTGGGGCTCACCACCTTATGTGGGAGGCTGATATTCCCAAAGTGAAGCTACTATATTGGGAAAACATCCTAGCTTCTATTTGGGCCCAACAATCATCAGGGAGATTGACTGAGCAGTTTTTGTCCCATAAACCCAGCTTGTGGTTTCAATCCTTCAACAGGATTTTTCAGGTTCAAGCTAAGCGTCTTTATGCACAATTTCGCTATAGCAGACTTCCATTAAGGTCCTTAACTGCAAAATGGGATAAAGCAGGTAATTCCTCTTCCCACTGCCATCACTGCTTAAAGAAACGGAAGCACATTTTTCTGTTCGCTGTATGTCCAGCCCAGGAAAAAAGTGGATTATAGCACTGTGCAGGATGTAGGGAGTGAGACATTAGATAGAAGGGAGTGTGTTGTAGTAGGTGTCTCCAAATGTTGCCAATGGGCTTGGAAGATAAGGGCAAAGATGCTGCTCCCTTTGCAAGTATGAAAACTTGTCTTTCAAGATAATGGATGGCCTATAGGCATTGGGGGTAATGAAAAACATACTGCTATTAATGTGTATGTTCAGAAAAGTGTATTTTAATGTTGTTTTGTTAGATATTTTGATGTTGGTGTTTACCTTGCAGATGCATTCTTACTATAAGAGTGATGAGTGATTATCTCACTTTGTAATCTATTTCTGTGATTTTGGTACTTTAAACTTTTGTTTGCTGTAAATATTATGTGTGAAATACTTTTATGGCTGTACTCTGATGAAATAAAGTTATATCTATGTATCTACTAGTTTGGGTAAAAAGGTTGGGTTGGTACAAAGAACTACCTTAGCCTTATGTATTTGGAAAAACGGTTCCTGTAAAGTTAATGACTGGAGCTCACTAACACGTCTGAGGGAGGTTATGCCAGCTAAAAATGCAAATTTCCATGATAGGAACCATAAAGGACATGAGTGAAGTGTCTCAAATGGTGGGCCCATAAGTCTAGAGAGGACCACATTAAGGTTCCAAGAAAGTACTGGGAGCAGTCTTGGTGATATTACTCTTTTGAGCCCTTCCATAAACGCTTTAATGACAGGAATTTTGAAGTGTGTCAAGTGTTGTCTGTTCTGAAAATAAGCAGCTATAGCTGCTACTTGGAGCCTTATGGAAATGTATGCAAAGTTTGCCTTCAGTAAATGAAGAAGTTAAAGGATGATATTTTGGACTGATCCCTTGAAGGGATCCCAATTTTGAGCAATGCAAAGGTGCACAAAACGTTTCCATTTTTCTGCATAACATGCTTTAGTAGTTAGTCTACGTGCTTCTTTAAGAATATCCATACATTCTTGAGGTGGGTCTAGATAGCCATATTCTATGACTTCAGGAGCCAAATTGAAAGATTCAACTCCTTGAGATTGGGGCGTCTGATTTGACCTTGATTCTGAGTGAGAAGGTCTGGGTCAAGGGGAAGCTTCTCGTGTGGTACTACTGAAAAGTCTAATAGAGCGGTGAACCGTGGTTGTCTGGCCCATGTAGGTGCCACAAGAATGAGTGTGAGAGAAGGTTTGCCTGAGTTTCCGAACCAAATATGGAAGGAGAGGGAGAGGTGTAAAAGCGTAGGCAAATATCCCTGACCAGTTCATCAATAGAGAATTGCCCTTGAACTGAGGGTGTGGTAACCTGGATGCGAAGTTTGGGCATTTTGTGTTTTCTTCTGTTGCAAAGAGGTCTATGTCTGGAAATTCCCACTTTTGAAAGTAGGGGAGAAGGACGGGGGGGGGGGGGGGGCGGGAGTTCCCACTTCTGGACTTGGTGCCACATCCTGCTGGGAAATTCTGCAAAATTGTGTGTTACTGGGAGGTGTCCCGCTAACAAGAATATATTGCGGCAAACTGCCCAATACCAAATTGTCTGTGCAAGGCGAAACAATGTAGAGAACGTGTACCCCTGCCCCTGTTTTTGCACATAGTACATGGTTGTCATGTTGTCTGTGCGAATCAGTACTACCTTGTTGGTGATATGAATCACAAAGGCTTTGATTGCTAGGTGAACAGCTAGCAACTCTAGAAAGCTGAAGTGCAGGGCTCAATGTGTGTAATCTCAGAGACCCTGGACTGTGTAGTCCTGTAGGTGATCACCCCGCCCAGTCTGAGAGGCGTCCGTTGTCAGAATAATGATCTGGGGAACAGGGCCCAGAAATGGCCACCCTTTTAACAGGTTGGTTTTGTTCCATTACTGCAGAGAGTGAAAGGTGCAGCTGTCCACCAACACTAGATCTTCTAATTGACCCGTGCCTGAGACCACTGGCATGAAAGACATTCCTGTAACAAGCGCATGTGAAGATGAGCATGTGGTAATATCACAATGCAAGAAATTATCATTCCCATGAGCTTTATGATTAATTTTACTGACTGCGTGGTTGTGACGCAAATGAGAAAGCAGTATTTGAAAATGTATCCTTGCTGCATATGGATATGCTTTTACTGACTGTGTATTGAGAATGGCCCCTAAATAGGGCTATATCTGAAGTGGGTTGAGATTAGACTCCTGAAAGCTAATGGTGAAACCTAATTGATTAAATAAGTATATTGTGACTTGGGTATGATGCAAGCATTGACTGAGTTTCTTGCTTTGATGAGCCAGTCGTCCAGGTTAGACATGGATTTTCTGCCTACGTAAATGAGCTGCTACTACTGCGAGGCATTCTGTAAACACCCTTGAAGCTGTTGTGACTTTGAAGGGAAGCGCTTTGAATTGGTAGTGACGTCCTTCTATCGCAAATCTGAGGTATTTGCGATGTGCTGGGTGAATAGGAATGTGAAAGTAAACATCTCTTAGATCTAGTGTTGACAAAATGTCGCCTTGTTGCAGCAATGGGATTACGTCCTGAAGTGTGACCACATGAAAGTGTTCTGATGTGATGTAAAGATTTAACAGCCCAAGATCCAATGTAGGTCTTAAAGAGCCGTCCTTTTTGGGTATGAGAAAGTATAGTGAATACGCCCCGGTTCCCTTATGTTTTAAGGGAACTGGGTCTATTGCCCCTTTGGGAAGTAAGGCTTTCACTTTTTGTTTGAGAAGAGTGAGATGTTCTTTTGAGAGTTTGTGAGTGTGAATGTTTGGAGGTGTGGAATTGGGCTCCAGACAGTACCCATGTTGGAAAATATCCAACACCCACTGATGTGCTGTGATTTTTTCCCAATTGTGTAAAAAGAGCTGAAGATGTCCTCTTGGAGGTGTTTGGTAATCGGAGGGAAGGTTTAGTGAGTAACTGCTTGGTGGCAGTGGAGGAGGCTCCAGCGGAGGGTGTTTTCCCCTACCTCTGAAGTTATTCCCTCTACAAAAACCTCTGAGACAGTGTGTGTTGTTGTCCCTTGTTATAGGACTGTGAGGCTTTAGCTGTAGAAAGCTTAGAGGCGGATTTAAATTGAGGCTTACGAAAAGTACCACAGGAGGCAGGGGATTTGTAAAGTCCATCTATGGGCCGCACAGGTGTTCCTTATTAAAAGGTAGATTTAATTCAGACTGCTATACCTCCTGCTTGAAGCTTGAAACGTGTAGCCATGCGTGTCTGCATAAGAGGACACTAGTGTTGATTCCTCTTCCTGATGTGTTGGCCAAGTTTAAAGCACAGCAGATGGAGTTGTTGGAAATTAACTGCTCCTCACTGACAATTTCCTGACCTCTTTTTTTTATGCTTCTCTGGAAGGTACTGGAGAAGCTCCTCCATTTCGTCACAGTGAGCATGATCGTATCTGGCAGGTAAGCCTTGTGTGTTAGCGATTCACCAGTAATTGCCCTCCTGTGCAGCGACACGTTTGCCAGAAGCATCTATAATGAAAATGTCACTTACCCAGTGTACATCTGTTCGTGGCATTAGTCGCTGCAGATTCACATGTTGTGCATAGCCCGCCATCTGGTGTTGGGTCGGAGTGTTACAAGTTGTTTTTCTTCGAAGAAGTCTTTCGAGTCACGAGACCGAGGGACTCCTCCTCTTTGCTTCCATTGCACATGGGCGTCGACTCCATCTTCGATTGTTTTCCCCGCAGAGGGTGAGGTAGGAGTTGTGTGTGTTAGTAATAGTGCCCAAGCAATGGAATGAATAAGTATGTACCTATTAAGGTTTAAATAATATATTTACAAATGTACAAAGTTGAAGCTAACTTCCAAACGGCTACAGGCTCCCGGGGAGGTGGGTGGGCACATGTGAATCTGCAGCGACTAATGCCACGAACAGATGTACACTGGGTAAGTGACATTTTCAGATCAATGGCATGTGTAGCTGCAGATACACATGTTGTGCATAGACTAGTAAGCAGTTATCTCCCCAAAAGCGGTGGCTCAGCCTGTAGGAGTGGAAGTAGTTTGAAATAAAGTTCTTAGTACGGCTTGACCTACTGTGGCTTGTTGTGCGGACAGCACGTCTACACAGTAGTGCTTAGTAAATGTGTGAGGCGTAGACCATGTGGCTGCCTTACATATTTCGTGCATTGGAATATTTCCTAGGAAGGCCATGCTAGCGCCTTTCTTTCGAGTTGAGTGTGCCTTTGGTGTAATGGGCAACTCCCTTTTTGCTTTAAGGTAGCAGATTTGGATGCACTTAACTATCCATCTGGCTATACCCTGTTTTAATATTGGGTTTCCTGTATGAGGTTTTTGGAATGCAATAAACAGTTGTTTAGTTTTTCTGATGTCTTTTATTCTGTCAATGTAGTACATCAGTGCTCTTCTGATGTCTAATGTATGTAGTGCTCTCTCAGCTACAGAATCTGGCTGTGGGAAGAACACTGGTAGTTCTACCGTTTGATTTAGGTGGAACGGTGAAATAACCTTTGGTAAAAATTTAGGGTTGGTTCTTAGGACTACTTTATTTTTGTGTATTTGGATAAAAGGTTCCTGTATTGTAAACGCCTGAATTTCACTTACTCGTCTTAGAGATGTGATGGCGATGAGAAATGCAACTTTCCATGTTAGGAATTGTATTTCGCAAGAATGCATGGGTTCAAAAGGTGGACCCATGAGTCTTGTTAAGACGATGTTGAGGTTCCATGAAGGAACGGGTGGTGTCCTTGGTGGTATAATTCTTTTGAGGCCTTCCATAAATGCTTTAATGACAGGTATCCTAAATAGTGAAGTTGAATGGGTAATCTGCAGGTATGCAGATATTGCTGCGAGGTGTATTTTAATGGAAGAGAAGGCCAGGTTCGATTTTTGTAAGTGTAGTAAGTAAACCACTACATCCTTTGGAGAAGCGTGTAATGGTTGAATTTGGTTATGATGGCAGTAGCAAACAAACCTTTTCCATTTGCTTGCATAGCAGTGTCTAGTAGATGGTCTTCTAGCTTGCTTTATGACTTCCAAACATTCTTGGGTAAGGTTTATGTGTCCGAATTCTAGGATTTCAGGAGCCAGATTGCTAGATTCAGTGATGCTGGATTTGGATGTCTGATCTGTTGTTTGTGTTGTGTTAACAGATCTGGTCTGTTGGGCAACTTGACGTGGGGTACTACTGATAGGTCTAGTAGTGTTGTGTACCAAGGTTGCCTTGCCCATGTTGGTGCTATCAGTATGAGTTTGAGTTTGTTTTGACTCAATTTGTTTACTAGATATGGAAGGAGAGGGAGAGGGGGAAAAGCGTACGCAAAGATCCCTGACCAGTTCATCCATAGGGCATTGCCTTGAGACTGCCTGTGTGGGTATCTGGATGCGAAGTTTTGGCATTTTGCGTTCTCCTTTGTTGCAAATAAGTCTATTTGAGGTGTTCCCCAAAGTTTGAAGTAAGTGTTTAGAATTTGGGGGTGAATTTCCCATTCGTGGACCTGTTGGTGATCTCGAGAGAGATTGTCTGCAAGTTGATTCTGGATCCCTGGAATAAACTGTGCTATTAGGCGAATGTGGTTGTGAATTGCCCATTGCCATATTTTTTGTGCCAGAAGGCACAGCTGTGTCGAGTGCGTCCCCCCCTGTTTGTTTAGATAATACATTGTTGTCATGTTGTCTGTTTTGACAAGAATGTACTTGTGGGTTATGATGGGTTGGAATGCTTTTAACGCTCTGAAAACTGCTAGCAGTTCGAGGTGATTTATATGCAGCTTTGTTTGATGTACGTCCCATTGTCCTTGGATGCTGTGTTGATTGAGGTGTGCTCCCCACCCTGTCATGGAAGCATCTGTTGTTATTACGTATTGTGGCACTGGGTCTTGGAAAGGCCGCCCTTTGTTTAAATTTATATTGTTCCACCATAGAAGCGAGAGGTATGTTTGGCGGTCTATCAACACCAGATCTAGAAGGTGACCCTGTGCTTGTGACCATTGTGATGCTAGGCACTGTTGTAAGGGCCTCATGTGCAGTCTTGCGTTTGGGACAATGGCTATGCATGAGGACATCATGCCTAGGAGTTGTAATGAAAATGAAAATGTCACTTACCCAGTGTACATCTGTTCGTGGCATCAGTCGCAGTAGATTCGCATGTTCTGCAATAGCTCGCCATCTGGTGTTGGGCCGGAGTGTTACAAGTTGTTTTTCTTCGAAGAAGTCTTTCGAGTCACGGGACCGAGTGACTCCTCCTTTTGTCTCCATTGCGCATGGGCGTCGACTCCATCCTCGATTGTTTTTCCCCGCAGAGGGTGAGGTAGGAGTTGAATTGTAGTAATAGTGCCCATGCAATGGAGTGACTAAGTATGCACCTATTTAAGGTTGAGATGATACATATATAAATAATTGAAGGTAACTTCCAAACTGCTACAGGCTCCCGGGGAGGCGGGTGGGCACATGCGAATCTACTGCGACTGATGCCACGAACAGATGTACACTGGGTAAGTGACATTTTCAGTTCGATGGCATCTGTCGCTGTAGATACGCATGTTCTGCATAGACTAGTAAGCAGTTATTTTCCCAAAAGCGGTGGATCAGCCTGTAGGAGTGGAAGTAGTCTGAAATAATGTCCTTAATACAGCTTGACCTACTGTGGCTTGTTGTGCGGATAACACGTCTACACAGTAGTGCTTGGTGAATGTGTGAGGCGTAGACCATGTGGCTGCCTTACATATTTCTTGCATTGGGATGTTTCCTAGAAAGGCCATGGTAGCACCTTTCTTTCTGGTTGAGTGTGCCCTTGGTGTAATGGGCAGCTGTCGTTTAGCTTTAAGGTAGCAGATTTGGATGCATTTAACTATCCATCTGGCTATACCTTGTTTTGAAATTGGGTTTCCTGCATGAGGTTTTTGAAATGCAATAAAGAGTTGTTTAGTCTTTCTGATGTTCTTTGTTCTGTCAATGTAATACATTAATGCTCTTTTGACATCTAATGTATGTAGTGCCCTTTCAGCTACGGTATCTGGCTGTGGAAAGAACACTGGAAGTTCCACTGTTTGATTTAGATGGAACGGTGAAATAACCTTTGGCAAAAATTTAGGATTGGTCCTTAGGACGACTTTATTTTTGTGTAGTTGTATAAAAGGTTCCTGTATAGTAAACGCCTGAATCTCGCTTACTCTTCTCAGGGAAGTAATGGCGATGAGAAATGCCACCTTCCAGGTTAGGAACTGTATGTCGCAGGAGTGCATGGGTTCAAAAGGTGGACCCATAAGTCTAGTTAGGACAACATTTAGGTTCCATGAAGGAACAGGTAGTGTTCTTGGTGGTATAATTCTTCTAAGGCCCTCCATGAATGCTTTAATGACTGGTATTTTATATAGGGAAGTTGAATAGGTAGTCTGCAGGTATGCAGATATTGCTGCAAGGTGAATCTTAATGGAAGAGAAAGCTAGGTTAGATTTTTGTAAGTGAAGCAAGTAACCCACTACATGTTCTGGAGTTGTGTGTAATGGTTGTATTTGATTAATATGGCAGTAGCAAACAAACCTCTTCCATTTACTTGCATAGCAGTGCCTGGTGGATGGCCTTCTTGCTTGTTTTATGACTTCCATACATTCTTGGGTAAGTTGTAAGTGCCCGAATTCTAGGATTTCAGGAGCCAGATTGCTAGATTCAGCGATGCTGGATCTGGGTGTCTGATCTTTTGGTTGTGCTGTGTCAACAGATCTGGCCTGTTGGGCAATTTGATGCAGGGTACCACTGATAGGTCTAGCAGCGTTGTGTACCAGGGTTGCCTTGCCCAAGTTGGTGCTATCAATATGAGTTTGAGTTTGCTTTGACTGAGTTTGTTTACCAGGTAAGGAAGGAGAGGGAGAGGAGGAAAAGCGTAAGCAAATATCTTTGACCAGTTCATCCATAGGGCATTGCCTTGGGATTGTTTGTGTGGGTATCTGGATGCGAAGTTTTGGCATTTTGCGTTCTCCCTTGTCGCAAACAAGTCTATCTGAGGTGTTCCCCAGAGTTTGAAATAAGTGTTCAGTATTTGGGGGTGAATTTCCCATTCGTGGACCTGTTGGTGATCTCGAGAGAGATTGTCTGCGAGTTGATTTTGTATCCCTGGTATAAACTGTGCAATTAGGCGAATTTGGTTGTGAATTGCCCAATGCCAAATTTTTTGTGCTAGCAGGCTTAACTGCGTGGAGTGCGTCCCTCCCTGCTTGTTTAGATAATACATTGTTGTCATGTTGTCTGTTTTGACGAGAATGTATTTGTGAACTATTATTGGTTGGAAAGCTTTTAGTGCTTGAAAAACTGCTAGAAGTTCTAGGTGATTGATATGCAGTTTTGTTTGATGTACGTTCCATTGTCCTTGTATGCTGTGTTGATTGAGGTGTGCTCCCCACCCTGTCATGGAAGCATCTGTTGTTATTACGTATTGTGGCACTGGGTCTTGGAAAGGCCGCCCCTTGTTTAAATTTATGTTGTTCCACCACAGAAGCGAGAGGTAAGTTTGGCGGTCTATTAACACCAGATCTAGAAGGTGACCCTGTGCTTGAGACCACTGTGATGCTAGGCATTGTTGTAAGGGCCTCATGTGCAGTCTTGCGTTTGGGACAATGGCTATGCATGATGACATCATGCCTAGGAGTTGTAATACCATCTTTGCCTGTATCTTTTGTGTTGGATACATGCGTTGTATGATGGTGTTGAAATTTTGAATTCTTTGTGGACTTGGAGTGGCTACTCCTTTTGATGTGTCTATTATGGCTCCCAGGTATTGTTGTACCTTGCGTGGCAGAATTTTGGATTTTGTGAAATTGACGGTGAACCCTAGTTTGAAGAGGGTTTGTATGATATGATTTGTGTGATTTGAGCAGTCTATTAACGAATGGGCCTTGATTAGCCAGTCGTCTAGATATGGGAACACATGTATTTGCTGCCTTCTTATGTGTGCTGCGACTACTGCTAGACATTTGGTAAAGACTCTTGGTGCGGTTGTTAATCCGAAAGGCAGTACCTTGAATTGGTAATGTATTCCTTTGAATACAAACCTTAGGTATTTCCTGTGCGATGGGTGTATTGGTATATGGAAATAAGCATCCTTGAGGTCTAAAGTTGCCATGTAGTCGTGCAGTTTTAGCAATGGCAATACTTCTTGTAGTGTGACCATGTGGAAGTGGTCTGATTCGATGAAAGTGTTCACTACTCTGAGGTCTAGGATTGGTCTCAGCGTTTTGTCCTTCTTTGGTATCAGAAAGTACAGTGAGTAAACTCCTGTGTTTATTTGTGTGTTTGGCACTAATTCGATTGCATTCTTTTGCAATAGTGCCTGCACTTCTATCTCCAGGAGATTGGAATGGTGTGTTGTTAAATTTTGTGCTTTTGGTGGTATGTTTGGAGGGAATTGTAGAAATTCTATGCAATAACCATGTTGGATAATTGCTAGAACCCAAGTGTCTGTAGTGATTTCCTCCCATGCTTTGTAATAATGACCTATTCTTCCCCCCACTGGTGTTGTGTGGAGGGGGTGAGTGACATGTGAGTCATTGTTTAGTAGTAGGGGTTTTGGGGCTTTGAAATCTCCCTCTATTTCTAGGGAATTGCCCTCCTCTATATTGTCCCCGAAAACCTCCTCTATACTGTCCCTGGTAAGTGGACGGTGTTGCTTGTGAGGTGCTGGCTTGTGTGCTTTGACCCCGAAACCCCCCTCGAAAGGGCGTTTTACGGAATGTGCTGTAATTCCCTCTGCTCTGCGGGGAGTAGAGTGCGCCCATGGCTTTGGCAGTGTCCGTATCTTTTTTGAGTTTCTCAATCGCTGTGTCCACTTCTGGACCGAACAGTTCTTTTTCATTAAAAGGCATATTGAGAACTGCTTGTTGAATCTCTGGTTTAAATCCAGACGTTCGGAGCCATGCATGCCTTCTGATAGTTACAGATGTATTAATTGTCCGTGCAGCTGTATCTGCAGCGTCCATGGAGGAACGTATCTGGTTGTTGGAGATGGTCTGTCCCTCCTCAACCACTTGTTTTGCCCTATTTTGGAAGTCTTTGGGCAGATGTTCAATGAGATGTTGCATCTCGTCCCAGTGGGCTCTGTCATAGCGCGCAAGTAGTGCCTGGGAGTTCGCGATGCGCCACTGGTTTGCAGCTTGTGCTGCGACTCTCTTACCAGCTGCATCGAACTTGCGGCTTTCTTTATCTGGGGGCGGTGCATCTCCAGATGTGTGAGAGTTGGCCCTTTTCCTAGCTGCTCCTACAACAACAGAGTCTGGTGGCAGCTGTGTTGTGATGAAAACCGGGTCCGTAGGAGGCGGCTTATACTTTTTTTCCACCCTTGGTGTGATTGCCCTACTTTTGACCGGGTCCTTAAATATGTCTTTTGCGTGCCGGAGCATACCAGGGAGCATAGGCAGGCTTTGGTAGGAGCTGTGGGTGGAGGAGAGTGTGTTGAACAAGAAATCATCCTCGACCTGTTCTGAGTGGAGGCTTACGTTGTGAAATTGTGCTGCTCTAGCCACCACCTGAGAGTACGCGGTGCTGTCTTCTGGTGGAGATGGTTTTGTAGGGTATGCCTCCGGGCTGTTATCTGACACTGGGGCGTCGTATAGGTCCCATGCGTCCTGATCTTGGTCACCCTGGCTCATGGTGGTGTGAGCTGGGGAGTGTGATGGCGTTTGTGCTGGTGAAACGTTAATCACGGGCGGAGGAGAGGGTGGTGGTGTAACTCTTTTCACCACTTTTGGTTGTGGTGCTTGTTCCGTCTGGAACTCCAACCTTCTCTTTCTCCTAATGGGGGGAAGGGTGCTTATTTTTCCTGTCCCCTGCTGAATGAAGATACGCTTTTGCGTATGGTCCACATCAGTTGCTTGTAGCTCTTCCTCAAACCTATGCTTTTGCATTTGGGAGGTTAGCGAGTGCTCTTCTGTATAAGAGCCTGAAGCTGGGTCGCTTGCAGTTTGTTTCGGCATCGAAACTTTGTCTGCGTGTTTTTTCGGCTCCGAGGCGACTTTTTTCCTTTTCGGGGCCGAAACCTCTCGGCGTCGATCTGTTTCGGTGCCGCTGTCTCGGTGTCGAGCCGTGTCCACACCGGCATCTCGGTGTCGAGGCTTGTCTCCAGCACTTTCTCGGTCCCGAGAAGGCTGCGTGCCGGTGTCTCGACCGGAGTCGGACGATCTCGGCACTGTTTGGGCCTTTTTCGGTGCCGACGGTCGGTCACCAAATTTATGGGTCGAGCCATGGCCTGGTGGCAGTGGCGTCCCCTGGGCCTTGTAAATGTTTCTTTGTGTGGTTTTCGACGTCTTACTCACGGTTTGTGTATCGTCGAATCCTTCGGAGTCTGAGTCTTGGATCGAGAAGGTACCTTCCTCTTCCTGCTCCTCGAACTCTCGGTGGGCTGTCGGCGCGGACGCCATCTGAAGTCTTCTGGCTCGACGGTCTCGGAGTGTTTTTCGGGACCGGAACGCACGACAGGCCTCGCAGGTGTCTTCGCTGTGCTCAGGTGACAGGCACAGGTTGCAGACCAAGTGTTGGTCTGTGTAGGGGTATTTATTGTGGCATTTGGGGCAGAAACGGAACGGGGTCCGTTCCATCGGCGTTCTTCAGCACGCGGTCGGGCCGACCAGGCCCCGACGGAGGATCGAAAAAACTACCCCGAAGGGCACCGGAGCTCTTCGATCTTCGATGCGGTGTGGAATCTAAGTACGCCGATCCCGAACGCAACAATACCGACGAAAATCTTCCGAAATTAACTATTTTTTCCGTTCCGAAACTCGGAGCGACAGGAACACGTCCGAACCCGATGGCGGAAAAAAAACAATCGAGGATGGAGTCGACGCCCATGCGCAATGGAGACAAAAGGAGGAGTCACTCGGTCCCGTGACTCGAAAGACTTCTTCGAAGAAAAACAACTTGTAACACTCCGGCCCAACACCAGATGGCGAGCTATTGCAGAACATGCGTATCTACAGCGACAGATGCCATCGAACTATTATCTTTGCCTGTATTTTGTGTCTTGGATACATGGTTTGTATAATATTTGGGAAATTTTGAACTCTTTGTGGACTTGGGGTGGCTATTCCCTTTGTTGTGTCTATTGTTGCTCCTAGGTATTGTTGTACTTTGCCCGGCAGAATGTGTGATTTTGCATAGTTGACGGAGAAACCGAGTTTGTAGAGGGTTTGTATGTCCTGATCTGTGTGGTGTGAACACTTTGTCAGTGAGTTGGTCTTGATTAGCCAATCGTCTAGATACGGGAATACGTGCATTTGCTGCCTTCTGATGTGTGCAGCCACTACTGCTAGGCACTTTGTAAAGACTCTTGGTGCGGTTGTTATACCGAACGTCAGTACTTTGAATTGGTAATGTATTCCTTTGAATACGAACCTTAGGTATTTCCTGTGCGACGGATGTACTGGTATGTGGAAATACGCGTCTTTGAGATCCAGGGTTGTCATGTAGTCTTGTTGTCTTAGCAATGGTAACACTTCTTGTAGCGTGACCATGTGAAAGTGTTCTGATTTGATGTAGGTGTTTAATATTCCGAGGTCTAGGATTGGTCTCAGTGTTTTGTCCTTTTTTGGTATTAGAAAGTACAGTGAGTAAACTCCTGTGTTTATTTGTGTATCTGGTACCAGTTCTATTGCGTTCTTTTGCAGTAATGCTTGAACTTCTATTTCTAGGAGGTCTGAATGCTGTTTTGATATATTCTGTGTTTTTGGTGGTATGTTTGGAGGGATTTGGAGAAATTCTATGCAATAACCATGTTGGATAATTGCTAAGACCCAAGTGTCTGTTGTTATTTCCTCCCAAGGTTGGTAATACTGACTTATTCTTCCCCCCACTGGTGTTGTGTGGAGGGGATGAGTGACGTGTGAGTCACTGCTTGGTTGTAGGTGTTTTGGGGCTTTGAAATTTTCCCCTGTTTCTAGGGAATTGTCCTCCTCTGTATTGGCCCCGAAAACCTCCCCTTTGGTACTGTCCCTGGTAGGTGGACGGTGTTGAATGTGAGGTACTGGCTTGTGTGGCCTGACCCCGAAACCCCCCTCTGAAGGTTGTTTTGCGGAAAGACCCAAAAGTGCCTCTGCCCTGCGGGGAGTAGAGTGCGCCCATGGCCTTGGCAGTGTCAGTGTCCTTTTTCAGCTTCTCAATTGTCGTGTCCACTTCAGGTCCGAACAATTGTTGCTCATTGAATGGCATATTGAGCACCGCTTGCTGAATCTCCGGTTTAAAGCCCGATGTTCGTAGCCACGCGTGCCTTCTTATGGTTACTGCTGTGTTAATAGTTCTTGCAGCTGTGTCCGCTGCATCCATAGAGGAGCGTATTTGGTTATTGGAGATGTTTTGTCCCTCCTCAACCACCTGTTTCGCCCTTTTTTGTAGATCTTTGGGTAGATGCTCGATGAGGTGTTGCATCTCGTCCCAGTGGGCTCTGTCATATCGCGCTAGGAGCGCTTGAGAGTTAGCGATGCGCCACTGGTTTGCAGCTTGTACTGCGACCCTTTTTCCGGCTGCGTCGAACTTGCGGCTTTCTTTATCTGGGGGTGGTGCATCGCCTGATGTGTGAGAGTTGGCTCTCTTGCGAGCTGCCCCTACTACAACTGAATCTGGTGGTAGTTGTGAGGTGATGAAAGCAGGGTCTGTGGGAGGTGCTTTATATTTCTTTTCCACCCTTGGTGTTATTGCTCTACTCTTGACAGGCTCTTTTAAGATTTCTTTTGCGTGCCTTAGCATTCCTGGGAGCATAGGCAGGCTCTGGTAGGTGCTATGGGTGGAGGAGAGGGTGTTGAAAAGGAAGTCATCCTCGACAGGTTCCGAGTGTAGTGACACGTTATGGAACTCTGCTGCCCTAGCTACCACCTGTGAATACGCTGTGCTGTCCTCTGGTGGTGAGGGCTTTGTAGGATACGCCTCCGGACTGTTGTCTGACACTGGGGCGTCGTATAAGTCCCAAGCATCCTGGTCATCTTGGCTCATGGTGGTGTGAGCCGGTGAGTGTGACAGAGTCTGTGCCGGTGATATGAGAGTTACAGGTGGAGGAGAGGGTGGCGGAGTTACCTTCTTCGCCACTTTTGTTTGTGGTGCTTGGTCCTGTTGGAACTCAAGTCTCCTTTTTCTCCTAATAGGGGGAAGGGTGCTGATCTTCCCTGTTCCACTCTGTATAAAGATCCGTTTTTGAGTGTGGTCCACTTCAGTGGATTGTATCTCTTCGTCGAATCTGTGTTTCCGCAATTGAGAGGACAGTGATTGCTCCTCTGAATAGGAGCTGATAGTTGGCTCGGTTGCGGGTCGTTTCGGCACCGAAACTATGTCCTTACTCTTTTTTGGCTCCGAGGAGACTTTTTTCTTTTTCGGAGTCGAAACCTCTCGGCGTCGATCCTCCTCGGTGCCACGGTCTCTGCGTCGAGCAGCTTCGGCTCCACTCTCTCGGCGTCGATCTTTGTCGGCAGCACTTTCTCGGTCCCGAGATTGCTGCGTGTCTGTGTCTCGACCCGAGTCGGACGATCTCGGCACTATTTCGGCCTTTTTCGGTGCCGATGGTCGGTCACCGACTTTGTGGGTTGAGCCATGGCCTATTGGCAGTGGCGTCCCCTGGTCCTTGTCTGTTTTCTTGTGTGTTGGCTTCGACGTCTTACTCACTGTTTCGCGGTCGTCGAATTCCTCCGAGTCCGATTCATGGATCGAGAAGCGCTCTTCTTCTCCTTGTTCCTCGAACTCTCGGTGCCCTGTCGGCGTGGACGCCATCTGTAGTCTTCTGGCTCGCCGGTCCCGGAGCGTTTTTCGGGATCGAAACGCACGACAGGCCTCACAAGTTTCTTCCCTGTGCTCGGGCGACAGGCACAGGTTACAAACCAAATGCTGGTCTGTATATGGGTATTTGTTGTGGCATTTAGGACAGAATCGGAACGGGGTCCGTTCCATCAGCCTCGATAATACACGCGGTCGGGCCGACCAGGCCCCGACGGGGGATCGAAAGTACCCCGAAGGGCAACGGAGCTCTTCACGATTCGATTCGGTTCTATCTAACCCGATCCCGAACGCAACAATACCGACGTAATTTTCCGATTTTTGAACTATCTTTCAGTTCCGAACCCCAGAGCGAAAGGAACACGTCCGAACCCGATGGCGGAAAGAAAACAATCGAAGATGGAGTCGACGCCCATGCGCAATGGAAGCAAAAAGGAGGAGTCCCTCGGTCTCGTGATTCGAAAGACTTCTTCGAAGAAAAACAACTTGTAACACTCCGACCCAACACCAGATGGCGGGCTATGCACAACATGTGTATCTGCAGCTACACATGCCATCGAACGCTTACTTTCCTTATCAGGAGGTGGAGCATCCCAAGCTGATTAGGAGTTGGCTCTTTTTCGGGCTTTGGACACGACCCATGAGTCACCAGGAATGTGATCTTTAATAAAAACTTGTTCAGACACGGAGGCCTTGTATTTTTTCTCTACCCGTGGAGTGATAATGCTAGCTTTAGCGGGGTCTTGGAAAATTATTGTCCGCATGCCTCAACATACCCTTCAAAATAAGAAGATATGTGAGGTGGTGAGTATCTCAAAAAGGAAATAATCCTCAATCGGCTTTTTGTAAAGAGGCAGCTGCCCTCCCAATGAGTTCTTGAAACAAGTGGTATCAGCCGGTGGAGAAGGTCTAACTGGGTATACGTCTGTGTCAGTGTCTATGTAAGTGTCCACATCATATAGGATGTAGGGGGAGATTGTCGTCCGATGTGTCCTGTGTATAATGAAAAGTATATGGTGAGCCCTATAAAGAGATGTCATGAGGGTCACTCTGTGATCGTGGAGAAGGACTTAGTGGTGGAGGAGTAACTAGTGGTGTAGATGTAAGCAGGGATGGATGGATTTCTACCAAGTCCATTTTCCATTCTCCTCTGTTTAACTGGAGCTGTTGGTGGATCAATAGCCTCTTCGAAGGAAAGCTGCATCTTCGATGGGATAGTAACCATCGCTTTAACCAGCACTCTCCTTGTGTGTGGTTGTATATGCAGCTGTGACTGCTGGGCATGAAGTTATTGCTTCATTTTGTGAAGAATGGGCTCTGAGGCTGCATGGAGAGTGTTTCTTCAGTGTGGAAATGCTCTTTACTTTCAGTGCGGAAGTGGGTGGTGCCGAGGCAGAAAGTCTCTTCAGTGGCAAAACAGTCAGTGTGGAGGGTGACGTAGAAGGGTTTGGTACCGAGGCTGGTGGTGCTTGGGTTGGTACCGAGGTAGAAGCCTTATATTTTGGTGTAGGTGCCAAGCCTGAAGGCTTTTCAATGCCTGCCGTGGCCCGAGAGCAGTGGCATCTCAACAGCCTTTTGTTCCATATTTGTGGGTTGGGTTTTTGGTGGGAGCAAGGGGAGGCGTTCTCACTGTTGTTTGACTGGCTGGAATTTCCTGCATCTCAATCGTAATGTCGGCATCGGAGTCTGAGTCTTCAATAGAGAAAGTCTCCTCCTCAGCAGCTGAAGCTTCCTGAAGTTCCTGCTGCTACTGCTGAATATCTGACATGGTGCCCAGGATATCGAAGATACTTCTCAATACTTTGTCGCTGCATCTCTCGACGAACTCTCCAATCGCATGGAGACTTTTTCGAACAGAAAGACCTGCAAGCTTCACAGTCTTCTTCTCAATGCTCCGGCGATAGACAAAGGTTGCAAACTTCATCGAGATTGGTCCTTGGAAATTTCGAGGGACACTTCAGACAGAAATGGAAGGGCGTCCGCTCCATCAGGATTTCATTCTCCAAGGTGTGGAATGGAGAAAATGCCGGTATGAGGGCCTCAATTAAAGACGAGTCGATCGGGATAGAATTTTCTTTGATTCTGGAACGCATGGGAAAATAAGTACCGCTTTCTATAACAATACCGACAGAATGGAGGTTTCCTGAACGGAAAAGAGGCCTAGTACCAGAGTACACTGAAAACACAACTAGACCCAACTGCGGAAGAAAACAATGTGTAGAAGGAGTCGGAGCCCAATGCGCAGCAAGAGGAGGAGTCAATATACCTCATGACTCGAAAGACTTTTCTAACAAAAACAACTTGAAACCTTCCAGACCCCACACTAGATGGCAGAAGTATGCAGAGCATGTGTATCTATGGCCACACATGACATCAAACATACAGGGACACCCAAAGCTGTGCTCTACACCCAAAGGAAGGCCCTAGATGTTACTTTTGTTCAAACATGATAAAAATGTCCTTCTGCTTTATCAGCTGTATTTTTATAAAAAATATATATATATACCTTTGGCTTTATTTGTGTAAGGTTAACAGGAATCTAAGTACAGGCAACTGTTAAAAGCTTGGAAACTAAAAAAAAAAAAAAATTGTCTCTTTTCTGACTTGAAAATGAATGTTACCACGTGAGAGTACATTTGTTGTTCAACGTAATGAGTTTCTTCTCAACGTATGAAATGTTTTTGTGTTCAACAGCGGGCAAGCAAACTAAAAGTATGATGAAATGTAGATGGTTTTAACTTACATTTGTCTTTATGTTTTAACTTTATGTCCCCTTTATGGATATCTCGGGATGCGCATTTTTTCCTGTCCCATTGTCCTTTTGCAGATAAAACTTGTTTAATTATATGGCAATTATTTTAGAATATTGATAGTATTTAAATAATCTGTTTGGTTTAGGACTGCTGTCTAATGTAACAATCTATAGACGGTCCTCCAGGGCCAAGCAATGTCGATGATAGCAGGATGAAAACAAAATAATCAGGAATGGGCCGATAGAAATATTAGAACTAGAGGTCACTGGAGGAGCACCCCTCATGCCGGAGCAGCGTGGTAAATTTCAGTTCCAACAATAAGAGTACAGAGACCTGGCAGAGAACACGGCCCACAACATTGCTCTTGCCACCCAAAGGAGGGTGTATGAGGTGGGAGACAAAGCAGGACGGCTAATGGCATGGTTGAACAATAGAAAGCGGGAGAGAAGCTGTGGTCCATGATCTCCAGACTGGATAGGTAAGGTAGTCGAGGGAAACTGCAGAAGAATTTGCACAATACTACCACTGCCTGTATAGAAAAAATGCACCATACTATCCCTCAGACATAATAGGGAGTTCCTGGGGGATGTTACTGTGTAGGAGATCATAGCTGAGGTGAGGCAGGACATGGATGCGGACATTAGTGGAGAACAGATAGTCTTGGCTATTAGGGACATACAGACGGGGACAGCGCAGGACCAGAACAACCTATTGACAGAGCTTTATAGAAAATTGGCGAGTGAGCTGGCCCACACCTACGCAACATGTTTCGGAACTTGAGGCGTGAGGGTGTCCTCTTGTGCGATCTTAGGTTAGCCACTATTGTGGTAATCCACAAGAAAGGTAAGCCCCATACAGACTGTGACTTCTACAGGCCAATTTTGGTCCTGAATGAGGAGCATAAAATCCTTGCTAAACCTTTGGCCACCGGACTAATAATGAAAATGTCACTTACCCAGTGTACATCTGTTCGTGGCATTAGTCGCTGCAGATTCACATGTTGTGCACAGTCCGCCATCTGGTGTTGGGTCGGAGTGTTACAAGTTGTTTTTCTTCGAAGAAGTCTTTTGAGTCACGAGACCGAGGGACTCCTCCTCTTTGCTTCCATTGCGCATGGGCGTCGGCTCCATCTTAGATTGTTTTCCCCGCAGAGGGTGAGGTAGGAGTTGTGTGTGTTAGTAATAGTGCCCATGCAATGGAATGAATAAGTATGTACAAATTAAGGTTAAGTAATATATATATATATATACAAATGTACAAATGTTGAAGATAACTTCCAACGGCTACAGGCTCCCGGGGAGGCGGGTGGGCACATGTGAATCTGCAGCGACTAATGCCACGAACAGATGTACACTGGGTAAGTGACATTTTCAGTTCGATGGCATCTGTTGCTGCAGATACACATGTTGTGCATAGACTAGTAAGCAGTTATCTCCCCAAAAGCGGTGGCTCAGCCTGTAGGAGTGGAAGTAGTCTGAAACAAAGTTCTCAGTACGGCTTGACCTACTGTGGCTTGTTGTGCGGATAGCACGTCTACACAGTAGTGTTTAGTAAATGTGTGAGGCGTGGACCATGTGGCTGCCTTACATATTTCGTGCATTGGAATATTTCCTAGGAAGGCCATGGTAGCGCCTTTTTTTCTGGTTGAGTGTGCCCTTGGTGTAATGGGCAGTTGTCTCTTTGCTTTAAGATAGCAGGTTTGGATACACTTAACTATCCATCTGGCTATACCTTGTTTTGATATTGAGTTTCCTGTATGAGGTTTTTGAAATGCAATAAACAGTTGTTTTGTTTTCCTAACCTCCTTTGTTCTGTCGATGTAGTACATTAGTGCTCTTTTGACATCTAATGTATGTAGTGCCCTTTCAGCTACTGAGTCTGGCTGTGGGAAGAACACTGGTAGCTCTACCGTTTGATTTAAGTGGAACAGTGAAATAACCTTTGGTAGGAATTTAGGATTGGTTCTTAGTACTACCTTATTTTTGTGTATTTGGATAAAAGGTTCTTGTATTGTAAACGCCTGAATTTCACTTACTCTTCTTAGAGATGTGATGGCAATGAGAAATGCAACTTTCCAGGTTAAGAATTGTATTTCGCAAGAATGCATCGGTTCAAAAGGTGGTCCCATAAGTCTTGTCAAGACGATGTTAAGGTTCCATGAAGGAACAGGTGGTGTTCTTGGTGGTATTATTCTTCTTAGGCCTTCCATAAATGCTTTAATGACGGGTATCCTAAACAGTGAAGTTGAATGGGTAATCTGCAGGTATGCAGATATTGCTGCAAGGTGTATTTTAATGGAAGAGAAGGCTAGATTTGACTTTTGTAAGTGTAGTAAGTATCCCACTACATCTTTTGGGGATGCGTGTAATGGATGAACTTGATTATTATGGCAGTAGCAAACAAAGCTTTTCCATTTGCTTGCATAGCAGTGTCTAGTGGATGGTCTTCTAGCTTGTTTTATGACTTCCATACATTCTTGAGTGAGGTTTAAATGTCCGAATTCTAGTATTTCAGGAGCCAGATTGCTAGATTGAGCGGTGCTGGGTTTGGATGCCTGATCTGCTGTTTGTGTTGTGTTAACAGATCTGGCCTGTTGGGTAACTTGACGTGTGGTACTACTGACAGGTCTAGTAGTGTTGTGTACCAAGGTTGTCTTGCCCATGTTGGTGCTATTAATATGAGTTTGAGTTTGTTTTGACTCAATTTGTTTACTAGATATGGAAGGAGAGGGAGAGGGGGAAAAGCGTATGCAAATTTCCCTGACCAGTTCATCCATAGGGCATTGCCTTGAGACTGTCTGCGTGGGTACCTGGATGCGAAGTTTTGGCATTTTGCGTTCTCTTTTGTTGCAAATAGGTCTATTTGCGGTGTACCCCAAATTTTGAACTAAGTGTTTAGGATTTGGGGGTGAATCTCCCATTCGTGGACCTGTTGGTGATCTCGAGAGAGATTGTCTGCTAGTTGATTTTGGATCCCTGGAATAAACTGTGCTATTAGGCGAATGTGGTTGTGAATTGCCCATTGCCATATCTTTTGTGCTAGGAAACATAGCTGTGTCGAGTGTGTTCCCCCTTGTTTGTTTAGGTAATACATTGTTGTCATGTTGTCTGTTTTGACAAGAACGTATTTGTGGGTTATGATGGGTTGAAATGCTTTTAGCGCCAGGAATACTGCTAGTAATTCAAGGTGATTTATATGCAGTTTTGTTTGATGTACGTCCCATTGTCCTTGGATGCTGTGGTGATCGAGGTGTGCTCCCCACCCTGTCATGGAAGCATCTGTTATTACGTATTGTGGCACTGGGTCTTGGAACGGCCGCCCTTTGTTTAAATTTGTACTGTTCCACCATAGAAGCGAGATGTATGTTTGGTGGTCTATCAACACCAGATCTAGAAGGTGACCCTGTGCATGTGACCATTGTGATGCTAGGCACTGTTGTAAGGGCCTCATGTGCAGTCTTGCGTTTGGGACAATGGCTATGCATGAGGACATCATGCCTAGGAGTTTTAAAACCACTTTTGCCTGTATTTTTAGTGTTGGATACATGGCCTGTATGACCTTGTGAAAATTTTGAACCCTTTGTGGACTTGGAGTGGCTAATCCTTTTGTTGTGTTGATTACCGCTCCTAAGTAGTGCTGTATTTTGCACGGCACAATGTGTGATTTTGTGTAGTTGAGGGAGAACCCGAGTTTGTAGAGGGTTTGTATGACATACTCTGTGTGTTGTGAACACTTTGTTAGCGAGTTGGTCTTGATTAGCCAATCGTCTAGATACGGGAATACGTGTATTTGCTGCCTTCTGATGTGTGCGGCTACTACTGCTAGGCATTTGGTAAATACTCTTGGTGCGGTTGTTATACCGAACGGTAAGACTTTGAATTGATAGTGTATTCCCTTGAATACAAACCTTAGGTATTTCCTGTGCGAAGGATGTATCGGTATGTGGAAATACGCGTCTTTGAGATCTAAGGTTGTCATGTAATCTTGTTGCTTTAGCAGTGGTAACACCTCCTGTAGCGTGACCATGTGAAAGTGGTCTGATTTGATGTAGGTGTTTAGTATTCTGAGATCTAAGATTGGCCTCAGTGTTTTGTCCTTTTTGGGTATTAGAAAGTACAGTGAATAGACTCCTGTGTTTATTTCTGTACATGGTACCAGTTCTATTGCTTCTTTTTGCAGTAGTGCTTGAACTTCTATTTCTAGGAGGTCTAAATGCTGTTTTGACATTTTTTGTGTTTTTGGTGGGATATTTGGAGGGATCTGTAGAAATTCTATGCAATAACCATGTTGGATAATTGCTAAGACCCAAGTGTCTGTTGTTATATCCACCCACGATTGATAAAACTGACTCAGTCTTCCCCCTACTGGTGTTATGTGGAGGGGTTGAGTGACTTGTAAGTCACTGTTTGGTTGTTGGGGTTTTGGGGCTTTGAAATTTTCCCCGGTTTCTCGGGAATTGTCCCCCTCTGTTCTGGCCCCGAAAACCTCCCCTTTGGTACTGTCCATGGTAGGTAGACGGTGTTGATTGTGAGGTGCTGGCTTGTGTTGCCTGACCCCGAAACCCCCCTCTGAAGGTTGTTTTACGGAAGGTGCCGAAAGTGCCTCTGCTTTGCGGGGAGTAGAGCGCGCCCATGGCCTTGGCTGTGTCAGTGTCCTTTTTTAGCTTCTCAATTGCCGTGTCAACCTCTGGTCCGAACAATTGTTGTTCGTTGAACGGCATATTGAGTACTGCTTGCTGTATTTCTGGTTTAAAGCCAGATGTGCGTAACCATGCGTGCCTTCTGATGGTTACGGCAGTGTTTATTGTTCTTGCAGCTGTGTCCGCTGCATCCATAGAGGAGCGTATTTGGTTATTGGAGATGTTTTGTCCCTCCTCAACCACTTGTTTTGCCCGCTTTTGAAATTCTTTGGGTAGATGCTCGATGAGATGCTGCATCTCGTCCCAATGGGCTCTGTCATAACGCGCTAGGAGCGCCTGAGAGTTTGCGATGCGCCACTGGCTTGCAGCTTGTACAGCGACTCTTTTCCCAGCTGCGTCGAATTTTCGGCTTTCTTTATCCGGGGGTGGTGCATCGCCCGATGTGTGTGAATTGGCTCTTTTGCGAGCTGCTCCTACCACGACTGAGTCTGGTGGCAGTTGAGAGGTGATAAAAGCAGGGTCTGTGGGAGGTGCTTTATATTTTTTCTCTACCCTTGGAGTGATCGCTCTAATCTTGACAGGGTCTTTGAAGATTTGCTTTGCGTGCCTTAGCATTCCTGGAAGCATAGGCAGGCTTTGGTAGTTGCTATGGGTGGAGGAGAGGGTGTTAAAAAGGAAGTCATCCTCGACAGGTTCTGTGTGTAACGACACGTTGTGGAATTCTGCTGCCCTAGCTACCACCTGTGCATACGCTGTGCTGTCCTCGGGTGGTGAGGGCTTGGTAGGGTATGACTCTGGACTATTGTCCGATACTGGGGCGTCGTATAGGTCCCAAGCATCTTGGTCATCTTGGCTCATGGTGGTGTGAGCCGGTGAATGTGACGGAGTTTGTGCCGGTGATATCTGAGTTACAGGTGGAGGAGAGGGTGGCGGAGTTGCTTTCTTTGCCACCTTTGCTTGTGGTGTTAGTTGTTCAGTTTGGAACTCTAGTCTCCTTTTTCTCCTGATTGGTGGAAGAGTGCTAATCTTCCCTGTTCCACTCTGGATGAAGATCCTCTTTTGTGTATGGTCTACATCAGTGGTCTGTAACTCCTCTTCAAACCTGTGTTTACGCATTTGAGAGGACAATGATTGTTCCTCTGAATATGAGCTGGTAGTGGGTTTGGTTGCTGGTTGTTTTGGCACCGAAACTGTGTCTTTTTTTTGTTTTCGTCTCCAAGGCAAATTTCTTCTTTTTCAGAGTCGAGCCTTCTCGGCGTCGATCATCCTCGGTGCCGCTGTCTCTGCGTCGAGCAGCGTCGGCTCCGCTGTCTCGCCGTCAATCTTTTTCGGCAACACTTTCTCGGTCCCGAGAATGTTGCGTGCCTGTGTCTCGACCCGAGTCGGACGATCTGGGCACCAGTTCGGCCTTTTTCGGTGCCGATGGACGGTCACCTTTATGGGTTGAGCCATGGCCAGTTGGCAGTGGCGTCCCCTGGGCCTTGTCTGTTTTCTTGTGCTGTGTGCTTTTCGACGTCTTACTCACAGTTTCCTCGACGTCGAATTCCTCCGAGTCCGATTCATGAATGGAGAAGGCTTCCTCCTCTTCTCCTTGTTCCTCGAACTCTCGGTGTTCTGTCGGCGTGGACGCCATCTGTAATCTTCTGGCTCGACGGTCACGGAGCGTTTTTCGGGACCGGAACGCACGACAGGCCTCACAAGTTTCTTCTTTGTGCTCGGGTGACAGGCACAAGTTACAGACCAAATGTTGGTCTGTATATGGATATTTATTGTGGCATTTAGGACAGAATCAGAACGGGGTCCGTTCCATCGGTGTCGATGTTACACGCGGTCGGGCCGACCAGGCCCCGACGGGGGATCGAAATTACCCCGAAGGGCTACCGGAGCTCTTCACGATTCGGTGTCGATTCTAACTATCCCGATCCCGAGCGAAACAATACCGACGTAGTTTTTCGAAGTTTTGACTATCTTTCCGTCCCGAAACCCGGAGCGAAAAGGAACACGTCCGAACCCGAGGGCGGAAAAAAAACAATCTAAGATGGAGCCGACGCCCATGCGCAATGGAAGCAAAGAGGAGGAGTCCCTCGGTCTCGTGACTCGAAAGACTTCTTCGAAGAAAAACAACTTGTAACACTCCGACCCAACACCAGATGGCGGACTGTGCACAACATGTGTATCTGCAGCAACAGATGCCATCGAACGAATTATACAGAAGCTAATATACCCTCATCAGTTGGGTTTTATGCCAAACAGAGGGACACGGTTCAATCTCAGGTGTGTTCTTTGCTTGTATTGAGGGCACCAGGACAGGTTATGGGCCGGCTGCAGTCCTGTTGTTTGATGCAGTCAGGCATTTGATAAGCTGGAGTCGGAGTACTTGTGGGGATTGTTAGGGGCGATGGGCTCTGGTCCTAACTATATAAGGTGGATAAGACTACAATACAGTGAGCCACTGATGCAGGTGCAAGTTAATGGAGTGCGGTCCTGCCCATTTCGGGTGCACCGGGTCACTCGACAGGGATGCCGGTTGTCACCGATGTTCTTCACCCTGGTGCTTGAGCCCCTAGAGTGCTGGGTGTGCAATGATCCAGTGGTAAATGGTCTAATCTAGGGAGAGGAATAGGAAGAAATCCTTCTGTATTTGTCTGATCCAGAGGTCTCTATTCCCAGACTGCTCTGTACCTTTCACCTCTATGTAACCTACTCGGGATACACAATAGCCTGGGGGAAATCCCTTCTTTACCCCCTGTGTGCATGGACTGTGCAGCAGACCCTGTCAGAGGGCTTGGTGGTGGAGAATGTGGGCTTTAAGTAACTGGGCCTCTGTGTTACTAGGCAGCCTGAGCTCTTCTACTCAGCCAGTCTCTACTCTGTTTTGGAACGCTTTAAAGCGGATGTGCAACACTGAGATCACTCCAGCTGTCGCTCCTGGGGAGAGCGCCAATGTACAAAATCAATGTCCTCCTTTATATGCTAAAAAATACTTAGTATGAGGTTCCGCCTATTTTTTTTTTAGGAAGATTAACTAAATAGTTTGACAGCTCCAATGGGATGGGGGGACGGCCAGAATAGCAGCTGCAAACTCATGAGAGGGTAGTACGATGGGGTATTGCCCTCCCTGGCTTGGATAGGTGCTATTGGGCATCGCAATTGATAACTATCAATGAATGGGTCTCCCCACAACCCTCCCCCCCCCCCCCCCACACACAGAAGCTTTGAAGAGGCGGATCATAGGGTTCTGGAACCTAGAGGCTTCACATGGGCGTAAAACTTCAGGAGAGGTTGCAGATCTCCCCGCCTTTGACAAAAGTCACAGCCTCTACCTGGTAGTTAGCTAACCGGTTTCTGGGCTGGCAGGGAAGACTCACGGAGATGACCCCATTGTGGGACAGCAATATGTTGGCTGAGGTGGGAAGACTGGATTCGTTTTTTGGTTGGGATCCGACAGGCATCTCGACGTTATGAAACATGTGTTAGTGGATCTGATTGCCTGGGAGCCACTGCAGGCAGAATACAAGATGGCACCCAAGGAAACTTTTCAATAACACCAGCTGCGTCATGCATTGCAGGTGCATGTGGCGTTGGGTCAGCCGCTGGAAGACACCTCGCCACTCGAGGACAGACTGGTCAGAACCACTCCTCAAAACAAAATGATCTCCCTCACTTACATCAAGTTGATGAATAATGCCTCCAACTCCTTAATGAAGTTGAAGGAAGCCTAGCAGGCAGAAATTGGGGAACTAAAGGAAGAATGTGAGGAGGTGATCTTTTCGCCCAGAGAAGTGACAATCAGAGCATGATTTCAACTGATCCAACTGTGTCTACTACATAGGTCCTACTACACTAGAGTGCTTTTGCACAGGACGGGAAGGGCCACCACTGATAATAATCCTGGGGATGCAAGTTTCAGAGGGGGTTTCTACATACACTATGGGACTGTTCATCACTAGCTGACTTCTGGGCGGGGATCCAGGAGGGATTCTAAGAGGGGGCCGGCCTATCTGCTGCAATCTCACACAAAACGATTGTCTTGAATGTCTGGGCGGGGGGGGGGGGGGGGGGAAGGTCCCAGAAAGTACCCCAGGCTGTTACCCACCCTGGGATTCGCAGTGGCTAAGCAAATTATACTTTGCAGGTGGGAAGCGACTGATCCACCGAGTGTTGAGGCGTGAAAATTTGACATGGATTGGTGCAGGTTTATGAAGGTATAGGATGCCCCCACAAGTGGGAAGAAGTATGGAGTATTTGGGGGACCTATCGGGGCCTCCAGGGTTGCCCACTGGGACAGGAGCAACATCCTGTCTGGGTAAGGCTCGTAAATGGCAAGTGTCTTTGTGTGTGGAAGGGGCTTTAGGGTTGAAGGGGCCTCTACGTGGAGTGCATTTGAAAGTTTGATGTGGTATCCTGCAAGATACATTATTGCAGTCACTGGAGTTTTGGTTCTGTTTTTCTACAAAATAATTTAAAAAATATATAACGTAATGCATTATGGATGTGATATGAACAACCAACACTACCTGAAAACTGCTATAAAATTGTGGAAATTGTTTGTGTAGAACATGCAACTTAACCATGACATCCAACCCACAGTCTTGTAGCAAAGAATTTCATTTCTTGAGAAGCACGAAGGGTGCATGTTGCTCTTGAAGGGTTGGAATTGAAGAAAGGAGGGGTCTTGGAACTCATCTGCTTTGGTCAATGATACTGTTCCAAGTTGAACTTGATGCATAAAAGGTAGCATGATCAATTGGATACGAGAAACAAGCAGGAGCTGTGAGCTGTCTCCCAAGAAGGGGCACCTATTCCCTTTAAGATAGGCTTCACTTACTAACTTTACTCCTTTGATGCAGAATCATCACTTCTGGGTTCGGCAATCATTAGGGTTTGAGCCCTACATACTCACATTTAACTTTGGTGCACTGAGGTTTGTCCTACATATGATTACTTACTTTGCTGTGGTCCTCCCTTCTGGAAGCTGTAAGGCTGATGCAGCCCTTACACCCTCACACCTAATTAACCTATATTCCCACCCCTGGGTATTCATTAGTCTCCTAGCAAACACTAGGGGTCGGATTTAGAATTTGGTGAATGGGTTATCCCATCACAAATGTGAAGGATATCCTGTCTACCTTATTACAAGTGCATCATATCCACTTTATACCCATACTTTTGTGAGACAGCACAACTGCTTCAACACAGTATGACTAGCGTCTAGCAACATGCCACAACGCCAAACCACTTTCCACGTAGGCAACACTGCGTCCATACACTTTCTACCAATCCATAAACTAGCATATAATGCAAAAGCTTATCTCCCCCTACTTTTCACGTCAGTACACACTAAGGCACAGTGAAAAAACACACAATTCTGGTCCTCTTGCTCACTGAAACATTACCCACATAGGCAAAATGAGAGAACCACACTCTTCCAATTCAATCCACGCTTGCCGAGTAGCATACTACCTTAAGCAAATGCACTTTAATGCCTCATCAGTGGTATAATGCACTGTATAAAAGTGATCTCAATAAAAATTTGAATATGGCCACGCTCCCAAGAAGACAAACTACTTTAGTTCATTTTGGTGTGGGTTCTCAAATCATCGGAGGACAAAACTCATTTTGTACTGTGTTCCAGCTGCCTATCGTTCTCCTAGTCGATTGGGGAACAAAATAGGTCATTAACTGCTGGCACACTGCTGTATTGTTCTTCTGAAGAGACTTGGGCTAACTACACATCTGTGACAAGTATCCAATAAAGCCCTATGCCAAAGCAATGCTGCCATTACACCTGCATGTCTAACGGGCTACACTCTTTGGTGACTGCTCCAGAAGACATAAGGACTTACCCAGTGTTCTGGAGAAGACTGGCAGTGCTGAGCTCAACACCAGCAGGGACACACAGTTCCCGATAATCTGTGGAGAAAAAAGGAAAAACTCAGTGATGTGAAAAGAAGGATGGAAGAAAAGGGAAAGGATGAACAGGGAATAGAGGGAGAGAGAAGAAAGAGGAAGGGAAAGAGGGAAATCAAAAAGTAAAGAAGGAATTAGAGGGACCTCTCACAGGACTGAGAGATTAGCTCTTGGTCGGACTGTAGGAAATAGTAGTTCCAGCAGGACTGAAGAGGTTGTGCTCCTGGCAGGAAAGAATGGTAGAGTATCCATGGCAGGACTGGTTAGGCAGCTGCCCCTGGCCCAATAAAGCGGGAGTCCCATGGCTGCGACACCAGAAGAGGGTGCGTACCTTGGTCATGGTTGTGTCTTGCCACTGTGGAAGCAGTCTGCTGAAGAACGGGGAGCTGTAAAAGCCCACAAACGACGAGACCATCAAATAACTGAAGATCATGTTAAGGAACCAACAAAAGAAGGTAATCAATCACAGGTCAGGGAAGTAAATCCTAAAATCAATTCTACAGAAAACACAGGAATCTTCACTGATGACGGGCTGTACTACAAGATGAATGCATCTTCACAGGGGTAATACTGTAAAAAGCGTGCATGACTACATGGGTGATTCTGCAGAAAGCCTGGTTGATTACATGGGTGACAATGCTGGGTGCGTGTATCAAAACACGAGTGATACTGCAAGACACTTTTTTATAACAACATCACTACTTAGTGGGCTACAATAGCCAAACCAATTCATGCCTTTCTTTGGAAGCTTCTGCTGCATGGAACACTCTGCAGACTTTAATGTTCCCATGAACCTGGCATTTCCTTTAGCTCCTCTTCACACCAAATGTAACTCTTACGCAGGTTGGGACAACACCAACGGAAGAACTGGAAAAAGTTACACACCAATGAACTCGTTTTACAATTTCATATCCATTTAGCTAAACCTCTCCAATGCAATTCAGACATTAGGTTAATGGATCCAGAATTACCCACAAAAGTCTTAGAAATAGAAAAACATGCTGCCGCGATTAGACTTTGTGACATCAGCGCGATCTCCACAACCTCAATAGACGAGGTGCCATGTTAAGATGAAGTGACCCTTCATATATTCTTTCACCTCAAGAATTCGTATGCAAATCTCCAACATTCGTGCTAAAATCTACTCTTCGAGGTAACTAACCTTTCCTTTTGCAGCATGAGCCTGTAGTAGACGAGTGTGCTTTGAAGAAAGTATCAAGTAGCACACTTGTAAATAAACCAGCGCAGTCTGTCTACATGTGCATCTTGTCCTATGATGTTCAAAGAATGTATACAACGCTTGGAGACCAAAAAGCTTTTTGGCACATATAAAAAACACATTAACCATATAAAACCATCAGTCTGTTTTAAAAATGATTAGGTGGAGAACCAAAAAGCCTTTCTGAAAACCCAAGCCTTTTCTGAAAGATATCAGTGTACCTTCCAATCAAAACAAGCATTTGCAATGCAACGGGTCTCGCATTTCTCCGAGTTAGAGCTAAAAAAAAGTAGTCCACAAACCGGACGGAATACAGCGAGCCTCATATGTTTTCAGTACTTGGTCACTGTGCTCGAGGAGGGCTAACCACCGGAAAAGGCATGACGTATGCATGCCTTCCACTAATGAAAGCAAGCAGATTTTAAAAGGCAAGCCCATGAACCAATGAAAGACATTGACGGGGCTCCGAGCCCTTTTCCAACTACTAAATCGTCTTGCAAGCGCATGCTACGCAGGCTCGACCCTAAAAAGGAGGCAGAGAATTCCAAAAAGAGGTAGCACATGTAGAAACGGACCGCCCTCCTGCTCTCGATTTTGCAGTTCCTAGCAACTGTAAATGGTTGGCAGAAGAGACTCTCTGTGTCCTAGATGGTCGGTTCGCCCAGAAATAAATGAAAGAGCTAGGCTTTTTACAACTTTGACAATGAAGCACAGAGATTTAAGTGTTATTCTATTCAATGAAGCTGTTTTAAAAAAGGAGTGTGCTTGTTTAATACAAGTCACAGCTGCATTCTGGACTGCCTGGAGTTTCTGTGTAGCCGAGGTAAAGAAAATTGGTCTAATCTAATCTCGAGATTATCGTTGCTATTATCACCATATTTAGAGCCTCAAGTGTCAGACAAGGAGTCAGTTTTCTAACCTGTTGCAATATAAAAATGCATATGGAAGCCACGGATGGAATATACGGGGTTAAGGAGAGGCTGCTATTGATTAGGATTCAGTTGCAAAGGAAGATGGTTATCCGGCCTAACTTTGCAATAGACCAGGAGTTTGTTAGCAACAAACCAAGTAAGTTGTACTGCACGAGTGCGGTCGAGGAGATACAATTTCAACCAGGTGAAGCAAGATTCCTAAAGCTAGCGGCATCGACAAGTCAGTAAAATATTGTGGTCAACTATGTCAAAGGTTGTGGAAAGGTCTAGTAACACTAAGGCTGAATGAACAGTGACCAGCGTCAGCAGCCATCCTGAGGTCATCTAAAACCACCCACTAAACCGACTCAGTGCTGTGACAGGGTCTAAATAGCTGCAGGTGGTCTAAATAGCTGGAAGTCTGAATGCGTTTTCTACAGTAAATAGTACCTCCAAGGCCAATATCCTATTTTTTTCTTCTGCACAGGCCTGAAGTGTGCAATCATTGACCTTACCTTGAAGCATAGCATTCTATTCCCACACTAGTTTTGGACGTCTTACTGGAGGAAATGTTATTTTCTGACTCGCAATACATCTATGCATAACCACCGTTTTGAAAAAAATTGAAAACCGAAGTATTCTCCTGTATGGGGTTAAGACTGTCAAAGGTACTTGAGGAGTGGCTAGATATTCATATTTCTGCTCAGTATGCTATGATTTGTGCTGACTTATTGTACAGGCTAATGTGCCTACATCTACACTGTGTTGAATCTTTTCCGTTTGACTGCATTTCATTTTCCGATTCACACTGCAGAGACTATTTCTGTACCCACAAAAGGTATATGTAAATGATTAAATTACATGGCCTCAGCAGGAGTGATGCTACATTCAGTACACTCCTATGAATAACTGATGTGTACTCTATGTCCTACCTGAGGATGTCAGAGGTTCGAGATGGGCTCTCGGAGGACAAGGCAAAGATCATGAGTGCTGTATTATCAGAGAAACTGCCCCATAGCTACTTTACCTCAGAAATAGCTATGAAACTCCCAATTTTGTGAGAACAACCTCTCTCTTCCAAGGTATAAGCAAGCGATTCCCCTCTGACTACACCCTCAACTCACCCAAACACCCTACAAGGGACACTTATCGCGCTCTTCTCTGACCTGCCCACACATTCACCCTGCTGTGGGCATGTGCAGGCTTTCTTTCGAACTTCCAGTGTGACACACTTCCAGAACTTTCTGTTCCATAAGCTCAACAAGCAAGCGTCTGAAAGGATACAAGATGAGAACGACCTGCACAGCAGCTCCGAGTGAGCCGAACATAGAAAAGGAGACCTTCCCCAGGTGGGCGTCCTGCACAGGAGACAAAAAAAGATTAATGACAACTCCTTGTCCCAAAGACAGCAGAAGAAAAAAAAAACAACCATCAACTCCAAGCAATGAAAGCCAATGCAAGACCAGTCTGTTACGGGGACAGATCATGGGTTCCAGGATGGCGGAATTACACCGAGCTGTGTCAAACATTGCTTTGGTGGAGCCAGATATGTAGAGGTTGCTGTGGCTATGCGTGTATCCGTCTTGCAGGGTGATGTCTACACCACGGACATATATGCTCTAACAGTAGCAACATCTCCGATGAGGGTTGTATGTGCGAATCGGAGGAGTTTCCATCTCACTTCATTTAATTACGGAGACTGTTGTCAATAAGGGCTCTACACTTCAGAATCATTGCTATCAGGTCTGTTTGGCGAACTAGAGCAATGGAAGAGAAATAAGATTACATCTAAAACACATCAGATTCTCCCATAAAACCGAACAAGTGTAAACAGTGTCCCGAGGAGGGAGGCGGTCACTTTGGCCAGTGGTGAACATTTTCATGCTCCACACCCAGCTTGTTGCAGTATACTGTGTACTTGCTGTGTATATTCCTTCAGGGTGACATTGTATACACCAGCGGTGTACTGATGACCAGCGTGGTCATTTTCTTCACACACTCCTCTAGTAAGTCTCATTGGTCTCCCTATTTCTTCCTCTTTTTGCACCTCTTTGTGGAACTGTGTGCCCTAGTGCTGTGTTTCTTCTTCTCCGTGGAATTTCCGGCTTGAAGCTGTACAGTTCACAGGTGTATAATTAAGGCTACTGTGTTTTCTGCTCACGTTTAGGCACAGCGGCAGGCCCTCTGCAACAGTTAACTAACCACTGAAGCGGACTGCTCTAGGTGGGTGTTAAAATGTGGTGACATCGGTGACTACATAGAGTTAATGTGCGTTAAAATGACTGACAGTGTTGCATTATGCTGCGGAATTTGCTTTTTTCTTTTGGCACGATTTAGTCAACCATGCCATATAATTTGTCCTTCACAGCAGTGCATTGTGTATAATCCAATACTGTGGCACCATGGAAGTCTATCACAGGTCTTTTAAGCTCCAGGGGTTTATACCTTTCCCGCATAGATCGTACGCTCCACTTGTTCAAACGGTTTGGCACTGTACCTGCGCTAAAGGGCTTTTCTCCAATCAAACCCCCACCACCCCCGCTCAGAGCTGTATGCAAATGAGGACCCTTTACCTGGATCCCCTTTGGCATAGCCGCTTCATCGATCAGCAGCTCCAAGACGTGGAAGCAGACGATTAACACAGAGATACCCTGAGTGAAGAATAGAAGGCAGACGTGTCAATGTTAAAACCTACACTCGGATTACACACACACACACACACTCATCTTTTGCTTTGGCATGGCATGGACACTCATCTGTGTCAATACTGATGATGTTGGATAAAACTCCAGCAGCCATCTCCTTTCTTCTCCAGGTTGAAAAAGCTCCCCAGAGCAGCCTCTACATCCCAGGCAATGGCCTGTCACCGAACCTTTCTATCAAGCCTGTGAGGCCGGACTGTACCAAAGCAAGCATCTGTTTGGGTTTTATACCTCAACAACGTGTCTCTCTCCTGGGTAAGGACACCAAAGCTGTTGGGTTCTGGTCAAGTCGAGCTTCCGCAGGAAAGAGCCACAGATCCCTCTGGGTGATGCTTGGTAGTGCCAACATCGAGACAAATGAAAGGACTAGCTAACCCAAGTATTTTCTAAAGTTGAGTCTGTCAGAGAACCAGAGGTGCACCCATCAAGGCTTAGCTTGCAGAACAGGCTATTAACCTCAGTTTGGTTAGGTGGTGTTCTATTTCTTTAACAAGAGCCTGCTCCACCCACCCCTCACCCGAAGACCCATCAGAACATGTTCAGAATACACCCTTTTTCTAAACTCTGTCCTGTTGCTTCATCCTTAGGTTTTTTTTTATCAATTGTCCTCATTTACATTTAAAAATCTCAGACAGCTGAATTTCAATAATCAAACAGCTTACTCATCAATAAATTACAATTCTAATTGGACACGCAATGGTAACCAGATGTAACCCTCTTCATCTCCATGCAGATCACACTAGAGACATCTTCATATGCACACAAGCGGATATTTATCAGCTATCATTACCTCTCACTCATCCAGTGGTTCATTTTGAAGCACAGCTGTGCACACTCACGTTCTGCCACGCACCCAACTTTGAGGGCCACAATTGTTAAGATGCTCAGAGTTGCTTGAGAACGAGTGATCGCCAAAAGGATCAAAACCACGATAGCATCCATCAACAACCATTCCACATCAATAGTTTAAAACCTCTGCAGCATCCATCAACACTGGTTCCACCCAGCGATCACATCTGTCCCCCGCACAGTGTCATGAACTCACCGTTAGGCCCAGTAGAAGTAACATCACTAGGGGGTATCCCAGGTTTCTCTGCCATGGTGACGCTCTCCTCCTCATCTCTGCGGGGAAGACAGATAGGGTGAAAAATAAAAACCGGGAACTTGCGACACAACTTAAGTGACACTGTCTGAGGCGGCGAGTAAAACAGAAGGGACCTAAGCAATTTACAGGAACACAGCCCGAGCAACAACATCTTTAAGCCTTGCATATCTTCCAGAGGCCTAGCCCTCACTGTAGACCTTGAAGTAAAGCAGAACTTCCAAGGTCACCATACACACTGCCCCTTAAAGCAATAGACACCATGAACGACTTCGAAGGACCGAGCACAAAGTGTCCCTCTAAACCATGCACTAATTCCCCCGGCATGGCCATGCCTCATTCAGAGTTTTCACAGTTCACAGGCAACTAATTTACATATTGCAAAATACTGGGTTACACATGGCTGCTTCTCTGCAAACACAGTGCATAGGTACATGGTTGAGGAGAAGATATGGTTGCGCTCAGCTGAGACAGTTTGAGCATTTGTTTTCAGGAGTTGCTGCTAAGAGACTCTAGTGTATTCTGGTATTTGCAGAGATTCACATCAGGTTTAATTTGTTCCCCATTATTAACTCATATTACATGGCATGTTAGCGACCTCCTTATGTATTACAGGGGTATTACATATCTTGACAAATGATTCAAAGATTAACCGCAAAATTCACACCTTCAACAGCAAAATATCAGGCATCAGAGGAAAAGGTGCACTTGTGCTCAAACAAGGAAGTCACAGCATTTAAACAATTCAAGTTGGTCCCAAATAAGACTCCAGAGTATTCTGGCGCTTGCATGTTCCCAATACCTCAATGTTGGTATTCACTTATTCGTTCTGGTGAGCACAGTAGAACCAGAGACTGAGGGCTCACCCCTCACAAAAATGTGACGGTCACCAATATCAGAGCATAGGCAGCAACGCCTACCCAAGAATCACCCACTTCGGCAACTGGCAAGGAGGTGCAGTCTGTTAGAATATGCAGCAAATATGGCACACATTTGGAACCTGCAGACTGAAGAAAGATGCTGCGTAGCGCCAGGCCAGCCAGGCCCTCTTCACTGACCACTCCAAGTAACTAGCCGATGAGTGTGGCTCAATACAAGAGAGGATAAGCGTAGAAGACTCGAACAAGATTACAAGGACCACTACCCTTAGCTCATGCTCTGGGGAAAAGGGGCCTACTCAACTGAAAGAAGTGACTGTAAACAAAGCAACTAAGGAAATGTTTTACATCGGAAGTTGTTCATTCAGTGTAAGGAAGGTGAAAACAGTGATGGAGGCGCTAGAAATTAAGGCAGAGATTTTAAGAGTAGAAAGATCTCGTCCGATTTGGCAGCAGCAAACCACAGGAAAAAATAGTGCATTAACTGCTTCAAATATTTCCAAAGAAATATCGGTCCCTGGTCAAGGAATATCTGTCACAAATGTGAATTGAGTTTGTAAACTACTATTAAATAAAGATTAGTTTGCAAGTGTTGGACCTGGCTTTTTGACAGGGTCATCCCCAAACTTTTTGCCTCCTTCCTCCTATTTTGTCTGACCTGTTGTTGTTGGCTTTTGACCTCTGGGCACTTTACCACTGCTAACCAGTGCTAAAGTGCATATGCTCTCTGTGTAAATGGTACTATTGATTGGTTTATCCATGATTGGCTATTTAATTTACTTATAAGTCCCTAGTAGAGTGCACTATATGTGCCTAGGGCCTGTAGATTAAATACTGCTAGTGGGCCTGCAGCACTGGTTGTGCCACCCACTTCAGTAGCCCCTTAACCCTGTCTCAGGCCTGCCATTGCAAGGCCTGTGTGTGCAGTTTCACTGCCACTTCAACTTGGCATTTAAAAGTACTTGCCAAGCCTAGAACTCCCCTTTTTCTACATATAAGTCATCCCTAATGTGTGCCCTAGGTAACCCCTAGAGCAGGGTGCTGTGTAGGTAAAAGGCAGGACATGTACCTGTGTAGTTATATGTCCTGGTAGTGTAAAACTCCTAAATTCGTTTTTACACTACTGTGAGGCCTGCTCCCTTCATAGGCTAACATTGGGGCTGCCCTCATACACTGTTGAAGTGGCAGCTGCTGATCTGAAAGGAGCAGGAAGGTCATATTTAGTATGGCCAGAATGGTAATATAAAGTCCTGCTGACTGGTGAAGTCGGATTTAATATTACTATACTAGAAATGCCACTTTTAGAAAGTGAGCATTTCTTTGCACTAAAATCTTGTTGTGCCCTTCAATCCACGTCTGGCTAGGTTTAGTTGACAGCTCCTTGTGCATTAACTCAGACACATCCCAAACACGAGGTACTCAGCCTCACTTGCATACATCTGCATTTTGAATGGATCTTCCTGGGCTGGGAGGGTGGAGGGCCTGCCCTCACACAAAGGACTGCCACACCCCCTACTGGGACTCTGGCAGACAGGATTGAACTGAAAGGGGGCTTGGTGCACTCTTTGAAGTCACCCCCACTTCAAAGGCACAACTTAGTATAAAACAGGGCCTCTGCCCTACCTCATCAGACACTTGCTGGAGAAGAAACCTGAACCAGAAACTACATCCTGCCAAGAAGAACTGCCTGGCTGCTCAAAGGACTCACCTGTCTGCTTTTCTACAAAGGACTGCTGCCTTGCTGTTGGCCTGCTGCCTTGCTGAACTCTTGTCTGGCTGTAAAAGTGCTCTCCAAGGGCTTGGATAGAGCTTGCCTCCTGTTCCCTGAAGTCTCAGGACCAAAAAGACTTCTCTCTTCCTCTTGGACGCTCCGTGCGCCGAAATTTTTTCAGCTTGTTCCGCGGCAAGAAAAACGTTGCACACTGACGCTGATTGACGCGACGCCTTTGGGACGACCGAAACTTTGACGCACTGCCTCGCAAGGACAACGCCGCCCGACTTCCCGGGAGAAATCGACGCGACGCCTGCCGTGAGATCAAAACTTTGACGCACGGTCTCGCAAGGACAACGCCGCCCGACTCCCCAGGAGAAATCGACGCGACGCCTGCCGTGAGATCGAAACTTCGACGCGCAGCCCCGCAGAACGACGCGCAGCCGGAAAACAAGCAGGAAAATCCACGCACAGACCCGGGACATCTGGTACTCCCCGCGAACCACAGAAAGAGACTGTCCGCGCGCCGGAAAACGACGCACGACTCCCCGCGTGGAAAATAACGACGAAAGTCCGTGTGTGCTGAGGAGAAATCGACGCACACACCAGTTTTCCACGTACCTCTTCTCCTGTGGCCCTCTGAGGAGATTTTCCACCAGAAACCAGGTACTTTGTGTTTGAAAGAGACTTTGTTTACTTTCTAAAGACTTAAGACACTTTATATCACTTTTCAGTGATATCTTTACAAATTCATATTGCAACTTTGATCGTTTTGACCTGAAGATACCCAGATAAATATTATATATTTTTCTAAACACTGTGTGGTGTATTTTTGTGGTGTTATGCTATGGTATTGTATGATTTATTGCACAAATGCTTTACACATTGCCTTCTAAGTTAAGCCTGACTGCTCATGCCAAGCTACCGGAGGGTGAGCACAGGCTGATTTTGGATTGTGTGTGACTTACCCTGACTAGAGTGAGGGTTCTTGCTTGGACAGAGGGCAACCTGACTGCCAACCAAAAACCCCATTTCTAACAGCAAGCATACACAAATGCTATTAAATTAAGGGTGTAGAAATCAAACCGTCGGGTAATACTTTTAACAGCTAAACGCAAAAATTAAAGCTCATTATTTAAAAGACAATAGCTTGAAAGAGCTATAATCGCACAACGGTGCTTTAGATCTTAAAAGGCAGTGCAGCATATACACACCCATGGAATGCCCCCATAAGGTCTCTCTGTACACCAATATTTCCTACGTATTCACCTGGTCTGTCCAAGGGGGTTCCTTCAGGCTGCAGAGGTTTCAGTAAGACTGGGGAATGAGAGCTGTGACACCCCTCTGAAGCACTGGAAGCTTAGTCCACAGACCCGCAATACGAGGAGAAACCATATGGATCACAGGTAGCAGACACCATTAACATCCATGGCCACAAGTAGAGGACTCGAGGCCTACCTAAGAGGACACTCACGTTTCACCCTTTTTAAGAAGACTCCCTTTGATGAAGGAATGCACAAAGCACGATGGTGCTTCAAATAGCTGAATGTAAGATGGAGAATTACCCTTAAGGTATTAGCATTATCTGCCTATATCTACAACTCTTTCCTTCATGGGGATTGAACCAAGGCACATCCATTTTCTTGTTTCTTACCTAAAGCTTGCCTTGGAGACAGTCGATGGTCGTCGCTTTGCCTCCATGCAGGACCCCTGTTTTAGCCTCTGTCTAGTGGATTCGTCTGTATTTCCAGTCTTCTTATCTTTTGAACAACATTCTTGTTTTCAACAACCTGGGGGTGCATGCTCTTCCATTATGGGCCTCCCTCAAACAAATAGGTAGTGGGTGGGGTTAGGTCATTTTGAACATCTTGGAACGGGTGCTAGGGAAACGCTTCCTGCCTTCATTCTGCTCTATTACAAATTCTGGTGCTGCTGTGCGAGGCCTTGTACAAGGACCATACCACCCTTCCTCAGGATCATTCCCTCAGAAAAATACTGAGTGTCGGCTGGCACAAGCTTTCCCTTAATTGCTCTGGAGCCATGCTCCGATGATGTCGGGACCAGGACCCTGAAGGCAGTTTATCAAGACACTTTAGGTTGCTATCCATCCTGCCTTAAAATGGGATCCGCTGCACAGAAAACCTTCAAAAAAGTGGATTTGTCGTTGTCGGCTGAATAGCAACTACCATTATTAGCTTCAGGGTCTTCAGTTCCTTCCAGTTAATAAGGTACATTTACCACAGAAGACGTCTTCCAGCTAACAAAAAGGGGAAAATATAAATCGGGAAAATAACAATTTAGAAAACAAAAAGTAAATTGCTCACAGAAATCTCCTGGTGCAGTAGCACACTATGAAAAAAAAAAAAATCAAGAGCGTTACTTGTATTTAGAGGGCACTGGGTTAACGCGAAATCAAATCAACAAAAACCATCACACGACCCACCACTCAATGACGTGCGTCAGAGTGTGAGGAAGTGATGTGACAAGGAAGATGAACCAGAAGGCAAACACACCTTTATTTGCCAACTGAAGAAGCATAAGAAATGGCATTTACTGCCTAAAACATGCAGCAAACATTGAAACATTGAATGGCAGATATCAATTGGGGGGGTGGGGGGAGGGAGGCAGGGGACAAGTATTACACACCATTAAACTCTGGACATATTTCTATTTATATACAACAGGATTGCATGAATGATCAAAACCTTAAGAGCTCAGGTGGTACAATGCATTCAATCAATGACGAAGTGAGGAGAGGACTATATCTAACACGAGGAGGTAGTCTTTGGCACTTCTTAACATCTGTAAACAAGTTTGGCATGATCTTAGCCGGAAAGCATGAAGAACACTAAGGGTGCTCAGACACAGAAACCCTACGACCACCTTTAGTGGCATGATGTATGCTTGGAGTGGAAAACATTGATAAGGATCATAAAGCTTTCGGGAACGAATGGTCAGGAAGAAAAGAAGGGCGGTCGCTTGGAATTTATTCAAGCTTTCCATGTTCCCTGTGGTCGAAGAAATTCTATGCACATTGCTATTTACCAACAACCAGTCAGCACCAACTTGCCACAACAATGCTGCCTTTTGTGTATAAATCTCACCACAGAAATCAGACTCGAGAAGCAACACAGCAAGATGATATCATGGCAAATAAGAGGTGGGTGGGTGTGTCATCCTTTATTTGTGGAAACTAGGAACATGGGAATATATATGTCACTGGGGGCAGTTATACTGAGGGTGGGAAAATCACAGAAAAGTGAAGAAGTATGACTTCCTTAACAGCACCAGTGAAAACTGTGGCTCCTTCCACATCCTGGCACAGGGCACTCATCATTCAAATCCACTCTGCTCCCTCCTTTGTGTTAAGTTCCTGTTCAAAGCTTCTGCTCCCAATGCAATGCGGTGCCACCCGCCAAGTGTCCCCCCAACCACAAAGTCCCTCCCTTCACTGTGCACCCTTCTTACCCAGAGCCAGTCTTCGAGTTTTGATGATCAGGTACTTTTTCTTGAGCAACTCCACATTGAAATTCAGCCAACATGATGCTTGAAAAAACAAACAAGTCGCAATTAGAACCACCTAAGACCGCGGGATACAAATCCTCATCCCATTCATGCCGGGCCCTTGGTTCTAGGTCCTAGGATTCTCACAACATTTACCCGATGCTCCCACACACATCTCCCAGATCACTGCCGAATTCCAAGTTTTGAGTCAGCTGTTAAAGTCACAGTATCAATCACCTGAAATCTTGCGAGATATTGCATCCTCCTCAAACCCAGTGCAGCTCAGCTGCTCGTCCAAATCTTCCAGCAACTGCCAAGGAGAGGAAAAGAGGGGGTATAAGAACGAAGAACAGGAAAAAGCAAAGAATGATGAAGAGAGAGACAGAGAAAGCCAGGATGCCCCACCCAAACAGCCTGGACAGCCAAAATAAGACAGCAGATGCAGCTAAAGATTGAGAGAAAACTCTTGGAAAAGGCTGACTGATGACAGTAAATTTGGAGGCAGAGAATTCGGTTCTCACCCGAGGCTTGACCAGCAGCTTCCCAGTAACGCTGAACATTCTTGAGAGACCAAATGGGGTACATACTGCAAAGAAACAGAACCAATCAGAGCAGGGGATCGATAATAGTGGTGCAAGAAATTAGAGAAGGCAATACAGGAGGACAAGAGTACCACAACATGGGAATGGACAGCACAAACCACATGTGCAAACTATGAAATGACATAAAGGCAAAATGTGCAGTAGCAAAAGAGTCCTGGGGAATCAATGGACAAAGAAAAGGTACCCAAGGTTAAGAAATCCCATTAAGAACACAAGATTCTGGGTTGATAAAATTATGGGTTGAATCAAAACACATTTTAACAAACGTGTCTACAGCAGGAGCCAGTCACCTCTTGATCCTTGAGATTTTCACCCTCAAACGAGCAGATGAAGGCCATAATTACCCTGTGGAGCTAGTTAACTTGTTAGATCTCTGATAGCTCGAGTTCCAGGGAACAAACACCCTCACGGATCAGTCTGCAGCTAAAAAATTGACATCCAAGTGGAAAAGTTACGAAAAATTTGCTTCATGGCGAATGCAAAGCATAGCCCCCCCCCCCTTCGAGTCCAACCAGCTGAAAATGACAACATCACCTTCCTGTAGTGAAGGCTTTTCCAACGAGTAGGTAAAAGGGACTGTGAGGGTACCTGCACTGAGGCACTATCAAACTGGCCAACATGACATGTTGTGCAAGATGAAGGCATTAACTGCACTTTCGCCACAAGGTGCCAGCTTCTTCAACTTCGAAATAAAATCAACTTAGCAAACATCTTCCACAATCACCAATTGGGTGCATGTCACCGTAGATCGGTGTGCCGGGAAGTGCTGCCTGGCCGCATTGCATGTCACTTCTGACAGCACCAGACTGTTCGATGTTAGCCAGAGTGGCACATAAGTGTCTTAGGAAAACTACACTTTCATGTTCGTTTTGATTATAATTCCCCCAGAGAAGGCATAAAAATCTCTTAATGAGTTTGTGGCATACAGGCTGCTGAAGAAATGCTTAAGAAATGCTGCTTTGAATCCCTCTTCTCCCAAAGAATGGAACACTATTTGGACGTTTAATCTTGGATGGGCAAACAAGTACACAAAAGCTACCATGTATATTTGAGGGGCAACACAACAGGCGACACACAAAGAAGGGAAATCTTATGCTATACCTCAGGAAAGGGTTATAGACTGTGGTGCAAGGTCAAAAAGCAAGCACAGAGGATTCATCGCGCTGCAAAGGTACAGCAAACTATTGCTAAAATGTGCCCACTATTGTCTAGCACGTTGGGATGATGCTACCATCCCTAAAGGAGAGACAAATTGTCAGTGAATTTTGGGAATGTTCTCAGCCTGAGTCACCCCAATTAAGTTATCCAGGGAAATTAAAACCCCTGCAAATATCCAGTGCAATAAAGGGAATGTGGGAGGGAGTCTCCAAGTTTGATCATGTTCCAGTTACTAAAATCACTGCACTAATGAGCTACAAAATTGTGCATTCTAGTCAGGTAATGCTCTGATGGAACCTCTGAGGTATTATTGTTACAACGCTAGAACAAACATTACAAAGCTCTAATCTGTAACTATTTGGATAAGGAAAAAGCACAGCAAGACCATACTAGTTGGAGAAGCATGCAGCACAAATGGCATGTGACACAATACAATACGCAGCCTCCCTGTGATAGGGGTTACCCCCATAACAGGGCCTCCGACAGGACTTGGACAGCAGAGCTTCCCACACAGGACCGCAGGGACCGATGGAGAATCCCCATCAAAATGCTTAGAAATAGCAGACTGCGTGGTACTTACACAGAAGGAGAAGGACCCCAAAGAGTGAGATGCAGGAATACAGGTACGGCAGGTAATACTCCCAGAAATCTGGAAGAAAATTGACAACGTGAGTTCCAGACTGCCAGGAAAGCAAACAACTGTAAGCATAAAAGCAAACTTTGTAATTTCTTTTCTTCTTTTTTGAGCAAGAGGATGCCTTGCAATCATGAACGTTTCAGCTGGGATTCTGCATCATCAAGGGGCGATGACAGACATGCTTGAGAAAGTCAAAAGTTACCTTCTTTCAAAGCAGATGCACACACTTAAAAGACTGAACTGCAGACCAAGTATCCAAAACACAGTCCTGTATATAACACCAGATTCCCATACTGAAAATCTCATGTGGAAGACCAGATTCACCAATCGGATGAGGAGTTGCACAGTGAGCAGCAGTCACAAAGCCCTAGGAAAAGTGACCCCCATGTCCATGTCTAAAGCTTGCTGTCACACCAAGACAACTTAAAAATAAAAAATAAATCATCATCACTTCCCTACCCTCTTCTCTTCAACGGTTGCTCCAGATACTGGCAATGCGCAAAACACCATGCAATCAACAACCTCATGTATGTGAGGAGGCGGTGGGGGAGGGGCGATCTAGATATCCTTTCCACGGTGGAAGGTTACTTACCGTACAGGGACTCCCTGCTTGCTGCATCCTCGTCCACAATCGCCAATGCCACCCAAACAATGCCCAGAACCAGCAGGGTGAGCAGCAGCAGCACTACAGAGGTTTCGTACACACGTGCCATGATGCCCTGCAGAGACACAGAAAGGGCAGCATTTAGAAGAACCCCCAAAAAAGGAGACTGCGTAGGACAAAAGGACCCATATATTCAATATCTGAAAAAGTGCGGTAGATGTGTAGGACAACGTTTACAGGTTCTGCAAATACAGACAAGGCACAGCACAGGCCTCAGGAAACTAATTTATAAACAGAGTGAAAACTAGCAGGGATAAAGTGAACCCTTGCAGGGCGGCCGTGGGCCAGACAATACCAGACAACCTAGGACTGCAGAGAGAAATTGCATGAAGTACCACTGTAAAGTGTTCTTGCTGCTCAGAAATCCTGGAAATTATTAGTCATGAATGTCCTGTAGGAGATTCGCTCACAAATGAGGCATCCTATACCACAGTGCGGTCTTGCACTCAGAGCATGTGGGGTAGAGGGTAAGGTTTGTGAAAGGGAACACAGAGGTGCGGTTTCTGGGGAGGTGTGTTTGGGGATGGTTAAAAGTTACAAGGTTGCATGGTCTAGATACATGGTTACAGAGCTGGGGTGCCAAAGAGAATCGTTTACAGTCAGAACAAATTTACCTTTTTAGATCCAGCAAAACCTTCGGCCTCAGTGAAGAGGTATGCAAACGGCATCAGGAAGACCAACGAGAGATTAGAGAACAAAAAGATGAGGTTCCAGAGACCTGAGAAGCAATAGACAAAGAACGTGAGGACACTATTTCTGTTGGGCAAATATGAGCTTTGAATTAAACGTGAAACAAATATCCCGTGTAGGCAGCTTTTTGGGTTCCCAATTGTACCATTTCTGGACATTAAACTTTGATGTGGTCCAGATCTTCTTTTTATGCTGTGGAATGTGATCACTTACTGCACTCTCTATGCATGCTGTGGGTAGCAATGGTGCGGCCTGATGTAGCACACACAATTTGTATATGTATCTATTTCCTGTCCTCGTTACATTGCCTTATAGCTGTCAGGGTGAGCGGTTAAATGTGACCTCTGCTAATGCCCTGGGTGCGAGTCATGTTGGCACACAGAGCCTCACCGTGGATGAGGGAGCCGTTCAGCCATTGGATGTAGTAGTTCTGCGGGAAGGAGAGCAGCACCTCGTTGCTGATGATGGAGAAGGGCAGCAGCAGCACGGCCCCCGCTGACACGGCCAGAGTGAAGGTGCACATCCACAGCCTGCGAGGTAAGAGGTCAGCATGAGACACAGAGCACCCCAGAGTCTGCAGAACGCTAGATACAGAGTTGTGTTTTATAGAAGGGCAGCCCCACGCCGCGCAGCCTAGTGCTCCCTTCCACACGCACACACTGTACATGACAGAAGAACATACAGGAAAGGAACGGAGGGCCCACCAGCCCCTCTCCGAAAACACTGCAATAATGAAAGGAGACTCAGTCCAACCGCAGCATGCAAAAATATTCAGTAGAAAGTAGAGGGGATCCAATCTGGAAGGGAAGAGCAACGCTCTCCCTCCTCGAAGAACACACCAGCACAGCAGAAACCAGGGGTCGGAGTAATCAAGGGAAGCCCCCCCTCCCCCCAGGGGAAGATTACCACCACAGGGAGCAAAGCACTGCGAGGATAGTTCTTGCCCCCCTCTCCCCCCAACACACAATGTGTTGAACAATGTATTACATTTTTCAAATACAAGGTACCTGTATTAAAAATGACAATACAATCCACAATCATAGTAATATAAAACAAAGTGCTACCCCTTCTGCTAATTAAGTATCAGTAAAAAGCTTCAAAATGGTTAACTGAGTCTGTATAAACAAACAGGCTAAAAAAAATTTTAGCTTGAGAATAAGGTTGTGGAGAGACAGACTTCTGTAATGTAATCAGGTACTGGTCTGAAAAGCAATTACCTATCAGTTCTGTAATATGGAGACACCAATCCACAAATCTAAAAGATAATACTTTCCAACAGGAGTTGATTTGTAGAAAAACACCATGAATAAAAAATACGTACTATCCTACAGTCATTAATATGTTAGACTTATTTAAAAGTGAAAGAAAACCCACAAAATAGATGAGGAAAAGTGAGAGGTACATTTAGTGTATTAAGTATATTACTTATTTATTAAGACGTTTTGTAGAATGCTGCGCCTCCCCTTTAGCTACAGGGGCGTAGGAGACAATACATTTCTGGGGCGGACAGGGACAGCCTTGGGGACTTTCGATCAACCCTATACAAATCGCTCGTTGTTTACGAACTGCAGGCTCCGATAAATATACACAATCATATATATTGGAAATGAAATAGGGAGAAAGGAAGGCATGTTTTCACAGTCTGAAAGTATCTTGAATTGTTATTTACATTCACAAAGTAATTAGCTCAAATGTGAAAATAACATGTTGATTAACCTTGCATCTTCATGCACCAAGCAAATAAAGGCAGGAGGGTAAAAAGGAAGAACATGCCCTTTGCGCCCCACACCCACCATGCCCTTCGCCTCATGCCAATTGGAACTGCACTGGAGATATCAAAAGCAATTATGTACAAGAGTTGTAAACTGTGCTCGGAAACCATAGTTCTAATAACACTTCTACTCCTGTGTGTGATCTTGGGCAGCTCAGCTCCACATCAGTCATAACTAGAAGCATTTCAACTGGAGAAGCTCTTGCATTTACAGGCTATATAAACATGGATTCTCTAATCTCTGTATAAACTGCAGTCACTAATTTCTTTAGAAACGGCTGTTTGTGATGCACCAAGGCACCGAAGAAAAGACATCGGAAAATGACTATGATAGGGTTATTACAGTCGAGTTCTGACATTACAGTGCCTTCTGCCAGAGCTAGCAGCCAAGGTAAAAGGCAGATCAGGTCACAGAGCATAATTAATGCAGCTGTTTAAAGCAAAACATTGAATGTTGCTTTTCTTTCTTCTGCTCTACTTTAATAGCTTGGAATGACAGAAGCTATACACTAAGGTTTTAAGTGGTTTGTGGGAAAGTTGGTAGTGTGACCATGTATTATATGGGGTAAAATACCCCTGGCATACATAAGGATATTGCAAGTCACCTTGAAGATCGTACATTATAAACAAGCATTGGCAAAGCCAATAGGTCTCGCCTATGCAAGTTCTATTGCCTTTGCCAATGTGTTTTAGCCATGCTGTACACTAGTGAGACTACTATTCAGCATGGCTCAAAGTTAATGGCATAAAGGAGAATGATGTGTCATCGACTGGTGTGGCGTAGTGTCATGGAGTAAGTAGAGTGTCCTAAAATGGAGCAGTAAACTAACTTTAAAGGAACAGGGGTCCCTTGAATAAAATGCAACACCACTCCCATAAACAATGATATTAAAGTAGTATGCGAATGGAATGTTTCATACATTTATTCAATCAAAATATAAAAGATCAAATGTACTGGGAAACCATCAACAGGGGAAATCGAGAAAGACTGGTATTCGGGCATTACACAAGTTATCTGGATGACCCAATGTCACCAATTACAAGAAAAATGTAAAAAGTAACTTATATAGTACAGTGGTTTAGAGGAGGCTGGCCTGGTTTGTATTGGGTACCTATGGTACTTACACCTTATACCAGGCCCAGTTATCCCTTATTAGTGAAATGTAGGCAGTGTCTAGAAGCCAGGCTCTCTAGGGGTAGCTGTAGCCAAGGCTTATCTAGCAGACATGCAAAGCTAATGCAATACCGCTGTAGTCACACAGCACTCACACACATGAAAGAAAATACTCAGTGTTACAAAAATAAAGGTACTTTATTTTAGTGACACAAATGCCAAAAATACCATATAGACTATACTCCCTTAGGAGGTAAGTAATACACCAATTATATACACAAGTATGCAGCAATAGCAATAAAACCAGTTAGAAAAGTGCAATTAGTGAAAATCACAATGGTTAGAAACGGGCATAGGGGAAACACAAACCATATACTAAGAAAGTAGAATGCGAATGTCGGTTTTCCACCTAGGCAAGTGTGGTGTGTAGAGGGGCGCTGGGAGTATTCGAAAACACCAAAGGTAAGTAATAGAACCCACCTCAGAGCCAAGGCAAGCAGGAGTAAATCACAGTAACTTTCCTAGAACACACAAGAACACGAGAAAGAAGATCATGCAAGAACCAGAAGATACTTCAAGACACAAAGGGTGGATTCCTGGACCTAAAGACCTGTGGAAGAATGGGATTAGGTCCAAGAAGCACAGAAGAGTACAGGGACCTGGTTGACTCTACCTAGGAGGAGGAGTCAGAGGGGGCTCTCAGCAACTCATAGAGCCCAGAGAAGACCAGCCAATGCACACAGGAGTCCTCCAGCCCAGGGACAAAGGAGTTGCAAAAGGAGGCCCATGCAGCACAAAAACAAAGGATCCCACACCGCCAGAGAACCACTCAGGAAGCTGTGCATTGCAGGAAGGAGTGCTGGGGGCCAGAGTTACATTGTGCACAAAGAATTTCATAGAAGGATGCCAACAAGCCTTGGCAACTGAAAAACACGTGGTGAACAGGGTTACTGTCTTGCGTGGGAAGGCAAGCTCTTACCTCCACCAAAGTTAGACAGTAGGACGGCCAGACCATCGGGACCACTTCAGTCCACCACCCGTGATGTAGGATCCATGCAACTCAACAGGAGAGGGGACCCAAGCAGATGGTCGTCATTGCAGAGAGGTGCCTGCTGAAGCAGGGGAGTGACTCCTTCACTCCAAGGGAGATTCGTTCATTCTTCTGGTGCAGGCTGAAGACAGGCTGTCCTGTGAGGATGCACGACCGGGAAACAGTTGCATTTCCTGGTAAGAGCTGAAGATACAATGTTGCAGAAGTTGTCTTTGCTTCGTTGTTGCAGTTTGTGGAGTTCCTGGAGGGTCCAGATGCAGTTTCTTCAGTGAGAAGGTGAAGTAAAGGATGCAGAGGATTTCTGCTGGAGTCTTGCAATCCGAATCTGAAGAACCTCCAAAAGAAGAGACCCTAAATAGCCATGAAAGGGGGATTGGTCAGCTAAACAGGTAAGCACCTATCAGGGGACGGCTCTGACACCACCTGCTGGCACTGGCCACTCAGATGCTCCCAGAGTTCGCTGCCAACTTGGAATCCAAGATGGCAAAACACAGGGACCCTCTGGAGGAGCTCTGAGCACCACACCTGGGGTGGTGATGGACAGGGGAGTGGTCACTCCCCTTTCCTTTGTCCAGTTTCGTGCCAGAGCAGGGACCTGAACCGGTGTAGACTGGATTATGCAAGGAGGGCACCAAATGTGCCCTTCAAAGCATTTCCAGTGGCCTGGGGAAGGAAGCTACGCCTCCCAAGCCTGTAACTCCTATTTGCAAAGGGAGAGGGTGTAACACCCCTCTCCCAAAGGAAATCCTTTGTTCTGCCTTCCTGGGCTTGAGCTTCTCAAGCAACAGGGGGGCAGAAACCTGTCTGAGAGGTGGCAGCAGCTGGGCCTGCCTGGAAAACCTCAGAAGGCTGGAATGGCAATACTGGGGGTCCTCTAAGGAGCCCCCAGAGTGCATGAAATCATACAAGTGCTTGCAAAAGCCTTGGGTTATGATTCCAACATGTTTGATGCCAAACATACCTATGTTTGGAGTTACCATTATGTAGCTGGGAATAGGTAGTGACCTATTTCAAGTACATGTGTAAAATGGCATCCCCACACTCAGGAAGTCTGGGAAAATGGTCCTGGAGGTCGTGGGGGCACCTCTGCTAGTGCAGGGGTGCCCTCACACACAGTTTCTCTGCACCCTGCCCTCAGGGCTGGAGGGCCTGCTATAAGGGTGACTTATAAGTGACCTGGTGCAGTGTAACTGGCAATGAAAGGGTGCATACACCTTTTCACGCAGGCTGCAATGGCAGTCCTGCAGAAGCCTTTGCATGGGCTCCCTATGGGTGGCAAAAGAAATGCTGCAGCCAATAGGGAGCTCCTGGAACCCCAATGCCCTGGGCACCTAAGTACCATATACTAGGGACTTATAAGGGGGCACCAGTATGCCAATTTTGGGTGAAATACTGGGTTACCAGTATGCAACAACCATAATTTAAAGGAGAGAGCATAACTACTGGGGTCCTGATTAGCAGGATCCCAGTAGACACACTCAAACAAACTGGCAAACAGGCCAAATGTGGGGGTAACCAAGCTAGAAAGAGGCTACTTTCCTACAAGAATAGCATCCACAATAATGATTTACAAGCTTTTATACACCGACTTTTACATGAATGACTCAAATAGTGAATCAAGAAGTCATTAGCTCATAGTACCTATGCTTATGCCAACTTATGTACAATATCACAAATTCAAGTCAAGGTACTTTGGCCGAAGATATTTCGATCCCCTAGACAAGTATTAGGATCATCCTAAGCCTTCATTAAGCTTGAGTTAAAAGGGTTACAGAGTGCTTGTAACCAAAACGGCAAAGATAAATCGGACTCACTTCTCATATGAGTGAGAAGGCAATCAATGGAGATCTGAATCTCTAATCAAGCGCCAATGCCATAAAGTAGTAGTAGAGTGGATTAGTGTCACAGTGTAATAGACGGTCATAGAGTGGAAAGGCATAAGGAAGAGTGAACTGGAGTAGAGTGAAGGTAAGTAATGTGAAGTGGCATAGAGAAAGTTGGGTAGAGTGTTACAGTGAACATAGTACATTGTTGTATAGTGGAGTGGCATAGAGGGTTGTGCAGTGGTGTTGAGTAGAGTATCGTAGATTGAAGTGGCATAGAGTGTTGTGGAGTGGCATACAGTGGAGTAAAGTGGAATGGAGTGGCGTAGAGGGAGTTGTGTAGGGAGTTACTGAGTGGAGAAAGTGTTAGTTTAATGGAATAGAGTGTCAGAGTCTAGTATCATGGAGTGTAATGTCATAGTGAAGTGTCAGAGTGGAGTTGGGTGGTCTAGAGTGAAGTGGCATAGAGTACAGTGGTGCAAAGTAGATTGGTGTAGAGTGTAGTGGTATAGAGTGCATTGGTTTTGAGTAAAGTGGTGTAGAGTGCATTGGCGAGTACTGCACTGGTTTAGCGTACAGTGCAGTAGCGTAGAGTGGTGAAGAGTAGAGGGGAGCAGAGTGGAGTGGCACAGCATAGATTGCAGTGGTTCAGAGTGCTGTGTCAGAGTGATGCGTTGCATGGTAGAGTGGAGTGGTGCAAGGTAGAGTAGACTGGTGTAGAGTGCCGTGGTGGAGTGCAGTGATGCAGAGTAGAGTGGCATAGAGTGTAGTGGCATATAGTACACTGGTGTAGAGTGCAGTAGAGTGGCATATAGTTGAGCGGTGCAGAGTAGAGAGGAGTATAGTTCAGTGGCAGAGTGCAGTGTTGCAGAGTAGAGTGTCATAAAGGGCAGTGCTGTTGAGTAGAGTGGCATAGAGTGTAGTGGCATATAGTACATTGGTGTAGAGTGCAGTAGAGTGGCATATAGTTGAGCGGTGCCGAGTAGAGAGGAGTATAGTTCAGAGGCAGAGTGCATTGTTGCAGAGTAGAGTGTCATAAAGGGCAGTGCTGTTGAGTAGAGTGGCATAGAATGCATTGGTGTAGAGGGCAGTGATGCAGAGTAGAGAATAGTGGCGTAGAGTACAGTGGTGCAGAGTAGAATAGAGTGGCATAGAGTGCAGTGGCATTGAGTGGATTGCTGCAGAGTACAGTATAGTGCAGTAGCATAGAGCGGTGCAGAGCAGATTGGAGTGGTGCAGGGTATATTAGACTGGCATAGAGTAGAGTTGCGTAGATTGCAGTGGCACAGAGGAGCTGATTTCAAAGAAGAGTGAAGTGTCCTACAGTGGAGTGGTGTAGAGTAGATTAGAGTGCAGTGGTGCAGAAAAGAGTGCAGTGGGACAGAGCACAGTGGCACTGAGTGCAGTGGTGCAGAGTAGAGTGGCGTGGAGTTCAGTGGCATAAAGTGCAATGTTGCGGATTAGAGGGTCGCAGAATACAGTGGTGTATTGTAGAGTGACAGAGTGCAGTGGCATAGAGTGCTGTGGCACAGAGTACAGTGGCATTGAAAGCAGTGGAATAGAGTGCTGTGGTGCAGAGTAGATTGGCATAGAGTGCAGTGGGATGGAGTGCATTGGTTTTGAGTAAAGTGGTGAACAGTGCACTGGCAGAGTGCAGGGGCGTAGTGTACAATGGTTAGAGTAGAATAGCATAGATTGCAGTGGCGTGGTGTAGAGTGGAGTGGTACAGCATAGATTGCAGTGGCGTAGAGTTGCACAGAGTGGAGAAAAGTGGTGTAGGGTGCAGTGGCATAGGGTAGATTGTTTCAGAGTAGAGTGAAGAAAAGATAGAGAAAAGATAATATACTTCAATATGTTGAAGTATGTAACGATAACAACAACATAAATAATAACGCTAGGCATAACAGCCCAAAATGAAATATGGCTTCTCCTTGTTAACCATGCTATAATCAAGCGCTTCATTACCTAGAAAACAAAACATTAAACATAAATGTTAGAAATATATACCCTTCTAATAGCTAAATTGTTGTGTGAAAAGGTAAAATCTGGGCTCAATCTCGACTTCATTGTTTCACCAACTGGTGTGATCTTGGGCAAATACAAAAATTGTGTTTCACAGAGTCTCCTTTCTAGCCTGCAGGTGTCAGGCTGAGTGGGACTCTGTTCTCTCTTTAGATCTTCCTCATTGTCTTGCAGCTCCTCTTGAAGGCCTCCTGCAGTGCTCCTCTTCAAGGCGGCAGGTGATGCAGACAGTAATCATCCAAAACTCTTTTCTCCTCCTCCTGCCCTTTGTTCTTATGAGCACCCTTAATGCCCACAGCTGTGAACAGGACAAATAAAAGGGCAGAGGACGCAGGGGGCCTCCTGACTCACCTTCATTCTGTTACCATCAGATTGGAGGATGGTCGGTACAGGGCTATTATAAGTAGCGCTTTTGTGCGCTAATGGCCCTCTGAATAATAGATGTGAGGGGAAATTATTGTGTCCCCTTGTCCCCCCTACCTTCGTCCCCCGTGTCCCCCACCCTCCAAAATCTGGGGGGGGGATACATCCCCCGCGTTCCCCCACACTTCCTACGCCCATGTTTAGCTACTTCCGAGGGCTCTAATTGGACCAGAAAGCGTACAACGTCAGGAACAGTACTTTGGATTCCAGCCGGTGGAGTGAAGGCCCCTCTCAGATACTCTTCGGTTACACACCCATGTGGATGAAGGTCCGTAGTGGGAAAGCGAACAGTTCTGTTTAGTGAACTGTACTGCGCTGTGCACACCCGAGGGTTTTTAACCCATAACCCCACCTTCATTTTACAATTGCTTGAAGACTCTAGGGGTGACGAGTCGAACCGCTGCCAAACACAGTTTCCTATTTGAGTCAGTGGGGAGGCTGGTCTGCAACTATACTGGCGTTGATGGAAAAACACCGTGACCTTTATCCTAGGATTCACCGAGAGCACGTGGGGAGCTTTCAGAGCACAATACAATGAGGGGCATAACGCGGTCCTCCTTGCGGCGCAGTGCGTTTGGGGTATGAAACCGTTCAAGGGAGGGGAGGGGGGCGCGCTTCGACCAAGGCCAATGTAGACCTGTGAGGTATCAGAGACTCATGGGGCCCGCATCACCTTCCGAGGCAGGGGTGGGACGTGCAGGCGAAGGTTCAAGGTGACGTTCTTCGTCCGAGAAGACTGGATCGGGAAGCGTCTGTCTGAATGATTGTAGTACCATTAGCAGCCACACGAGGTCACCAGCCTCCGGTATACCGAAAACAGTCTTTGCCCTGCAGCAAATCTCGATTTTGCATCAGTATTTGCGCAACATCGGGGTCGGGTATGATTGTCGACCTCGCTGCTGTAAAATCAGAGGAGCAAGGTACAAAAGGCAGGCTGGCAAGAACTCACAGCATCGCATCACAGGCGTCAGTTTGTAAGGCTCATGTACTGGCAGACGCCTTCGTTAAAAAAAAAAATAAAAAAAAAAATAAAGCTGACCACTCAGCATTTCTAAAGGGGACTGTGTCGTCACTGTGTTGGGATGATGGGACATTTAAGCTTCAGCTCAAAGCCACTTCCCATGTCTCATACCCTTAGCACCCAAGAACTCTTTACGTTCAAAGCAAAACATTTACTTTTCAAATGCACCAACGTGTAACCCTGGTTTTAAAAAGTCATTTTGAATCATTTGAAAGGTCAGCTCCTCAATATATGGAACATATACACGTGATTTACACCAGTAAGCCACCTTAAATGTTCTTTTAATGTTTACATTGGTGTTAATATAAATCACTTTTTGTAGTACTCAAATATTAAGGAGGCCTCATCTGGCCACCAGAGAAAATAAAACATGATAATAACACCTCTTAGACCACCCAGCATGTGGTTTATAAATGAAAATGTGCACTAAGTGACATTGATTCATATTGACAACCTTTTACGAGTACTTGGACCCTACTTTCGGAGTGCAAGAGATAGCAAGCATGGGTTCTAGCATTGGTCGGTTGAAACTACACAAAATTAATAAGTAACTTATTTGTTTTCGAGTTAGGGTGAGATCTTTTATTCTTGGGGCTTTTCCATGGACCATCATACATGCGAGTAAAGACATCCTGCAGGGCACACATCTTGCACCACCATGAAAAGCTCATATGAACTGGGACTCACTAATATTAGGTGAACCTGGTGCCTGTGAATACCGTGGCACTAAAGAACAGAGTAGAGGCTGATGTATGAAACTGTTCTGTGGTCACAGGTTTTGTGACCGCAGGAGGCTGGCCTGGCTTATAGTGGGTACCTTGTGGTACTTACACCTTGTGCCAGGTCCAGTTATCCCTGATTAGTAGTGTTCTAGCAGCTTAGGCTGATAGAGGTAGCTATAGCAGAGCAGCTTAGGCTGAACTAGGAGGCATGCAAAGCTCCTACTATACCACTTATATCATATAGCACTGTATCATAAGAAACACAATACTCAGTTATTAAAAAATAAAGGTACTTTATTTTAGTGACAATATGCCAAAAGTATCTCAGAGGATATACTCCCTTAGGAGGTAAGTAAAATACACAAAATATACACACAAACCAAAATCAGGTAAGTAAACACTTAGAAAAGTAGTGCAAACAGTGTAGAACATAATAGAATGCATAGGAGACAATAGGCCTAGGGGCAACACAAACCATATACTCCAAAAGTGGAATGCGAACCACGAATGGGCCCCAGGCCTAGTGTACAGTGTAAAGGGTCGCTGGGAGTGTAAGAAAATACTAACGGTGTCCAAGATACCCCACCCCAAGACTCTGAAAAGTAGGAGTAAAGTTACCCTACTACCCCAGAAAGACAGTAAAGTCAAGATAGGGGATTCTGCAAAGGCAACAACTGACTGCAAAGCACTGAAGACGGATTCCTGGACCTGAGGACCTCCAAAGGAAGGGGAACAAGTCCAAGAGTCACGCAAGTGTCCGGGATGGGGGGGGGGGGGGGTGTTAGGAGCCCACTAAACCCCGGATGAAGGTGCAAAAGGGCTGCCTCCGGGTGGAAGCAGCCGAAGATTCTGCAACAGACGGTGCCAGGAACTTCTCCTTTGGTCAGAAGATGTGCCACGGTGTGCTGGAGGATGCAGAGTTGTTTTCACGCAGAAAGACTGCAAACAAGCCTTGCTAGCTGCAAGGAGTTGCGGTTGAGGATAATGGGTGCTGCCCGGGCCCAGGAAGGACCAGGAGGTTGCTCCTTGGAGGAAGAGACAGAGGGGGCGCTCAGCAACAGAGAGAGCCCACACAGAAGCAGGCAGCACTCGCAGAAGCACTTGAACAGGCGTTCAAGAAATCTGAGCACGGCGGTCGTCTTCAACACAACAAAAGAGGGTCCCACGAAGCCGGTGGTCAACTCAGCGAGTTGAGCAATGCAGGACGGAGTGCTGGGGACCTGGGAAGTGCTGTGCACGAAGGAATCCTTGCAAAAGTGCACAGAAGTCCTAGCAGCTGCCGATCACGCAATACACAGGATTACTGTCTGGCGTGGGGAGGCAAGGACTTACCTCCACCAAATTTGGACAGAAGGACCACTGGGCTGTCGGGGTCACTTGGATCCAGCTCCTGTGTTCCAGGCACCACGCTCGCCAAGATGAGAGGGGACCGAGAGGACCGGTGATGCAGTAGTTTGGTGCCTGCGTTGGCAGGGGGAAGATTCCGTCAACCCACGGGAGATTTCTTCTTGGCTTCCAGTGCAGGGTGAAGACAGACCGCCCTCAGGAAACAGTCAAGAAAGCCATCAGGATTAGGCACTACAATGTTGCTGGTAGTCGTCTTGCTACTTTGCTGCGGTTCTGCAGGCGTCCTGGAGCAGTCAGCGGTCGATCCTTGGCAGAAGTTGAAGAGAGAGATGCAAATGAACTCTGGTGAGCTCTTGCATTTGTTATCTGAAGAGAAACCCACAGGAGAGACCCTAAATAGCCCTCGGAGGAGGATTGGCCACCTAACCAGGTAAGCACCTATCAGGAGGGGTCTCTGACGTCACCGGCTTGCACTGGCCACTCAGAGGCCTCCATTGTGCCCTCACACCTCTGCATTCAAGATGGCAGAGGTCTGGGACACACTGGAGGAGCTCTGGGCACTACCCATGGGGTGGTGATGGACAGGGGAGTGGTCACTCCCCTTTCCTTTGTCCAGTTTCGTGCCAGAGCAGGGGCTGGGGGGATCCCTGAACCAGTGTAGACTGGTTTATGCAAGGAGGGCACAATCTGTGCCCTTCAAAGCATTCCCAGAGGCCAGCAGAGGCTACTCCTCTCAGGTCCTCAACACCTAATTCCAAAGGGAGAGGGTGTAACACCCTCTCTCAGAGGAAATCCTTTGTTCTGCCTTCCTAGGACTGGGCTGCCCAGACCCCAGGAGAGCAGAAACCTGTCTGAGGGTTGGCAGCAGCAGTAGCTGCAGTGAAAACCCCAAAGAGCTAGTTTGGCAGTACCCGGGGCCCATGCTGGAGCCACGGGTATGCATGGGATTGGCACCCCAAAACAAGATTTGGCTTGATCTTGATGTCCATGATCTTAGACATGTTACATGGCCATGTTCGGAGTGACCATTGTGAAGCTACATATAGGTATTGACCTATATGTAGCGCACGTGTTTAATGGTGTACCCGCACTCACAAAGTTCGGGGAATTTGCCCTGAACAATGTGGGGGCTCCTTGGCTAGTGCCAGGGTGCCCTCACACTTAGTAACTTTGCACCTAACCTTCACTAGGTGAGGGTTAGACATATAACTGACTTATAAGTTACTTAAGTGCAGTGTAAAATGGCTGTGAAATAACATGGACATTATTTCACTCAGGCTACAGTGGCAGTCCTGTGTAAGAATTGTCTGAGCTCCCTATGGGTGGCAAAAGAAATGCTGCAGCCCATAGGGATCTCCTGGAACCCCAATACCCTGAGTACCTAGGTACCATATACTAGGGTATTATAAGGGTGTTCCAGTGTGCCAATCAGAATTGGTGAAAATAGTCACTAGCCTGCAGTGACAATTTTAAAAGCAGAGAGAGCATAAACACTGAGGTTCTGGTTAGCAGAGCCTCAGTAATACAGTTAGGGACCACACAGGGAACACATACAGGCCACAAACTATGAGCACTGGGGTCCTGGCTAGCAGGGTCCCAGTGACACATATCAAACACACTGACATATAGGGTTTCCACTATGAGCACTGGGGACCTGGCTAGCAGGATCCCAGTGAGACAGTAAAAACACCCTGACATATACTCACAAACAGGCCAAAAGTGGGGGTAACAAGGCTAGAAAGAGGCGACCTTCCTACATTGACCACAAAGCACTGAGTTGCAGTGAGATGCAATGTACTAAAGGTATTCCACAAGGCGGAAAAGTTTTAAGTTATAAAATAACTTTTTAGAGTCGCAAAGAGAAAGGCTGTGAAAACAAGTTACTTACCTTCCATAATGTCTTACTGGTAGATATATATTCTAATTTCAGATGGCTTACCTTAGAATTTACCCCAGGCATCAGTCTGGATCCAGAGATTTTTCTCAAGCAGTACCCCTGCGGGAAGTTAGGTGGCGTTGGTCGGCTCCGCTTCCATAGTCAGCACCAGATATGATGTCTCTGGACCTATATAGGCACCACCCCGGTACACTGACAACAGTTACTTTCCACGCCTTTCCACACCAGAAGCACGGAGCCATGAAGAACACGGACTACTGGTGCATCAGAACTAGGGCCCTGAAAGGGAAGTCCCTGTCCCTAGAAATCAGTTTGCAGAGCAATGAGGATGGGTGGGTCGGTAAGGAATCTGCAACTAGTACATGTTGCTACCAGATAAGACATTACCAAAGGTAAGTAACTTGTTCATCTAATAAGAGACATCTAGTTGCAGATTATTTACTGTAGAATAGATACCCAAGCAATACCATTCCCAGAGGAGGGTCTGCGAACCAAGATCATACTAGGAAGTCCTGCAAGACTGAACGGGCAAAGTACCCATCACTCCAGATTCGACTGTCCAGGCAGCAGTGTTTGGTGAATGTGTGCAATGATGCCCAGGCTGCCGCCCAACAGATGTCCAGGACTGGAACTCCCTGTGCTAACACAGTGGTTGCAACTGTCGCTCTGATAGAATAAGCACAAACCTGTTGGGGGTTGCTTTTTAATGAAGAGAACAACCCATCTACAGATGGTTCTCTTTTGCACTGCCCGACCTTTCTTTGTACCCACATATCCAACAAAGAGTTGACAATCCACCCGGAACTCTTTAGTACGATGAAGGTAGAACGCCAATGCTCTTTTTGGGTCCAGCGGTGGAGTTTCTCCTCTTCCTTAGAAGGATGAGCGGGTACGTAAAAAGTAGGCAAGGTGATGGATTGGTCTACATGAAAGGGCGTGACCACTTTTGGCAAAAAGGAAACCCTGGTGCAAATCATCACTTTCTCAGAACAGATGGAAAGGTAGGGCGGCTTAGATGACAATGCTTGCAATTCACTCACCCTGTGGACAGATGTAATGGCCACAAGGAAGGGCGTTTTTAACATCAGAAGCCTGAGAGGACAATTGCGGAGCAGCTAAAAAGGATCGCACATTAAGAAAATAAGAACCAGATTCAAATCCCATTGGGGCATTATGAATGGTGTTGGAGGAAACATATGGGTAAGACCCTTAAGGAATCTACTGACAATAGGAGATTTAAACAAGGAGGGTTGGTCTGGTAATTTCAGAAAAGCAAAGATATCAGACAAATAATGTTTGAGGGTTCCCACAGCAGAGCCCTGCTGGGCCAAAGAAAGTATAAACAAAAAGGACCTCAGAAAGAGGGGCAGAAAGGGGGTCAACGGACTTGTGTGTGCATCATGCCACAAATTTGTTCCATCAACAGGTGTATATTGTTTTGGTGGACCGACGCCTGGCTGTCAAGATAACATTACAGGCTTCGGATGGAAGGTCAAAAGATGCCAACTGCCACCCCTCAATCTCCATGCAAGAAGGCAGAGACTGGAAAGGTTCGGTGGACATCCCTTCCTTGCTGCTGCGACAGAAGATCCTCCCAAAGGGGCAGTCTGATCAGAGGATCGATGGCTATGCACAATAGGTTGGGATACCAGACTCTTCGTGCTCAGTCCGGTTCCACAAGAATCACTTAGGCCCGGTCGTCCTCGATCTTCTTGAGAACTCTGGGCAAAAGTAGTATGGGAGGGAAAAGAGTACAGGAGACTTGAGCTTCACTCAAGATGAAACAGTGCTGAGCGAGTGCCAATTCAGAAAGTCCCAACGTGCAAAACTGCTCACATTGCATGTTCTCTGTGGAGGCGAACAGATTTAACCAAGGCTCTCCCTATTTTTTAAAGAGACCCTGCGCCACCTCCAAATGGAGTTGCCATTCGTGATCGACCAGGCACTGTCAGCTCAGTTTGTCCGCTCTGGCGTTCAGAGAGCCAGCCAGGTGTTGAACCACCAGGGAAATGCCCCGATGTTCCAGTCATATCCAGGGGCGCAAAGCCTCCTGACAGAATCCACAACCCCACCCGCCCTGTTTGTTGCAAGACACATGGCAGTGGTGTTGTCCATGAGCACCTGCACCATTTTCGCTTTGAGAGAGGGAGGAAATGCTTTTAATGACAGTCTGATTGCCCTGAGCTCCAAAAGACTGATGTGGAGCCCGAACTCCACCAAAGGCCCTAGGCCTCTGATCTCCGCTTCTCCCATGTGGCCGTCCAATCCCAGGAGTGACGCATCTGTCACTACTGTTAGATCTGGTTGCTGAAGGGAGAGAGATCTACCTGTGACCCAATCACGGTTCAAAAGCCACCACTGCAGATCTTGCGCCAATCCCTCCGGGATCTGGAACATGTCAGAAAGGTTTCCCTGATGCTCCACTCACTGGAACTTCAGGTCCCACTGGAGAGCCGCATATGCCAACTGGCATGCATCACCAACAGGATGCAGGAGGCCATGAGGCGCAACAGCCTCAGAGTCACTCTCACCGAAATGCAGGATAGAGGCTGAAACATCGGTATCATAGCCTGAATACGTACGACTCGCCACTCAAGAGGATAAGCCCGAAACACCGATTTCAGAACAGCTCAGATGAAGAGGAGCATCAGAGAGGAAGTCAAGTGTGGCTTCGGCACATTTATAGTGAACCCCAGCGAATGCAGGAGGTCTGCTGTAGTCTGAAGGTGGGAGATGACAGCCTGGGGCGAACTCACCTTCAACAGCCAGCATTCAAGGTAGGGGAAGACTGAAACCCCTGACCTGTGCAGATGAGCTGCGACCCCTGTCATCACCTTGATGAACACCCAAGGGTTGCTGGTAAGGCCAAAAGGGGATCACTGTAAACTGAAAATGCTCGTTGCCTACTGTGACCCGCAAGTAATGTCTGTGGGCAGGCAGGAGGGGAATATGGAAATAGGCATCCGGCAAGTCCAATGCTACCATCCAGTCTCCTGGGTCCAGGGGAGATAGAACATGGGCCAGAGTGAGCATTTTGAAATTCTCCTTCCTGAGGAAGAGATTGAGAGACTGGAGGTCTAGGATAGGGTGGATGAGCTTCTGGCAGAGGCACCATCTCTATGGCTCCCTTGGCCAAGAGAGCTGTAACCTCCTCGCTTTGAAGTGCCAAGTGATCCTCAGTCACCCGATCGTAGGTCGGTGGCATGGATGGAGGTGTAGTCTTGAAGGGGAGGGAGCTGCCCCTTCGGAGGCTTTGCAAAACCCATCTGTCTGATGTGATGGACTGCCAGCAGGGCAGGTGATGGTGAAGACTGTTCTGACTGGTCCCTAATGGGGAAGCGTCAGATTAGGAAGTTTTGGAGACACCGGGAAAGGATGGGGGGAGTGGGTAGCTGTGTCAGAGGACTGACTAGACCGCTGGCTCTCTGATCTATAAGGACATCTGATCCCACGTCCCTGACCACACAGCAGGGTAGCTGGAGGGGAAACTGATGTTTGGGACGTCCCATCAATGCAAGCGATCTGCTTAGTGAGTCAGTCCTATCTATCCCACATCGTATTGTGAACTTAGCTGCATCTCTCCTGTCAGCAACAGCTTGGGAGAGAATGGCCGGGGCCTCCTACGGGACCTGTGGCAGCAGCTGTGCAACCGTGTACCATAAGGTATGGGTGTAATGGCCCAAAAGGCGTGCAGTGTTCACTGATAGCAATGCCAGGCTGGAGGAAGAAAACATCTTCTTCCAAGCTGATCGAGCCTCTTGGATTCCCTGTCTGGGGGTGCAGAAGGGAATGCACCTGGGGACATGGAGGCTTGGATAACCAAGCTCTCAGTGGTCAGGTGTTGCATCAGGAACACTGGGCCATTTGGAGCTGGTCTATGGCTGACGGCGATTGTGCTCATAGGAGCCCATGTGCTGGGTTTGGACCAGGTCCCCAGCAGGACATCAGTGAGGGCTTCATCAAAGAGCATAAGGTGTTCACAAGTGGATCCCCAGGGCTGGAGCACCTCTGTTAAGTCAGTCCTGACTGCCACCGAAGGCAGTTCAAAGCCCAGAACCTTGGCTGCTCTCTGCACCACCATGGAGTAGGAGGCCCCCTCCTCTGTAGCCACAGTACGGGGAGAAAGCATGCCACTATCAGGGGAAGTGTCCAGAACACAAGCCTCACTCAGGTCCGTCCACCAGTCCATGGGATCTTCAAACTGGTATTCCAAAGGGTTCAGCAACTCCTTCCAGTCCTCACTGCCAGGATTGGAGTAGCTTTAGGGACCGCTCCCTCAAAGCTTGTGGGTGCATGGCCAGGCACCTGGAGCACAACTTTGGGTCGTGGTCACGCTCCAAACACCATAAGCACACAGAGTGTGGATCCATCACAGACATCACCCGATGACAGGATCCGCAGGGCTGGAACCCGGTCTTGTGTGAAGACATCCTCAATGCACCAGGAGTGTAACCACTCAAAAATCGTGGACAAAACATCAAAAAAGATCAGTCAAAAAGTGACTTTGGGATTGCTCTTCCTCAGATCTGCGTTTGGCTGGTGTGGAAAGAGAAGAACTGATGCCAACACGTCAGGGTGGTGCCTATATAGGTCCTACGACGTCATATCCGGCACGCACAACACCAACGATGGATGTGGAGCCGAACACCACCACCTAACAATACACATGGGCACTGCTCAAAGAAAATTGCCGGATCCAGACTGACACCTGAGGGAAATCTGCAACTTTAAGTCCCCATCAGATAAGCATGCATGGTTTGTAACTGCAAATGCAGTCGCTAACCACTGATATGTTACCAACACCCAAACTATAGTAGTAACTGGTTCACAAAGGGGAGGCCATGGAGAAACTTCTTACATGGAAATCATGTCCAGTAGCCAAACGCTTGTCCCCTCTTTTGTCATCCCAAATGGAACCTTTTTTTAGGAGGAAAAAAAAATGGACACAGGCTGCTTTAAATAAAATGTTTCTTATTTTTTAAAGCAACTTCAGGGATGACCTTCTGCTGTCCTTTTCAGACCACCATCCCTGCACTCACAACCATTCGCAAGGGATCACAATCTGTGCCCTGCCTAATTCATATACATTAGACAGGTCATTTTAAAGCCTTCTGCTAATGGGCAAGTTGCAATGTGCCCTCATTGTACGAAGGTTACATCACACATTACATACCAATTTGCAAACCACTGTTCCTGAATTCAAAAAAATATTATATTTTTCTATTTTGGACTCTCCATCAATTTGTAACATTTATTGTTACAGTGGTTCATGAATTTTTGGCAGCTTGCTAACCAGTAGAAGTGCAATTTGCACACCCTGGTATGTGAACAGTGATCAATTTACCAGGCCCTTATTTCTTAGCAAATTATCTTCCAGGGACCTGGCACTGCCTGCTGGCAGAAGCAGTCCTTGAAAATGTTTTGTAGTGAAAGGAGCAATGGTTGCAGGGGCTTCTGGTCTATTCCAGAAATCTCCAACGTTTTCCACCACTAAATCACCTAAGTTATCCTCCTCGCATTTGATATTAGTTTCAAGGGGTTTGGGGGGGGGAGAGGAAAAGAGTTCTCAACTGAGTGCTTCGTTATGAACACTAGTAGCCCGGATTGGAAATGCCTGTCCATAGAAGATTGAGAACCAATGTAAAACATCCAAGCATGGATTTTGCAAGGCAAGATGCACGGTATGCAACTCTTCATTTAAAATCCAGATCTGTCTGTGCCTAGTTCAGTATCCACAGTTGTCATTTCAATGTAATACTGACTAGTATGTGCAAATGCTGTGTCTTCATCTTCTTCAGCCAGAATCAATGCTATAGAGCAAAGTCCAGTACTACGAATGCCTACATTTTGTCACTTGAGTATCACTACCTGCCAGAACCAGAATCAATGCGCCAAAAAAAACTCCACCTTTTAAGGTATCTTCTAGACTGCGCATGTGCTGTCTTTTCACGATCTTTTATTTCAAAACAGTGAGCTTAGAGGCACCTTTTGCTTACCACTGTCACTTTCATTTTCTTGCTTCTTATTGGTCAGTTGCTTAAGGATTCCTTCCCATTTGCCAATCCCCTCAAACATCGACGCATTACTTGTGTCCTTCCACTGTCCTTTGTTTTTAGGGGACACATTTTTGTGTGTTTAAGCCCCTCCATGTCCCTCCCCTTGTCGTCTGCATTACTTACCTCCCCCTGCGTGTTTAAGATGCCTCCCCCCACCTGCCCTCCATCATCCATATTATTGTTTGTCCCCAAACATCCATGTTGTTGCTTGCCTCCCAGTTATCCATGTTGCTATTTTCGCCTCATCCACCTATCCTCCCGTGTTGGTGGTTGCCTCCACACTCTCTCTCTAGTCTGTGTCACTGTATGCCCTACAACCCGTCATTTAAATTAAATAAAAAAAAAAAAGGGCTATGCTATGGACACTGCTGGCCATATCACAGAGCTTTTTTCACCACACCCTCAGTTGTCCGTGCTGCATATCATTCACCCTCCGTGTTGCCTCTCACCCATCATCCAGTTACCAATGAAAAAGGGCTAAGACCTGGCTGCAACACAGCAGATTTAAAATTTAAAAAAGCATTTGCAATGCAATGGGTCTGGCATTTGCTCGACTTAGAGCTATTAGCATTGTAAATTTCTAACTGTACTTTTCTTGCCACTTAAATTGAAAAAGAAAAGTAAAACAGCTGTCATAAGCGAGCCAATTCAATGCGCCCTGGCCAGCATGAGTGCGAGGGAGAGACACAAAAAGGAAAATAAGATCGCTCGCAGTCAAACGTCTCAGCAATCGTGCAATTATCCATGTAACAGGGGCAGTCTGCAGGGCGGTAACAAAAACGCCCCAAGAGGGACAAACGTAAAGCATTTACCAATGATAACAAAGGATTTTTGAAAGGCAAGGTTTGTTACCTCACTGCATTATCTGTCATTACTTGCAATTCCATGTGCCAGAACACACACACACACATCAAACAAAAAAACAAAAAAAGTGCTAGGACATGGACACCACTGGCTATGGAATTGCCCTTTTTCCTTCCTCCCTCCGTGTGGCCTTCCACCCTGTCCTCCCCTCCAGCAATTATTATATATATATATATATATATATATATATATATATATATATGTGTGTGTGTGTGTGTGTTTTTTTTTTTTTTTTTTTTTTAAACGATGTGGGCCAGAGAGTTTTTGATTTAAAAAAAAAAAAATCTGTCATGCTGCATGGCAGGCACGGTGCAGTATAACATTGTTAAAAAGTAATGACAAAGCCAATAACTCTTGTCTCATAGGTGAGACCTCCTGGCAATGCACGTTCAGTCTGGGTTGGCTCTCGGTTTGCCCTCCCTTCCTTGTACCCCTCAACATTAATGTACAGTGATTAACTGCTTTGTAGTTAGGTTTGTGTTATACGGATTTGCACACATGATAGCGCCTTGGTGCAAGCCCTGCTCGTTTGGCACAGGGTCGTCAGGACATCCAGGGAAGATGTGGAGCCAGCCAAGCGCAGAGAGGGCGCGATCTGACGGCCTCAGATTGTTTTTCAAGCATCACCTGGAAAAGGCATTAGAATTACGCTGAATTCGCAGTTCCTGGCACACTCAGCGCTGGATGTTGTTGCGCACTGGGGCAAAGGTTGGTTGGTTGTGTGAACGTGTCGGAAGGCGCTCCAATGTTCAGTCTGACCCTGCACACAGAGTCGAGCTCTGCCCTGCCACGGTGCCCTGAGGAGGAGGTAGGGGGTGGGCGCGAACACACCCCAGGGCGCGAGAGTGCCAATGCTGCCGCTCTTCCAACGCTGGAGGAGAGATGAACAGGCAGAAACAGGCATGCCTAGTCGCTTCATCAGAGAAACAGAAAGGTGACAGGTGGAAACGTCGGAATGAATCTCAAACTCTTGTGTTTTCTCTTGATGCGTTTCACTCTGTAATTGTTTTCATCTGTCTCGGCCCCGCCCCAAAAGGGACGGTCCAGCCCAAAGTGCATTGTCACGCTGGCTCTTTAAAGGTACACAAACACCAGACACGTTTCTTACTGTAATCACCTAATTAATTCGGAGAAAGCGGCATTTCTGCTTGCTGTGCCTCATTCCTTTCTTGGTAGGGAAACCCGTGGCTGGACAACAGAACACACTGGAATGTGCTGGGCGAGCCCAAGGAGAGCGCATGACGTGCTCAAGGTCACACTGGGCGTCTGCAGCTGAAGTTCCGACCCTCTGTGACCTTTTTAACCCAAGTAAAGCTAGGCGCACTCCACCAAACAGTGTCAGGGATTGAACCGAGGGGTTGGGCGAGAACGTGAGGGGGCCTCAACCACGAGCTGGTCAAGAGACAAGCAGGCCTCAGACACAGAGCTGGGCCTGTTTACGAGCTCTGCCGCCATCCCCTGGATCCCCTCTGGTCAACGTAGACTGACAGAGGCAGCTTCGACTGGCCACTCAGAATGCGGAAGATGACGAACAAGGAGTCGCACTCTTCTGTCTGCCTCTCGCACTAATCTACCTCTCTCTCACACACCTCTGCACATAAAAGGGGTTCCATATTAGCTCCCTCTAAGACTCTAAAACGGTGAGCCCCACCCAGCTCCTTAAAAGATGCACTGATAAATCTCTTGCGCTGTCTTAGGGGGGAGGGGGTGGGGGATTACGTGCAGGGCCGTATTCTAAAGATGATGTGAACATTGTCATCCAGAGTTCTTTCCGAGATTCCAGCAGGGTGGGTCCACCTTTGCAGGCAGAAGTGTTAGCCACTTAAAATGGGGGTAGGCGGGGAATCTCGGGTTCTCGGACCGAGGAGTGCAAGGACAACCGGGATGAAAGAAAGAGCAGGGGAAAGGGAGCTGTTGAATAAAGGCTGGGGGAGGAGAGAGAATGATGAGGGACAGGCAAGAGTATGCTCAGGGAAGTGGGGCATGGGGAGAACAGCAGTTAGAACAGCAGGGAGAACGAGGGGTAGCGGAAGGGAGAGAAAGGTTGGGAGGGGAGAGACTGAGAAGGAACTGCAGGGAAGAAGGGAGAGAAGAATTCAAAAGTGCAGGAGAGTACAGAAGGGAGAGTACAGTAAGGACGTGAAAGAGGAGCGAGGCAGCAAGTGAGAGCAGGAAGTAGAGAAAAAATGAGAGGGAGAAAGGGTAAGAGGATGGGTAGAGTGAAGATAAGCAGGCAAGAGGGACATATACGTAGAGAGAAGGGAAGGACAGAGTAGTAGGAGAAGAATACAAACGAAGGGCGGCAGAGATGGGGTGGAGAGAAGGCACAGGGTAAGAACTTAAGAGGAATGGAAAATAATAAAAGATGAGGGAGGAAGCAATGATGGAAAGGAAGGGTACATGGAGGAACAGATTACATAGCGGGAGAAAATGGGAAAGCAAGAGGGGGCAAGCAGGACAGGCGAAAAGAACAAGGGGAACAGGGCCAGACAGAAAAGGGTAATGGAAAAAAGGAACAACAAGAGGAGACTGGAACACCATAGGATGTAAGGCTGAGAAGGCAAGCAGTAGAGAAGAGAAAAGCAAACGATGCAACAAGGGAGGAAAAGAATGGAAGACAGGGGCGTAATACTCTTCTAATAAATGTATCTGCCAATAAATAGCCGGGTACAGGTGCTTTAGGTTGGGTATGGTAAGGTGTCTGTCGGATTTTACCAGGGATTTTTACATAATCATAAACAAAAATGCACACACACTTTCCCACTCTGCTTTGAATTACTTCAACATTCTTGGTTATTTGACAAAATATTGTGTTTTCTCCTACTCAGCACCTCTACCAATTTGCATTCGTTCCTTTCTAATGCCCCTTAGGGCCCTCGTGTGCCCTGCTTGGGTAGAACGTATTTTACCATTAAATGCCAGCGTGATTGTTAAAAAAATCTGAAGCTCACCCCCCCAAATCTTCTTCACCAAGCTACGCCCCTGGTAGAAGATAGAAAGGAGAGGAAGGGACAGTTATGGGATAGGAAGCACAGAAGGGGACACCAGGAGCAAAGTGGCAGGGAAGAAGGGGGTACAGATAGTGGAGAAGAGGGGAGCACTAACTGACTGCCTATTTATTTATTTTTAGCAATGTACATTAAATGGACATTAACTCACGCAATGCGGTTGACTGCAGCATCTTCATCGTCGACTGCAAGAGAAAAGAAGAAGCATATTAATGCAGGGGGAAAGCAGAGGCTGAGGCCAGCCTGCAGATCACACATATACCTGGGGGACAAGACATTTGATGCCACGTACAAACCAGTAACAAGCATGGAGCTGCTTTAACAGGGGTCTAGGCCGTATAGGGATGAATATTCTGCAACAAGTAGCACCCCTTTATCTTACCAGAATAATGCATATTACGGGGCACCTAATTTTAGGTCCTGAGCTTTCATTAAACCCCCATTACAATCTACCACTTGAAGCATCCCTCCAGCTCAACTGAACAAACAAACATGAAAACCATGAGTCACAAAAGGAATGCCCAGGGCTTAAAAGTTTTGGGGATCGAGCGCGCAAGCTCTCTAGCCTGCTGTAATCTCTCGGTGGGCTTTTAACCACACCCACCACACACCCGTCAGTTTAGTTCGTTTATGGACTTGCCTTTTAAAAATTGCTTGATTTTATTTGTGAAAGGCATGCATGCATAATGCCTTTTCTGGTGTTTAGCCCTCTTCGAGCGCACCGGCCAACTACTGAAAACATACGAGGCTCCACGTTTTCAGCATGGTTTCTGGACTACTTTTTCTTTTTATTTCCTACGCAGAGCGATCTTGCTGCACATTTGCCGATCCTGGGAGCGAACTTCTGTTTCATTGTGTGTGGTCCTTCACGCTCATGGTGTGGTACTTTAAATCAGCTCACTTATGCAAAACTGTTTGACTTCTCACTTCATGTGGCAATAAAATTCTGGTTAGGACTTTACAACACTAATAGCTTTAAGTTGAGCAAACGCAAGACCAATTGCACTGCAGATGCTTGTTTTGTAATGAAAGCATCTGCTAACAATAACCAGGGGAAGCATCGACACTTACTTCATAGGAAAGGATGCAAATGAAGAGATTCAGCAATGGGGTTCTTGGGTGACAACTATTTCCAGAAGATCACACAGTTGGAAGCCTAAATTTGTCTCTCCAAAGTACGTCCCCTTCCTTAATTTAATAGTGACAGGCAACGAATGCAGCACGGTGACAATAAGGGTGAACGGCCCGCATTTATGCTACTGCTACTGCAAGAGAAAGAAGCTTGCCACAGGAAGAGCACGTTTTGGAACAGGCTGAACAAGTTGAGGCTCAACGTCACTTTGAGGGAGAGGAAGGGCAGCTGCAGAAGAACTTGTTCGGGGTGAAAGTCCTCACAGAAAGGAAACCCTGCCCTGGAATGACAAGGCCACATTCTGCTGGGCCAGGAGGGCGCGAACCATTTTCCAACTTCGGTTTCATCAGCACAGAATCTGGTTGCCAATTACCCGCCCCCCTACTGTGGGATCTCAAGGCACCTGTGTCTGTCTCTCCATTGCTTGAATTTGAGGAGTACCATACAGCGCAACTGGTGAAAAATGATGTACGAGAGGGGAGGGGAGTGTAATGAAGGCGGGAGAGAAGAGAATGTGAGAGGAAAATAGCAACAGACAATGTTTACAATGAAAAACAATAAGAGCGACAGGTGAAAGAGGAGCGAACAGCATAAAGAAGGGGTGAAAACATTAAAAAGAGACAGAAGATGAAAAACGCCGCCCAATGCTAGAAAAACTAAGTCTCCGTTGGCAGCTGGGGAGGTTTGGCAAATCAACCGTAATGCAACGGAAAAGGGACTACAGACAGCATATAAAACGGGGATGTGTACGTCATCAAATCCCTACCGCATCAAAGGAATGTGAACATACAGGCTGCATAGGTCAACAAAAAAGGGACGCGGGAGCTTCACCTTTCATAAGGGAGGGAAGTGTCAAGCAGGAGACCGTTACACGCAAACTTCATGGACCCCCTGAAAGTTCATCCTATACAAGACCTCTAAAACATGACCCTTCAAGCGCCCCACAATATACGATTAAATGTGCCACCCAGAACAAGTACGCTTCACACCTCCCGCAAAAACATGCACACTTCGCGACACCCACAAAACCTACACCCTTAACAAGCCCCTCCCGAAACAAGTACACTTAATGAGGACCCCAAAATACGCATACTTCAACGTGGCCCACAAAACAAGTACATCTCACAACCGCAACCTCCCCCCCAAAAACAAATAAAAATAAAATGCACTTTATAACACTGACACAACCAGCACGTTTTGCAGGCCCCCATTTCCTCCCTGAAACATGCAATTCATGAGTTCTTCTAACACGTTCGCTTCTGGAAATGCACACACGCGCACACTTTATCTTCAAGAACATCTCGTCCGCAGGTAACAAACCCACCCCTCTTACATGGACGTCTCCTGAAGAGAGTTATACATGTCCCAATGTACACACCTCTTTTAAAGCATCCTTTAGTTTTACAGACAGGTTTCTATACAGCTACTCGCACTGATCCCGAAACACATGATCCCGAAACACATGATTTTCACTTCGTGATTGTCACAGTTCACACCTCGGCCCCCAAAACGCAGGCCCCTCAAGAGGCCTTTGCAGTGCGTGGGCTTCACGAGACGTTTGCGCCGTGCCCCACCTGTGCTCTACTTACGGCTGGACAGTGACGTCACTCGCAGCCTTCCCACTCACCTGTCGTGAAGTCGCCATGTTTCTTGAAGCGGGTGATGACAACGTATGACAAGATGTAAAGAATTCCGAAGAGAAGCGAGCAGATCTAGGGAGAGCGAGAAAGAGAGGGGCACATCAGAGACAACACTGACGACACAGTACCCCTATACAAATTGGTAAGGGTGCCAGCAGCATCAAGTGCACCGTGACACAACCAGACTATATGTCAGGATCTTACTCATCCCACCAAACTCTTTCAGCACAGGACATACTACAACCAAGCATAAAGGTTTATCTTATACGTCACACAAGCTCTTCCCTCATTGGACAGAGTGCATCCACACGAAGAAGACCCATCTTATGCATCGTCCCAGTTCTTCGTGCACATGAACGAACAATAAACACACCATCTCCAGTTAAACATACAAGTCTACCTTACACATCACATCCAACTCTTTCTACACAGGACATACTACAATCACACTTTGTATAGCTATAGCCAAACACACAGCCCCCCCCCCGCTGCTTACACCAAACTCTCCCTTCATAGGGCCTACAATAAATGCACCACTCTCCAACCAAACATACAGGTCTGCCATACACATTACACTCAACTCCCATATAGGGTGGGCAACAACCACAAACTCAGCAACCACGTAAAAGGCCGCCTGTAATCGATCTGGACCTCTTGCAGGCTACAATAGTGCCAGCTGTGTACAAACGTGACACAGTGCACGAGGGCCATAATTCAATACCAAATATTTGTGACGTAGAAGAGATTCAGTTATTGTTACGCTTTGTAATACCTAAGACCCGCGTGGTGCTGAAAGTGGTCCCAACCAGCACACAAAAGGTTACAGGACCAAAACTCTGGACTGAGTGACAAGGTCCAATTTTAGCAAGTCACGTGTTTCATGTAGGTGCATACTTAGTATGAGAAACCGGCAAACTACACAGCCTAGCATGCCCACTGCTGTTGGTAGAAAACCAGAACCTTTAGAATATTAGAAGGACCAAGCCAGCAACCCCCCAAAAATACAAATCTTTGGCAAAGCCAATAGGTCTTACCTTTGGGACATATCTTTGCCAAAGGATCTTAGCAATGCTGTGCAATATGGCAAAGTAGTAGAGAGAAAAAAGCCTATGAACATGTTGTAGGCACATAATCATGCAAGCGCGCACCTACAAAATGACACAGACATTCTTTTTATTTATTGATCCGAATTTGAACATGGAAGGCGGTTGGGAGGAAGCACCATGGGAGGGGCGAGAGCAGAAGAAACAGAAGACGCAGGTGGTATAACTAGAATATTTATTTCTTTTGTTTTTCTGTTTGTTCTTTATGTTATCTTTATGACTTAGGTCTATCAAAACTGATTATTTTATGGGCCCTCATGATGGGACCTGGAATTAATGCTCATTCTGTTCTTCCTCAACTTTTATGTATGTCAAAATCTTAATTTATTATGTAATTTACTTGTGGGTTTCTTGAAAATATACCTACAGCCTTGAAAAAGCCCCAGGCTTGCAGGCTGCATGGGGTGAAACGTGTCGACTGGTCACCATCTACAAAATCTCTCTAAGCACTAAAACAATATCATCAAGGACCACAAGATTAATAATTTCACCGGTATATGATGATTTATAGGTTTTTGTACTTACAAGAGGAGGAAGAAAAAACCCACACAAGCGGATACATAATAAACAAGTGAATAAGAATGACAGAGAAAGCCAACCATTTGGTAAGCAATGGGTGGGTTCCAAGTCCACCCTAAGCTGACAATAGGTGTTTTCAGAACCAGACAGCTTGTGTTGTCTAGTAGGTGGGATCAAAAAATTAATAGTCCATGCTTGCCACATTCATACACACGTGCATCACCAACGTCCTGATTGCTTTGCTAACTATTATGCAGCTATAACCCTGTGCAGCCTCCTTAAGCAGTCTCCTGCACACTACATTATTAGTTCACGCTTCTATATTCCTCCAACGACAACTGCATGAACTCTTCAGTACCCCACCCACAACACAGCTTACGGGCTGCACCGTTCTACCCTTCTCATCCACACGTGTATGTTTCAGCAGGTCTCTAAGGGATATAATTAAGAGCGCTTCAGGACCACTTAAGTGGCTGATATGGCCTATATAGTGGCAAGAAATTATTGGCAGCTGCAAAATTGCCAAGAAAGGTCCGGTTTTAACCACAATCTCTTCCATAGGGAAAGAGTCACAGACTTGGGCAAACATGACCCTCACAAGGTGGGAAAATAAATGAAAAACACATTTTCTCTGTTACTAGTGGGGACAACTGTTATGTTCCTTTTGGCAGGAAATGTTGACTCTCACAATTTCCTGTTTAAGAAATAGCTCAGTGCTGCAATACAGCAATATTGGTTCATGCCCCAGCTGGCTGGTCACGGAAGTGACAATCCAAACAGGTGCGTGAACATATTTATCTGTGTAAATCAACACAAGTCCAAGATGGCCAGCTCTATAGAATTATTTCACCAGAAACACGGACTATGTAACTTTATTCAATTTCTTCTATGCAAATTTATTTTACGAGGATGTTCTGAAACTCTGGTATGGTTCAAGCTGACCAAGACATATGTTGTGCCCCTGCGGCCAGCATCGTCTGCTGTGGCTGCACTCAGCTAAGCCAGTATCAGTCTCTCTCATGCATGCATCTGGTCAAACAGTCCTTCCTCGGTTGTACTTTGTAGTTTTGAATGTGTTAGATCACAAGTGAAGGCACCATAGTTTCATTTTCACGTCCCACTGGATTGTACTCAATGACTGTGTTCACATGTAAACAATTCTAGACATGTGCTTCCATGCAACTCTTCATGTGTATTTTGATTTGTTTGAAGTTCAGTGATGCAATACAGAACCAGTTTGTAAGCCGTTATTTATTCATGAAAGTGCCACAAAATGCTGCATGCAGACCATATTGTTTCAGTACCCGTTGACACAACAGCCATACTGTAATCAAAGCTGATAGCACAGATGATTTTCTGTGCTTATGGAATTTCACACAAAGAGAAACTTTTATTATTTTAAGTTGAGTGATGAGCGAAATTATTAAATTCTCTAGCGCGATTGGGAGAGTGTAATTATTTTCCATTTTCATGCAATCGTCTGCAAAGTTAACCTTTCAAAAATATGGCTCTGAAAAACGATGAAAAAAAAGCACAGAGTGAATTTGTGAGTTTTGTAAAAAATATTTTTGCTGCCTTTTTCTATCAATACAAAAAACATAAAGAAACTGCACATTTCGTGACCACTTTCTCTAGCATTCCATGAAAGTAAACTTGAGCAATTTCACACACTACTGAAATAAACACTTAACATGCTAGCAAGTGGCATCTAGTTAGGAATTTGTTCTTGTAGGTGGGGAGGGGGTGGGGAGGGCTAGCCCTATTTCCATCTCCTTTCTTTTTAGGTCACGCCTCGGCAGTGCGCATGCACTCTCTTCAAGACATGCTGTATATGCTGTCTATGGGCTTTAACCACACCAACTATTGCCACAGGTTCTTTGTTGTACTGGTCTTAAATGCTTCCTTTTTATTGGTGTATTTTTGATAAATGTCCCCCCTTTGTGTGCTTAGCTCTCTCAAAGGCGATTTCACCAAGAGGACAATTTTGTTGGCCATCTGGGCATTGCAGCCTTAGTGTTCTTTTGGTTGTCCATAGCAATGTGTTCACACCACTTGGGTATACTTAATTGACATTTTCCATGCCACCTTTCCCTCCACTGCTGTTTTAGAAATAATTAGCTCTGTGTGAGTGTTTTGCACCCTCTGGCAGACTCATCCACTTTCAGTCTTCCTCATTCTAAAGTCCTCTAGACACTGCTGCAGCTGCTTCTCTGGCCCAGCGGTAATTCCTCATCCTTAATCGTGTAGACAATGCTGCAACTTCTTCTTTGGTACCAGTGGTAATGCCTCATTCTACATCCTCCAGACAGTGCTGCTAGCCCACTTCTCTGGTCCTCGTGGTAATTCCTCATTCTTAGTCCTCTAGACAATGCTGTAAACTGCTTCTCTGGTCCAGTCGGTAATTCCTCATTCTAAATCCTTTGGGCAGTGCTGTTAGCTGCTTCTCTGGTCCCAGTGGTAATTCCCCATTCCAAGCTCTCTAGACAGTGCTGCTAGATATTGTTCTGGTCCCGTCGGTAATTCCTCATTCTGAGTCCTCTAGACAGTGCTACTAGCTGCTTCTCAGGTCCTGTCAGTAACTCGCCATTCTAAATCCTCTAGGCAGTTCTACAGTGGTGTCTCTGTTCCCAGTGGTAACTCCTCATTCTTATGTGGCTAAACAGTCCAGTTATGAATTTACAACGCCAATAGCTCTAACTCAAGCAAATGTGAGAACCATTGCATTGCAAATGCTTGTACTAATTTATCCATTACCCTCAGTCAAAGTAAGATCTCATTTTTGATGTCTGCATTAGGGGTATCTGGGAGGAGGAAGTCTCTACGACATCTTTTCTGGGGTAATTCAAGCACATCATGCAGCAGCTTTGCAGAACTGGTAACAGTTTAATAGATTGACTAAAGGGAGTGGGACGAAGAAGGCAGTCAGAGTAAATCTGACCTTCTGCCTACTGTGGGCCAGTGGATGGAACAATTTGTGGCTGCACTTGGCAGTTTTGTTTTTTGGCTTAGGCGGGTGCTGTTCTGTCTGTGTGGCTTTGTCTGAGATTACTTTGACAGGAATTTCAGGTGTGATGCCAGATTTTACAATTTAACAGGGGTAGCAGGTAATCACAAGGCTGAGGCAATAAGCCAGGAGTATGGGATGTTGGCGGATGGACATTAGCAGATGTTGCACATGGAATAAAAGGTTTGTGTCATATTTGAAACAATGGTGATTGAAAAGGAGACAGGAAGGTAGAGTTTGCTATGACTGTTTGATTGGGCGAGTTCATAAATGTGGAATAGTAGGTTTTGAAAATGTATTAGTGAAGCGGGGATTGGTTTTTATTGTAGATGCCCTAATAAATAAAGCAGTCATTTACTCTCTAATGGTTAAACTGGTTGTTGCACCCGGCTCTTTTTTGCAGGGTCATCCCCAGTCTTTTTGCCTCCTTCCTCCTTATTTTTCTGACCAGTTTTTGTTGGCTTTTGGACTCTGGGCACTTTACCACTGCTAACAGTGCTAAAGTGAATATGCTCTCGTTTATCCATGATTGGCATATCTGATTTACTGGTAAGTCCCTAGTAAAGTGCACTAGAGGTGCCCAGAGTCTGTAAATCAAATGCTACTAGTCGGCCTGCAGCACTGGTTGTGCCACCCACATAAGTAGATCTGTAAACATGGCTCAGACCTGCCAGAGCAGTATCTGTGTGTGCAGTTTTAAACTGCCAATTAGACTTGGCAAGTGTGCCCACTTGCCAGGCCTAAACCTTTCCTTTTACTACATGTGTGGCACCCCTAAGGTAGGCCTAAGTAGCTCCAGCGGAGGGTGCAGTGCATGTTTAAGGTAGGACATATACTATTTGTGTTTTATATGTCCTAACAGTAAAATACTGCCAAATTCGGTTTTCACTGTGCAAGGCCTATCTCTCTCATAGGTTAACATTGGGGCTGCATTTAAATATCCTTAAGACACAAATTCCCTTTGAGAGGAGATACAAATGTGGAGTTTGGGGTCTCTGAACTCACAATTTAAAAATACATCTTTTAGTGAAGTTGGTTTTTAAATTGTCTGTTTGAAAATGCCACTTTTAGAAAGTTTGGCATTTTCATGCTTAAACCATTCTGTGACTCTGCCTGTTTGTGGTTTGTCTGTCTGGGTCAGTTTGACAGCTGGGATGTTTTGCACCTCTCTAGATAGTGACACAAAAGGGGGCAGGAGTGTAGCCTGCATATCCTGATGAGTCATCTGAGCTAGAGGGGAGGGAGGAATGGTCGTTCACACCTGAAAGGACTGTGCCTGCCTTCACACAATGCAGTCTCCGACCCCCTGGTGGGCGTCTGGGGCCTGGCCTGGACAAGGAAGGATCGTGCAAACACTTGAGACTTTGCTTTGAAGTTTGCCAACTTCAAAGGCAGAACAGGGTATAAGAAGATCCAAAACCCCAGACTTTTAGAATCTTTCTGGAATCAAGAGGAACCTCTGCCAAGGAGAAGAGCTGGAGGAGGAGTATTGACCCTTTGCTGTGTTGCTTTGCTGGACTGGCCTTCAGTTGCTGCTTCTGCCTTAAAAGAATGCAAAGGGTCAACTTTGCTGTGTGTCCTGCTTGAGAAAGTTTTTTAAAGGCTTGGAGTAGTGCTTGCCTCCTGTTGGATGTCTCAGGGACTCCAAAGACTTCAGTTTCCTCGACCTGCAGCACTGGGAACTGTGTGTTCTATGCTGTACAAAAAGAAAAACCACTGCGCCGCCACCAACGAAGCCGCTGACCTGCACCGTGACCTGCCGACGCCGCACAGTCGCATTGCCCCCCGCTTCGCACCGTGACCCTGGTCTCACTGACGCGGTCATCAGACGATTTCACTGAGCCGATGCTCGCACCGTGACCTGTGGGCCCTGCACTCCGGCATCACCTGCTCACACCGCACCCTGCACCTCCTCGACGATGCCGCTTCTGCTGACACCTGTGCCGCTACCTACACCATGGCCTGTGGACACCGCTCGTGAGGAGCGCAAAACACCGTCCCGTCCCGCACCGCTGGCTTGGGCCTACCAACGACAGCGCTTCCGCAACAACGATGACGCTGCCTGCATCGTGACCTGTGGACTTCGCACGTTGCACCACCCCGCTTCACACCGCAGCCTTTTGTAGTGTTTTCACTGCGTTACTGTGTGTTATGTGCAAATGCGTTGCTTCTGAGATAGGCCTGACTGCACATGCCATGCTACCAAGGGGGTGAGCAGGGGTTATCTGAGTGGGTATCTTCCCTTATCCCGACTAGAATAAGGGTCCCTACTTGGACAGGGTGCAATCCGACTGGAGACCCCATTTCTAACACTGGTGATTTCTGTACTCCTCCTCCCAATGATTAACACAACATCTCTAATGAACCCAAATGCTATCTATTATTTAATGAGTTTGAATTTTAATATTGTCTTCCACATCTTCATACAGTGGATAATGTACTTGCCTTTGGAAAGCACTAGGATGTTGACACCAAGTATTGAGGAATGCCAAACTTGTCAAAAGTTTAAAATTGCTTTCAACTGAGCAATGGCCAGCCCTGCCCCAATGGAAAATGTGTGATGGGCAGGCTCTGGTGGCACCTGTTGGAAGTTACTTCTTTGCTAGGCACAATGCTCAAGGGCAACTTCAAGTCAACAAAATCATATTATTTTTTAGGTCTTGAAGACCTATTGCGTACAATACCAAAACTTAGTCTAGTTTTTGGGTTAGCTCATGGGTTAACATGTTGCCTTTCTTGCAAATCTTGTCTTCTTGCTTTTTATTCAATAGCTACTCTTCCTTTCTTTGCCCTCAATTGAGCACAGCTTTTTTTTACCATCCTTCTAGCTGAATGACTTGTATTCTTCCATGGCTCACTTCAGGAACTATATTTTTCAATCACACTCAATGGCAATAAATGCTTTGTCTCTCTCCCCCCACCCTCAAATCTTCATCCCCTGTGCTCTCTGCTTTTCTCCCCTCCCTGATCATCTGTAAAAGCAGTGCACAAGTGCATTTCTCCAGGTTTGTCTATAGAGTAGACTTCATCAGACAGATTTTCTTTCATCTCCTGCCAGCCCCATGTTGCATGAAAGCCCAGGATTTGATACAAAAAGTCAGCATTTGTGGCACTCAGGAAAGAAGAGGCTGGTGCTCTCATTCTGTCACTGTTTGTGGCAGAGAGAGTCAGGAAAGATGTAACTTCACTTGAAGGCCAATAAATCCGCTCCTCAGGCTGCTGCAGAGGACCAAAGAGCTGAAACATTTTGTCTGGTTAAATAGGTGTGTGGAAACTAAATAGCAAGCATGTTCTTTTAAATTCTGAAACATATGTAACAGTCGTAATGTTCTTTCATGCATAATCAATATATTTTCACAGCAAGAAAGTAGTGGTTTTGAATGCTTTCATCTCAGCCAGCTTTGACTACTACTGTGCCCTGTATTTGACCTTACTAAGCTTCAGCTGGTGCGAAATGCAGCAGCCAGAATGATCTTTAATATAAAGAATTGCAAGTTTATATCATTAGTTCAGACTAATCTACACTGGCTCCCTGCAAACCAAAGTGTAAGGCTTGAGGTCCTATTTTCGGAACACAAACCTCTACATGATTCACATACAAATACCATATCCACGAGATTCTCTTTTTACAAACCCAATCACAGTATAAGATACGAAGAAGCCGTCTTCCACAGAGTACCAAAGTTTCAACTTATTACTCTGGGGGTAGAATCTGTAGAACAAAGTGTAACAAGGGTCCTCTTTGTAGAACTTTGGGAAACTGCTAAAGACCTGGCTATTCCCACTTCTCGTTCTTTTTTTCTCATTTTTAGGGTTAAGACTGCGAGTGCATGCGCTAGCGCACGAGTCTCGTTTCCAAGATTTTGTTGTGTACAGTAAAGGGCTTGGAGCCTGCCTGTCGCTTACCAATTGATCGCTTGCGTGTCACTCTTCTTTACAGCCTCGTAATTAATCACTGCAGGTCAAGCATCATTTCCGTTCCTCTGTGAGGAGCAGGGACCAAACACTAATTGATTCGACTTAATCACTGCCCATCCACTGCTCTTGCCATGATTGAGGTAAGGTTTTTTTTTTTTAACTTCTATTCTATGGCCCTGCAAACAGAAGGCTTGTGACTGGCAAAAATGTGCCCAGAAGGACAAACAAAACTACGATGATTTTTTTTTATTTTTATTTTTATAGCTAACATTCTTTTATTTTGCCAAGACGTTTTTTTTCTCACTTTGCACTGATGTTTGTACTTGTGGGCACTGTTCTCGAAAGATGACGATCATCGTGTCCTAAATATTGCAAAATTACATTGTTTCTCGATTCTGTGTAATTTCTGAAATGATGCTTTAACAAATAACTGTTCAGTCCACCTCAATCTGCCCTAATCCAATCCACCCCCACTTCACTCCAATTCAATCCATCCAGTCCAATCCACCCCACTCCAATCCACCTCACCCCACTCTAAATCCACTCCGCTCCAGTCCAATTCACCCCACTCCAGTTCATTACCTTTGCGTAATAGTTAATGCTCAACAAATACAGCATATTAAGTACCTGCTACTAATCCTATGCGTTATTTTTAAAGTGATCAATTGCAGCTGGCTTTTTAAATTCTGTTCAGAGTGTTCAGAGTGAAAATTGAAAAACAAACCATGCTATTTTTAAAGTTTGATAATGCTTACTTCAATTTGGAAATTCCTTAAGATACGCGAAGCGTCTGCTTTTCTTCCAATCAATCAAATATTTTACTATCATGATTTGGAACTCCAAAGAGATCCACAGGAATGATGATACAAAACCATATAAATACATAATAAATTAATACACTTTCTAAAAAGATAATAAAATTACAAGCTATCAATTCATTCCTACAGGCTTCACATAATACTAAAAGTTTAAATCAATGACAATTTTAAATCTAAAAAAAACATAGATTTATTATAAATTTAACCCACTACCATCACCAATTCTTAAAAGTCCAAGGGTCTTGGCGCAACAAAATTTAAAGACCTATCCCTCCCTTCCTTCATAGTTAGGAATTCTCTTAAACATATGGGTCCCTCCAGTCCCGGCAATATATATTTTGCTGTCTAGGCCAGGGGTCAGAAGGCGATCTAATCAGGGAGGGTCAATATATCTGCAAAGAAACCTCTTTATAAGATCTCACATTTAACCGCAAATAGAGGGGTTTCAACCATAATTTCCTCTGCGCGGCTAAAGCTGGGCAGACAAATAAAATATGTTTTATATTCTGTACCCCACCTTGGCACAAATCACAAGAATTAGTCGTGCCGTCCCATTTCGAGATTAGATCCCTAAGAGGTATTTTCTTCCAGTATCTTGATTTTTTCTTTTAGCTTTTTAACAATACTTTACAATCAAGCATTGGTAAAACCAAAACGTTAACATTTGCACTATAAAAGAGACATCCACTGGCTTTACCAATGTTTTTTGTTTTTTTTAAATAGTGCTTCATACCGCAATAATGGCATTTCCAAGCGCTGTAAATAAAAGATGTTACTATTACCCATTTTAATGCAGTTCAATGTACTGAAGCAAAGGATGAGCCTATTTTGTCTGGATTTGGTGATCGGATCACAGCAGATAAGCATGCCGCGTCTTAACCCACGTAACAATATTGTTCAGACACATGTTCTGAAAAGGCCTGTGAACTGCTGAACCACAAGAACAGGTGCGAGCCCCACCCTCAAACCTATGACCACCACCGAGCAGGGTGCACGTGGCCAGGGATTAGTGGAAAACATTTCGTTTGTAGAGCACAAGAGCGCCGGATGACTACTTGACGTCAAATATGCAGTGCTTCAGACGAGGTCTCTTCGTGTAACACATGCATGCATTCTGGTAGTTTGTAGTCTTGAAACCCATCAATATGTAGACAACTGGACTAAGCTGCTGGACTGCAATGGTTTGTAAAAGGGAAATCGGGGAGAGAAACACCGCGCCTTAGGTGCAATGGGTTGCTGTCATTTGGTAGCTTCAGGCAGAAGGGACTGAATACTTGCATGCACAGCATTAACCTATGATGTATTTTTATACAACGACGAGCGCACGGTGTTGGGAGAGGGAGGACCAAATACCGGCCCAGAGAAGCAGGACACACCCGGGCTGAGGGCACCGGGTCACTGAACATGCAATGTCCTGAGAGACTGGAACGGACCGGACGTCCGACACCATGGCAACAACATCCAGGAAAGGGACCAGGTGTCAAGAGCCGCCATAAAACAAACATAGGAGCGTGCGCACTAGGAGACCATCAATCAACTGAACAATAATCAATAATGCAACGGGAACAGGAGCTCATCAATGGATTCCACTCCCACTTCCTTCCACAGAACAGTAAGGCTAATACTAGCTACACCATCACGGATCATGTGAGTGCCCCTCCCCCAACACACAAAGACGGGTTAATACCATTAGTCTGACAGGAATAGCAACATCCCTTGTGACCGTCACCGCGGGGACAGGAGCAGCTCTCGGGATTTCATCACCACCCACCCACCCACACTAGAGTTAATGCCACAAGCGTAATCACGGAGAAATTGCGAATCGCCCACAGCCACCCACGTCAGCCCTCGGATAGGTCGTGCGCTGGCTGTCTTGGTCTTCCAGCAGCTCCTAACATAACGCATATTCTTCCGTGCTTTTCATTTATGTGTATCCTTCACTCTCTGCCAACAGAACACGTAAAGGGGCACCACGGTCCCTCATGGACACAACACGGCATCTAACACTTGGGGTTGGCAAAACGTGGCCACCTGAGCAGGGCATCTCTCTGCTCGCACAAACATACATACGAAAATCATGCTGGAAGAGCTTAGCGTAGCCACCCTTTACGCAAAACTAAACAACAACACTCAGACCAGTCTTTTCCTACTGTGCAACGAGCAACCGAGCACCCCTGTTAAACCAAACAAAAGAAAAGACCTTCGGCATTGTGTCCACTCGCACAACACGACCCAGAGCTCCTGGTCAAAATGGGATACATTCTATTTTTCTATTAACTAATAATTTTCAAAAACAACGACAGCAGACAACCCAGACTTAAGTCACAGAGTTCCCAGACCCAGCACGAAAATGGCACCCAAATACCAACATCACTAGACCCCATTTAGCCGTGAGAGGACACAGTAAGATCAGAACGCGAGCTACAAGATTCCTCGGACTTAAGACACACGACAGAAATGCGCTATACAAATTCTAAAGGTATGACCTAACCAGCAGTGCCCTCCCATCACTCCAGACCCCGAAGGTCAGTTCCCCCTTCTGAGCACAGGAGAAGCCCCTGCGAGGCCACACTTTGTAGCACCCAGGCCTTCACCCTGACCATAGCCAGCACACGCCTCCATACCAGGACCTGAATCCGACCATACCCAGCATGGCAAACTTCTAATGCCAAGCTGCAGGGGCACGACGAGTTCTCTATAGGTTTTCATTCTATGGGAGACACCATCATATCATGTGAAGCCCTAGAATACGTAGTTACAACTGGTGTGGCAATGAAGTGCTGTGCAGTCCTTGCCTAGTTTGCCCCAAGATAAGCTTGCGAGCATGGCTGGTAGAGTAGAGTAGGTTTAAAGTGTGACCTCTGTGGAAGGTGTTGGGTGTTTTCGATGACAGCCAGTGCGGTGCTCGAGTCTTGTTGATGCAGGCTTGGTGTGCAGTGAGGGCAGGTCTTTCGATGCAGAGGACTGTCAGATTCAAGGGAGCACTCTAACACGTACAGCTACTTTGTGCTCCTTGGGCTAGTTATCTGGTATAGATCCTTACTCGGCATGAAGGAGACTGGCGTGCCAGGGTTTGCACTGTCCAATGGGAAGGCACCAGACAATCCCCACCCTTGCCGGGCCCCGAAAGGGCCTCACAATATTCTCCAAGACCCAACATGCAGGAACACCTGCAGGTGGGCACACCTCGCACTGGAATGTTGGCAACACACAACAGCGCTGATCCAAGGCTATATTTCTCCTACCACCGAGGTATTTCCTACACCTCGGAACCTCCACTACCTCTGCCACACGGATGAAGCGGTGGGAGGATGGTGTGCCTCGCATTGGGGGCCCTCTCAGTAACAAACAGGTGGTGTGTGTCTGGTCTTTGCAAAATGCCTTTGCTAGTAATGGGCAATATCCCTATGGGTGACGTTGTGTTCGACAGGCGTCCCAGGCTTAATCACCCAAAGTACCCACTATTCTTGTGAACCACCAGTGGTAGCTCAGTCGAGCAGGCCAGGCTTACTTCAAAAGGCAGCATAAGTTCGGATGTAGGGTCAGGAATAGGACAATGCAGGTCAGCGCCCAGACAATGTTATTTCTTTAAACAGGAAAGAATAACTTACAGTTCAGAAATTATATGACAGCTACACCGAGTAAGAATGTCAAGGTACAAGAAAACAACGCAACACACTAGCTTACTAATGGCAGACATATTATACAATGACCAGTTAATATAAGATGAACACAAAAATAGAAGGTCCTAGTGCCTTCACAAGCCATCATATAAGGGCACAGATGTTCAAGTGCGAAGAAGCAAGTCATTGACAGATCTGATATTCATTGTCTCTGTTATATTATGGGTAAAGTACTGAGCGGATAGTTTTATAGCTTGACTACGTTTTCTAGGGCTACTAATGTTTCTGTTACTTCGTCTTCTCAATGCATGGCACAATGAAGCGGAGACTGTCACCAGTTCCCGAGTGAAAGAGCAGAGAACTGACAAACATGAGATTCTGCTATATATGCTACAACTGTCCCAGAAGCAACTTACCACTTCCAAACAAATGTGTACTAGAGTCTAAGTAGGACTCCCCCTTCTCTTTTGTAAAATTAGTTTAAGTTATGTGCAGAGCCCTAAGTGTCACTGAAATGTTAGTTCACTGGAGCGGACAACACAGACTGGCTGAAAGCCAACCAGGTCTGCATTCAGTTCTGGGTCCCACAGGAGGGACAGTGTTAATATTAGCACCTCACAGCTGGCAAGCACAAGTCAGTCTCACCTAAAAACATGAATACCTCTATTCCTGCTGGTCGCAAGCACTGACACAGCCATGAAGTAGTGGACACCCAGCTGGTTGGCAAAAAACCAAATCAACGGACTGAGTGGCACAAAGCCTACTGCATTATGAGAGCTCATTCCATTGCAAAACATGTGCAGGCTGCCACTTGGTCGGCACTGCAGACCTACTTAGGCCGAAACTTAATAGGTCTGACTACATACATAGAACTTTAAACTAATCGTAAAATAAGGAGTACAGAGACTTTGGGCCAGTCTTCTTCAGCTAACACAACTGTCTCATCACTGCTTATTCTGCCAGAGGAAGTGCAGCCACAACTGCACCGTGAGAGGTCATTTTGTTACAGGAGATGCACAAGGCACTACTTGATCCTCATTGCATACACTTGCTAAATATTATTTTGCAAGATATTTTCCCAGACTTCTTAGGTTTGACTAAAGAAACTATTAGCTGACTGGAAGCCCTTGAGTCATCAATTCTTTGAAAACGTACAGTAAGCTGTACAGAAAGGGTTGGATTTGGGTTAGTTCCCATCAGCCATTAGTAGTCATGCATTTTTCATGGTTTGCTATTGCGTGGATGGGCGGACATCAAGGCAATGGCATTTCAGGAATGGTTCAATTATCCGATCAGTGTTCCCATTAGGTTTTGGTTAAAGATTAGAGTAGTCCTTCTGTTAATGTAAAGCTAGGAAGTGCTCTCTGATACATTTACTTTGCTGACACAACTTTTAAATTGCTGGTTTATGGCTTTTTAAGTCTAGGTTTTAAAAGCTCAGCTATTAAACTGACCTACTGCTTATATACATAGAATGGGCACGGAGTACCCCTCTTTCAACCATTGGCTTAAGGCTGTGTGAATCATGTCTTTTCTAACCCCAGTGGAGTGTTCACCACCTTACCTAATGCTATTGGCTGTTTTGATATATCTTTCCGCCTCTACTCGAGTGCTAGCATTGATCTCCGTGAATGAATGCTTGAACTATAACCCCCTCTGTCCGCCGCTGCTGCTTCTTTCCTGATATTTTGCTCTGACCTGCTAACGTTCATGGGTTGACACAATAAACTCGGACTTACTAGCTTTGCCGAGGCTTGTTTGTTGGGATGCCACGTTCACACAGGAGAGAGGTGCTTGAACCAATGCTTCCTTCAAGATGCAATGAACACACTGGTCCTATGTCAAAAGTACCCCCCCCAGTGCAGTACTTTTGCTCTGTATGCCATTTAAGTTCGCCGCTTAGAAGGCTAACATTTTCTTCAGACTCCTGTTCATAATGCACTTCTTTCAGGGTACAGCTCCACCCCTCCATTGCGTCTGTTAAATAAACGAGCAGCATTCCCGGCGTCCATGTTATTGCAACACACATGCAACTAAACTCGCCAAACATTTCTCACCCACAAAAAAAAAAAACCTCTTTCCTTTGGCAATGCTTTCTTTGAAATAACTGTTAGGGCATAACTCTGGGTTCCGTTTGTTTTCGTATTAATGGAGGCCAAGCAACAAAACTGTTCTGTATCTTTCAAAGATAAGATTGTTGTTGAATAAGAACGATGTGTTCTTTGTAGCTTGGGTAGATTGCGTTTCAAATAAAAAATACGTATCTTCCCTTCCATACAAATTCCAATTATCACGCATCAACACTTCTGGGACTCTTTGTAGCTAAAAATACCTGGGAGCTGAGGGACATGCCTGTACTAGGACGTTGTCTCGTCGCATCCCAGTGGAATTGTGGCAACATTAAAATGGTTCTAAGTGTGCCAGGCTCTGTGTGACTAAGGTATTTTAAAGATGGGCACTTAGCAAATTAAACTGTACAGATTAGTAACACCGTCAACAAAAACGGCTTGAGTCGGACTGGAAAGATGTTCATGTATCTGAAATAGTTTTTTGACACCATGCCTCATGTATTCTGCCCCTGTATCTTCCTGGTCACCCATGAAGGTTCAAGGGCTGTTCAGATACACTATCATGCAGCCGAGCCTAAAGAGAACAAGAGCAATCGGCCCCGCAACGCACCTCTGGTCTATAGTCTTATTCACGGTCACTGGAATTATGTGGCAAGGGTGGCAAAGGAAAAGGCAAATTGTGTGGTGTAAAGCAGCACAAATTTGTGTTCCTACTATCTCATCATTTTGGAATTGTGTTAACATGTTAACATTATCTAGGCAAATGCTTCACCGCATCAGTACTACATACACACCCAAATACAGAAATAAGCAACAGAGAGGTGGCTAGTCAACCTTTGCAAAGGGCCTTCCTTTAGATCCTTTTGAGCTAAAAGCATTTTTTAGTTGACATCTTCATATCATCTTCATATCATGCAGATCATGGATTTCGTGGCAATTGCAGAAAGCGCTTCGGGCGCAGTCTCATAACTCCAGTAGCCCTGGTCTTGTTACCCAAATTTAACAGACTGGCAGCAGTTGGTTGATCCAAAAAGGTCTCTCGACCTCATACCTGAAGACCATTTAACCCACACAGATCCCCAGCCCTAAGATAGCCACAAAGAGAACACTTCTCCCTCACAGCTTGCAACGCTCCTTTGTCCTGAAGAAGAAGGGACGGGCACTCTTACACGAGCCCTGCCTCTCTCTGGCAGACTCGCAGAGTGTGACAAGGGGTCATAGGCTCTACAGTGCACAGAGAGATGGTGCATCTCAGACACCTTGCAGAGAGGAATGGCTGCGCAGGAGAGGTACAGCTTATCTGAAAAGAAGTGCAAGGCGAAGGGCATATTATTTAGTGAAAACTCGGTGAGAGGCCTGAACCCAGGCAAAAACAAAGACGCCTCTTTACCCGAGGGTCCATCGAGACCATCTTCGTACGTATTTTCTCAGCACAAGGCAGCGACATCGTGAAAAGAAAAATAATTTATGTATTTATTAAACGAGAAGCCCTAAAGTCCCTATATACGCAATAACCTTGAGTAAACTGTCAACGATAAAGGACTACAATTTCTCAGGTGTGTGTGCTAAGTCTCAACAACAGAACTTTGGCAAAGCGGTTATTATTAGTTCAGATGGATCTAAATTGGATTATTTTTTCGTCATATTACAGATGGTATGTATGTGGTGATGATGAAGACAAGACCGAGTGTCTTTAGGTGGGACGCACACCTATCAGTGCCACCTGATGTAGGTGACGAACGGCGGGTGAATGGATCCCTGCTGGCCACAGAGGGTGGGGTACTGTCTGCAAACCGATGTCAGGCACAGCCGGGCACCCCATCTCACACACCTAGAGAAGCATTACAACAGGTAAGGGCGGTTCTGCTGCCCACCAAACTGACTCTCAGGGCCCAATTGGAAGGCTGCCACTAGTTTAGTCCATGGTGGCGGGATCTCAAGCCTCCCACCTGCACGGAAAGATGCTGTATCATCAAACATCGGCCTTTCTCTGCGCTAGTGAAGCTCCTAACTACGAACCACAGGCAACCAGAGAAAAACAAGAATAATTAATCCCACTTCACGGCTGGCGCAGGGCTGGTAAAGAGAAGCTCAGAGGAACTGAGAGGAAAGTTTGGCATCCCATGGGCTGATGTACGGGTTTACAGGACGCGCAACACTTCACAGACCACACAGCTCACACGGCATGAAACTTCCATCGTCAGATCTCACAGCACCACAGACAGATGCACCACATAATACAGGTCCTGCCACCCATTCTCACGCCTCTAGATATGTGACATATTATACAGACCATATTCCATGGCTACAGCTCGAAAGAGAGAGGCCATATATTACATAGACCCTACCATCAGGTCTCATAGGGCTATGGTGACGCTTCACATACTACTCAAGCCACGTCCTCAGACCTCACAGTGCTATATAGAAAGGCCATTGCGTATAACTCTATCTAGAGACCTCACATGGGTATGTTTTTTTTATATACAGACCATTCTCCACGACGTAGCGGTGCTTTGGATACCGTTCGTATTATATAGAGCACACCTTAAGACCTATAGATGTTAGATATAGATCACATATACTATAAACTCTACTATCGTACATCAAAGTGCTATAGTGACATGTCACAAGTTATAAATCTATCTTGAGACCTCACTGCACCATAGACAGGTCACATATAATACAAACACTGGTCTACACTATAGCTGTTAGAGGCAGGTCACATACAATCCACACCTTACCATTAGAATTCACAGCATTACAGGGAGTGCAGAATTATTAGGCAAGTTGTATTTTTGAGGATTAATTTTATTATTGAACAACAACCATGTTCTCAATGAACCCAAAAAACTCATTAATATCAAAGCTGAATATTTTTGGAAGTAGTTTTTAGTTTGTTTTTAGTTTTAGCTATGTTAGGGGGATATCTGTGTGTGCAGGTGACTATTACTGTGCATAATTATTAGGCAACTTAACAAAAAAATATATATACCCATTTCAATTATTTATTATTACCAGTGAAACCAATATAACATCTCAACATTCACAAATATACATTTCTGACATTCAAAAACAAAACAAAAACAAATCAGTGACCAATATAGCCACCTTTCTTTGCAAGGACACTCAAAAGCCTGCCATCCATGGATTCTGTCAGTGTTTTGATCTGTTCACCATCAACATTGCGTGCAGCAGCAACCACAGCCTCCCAGACACTGTTCAGAGAGGTGTACTGTTTTCCCTCCTTGTAAATCTCACATTTGATGATGGACCACAGGTTCTCAATGGGGTTCAGATCAGGTGAACAAGGAGGCCATGTCATTAGATTTCCTTCTTTTATACCCTTTCTTGCCAGCCACGCTGTGGAGTACTTGGACGCGTGTGATGGAGCATTGTCCTGCATGAAAATCATGTTTTTCTTGAAGGATGCAGACTTCTTCCTGTACCACTGCTTGAAGAAGGTGTCTTCCAGGAACTGGCAGTAGGACTGGGAGTTGAGCTTGACTCCATCCTCAACCCGAAAAGGCCCCACAAGCTCATCTTTGATGATACCAGCCCAAACCAGTACTCCACCTCCACCTTGCTGGCGTCTGAGTTGGACTGGAGCTCTCTGCCCTTTACCAATCCAGCCACGGGCCCATCCATCTGGCCCATCAAGACTCACTCTCATTTCTTCAGTCCATAAAACCTTAGAAAAATCAGTCTTGAGATATTTCTTGGCCCAGTCTTGACGTTTCAGCTTGTGTGTCTTGTTCAGTGGTGGTCGTCTTTCAGCCTTTCTTACCTTGGCCATGTCTCTGAGTATTGCACACCTTGTGCTTTTGGGCACTCCAGTGATGTTGCAGCTCTGAAATATGGCCAAACTGGTGGCAAGTGGCATCGTGGCAGCTGCACGCTTGACTTTTCTCAGTTCATGGGCAGTTATTTTGCGCCTTGGTTTTTCCACACGCTTCTTGCGACCCTGTTGACTATTTTGAATGAAACGCTTGATTGTTCGATGATCACGCTTCAGAAGCGTTGCAATTTTAAGAGTGCTGCATCCCTCTGCAAGATATCTCACTATTTTTGACTTTTCTGAGCCTGTCAAGTCCTTCTTTTGACCCATTTTGCCAAAGGAAAGGAAGTTGCCTAATAATTATGCACACCTGATATAGGGTGTTGATGTCATTAGACCACACCCCTTCTCATTACAGAGATGCACATCACCTAATATGCTTAATTGGTAATAGGCTTTCGAGCCTATACAGCTTGGAGTAAGACAACATGCATAAAGAGGATGATGTGGTCAAAATACTCATTTGCCTAATAATTCTGCACTCCCTGTATAGATGAACACATACTTCATAGACCTAAACATCGGACTTCACGGCGCTATAAAAACACAAGTCACATATTATATAGGCACTAGAACTAGTGACTTTATGAAGCAAGGAACTTATTATAAAGATACTAACCCTCAGAACTCACAGTACTACAAAGACAAGTAACGGACCACAGATGATACAAACAGATGGTTCAATGGAAACAGGGTTCATATCATCCTAACGTCAGCGCTTTTAGACAAGGCGCATATTGCGCGGATCCATAAGATAAGACTTCACAGCTATAGTGAGGTACGTTACAAATATAGATTCTAGCCTCTGACCCCACAGAGTTATAAAACAAGCTTTGGCAAAGCCAGGAACTCTGGGTTTAATGTGGTAAGGTGCAGAGTTAGCACTTAGATTGTGAAATTTGGAAGGGAGCGAGCAGGACAGAGAGAGCTACATTTGTAAAGTGGTCTCTCAAGCAGATCAATGCAAGCTTTCAAGAAGAGGGGAAGAATACACCCAAAACTATTAGGTCAGTGATGACTACTCCATTGGGCTGACCCAAGATGTGACTGACAGCCTCAAGCAAGGCCTGAAAGAAACTGGACAAAGAAAGTCATTTCATTAAAAGGGACAGACTGTAAGTCCATTATGTATCTTGTAAGCAACAGGTCTGTTTGACAACTGTGCTGTCAAAATCCAGACCTAAACAGGCCATGTTGTACAGAATAAAGCCTAGACCCCTCTTGTGCTTCTTCAAAAAATAATCACATAATACAGATTATACCATCATGCTTCACTGCGTTACAGAGACAGGTTGCATACAGAACCTGCCCTCGGACCTCACAGCGCTGTTTAGAAAGGTCACAGAGGACAGATTCCTAGTCAAACCTCACCACACTATAGGCAGGTTCCAACATAAATAGTATGCTCCACCCTTAAACATCCACAATCATTTCTAGCCTAGAGTGAAGTGGGGTCACAACAGATGCCTATAGTATTGGTGTGAAGAATGCACCTTCACGCTCTCCCGGGAATGTGCGAGATGAATCTCAAAAGGCAGAAGTAATCCAGGAGACTGTGGCAGAACAAGCGCAGAACCTGTACCATGCCTTGTTTATCTTCACTGTGCATGAAACGTGACTTACATGGATTTAAATTCACACCTAGAATATATGTTTCAGCGCAAGCCCAAGCAAGCGTGTGGGCAAGTGCAGGCCCACAACAAGGCATCGGCGCAGCACTACAGGTGAGCTTTGAAAGGCCCAAGACAACATGTGGAGTCAGGTAAACACGTGGATCAGCATGAGCGCAAAGGTGCGAGGCAACATGTGAGTCAGGGAAGATACCATACAAAGTGGACCAGGAAAGGCCTAGTAAACCATGTTATACAGGACAATGCATGGCTCAGCACAGGTCCGGGTAAACGTGTGGGCCAACCTGGTCTGGGACGACACCTGGTCACAAGACCACATGAGGATCAGGCCAGGCCTGAGAGGGCTATGGCAATAATAATGTGTAGGCCCGGGTAAGCTCAAGATATCATGTCGGGAGGTGCGGGCATTGAAGGACGTTGACCAGGAGGGCTAGGACATCATGTGGACGCAGGAAAACGTGTGTCAACGAGAGCATGGGCAATGTGCGGATAAAGAAATATGTGGGTCAGGGTGGGCTAGAACAACTTGTGGTCAGAAGAGCAGATGGTCCCAACGTGGTCCCAGGACAACAAGTCAGTGAGGGATGGCCCAAGCCAACAGAGGCTAAGGCTTACTTACAGATGCAGGGCATGCGGCCCAGTGCATGTTCTCGACTATTCGTGGATCCCAATGGGGAAAATGCCAATGATGGCACCAAAATTTATATTAAATTAAGGGGACCAGATTAAAGCTGTATCAGACCAGCAGCAGCACAGGTCATTCTGGACCAAACCAGCCTGGCATCTTAAAAGGGATAAATGATAGTGTACTTCCAACCACGAGAAGACCGCATCAGCAACTGAAATTATACAGGCCTCTTTATTCTGCATTTTTACCCCTTACCAATGTCCCAGCTGTTTAACAGTAAAATGAAGACTGTTAGAATGGGTAGAGATGGGACAATGTGGCGACCCTGTACTCTCTTTAATGGTCAACAGGTGCTTGTCATTTTGGTCACCCCTGGCACTTTTGGTGTTTGACTGACCAAGGTGTCTTCAGGACAGAACCAACAAGCCCGATTATGATTCCATGCGATTGTTTACCGGAAAGATGCAAGGCAAAGCAGGGAGCACTTTCCCAGATTGACAATACCCGATACAAACATATATATTTTGTGCTGGAGATACGGTGCTACTAAGGATACTCATAACAAAGGCATCTGAATTGATATTTGGTATCTTACAAGTAATTGCTAGCCCTGAAGAAGTCAGCTGCAACTCAAGAAGAAAAATAAATTGTCAACGACCACATCGCAGAAAAACAGAAGAATTAACAGAAACAAAGGGGGTTTAAGGTTTGGCTTGCTGACAAGGCCAGCAAGACAGACACAAAGAGAGGGGACAGACAGTTCAGAGGCTACCTAGCTCTGTTGTGCTGAATCCACAAATTCCTCTTGTCGGCAGCCCCCCACACCCTGGACCTATGCCCACTGTCCACATAGTGAAGCAGGAGCTCAGAGGAGTGTGACGGACACCCTCCAATAGCGATCTATGTCACCAACACAACCAGAACTACTCCATCTCTCTTTTTACTCCCAGAACCCCCTCTATGCCATTCCCTTCAGCCAAACCGATAACTCAGTGGGCACCCATAATCAGAAAGAGCCCTAGACTGCTCATCCTCTACATATAGGGTTTATTTACAACTGGTTGGGATGGGCAATGTGTGCCACAAGTTTTATGTTGCTTGCTGTTTTGCAGGCCCGCTACCGCCAAAAACTGGCACCTCCCAATGTCAATGGCAGATGAGAACTGGACAATATTGCTGGATAAGAACTCGTGAACGAATAATATAACTTTTCTAACGGTAAATACATTATATTGCGAAGCACCAATACAATGACAAGGGAGCCTAAGACTACCTTATAGTATCTTCCCCATTTTCCTTTGGAATTCTAGTATTTTTTGGGCCTCGCACACAAATTCCTGTTATACATTTCTGAAAATAACTAAGAATGTAAGCTAAGAATGTAAGCATTCGCCCAGGGGAAAACATCCTCACATCGAGAGGAGTGTCTTCTTATCAGATTTTACTGACCTGTCCAGTGACATAATTAAGACATCAAGGGGCCTAATGCAAACAAGAGAAGCCGGGGCCATCTCCTTCTGGTTAGGTGGTAAAATACGGTACTAACTAGGTTGCAGTGGGACACTCGCATCCAAGGGGCCACGTGCCACTGGACAACTGATAGCTACCACCTTGCCGCTCTGCGGTTAGTGATGTAAAACGAATCCATCATCCGTGATGGGTGCCCGTTGAAATTGCAATCAGATGTATTTCCGGTTCACCTGATGGGGAGACCACAATACTTAGCAGTCACTAAGTCAAGGGTCCTAATGCAGAACAGTTCGCACAATGAAGAGAGGGGGTAAATCAGTACCTAGAAACGTGGAGCTGTCAGGAAGAGGGCAATACGAAAATGCTCAGAACGCACTAAGAAGGCCAGGGCAAAGGAGTTCCTTTCTTTGGTATCTGTTCAGCAGGCAACAACCTCCAAAAGAGGAACCTGTATTGTATATGCAACACTGAAACGGAAACGGTCACAGGGAAAAGTAAAAACCTTCGAGCAGCAGAGGTCATGTCATTGGCCAATGCCCAATGCTAACCCACAACCACCACATCCGGTGCCATGGCCTTGACATGGAACAACGTTCACGTCAATGACATCTCACCGAAAAGTAAACAAATAAATACATAGCAGGTGAAAAATAATAATAAAACACCACATGGCTGACCCGGAAGGCAACGGCCAGGAATGGAAGAAGCACAAGACCACCTCAGTAACATCACAGCTACTAAAGAGTGGTGATGCAAGTTTAGAACAAGCAAAGACTTCTCACACCGAAGACCAAACTAATACAGCCCCACAGCTAAAGACAAGGTTAGGGTCTCCCTGAGGTCAAAGACTACCCTACAGTGAATGCTACCAGGCAGGCAACAAGACCAAGACAATACTGCCACAGACTAACCGAAGGCTGCCATTGACCAGACCAACTGAGGTACACCTGCAGTCCAAAGGCCAAAACAAGGCAATACCGCCAAATATAAAGTATAGCAAAGCCAACACCAAAGTTACCATTAGCCAAAGCAACACATCACAGTTTAACAGCCAGGTATAGACTGTAACTCCGCGCTCAGACGCCGCGTCTCTTTCTGTCCTCGCGGATGGAACGCGCTACCGATACTCGGAGCGCCGTTCCCCGCGTTTTTTGACTATACATTCTGGGAAGCATATATTTTGCTCCCGGTCGCGCTACACTTATCTGTAGCCCTTTTTTCTTCTTTTTCTTGTTGGTGGTGGGTTTGTCTGGTCTTTTTTCCGGTCTCTGTCCATGTTGTGTCCTTCTTGTCTTCTTTGTGTTTTTGTCCCAGCATGCTCTGTTTTTCTTTTATACTACTTTATTTTGCCTATACTGGTCTATGGGCTCTTCCCAATTCAAGAAGGTGTTCTTTCCTTTTCCTATGATGTCACTTCCCTTTTCTCAGTATATAAGTCAGTCAGTCAGTCAGTCTTGTTCCACCTTGCGTTGCAAACACTTCCTTCTGGTTGTGCTGTTCACTCCTGTTCTTTGTTCCTGCTTTTTGCCTTGGGAGATTTTTGCCTGTTCTTTGTTCCTGCTTTATGCCTTGGGAGATTTTGCCTATTTTTGTTTCCTGTTGTTTAGTCCTGTTTTTTCTTGTTTTTCTTCAGGACTTCCTGTTTGAGGTTTTTACCCAGTGTTGTTTTTTTTTCCCTCTGGTACTCTTTCTGGAAGGTACGGTCTGCTTTGGCCTAGCCTGTCAAGCGACACCGTGGCTACTAGAAGGGGTCGCCCTTATCTGGGAGTATCCAGAACCTGTAGAAGACTTGGTGTATTCGCCAACCCGGTATCCAGAGGTGAGAAGTCCAGCGCAGTACGTAACAGATTGCAACCCCAAAAGATTCCGCGTTGCGAGATCGCCATGGAAGATCCACAGGGAGAGGCGTCAGAAAATGCTCAAGCCATGTTGCAGACTGTCCAACAACAAGCTCAAGAGTTACAACAGTTACGGGCAGAGAACACCGCGCTACAACAGGTCTGGTCTTCCCGATCAATGAACACAACACCCCTATCTGCCACTACTCCTCGATATTCTGGAGATCCTCTAAAGATGAAGGAATTTTTGGATGCCCTGACGGTTTTCTTTGCCTTTCGTCCACTCCAGTTTTTTTCAGATAAGGCTAAGGTGGGCTATCTGATCAACGCCTTGTCTGGGCTGGCGCTTGCTTGGGCGACTCCTCTGGTTTCTACAGAAGACCCAGTCCTGGCTAACTATTCAATTTCCTGACTCTTTTCAAACAAATGTTTGAGAGACCTGGGGTAGAAGGAGCAGCTGAAGAAGCCTTATGTGACATTCAGCAGGGTAATCAGGATGTTCTACAGTGTATAACCCGCTTCGAACAACTGGCAGCTGAAACCTCCCGGGTGGAATGCACCTTCATAACCTTTTTCCGCCGAGGCCTGTGTGAAGAAATTAAAGATGAGCTTGTACATTCTTCTTCAGCTTGTTCTTTGAAGGAATTAATGGATCAATCTATGAACATTGAATATAGACTTCGAGAGCGCAAGATGGAGAGACGTAGAATGCAAGCTCCATACCAGTCTGGTACCTTTCATGCTAGCAGTCGGCGAACGGAAGACATTCCATCCGAAGCTTCTCCACCTCCCCCTGAAGAACCCAGGCAGATAGATCTGGTTTGTGGGCCACTGACGGAGTCAGAAAGGGAGGAACGACGACGAAAGGGACTTTGTCTGTACTGTGGTAAGGCTGGCCACCGGATCTGTAGTTGTCCGGTACGCCCCTCAAGACCTGCGGGAAACGCCAGCTCCCGTCCCCTGTAAGGAGGAAGGAGACGGGAGGAGCTGAAGTACCATCAATATGTTCCTCCAAAGAAAGCATGTCCACTCTGTTTATCCTCTCAGTCAAGTTACAAAGTTCACAAGATCAAGAAGAACACCTTCTGGCTCTCCTTGACTGTGGAGCCAGTGGACTCTATCTGGAAGAGACCTGGGCTACGAGTAAAGGAATTCCCTGCATTCTTAAAGAGACTCCTGAGCAGGTTCACACGGTGGATGGCTCTCCGTTAACCTCAGGACCTGTGGTGGCCTCAACTCCTACTCTTTGTTTGACATTTGAAGCGCATCAAGAACATGTTGCCTTTGATCTCATAGCCTCACCAAATCACATCATGATTTTGGGAATACATTGGTTAGCCCGACACAACCCCCATATCAATTGGGAAACAAGAACTATATCCCTAACGTTTTCATTTTGTCAACAGAATTGTTATTCCACTACTTCTTATTGGACTACCAAAAGGTCCTGTCAGTCAACTAAGGATAACACTAACTCTATCAATATGATCCAGGGGGTTCCAGATTGTTATCAGGAATATATCATGATTTTTCAGAAACCTAGTTTGCCGCCTCATCGCAGTTATGACTGTGCTATTCCTTTAATTCCTGATGAAGTCGTCCCCTTTGGTCGAATGTATTCTCTGACAGACCAAGAAAAGAAGGTGCTAAAGGAATATTTAGACGATAACTTACACAACGGTTTGATTGCTCCTTTCTCGTCCCTTGCTGGGGCTCCTCTCTTCTTCGTCCCAAAGAAGACGAAGGATCTGCGTCCTTGTGTTGACGTTCGTGAACTCAACAGAATAACGATTAAGGATCGATATCCGCGGCCTTTAATTAGAGATACATTGGATGCCATTCAAGGAGCCAAGATTTTTACCAAATTAGACTTACAGGGTGCCTATCATCTCCTTCGGATCAAGGAAGGAGATGAATGGAAGACAGATTTCCGTACCCCTTTTGGGCACTATGAGTATCATGTTATGCCCTTTGGACTGACCAACGCCCCTTCTGTTTTTCAACGATTTATGGATTCGGTGTTCTCTGATGTACTAAACCAATATGTAGTCATTTATTTAGATGGTATCTTGATATATTCCAGTGATCCTGAGCAACATATAGATCATGGTCCGCAAGTCCTGGAAAGACTCAAGAAAAACCAATTGTTTTGTAAACCTGAGAAGTGTGATTTCCATAAATCTGAAGTAAAGTATTTGGGGTTCTGTATTAATCAACATGGAATATCCATGGATCCTGACAAGGTCAGTGCCATATTAGATTGGCCTTCTCCAACGTCCATTAAGGAAACACAATGTTTCCTTGGTTTAGCAAACTTTTATCGTCAGTTTATTCAGAACTTTGCCCACCTACAAAGTTTTATAACACAAACAATTAAGAAAGAGAACCTGAAGAAGGGTTTCGTTTGGACCAAGGATGCTGAACGCGCGTGTCAAGAATTGAAGACAGCCTTTACCCAAGCACCCGTGTTGCGTCATCCTGACAATACCAAGAAATGTATTGTTGTGACTGATTCCTCAGACAGAGCTATTGGGGCAGTTCTGCTGCAGAAACAAGACAACGATGGATTGGAACATCCTATCTTTTATCTGTCTCATATCCTATCAGAGGCTGAACGCAATTATTCTGTACTGGAACGAGAACTACTTGCTCTCAAAGTAGCTTGTAAAGAATGGAGGCATTTCTTGAATGGTTCCAGAGAGCCTTTTGAAGCCAGGACTAATCATCGTAATCTCCAATGTCTTCGGAGTTTTCAGTGTCACAATAGTCGTCAGGCTCAATGGGCTTTCTTCTTTAGCCAGTATGATTTCATGATCACGTACATACCTGGTTTCCAGAATTCAGTGGCAGATGCCTTATCCCGCAGATATCCTGACATAGCCCAGAACTCCTCTCCACATCTTATTGAGTCTAGCTGAATCATCGGAGCTACTCAATCGTTTCAATAATGCGTTCAATCAGAGTACCAGTTTCTGTCAGCTTCAGAATGGGATAGAGTGACTCCTTTTTTGCAGAAGAAGGACAACTACTTCTATCATCAACATGTTCTTTTCCTACCTACCAAGAAAGTGCAGACAGAAGCTCTACAAATGTGCCATGATTCTCCTATAGCCGGTCATCGAGGTATCAGGAAGACCCAGGAGCTGCTTCAGTGATCTTTTTGGTGGCCTTCGCTTGAAAACCTATGTGTCAGCATGCCCAGTCTGTGCTCAGACTAAGACACCCCAAACTAAGGTGGCAGGTTTATTAAGACCTTTACCGGTTCCTTCCGCTCCTTGGTGTACTCTATCACGGATTTAATATGCTCTCTACCTTACTCCTCTGGTAACCAAGTAATCATGGTGACCGTGGATTCAATCACCAAGATGGCCCATTTCTCAGCCTTGAAGAAACTACTGACGGCCCCAGAAATGAGTCGTATTTTTCTTCAGGATATTTTTTGCCTCCATGGTCTTCCGCAAGAGGTAATTTCGGACAGAGGGCCTCAATATGTATCACGTTTCTGGAGAGCCTTTTGTGCCTTATTTAACATTGAGATTTCTTTATCCTCTGGTTTCCATCCACAAACTAATGGGCAAACTCAAAGAGTGAATCAAGAACTTCAGCAGTATCTGAGATGTTACTGTAATGGCACACAAAGCAATTGGTCGGAGTATCTTGCTCTTGTCGAGTTCTCCTATAACAACACAATACATAGTGCGACCAAGACCACACCCTTTTATTGTACCTATGGATTTCATCCGAGGACTTTCACTACTGTTTCCCGAACATCCTCTTCTGTGCCAGCTGTCACTTCTTTTTCATAACAGATCTGTTGAATCCAGGGCCTACTTCACACTCTCCTAGCTTCGAAACAAGCAACGAAACGAAAGGCGGATCGTTATCGACAAGCCACACTTTTGTATCAAGTGGGCCACAAGGTATGGCTTTCTTCCAGATTTCTACCAACCCGGTTTTCCACCAATAAGTTCAAGCCACGTTTTTATGGACCCTTTCGGATTTCGCAAGTCCGGAGTCCTGAATCCTGTAGTTGTGCGTCTCCGCTTACCTCATACCTGGAGGGTTCATCCTGTTTTCCATGTGTCCCACTTAAAACTCTTTGTTCCTGATCCATACCATCGCCAGTTCCAGCGTCCACCTTCTCTTTCTATTAACAGACAGCCTGAGTATAAAGTCCAGGAGATCTGTGATTCCAGAATTTTTCGACACAAACTACAGTTTTTGGTCCATTGGAAAGGATACCCTCTCAGTGACTGTTCTTGGGAGGATGCTTCCTCCGTCCATGCTCCCCGTTTAGTCCACCTGTTTTTTGACAGTCATCCTGACAAACCTGGTGCCTCGGGGAGGGGACCTACTGTAACGCCACGCTCAGATGCGGCGTCTCTTTCTGTCCTCGCGGATGGAACGCGCTACTGATACTTGGAGCGCTGTTCCCAGCATTTTTTGACTACACATTCTGGGAAGCATATATCTCGCACCCTGTCACGCTACGCTTACCTGTAGCCCTTTTTTCTTCTTTTTCTTGTTGGTGGTGGGTTTGTCTGGTCTTTTTTCCTGTCTCTGTCCATGTTGTGTCCATCTTGTCTTCTTCGTGTTTTTGTCCCAGCATGCTCTGTTTTTCTTTTATACTACTTTCTTTTTCCTATACTGGTCTATGGGCTCTTACCAATTCAAGATGGTGTTCTTTCCTTTTCCTGTGATGTCACTTCCCTTTTCTCAGTATATAAGTCAGTCAGTCTTGTTCCACCTTGCGTTGCAAACACTTCCTTCTGGTTGTGCTGTTCGCTCCTGTTCTTTGTTCCTGCTTTTTGCCTTGGGAGATTTTGCCTATTTTTGTTTCCTGTTGTTTAGTCCTGTTTTTTCTTGAGGAGTTTTTGTTTGAGGTTTTTTCCCCAGTGTTGGGGTTTTTTCCCTCTGGGACTCCTTCTGGAAGGTACGGTCTGCTTTGGCATAGCCTGTCAAGTGACACCGTGGCTACTAGAAGGGGTCGCCCTTATCTGGGAGTATCCAGAACTTGTAGAAGACTTGGTGTATTCGCCTACCCCGTATCCAGAGGGGAGAAGTCCAGCGCAGTACGTAACATAGACAAGGCCTCCGATACCAATGACTACGTTAAATCAACCACCCCACCCTACTGGTAGACCAAGATAAGGCAACACCATCATGAACGTCATCATCACCACCAGCTGCTGGCCAAGAAAGTGCTGTTCCACAGGGATACACCATGCCAGTGACATCCCATGCAAAACCACAGTGGCCTAGATTGGCAGACAAATGACTCCACAATTTCAGAAGCGAAGTCAGTCCAACGTGCATTCTTCCGCTCTCACACACACGCTAAACAAACTCTGTCAATCTAAACCTTTGTTTAACTCCGACTTACACTTCTGCCTGCCCCCTGCCTTTTTGAGAAGGATACAAAAGCCTTTTTGTTTGCTCTGATTTCCAGGGGCACCCACAAAATTTCAATTTTGAGCTACTTGATCTAACTTCATTTAAATTCAGACATACAGCAGCACCACACTTTAACACTATGCCCAAATTAGCATCATCTTTCATTCTCCATTACACCAGCGACATACCTGTAGTACAATGCAGTGCTCTGTATATGCGGCACTCCTCTATGCATGGCTACACCTACACTTGCAACTACCTACTTCACCTCAGTGGGTTCACAAAACTGTGCACTACATCCTGCCAAAACCAAGTAACTTAATCTTAACGACATCCTGCTTGAACTTTGCCATAATCTGTCATGTACTTAGTAAATTATTTATCTTTTCTACACAATTCCAACATTCATCACTGTTGTTTGGGTCATTGGTCTTCTGACTGGTGCCGTTTATTTGCAAGAGTGATCTCAATGATGCATCAAGACAAAAGCAGTGTACTAATATCACTGTTTTCCTTCTCCAGAGAAAATAAAATAAAAAGTGCACCTCTGTAATCCTGATTTTGCTTCTTTTTAACAGAAATGCTTTTCATTTGACTTTGAACTGGAAATCTATGACATAGGAAGAACGTTTCATTTTCGCCTTCTTAACTCTCTACAGAGAACATTTACCTCTGGAAATTTGGTGTAATAATTCACTGACAAATTGTCAAATGCACATGTGATGGGCGGAATGCTCACAATAAGTCTAACCACTGGCAATCGCTCGGGCTAGCGTTCCAACCTGTCTTTCTTTTGTCCACCATGTTACATCAGTGTGAACCCAGCCATGTTCAAATCAGTCTTGGCCCACCTCCAATAGGAACAGTCCTGCCCGAAATGCCAGAGCAGATCTTCCCTGAACCAGAACCCAAGCAGACAAGAACAGTTTTGCCTTCATTAGGGCACATAAGTTGGGTGTAGCTTGGTTCCAGTGACACAGTGAGTATGTGACCCATCTCAGGTTGGACTTTAGCTGGGTCTAAACGGAGGTGGCAGGATGGGCTAAAGAACAATGGGTTGGATCGCTACTATGAGCAACTGTTAGTAATTAAACTTATTGCTAGTATTCCTCCCATCACCTTTTGTGCGTTTGACACAATTTGACAAACATTAATTGCACAAATAACGCATACAACTTATTTGGTCAGTGGTTTTACCCACAACCTCATAATTCAATACTTATGTGCTGTCTCCATTTTAGCATCGCCATGTGGCGCACAGTGACCCTGATATACACACATTTGCCAATACCATCAGAATCAATCAGTCTCAGGATTCCATGAGCTAGATAATACTTTTTACCAAATGTGTTATGCACCTCTTTTCGTGTAAATGTTTTTATTTGCATAACCTATTTTTGAATTACTCCTTACTTTAAGTATATCCTATGAGCATGTGCTTTTACGCTCCCTATGGGAAGAGTAAACACTCAAGGAAAATTGTCATTTACTTGAACTCAGATAACATGCAAAAACTTGCAGACCCCATATTAACTTAGAGACGGGCGTCCTACCGGATAGTGAGTATCCTCCTTATATACAAGAGTACACTGCTCTAGAACAGAGAAAACATAAGTCCACAAGGTACTCCTCAACTAGAAGCAAATGCCCTCTCACACATACAATTGGATGTCATGCTTAATTATAGGGCTTGCTTCTCATCAGACTGGCGCTACTATGTCTGACGGGCACCCCTTAAAGGGGGCACTTTGCCAGAGATCTTTTATCAAGATTATGTGCCGTAATGTAAGCTATGGGGCAGAAATTCCACCTACGCACAAGCAGACAATGGGAGAGCAGGAAAAAGGAATAAAATTGGCTCAAAACCCTACACGCAAACAACAATTTATTGTAGAGGAAAGGGTCTTGGTCAAGATTAAAAACTCATATGGGAGTGAAAAGGAGCTAATGCTTGATCACTCTCTCAAAGCTCATTGAATAGGGGTGACCTTTATCCCCTGCACTAGGTCAACGTGTTTCGCGTCTAAGGGGTCAATACGGATCCAGTGACGCTTTATCAGGACCAACTAACAAACAAAACACTTCTCCTCAATATTACAAAAAAGCATAATATGTCTAAAATGGTAAGTCAAAATACTCCAGTCACCTACCCAAAACAGCCATACACAATAATCTAGTCGTATAGGGAGGGAGACCATCCCACATTAAAGACCAGGCTCCATGGGAAGCTGCATACTATAGGATTGGCTTAACGCCTAGTCGATGAGCATTGAGAGAGTGATCGAGCATTATCTCCTTTTCACTCCCATACGAGTTTTTAATCTTGGCCAAGACCCTTTCCTCTACAGTAAATTGGTGTTTGTGTGTAGGGGTTTGAGCCAATTTATTTCAGTTTTCCTGCTCTCCCATTGTCTGCTTGTGCGTAGGTGGAATTTCTGCCCCATAGCTTACATCACGGCACATAATCTTGATAAAAGATCTCCGGCAAAGTGCCCCCTCTATGGGGTGCCTGTCAAACATTGCAGCGCCGGTCTGACGAGGAGCAAGCCCTATGATGAAACATGATATCCGATTGGATAAGTGAGGGCATTTGCTTCTAGTTTAGGAGTACCTTCTGGACTTATGTTTTCTTTGTTCTGGAGCAGTGTACTCTTGTATATAAGTATCATAAGTCGGGAGGCTGTACACTGGACCATTAATCTCCCTGTCCCTCTTGTTGTAGTACAGAGTATAATCCTAAAGCTAATAGCATATCCCTGGCAGTGTCTATGTGTCCTTGGAAGCCTCCTCTTTAACCATGGCTACCCATTCATTGCTTTTATGTGGTACCACTCATGGCCTTAGGAATGGACACATACAAGCTACCAACCTCTGTCCAATCTGCCCGATTCCTAAGCTCCAACTACTCAGTTTGCACATGGACAATGGTCCACCAACAAATTTGGCTTTGATAAATCTCTAGTGCAACATGCTCCAATTTAATGTAATGCCAAAAGTTCATGTAATGTTGCAAGCATGCCCACCACTGCCGTCCAAATCTAACTTCAGAGTGCCCTAGTTCTTGGTCCTCATAGCCAAAGCCTTTTTGAGCAGGGGCAGGCATAAAGCTGCATAAGCATGTTCATCCTACTAACATTTTGTGTAGCTTACAACTGTAGTACATATTTCCTGACCTCTCCAAATCAATAGCTTTGAGTCCTTCAATTGAGCCACATTTTACCCCAAAGGTTTACTCTAATTTTACCGCCTGTGCCACAATTACGCTCATACTGCCCCTGCCTACAACAGTATCAGGCAATACAGCGTTTTGGATATCTTTGGCCTGCATAAGGGTTCACATGCTGGAATGAGACACATAACCAAAACAAATTGACAACATGCACATTTCATCACTTGTGAAGCACATCAACGAAGAAATAGAATTTCGCACACTGTGTTGTAATCCTCCATTACCACAATGTCCTGTAGTAAAAAAACATTAACAGTCTGGACTCCTACTCTTCACGTAGAATGCATTTTGACCCTCCAGAAGGCCCACTACTATCAGAAGTCACTTGAGCCCACAAAAGCACTGCAACTTCCTAAGTAAGTCCCAACCCCTCTTCAGAATCCCCAGAGTGCCCCTTCAGTAAGTATTTCCCTCACAAATCCCTTTCAGCCCTCTCAGGAAGCCATCAGGAACTCTAAATAAGTCAACGCTGCCCACATCACAAAACCTTTTGAGCCCATCAGAGATCCCTCTCGTGACCAGACAGGAGCATAGGCCAATCTCTCACTGTATGTCCTGAGCTCCCTGGAGAGCATTCCCTTCACGGATCCCTCTGCTCATAAATATACACACATATGAACCACTCCATAAGGTAGTATTGAGCCTTACAGAATCCCTCCATCTTAGATAGCAAGTGTTCCTGCAAAAAGCCATATGGCTAAGGCCCTCCATGAAAATGCCATGAGCTCCTCCACAAAGCCCACTTTAATATATAGAGCGATAAAGTTTCCCAGATCCATCTATGCATGAGTAGTCCATCCAATCCAGGGGTCTGCTTTGAATTCTGGGACTTGTAGTCCTGATTGTATTGTAGTCTAAACGGCGCTACAAGTCGCAGAGGCTCATCCAGCCCAAATGTATGCTTTGTATACTGAGACTTGTAGCGTAGATTTTAGGATTGGCTAAATTGGACTCCAAGTCCAAGAATGTAAAGCTTAACACTGGACTGTCTCAAGTACTCATGCACGGACATGCAAAAATTGATAGCTCTGCTAATCAGAAAGTCTCTATTACCTGTAAAGACCCTCATTCAAAATACAGTGAGTACCCCTACAACCAGAAAGTACCTAGCTCCATAACGCCCTTCCCTCTGAATGCCTTGGTTTTTAAAGCCTCTGCTGCATTGCACCATGCCCACCAGGAAGCTCCTGCACCCCAAAAGTCGCCTGAGCACAAACACACACACATTCCGAACGGTCCTTCTTCGCAGTGCCCCGGTGCTGCCCTCCGCAGTACTTATGATGGTTTTGCACACCCCATGGTGGAAGAGCTATTCTCTAACAGACACATCAGCGACCACTTCCATCCCCATCCCGCATGGCAGCTCCGGGGGTTAGGGAGTGCCGGGTAAAAGGAGGGGCATGGAGAGGCCAATGTGGTGTCTGACTTGTCAGAGCTGTTACTGCAGTGTGTGCCTCCCTCAGCTCCCTCTGGCCTCCCATCACCATCATTCTGCCCCTTATTACCGATTCCCTGTCGATCTCCTGTCTCTCATTCCCACCTGCCACAGACTTGCCTGTTACCAACCCATCCCTCTTCTGTCCCACTGCCTGTTCTTTCTTTGGTTCGGCTCAGCACCCCTTCTCTCCATAGTAGATCCTGTTCTTTAATATTGTCAAACACAATAACAGCTGGGAAGGGAAGTCAAAGCTGATGCCCATATAACATCTGTGTGTCAATAGTAGACCTGCAAGGGAGGGTAAAGCTGGTGACCAGCTACCATCTGTGTGTCAATAGAAGACCTGGAAGTTGGGCTAAATTGGACACCAGGAATCATTAGTGTGTCAATAGTAGTCCTGGAAGTGAGGGTAAATGTGCAGGCCAGCTACCCTGTGTGTATTAATAGAAGGCCAGGAAGGTAGGGTAAAGTTGGAGACTAGGTACCATATGTGTGTCAGTAGCAGACAGGTAAGTCTATTCCCCATAAATCTCCTCCCTCAAAATACACAGAGGCCCCCTCCAATCAGAAAGTATCTACCTCCATAAAGTGCCTCCCTCAGAATGCCCTTGGTTCTGAAAGCTTCTGCCACATAGAACCATGTCCTCCATGCAGTGGTCGAAGTGCATCACAAAAAAAAAAAGTATGGGCACTGCAATACTGTATGCTTTGGGAAGGGGCAGTGAGCATAGGGGTGGGATCAAAGGTATGGCACAAAAAGAAAAAAAATAGAATATTCTGTAAGTTTTTTTGAGACTTTCACCATAAAGATAGCTAGATATAAAATAAAATGCAGCTTAAATGAAAAATTCATTAAAAAAAAGTTATACATTGGGAAATGCACAATCGTACATTATGAAACCTCTATTGGTTAATCCATAGCAGAGTTTTGTGTGTAACCAGAGAGCCACACAATTAAGCCTTGGTTGGTGCAGTGGAGAACAGTGACGTGTATTTGTAGTGCTACAAGGTCACAGCCTGTGACAGGAAGCACTGTGATTATGCAATTCATTATTTTAAATTTGCATTACACACAGTAAAAAAAGACTGCTACAAAATGCGCAAAATGCTTAAGATAAAATAGTGTTTCCAAAATATAGATTTTAATAATAAAAAGAGTGAACACAGTGCAACTTTTTATATTACTGTACCTTCAACACCTCCAGGTGTAGTAAGCGCAATAAAAATACAATTAGAATTAAAATCAGGCACTTCACATACCAGTTGTTAACGCACAGCCACTCAAAAAGAATAAATCTTTGTCATAACAAAGCGTCAAGTGATTAGGTCAATTAAAGCCAGTATCACCTCCAAAACATTACTTTATTGTGAAGATTAACTTGTAGCACACATCTGCATTTCCTTCAGGCAAGCAGGCCCTCTGGTAGGAAGGCTGTTTAGCTGTCTACGAGACTCACTGAATGACACTTCAGCTGAGGCATTTAAACTATCAGAATTAACCGTCCGGTGGTCTCTTTAAAAGAGTAGGGGGACGGGCTTTCATACACCATAAAAGTAAGGGCAACTGGTACCCTTCCAATTTCGCCCACTGCCGTCTAGCAACCTCCTGCACCCTGAACGTCCCCCGAGCCCAACAACCACACATCCCCAACGGCCACCCCTCGCGCTGCCCTCCGCGGTACTTACGATGGTCTCGCGCACCCTCTGGTGGAAGAGCTGTTCTCTAACGGACACATCGGTGACCGCTTCCATCCCCAGCCCGCATGGCGGCTCCGGGGGGGTCAGGGGGTGCCGGGGTAAAAGGAAGGGCACGGAGAAGCCGGAGCGATATCTGACTCGTCACAGCCGTTACTGATCTTCAGTCCGTGCCTCCCTCGGTTTCCACTGGCCTCCCTCGCTCCTCCCATCACCCCGCCCTTCGCCAAGCACTCCGCCCTACCCGAGGGTCCCATGCCGCCCAGCTGTCTGTTCGCTCGCTCTCTTCTGCCTCCTCTCATCTCTGATACTCCCACGTCTCTCATTCCCACCGGTCGCTGACTGGCCCGTCCCCAACCCATCCCTCTTCTCTCCCACTGCCGGTCGTTCCCTCGGTCCGTCTCAACACCCCTTCTCTCCACCGTGGATCCTGCTCTGTAACCGGGTGAACACAGTCATAGCTGGGAAGGGAGGGCAAGGTTGACGGCCATATTCCATCTGCGTGCCAATAGTAGACCCGGAAGGGAGGGTAAAGCTGGAGACCATCTACCCTCTGGGTGCCAATAATAGACCGGTGTTTTGTAATATTTGGGATCTACTTGTCTTAGGAGGTCTTGCCTATCGGCCAGCTGGGACGGGCCTACAGCAGCACCGCCCAGGATAGGTGAACTTCGGCTTTAACAGGCAGAAGCAGCCGCTCTCCGAGCAGAGCTGGTGCTAGAAATAAAACCATTGCTCTGTTTGCTGGACACTCAAAGGGCCTCAATAAAGTGCTTAACTGTGCCGTTTGTTTATCCTTCCAAGACCTTCGATTATGTGCGATGACAAACTCAAAATATTAATTAAAAGTAAACCAAAGGAGAAAAATAAACGGAGATCTCCAATGCTAAAGGAAAAGATTGATTTAAGGAAATGGAACGAAATGAACACGAAGAAAATAGAATACAAAGTGAGTGGAACCATCACAGTAATGGACAACCCAAGAAAATAATGCAAAAACAAGAGGGAAGCAAGGAATATTTGCAGGGTTGATAAAGAAGGAGAAAGAGCGCATGAGAGGAATACAGAAATAAAACATTTTGGCCTTTTAATAATGAAAAACATATTCAAATCTTGAGATACTACACCTACAGAAGAAGCAAATGCCTTCCATATTTGGAAGTAGACATGTACCCAGTGGTAATATCTCATATGACACCTCTGTAGGGTGACCAGCTTTTGAGGAGCAAAAACCGGGACAGGTCAGACATAAAAGAAGGACTAAATACTATCACTTTTATATATGGCCTGTCCCGTTTTTTAGCGTAGCTTTGTGAATGTGTGCCTATACATGTGTGTTTAAATAAAATAAAAAATAAAAATAAAAAAAATATATATATATATACACACACACAGAAATTTACAAGCCTACATATAGAAATTTAGCTATGGCTTGACCTTCCACCCTGCACCTTCAACCACCCTCCTCTCTCTCTCTGTTCCCCACTCCGTCTCTCTGCTGGGAGCAGACAGGGGACTATGTTGCCTGACAGTAACAGATAAATTACTTAAATTATTTCATACTTTGTAGGTGTCCTGTTAAAGGAGAGCATACTTTTAACTTATCCTTCACTATATGATCTGACCTTTGGCCCAAAAATCGGGACATTTATTTAATGATCTGATTTTTGTCCAAAAAACCAGGACATTTATTTAAAATTAAGAGAAGCGTCGGGACACCAGGACAGTCCTCTAAAAACCAGGACTGTCCAGTGAAATCCGGGACATCTGGTCACCCTACACCTCTGACTCCCTATTCAGCTCAGAGCTGATCTAGCTAACAAATTAATAGTGAGAGATGAGCCAAAGGTCTGGCTTGGCTCTTAGAACTGGTACACCAGCCTGAAAATGTTTGACATTTTAATCATACAACAAACTTTGTGTAAAATATGATGAAGTCTGATCAAATTTCAAAGAAGAGTATTTCATTAACATATGGAAACCTGGACATGAAAACCTCCCATTAGAGTGCTGCCCTGAGAAGTACTCAGTAAAAGTGATAGTTTTTAAATATGTCTGTAGAAACTTTCCTGCCCCTGCCTCCACACTGGTGACTGTGCCGTTAGTGAACTAAAAGGCAAGACAATTGCCATGTGAACCTTGTATGCACCCCTGTTCATTATCAAGCAACATTATGGTCTAATAAATGAAATACTGTAGGATTTTGGAGAGCTGGTATTCTGAACTCACATATTTAAAGTACTTTAATATGCCATTATGAAGAAAATGGAGTTTTGGTGAAATAAAATATATACCTAAGATCACACAATTTAAGCAGGGAAGTCGTGATTTATATAGGCTTTCTGGTTTCACTCTGTAAAAATCAGCCAATCCGTTGGTATGTATTTGGAGATCATCGGCACCATTTTTGTGTTTCCCTGCAGGTGGACTTCAGATTCCAGCATTCCAGGGCCCCAGGAGGCAGTCCCAGTATTACTCACCAGCTGTGCTTCATTCCGGCGCTACATAGCACATTTATCAGCCCAGCTGCGCAGGCCCATCCTGCGCCCATCAGTGCCAGGTCGAGCCGGGGTGGGGCCACCCCACTTGATCCTCCAGATCCTACTTTTGACTGCAAAGGGATTCCTTGACCCCCATCAATGTAACTGTGGCCTAATTTTCAGGCCTAGTCCCTACCAGGTAACAGCACCTGATGTGTACAACTATCAGAGACTTAAACTTGCAAACGTTTTACCCACTGTATGATATAATTTACTATGTTACCTTAGTAAACTGATTATTTTTATTAGCCTTGGGCTTGGTTGGTCGAAATAATGTTTTAGAGTTGCTGCGGCTGCTTATTTAATAATCTTATCGCCTCCACTTCTGTAGTTTGAGTATTTAGACTTGATATTGTAGGTGTAGCGCTGCTTAAAATCATTGGGAAAAGGAAATGCTGAGAAAAGCCAGCTGGTGAACCCATGGGGAAAAAGACACCAGCACCCTGCAAGACATTGACACCTTCATTGAGGAAATGAAGCACATTCTTCATGCAGATGCACCAAGTAATCCTGGGGCTAAATTAAAAAAAGCCACATGTTGCCCCCCTATTTAGAACAAAAGAGAAAGTTCTCGCAACCCCCAGGCCAGTAAACACGAAGAGAAGGAGGGAGGGAACAATGTTGTAGTTAGCTCTCCTAAGTGTTCCCCAACCAGACTTACTATTCCACTTGACCCTGTGATTGGGTGTTCCAATCGCTTTTTACCTTTGATTTCTAGCGAGCAGTCCCCTCACGACCCAGGGGCCCTTGTAGCCCCAGTCTCCCAGTCCCTAGTGGCCGAGGAGGCCAACACCCAGATTAAAGAGCTATGAATGGTTATTGGCTCCCTTAGGGCTGAAATAAGGGAGTTAATGGGTGAGGTTAAAGTCCTACTAAAATACCAGGGCCTTGGGTCCCAGCCTGCTGGTCAGAAGGGGAGCTGCAGGCAGTCTGACACCCATGGATCCTTTCTCTGTCCTTATATCCCAGAGAGCCAAAATAGACAAACTAGTTCCCGGGGGGCCCGTGCCTGGAAAACCAAATGTTTCTCTGATGCACCACTAGTGCAGGTACAATCCGTTGTCCCACAATTCAACATTTTGGCTTGAGGGAAGAATCGGAGGTTCCATGTTAAATCTATATACTTCAAATCCTCCTCCCCCAACATCACCTGTTGTGTAAGAATTTGTCCCCTCCCAAATATCACCGTTACCAATCTACACACCGATTAACCCTAATAACAATGCCTATTCCCATATTAGGATGATTTACATTTCCAAGCTACTGCAATCTGCTAAAGAAGATGAGACCTCTCTGAAAACTAAAACGATCCATTGGATTAGGCAGTTGAGGAAATGCCATACTGTAATCCATTCAGACATAGTCAGGGCACTCCAGCTATCCCATACAGACAACACTGATTTATCAGAATTACATTTTCTCACCCTGGGTTTGTTGATTGTTTGCTATCTTTACATACGCGAACCCTTATTCTTATGGACTCACAGATACATCTGAAATCCTGAGTTCCATTAGGACAGAGAGCTGAGGAAATTCAAGTATCATCTCCCCTCTTCTGAGTGGACTGAATGGGCTCCCCAGGGTTTCTGGCCATGTGCAACAGTTATCCCCCAAAGCTTTCATCTAAGCAAAGTCTTACTAAAAGTTCTGCAAATGTCATTGCGGCTGCCCAGGGTGTCCCCTTTTACCCTCCCCATTACAGAAATACACATTGGTTCTGCTAATACTCTTCCAACAAAAAGTACGCAAGTTTGTACTATGATTACTACTAGTAATGCTCCAGCCATCTCCGTGGTGGCTCTAGGTCAGTGGTTCCCAACCTGTGGTCCGGGGACCCCTGGGGGTCAGCGAAGCCTTCTCAGGGGGTCCACCAGAGCCTAGAAAATTCAAAGATATTAACAAATATTGACAAATTAGGTCCCCAGCTTCCAGTAATGACTCAAGCGGGGGTCCCCGGATTCCCATGATAATTCAGTGGGGGTCCCTGGTTCCATTAATGTTAAAGTGGGGGTCCACAGAAATCAAAAGGTTGGGAACCACTGCTCTAGGTGATCCAATCCATTCTCGTTCCTTCTACCAGTGTTCATATTCCCCTCATTCCACCAAAGGGTATACACAACGAGACCATGCCTAGCATTAGAAATGATCTTTTGCTGGTTTTATGGAATATAACTACAGTAGTTACTAAGCTCTTGCAGAGCGACGGGGGGTGGGGTTTATTGACATACTTGGTATAGTCTTATTTCAGTAAACCTGGGAGATTGATTCTTCCTAAAGACAAGGCTATAAGACCTGCCACGTGGCAGCTCTCAAGTCAAAGGCTGGTAGACCCCCAGGTGGCCTCTCTATTTGGCCTAAATGTCATTGGACTGCCATGTGAAACAATTATGAATTGATTCCCCTGATTTGTTAGGTCTCGAGATAATCCTAGGGGAGAATGTAAATATTCTTCTCTTTAATGTATATTGTAGAAGTATTCCCAAGACAGCAGAGTCCCCGCTTCTATATCTCTTGAGAGATATTATTCTTTCAAAGTCTAAGGAGAAGGCAGTTATGATTGTGGCCAGGGACATTAATGTGTGTTTTGAACCGTCCACACTGTTGAAGGAAACTGCAGGTGATGAGGACCAATACTGGGGTATTCCCCCATTTCTAGCCCCAGTTTGACAACTCCTTCCAGGGTAGCCCTGCAAATGATGGACATCAGTCTGAGCTGACAATTGAGAGCTTGCAATGGTAGAACTGAGTTGGACATAGTGAGACGGCCCACCTTTAGAAGGAACTCGTACTGAAGCTGCATAGATTATATTTTGGTGGAACTCCAATTTCGGGGAAAGATAATTGATATGAAAGTTTTCCCTAGATTCGAGAGTTACCATTTCCCTTTGATTCTTACCCTTCATAGCAACTCTGTTAGTACAGGTAAGATGCAGCGATTACCCTCTGGTGATACATGTGTTAGTAATAACCATAGGAAGGCCGATTGGAGAGTGTAGTGAAAGATAAGGCTGCATATGCTCAACTATACCAGGGTCTGACCCCTATACTAGCTCTGCCCAGCCAGAGCTAGATCCTAAATCCATTATGAATGTCCACATAAAGTAGTGTCATGAAATGAAAATGCATTTTTTCATCAAACCTTTTATTTTAAAGAGTCCTCTTCCCAAATCGGACCCTAAGTGGTTCAATAGGGACTGTAGACTACCAAAGAAACACCTTATCAATGCCCTCAAGGGCAGTCTCCGACCAGTAATACAATCTGCTAGAGCCTCCTATAAACAAGCACAAATGCATGCCAAAGGTACCTGGGCCACTGATATTTGGAGTGACATTTTGGCAGCTGTGCACCCATGAAACCAGCCAACTTTTTAGCATGTGATCTCCCATTGTGCTACAATGTCAGGGATGAAGCCAGAATCTCTCATAACAAAGCAAGATTGGGTTACCCATTTTAAATCACTGTACAATGGTTCTCCACTTCACTCTTCTACTCCAGTCCCTGCCAAGCATGGCCCCCTAACGGCTGCTATATCTTAACCCCATATGAGCCTAATACTTTCAATGTTGATGTTTTTTTTTTACTGTGGTTAAATTAAATTTCCCATTAAGTCACAGAATGTAGGTAAGGCCCCTGGGCTAGACCATGTTCCGGTAGACCTTTTTATTTCCAAACCTGACATCTGGGCTCCTTGCCTCACTTGGATGGCAAATGCACTAATAGCAGGAGCTGATTTATCTAAATCCTGGAAAAGTGCTGAAGTTAATCACACCCACAAAAAAGGTCCCAAAACAGATCATTCTAAATACCAGCCAACTGGCTTGATAGACTCTAGCTAAAAATATTTTGTAAATTGATGCATGACTGCCCGATGGCCTGGAGCAGTAAAATGAGATTTTGACTCAATTCCAAGCAGGATTCTACTCAAAGACTAGCTCTGTGAACCAGGTATTCAGGTTTCACTTATTTAGATGGAAGGAAATTGACCTCAAGAGGGGAAGTCTTTATGCTGCTTTTGTTGATTTAAAAGTGACATTCGTCATGGTCCCCAGAGATAACTTTTGTAGTCCTCTTATAGAGCTAGGGCTTCCTGGCCCCCCTTCTTGATCTCATTGTCTGGTTACACTACAATATATTTGCACAGGTCTGTTGGGGGCTAAATGGGGAAAGCGCGGACCCCATCAGGGTCAACAAGGGCGTTAGGCAAGGCTGAGTTCTTGCCCTTACGTTGTTCCTGTTTATTATAAAAATGTATAGATTATCTAATGGATTGTGACAATGATTCTCCAGTACTTGGGGGTTGTAAGATTCTGGCATTGTTGTTTGCCGATGATACCTTGTTAGTATCAAAAACCTCGAAAGGCCTTGAAACCATTGTGGAGAAATTCAACAAATTTTGCCATGACCATGGTTTGAAAATCAATGCAAGTAAAACAAAGTGTATTGACACCCATCCTTTTAGAGGTGCAACAATCCTAGATTGGGTGGTACTTGAGAGAGTGCCCAATTTTGATTATCTTGGCATCCACTTATCTTGCTTAGATACCTGGACAAATCAAGTTATAAAAGGCACTCATATTGAATCACAGTGCAGCCACTATCTCAAAGTTTGCTAGTAAGACCTCTCTATACTCTATATCTCCCTTTCTTGAAGTTTGGAGGGGTAAAGTTGTTGCTGTTGCAGCATAAGGTGCAGACTTGTGGGGCTACAGTAACTTAAATGCACTGGAAGTTGCAGAAGTTTATTTTATTAGAGTGGCACTTAATCTCCCCAAAAGATCCCCACTAGTTTTCAGACAACATCTGGATTTTCAGCCCAAAGCCCCTTTAATTAACCTTAAACCAATCTTATTTTGGTTGTGACTTTGGCACACCCCTGAAGGAGTTCACAATAGGGAAGGCCTAAAAGATGTTTTAGCCAGGCAGCAAAGACGGGAGATTCTACCATGGCTGAAGCATGTGCAACAACTGCTTTATGTTCTAGGCCTTCAAGAATATTGGCTTGATCCGCACACTATTCCATCTACTGCAGCAAACAAACTGAAGTCTATCTATTGGGAGCGGAAGGAGGAAAGAATGCTTAAACGACCAGGCCTGGAGCATTTGACCAAATGATTTTTAAAGTTCAAGCCATTCCGCTCATTTGTGGCGCACATGGATGAGATAGATCCTCCCCACACAAAGGGGGTCATTCTGACCCCGGCGGTCTAAGACCGCCGGGGCCAGGGTCGGCGGGAGCACCGCCGACAGGCCGGCGGTGCCCCGCAGGGCATTCTGACCGCGGCGGTTCGGCCGCGGTCAGAAGAGGCAAACCGGCGGTCTCCCGCCGGTTTACCGCTGCCCTTAGAATCCCCCATGGCGGCGCAGCTTGCTGCGCCGCCATGGGGGATTCTGACACCCCCTACCGCCATCCTGTTCCTGGCGGTTCGCCCGCCAGGAACAGGATGGCGGTAGGGGGTGCCGCGGGGCCCCTGGGGGCCCCTGCCGTGCCCATGCCAATGGCATGGGCACAGCAGGGGCCCCCGTAAGAGGGCCCCGCAAAGTATTTCAGTGTCTGCTAAGCAGACACTGAAATACGCGACGGGTGCAACTGCACCCGTCGCATCCCTGCAACTCCGCCGGCTCAATTCTGAGCCGGCGTCCTCGTTGCAGGGGCATTTCCTCTGGGCCGGCGGGCGCTCTTTTGGAGAGCGCCAGCCGGCCCAGAGGAAATGTCTAAATGGCCGGTGCGGTCATTCAGCGGCGGTACCTTGGCGGACGGCCTCCGCCGTCCGCCAGGGTCATAATCAGGCCCAAAGTCCCTATACATAAAATTTAGGCTGGGCACTCTTCCACTTACAGCGTTCACTACCAAATGGAATGGTGGAGCTTGGGGTAGCAAGACCTGTCTAACCTATGGCGGGGTGAAGAAACTGATGGTCATATATTGTTTTTCTGCCCTGTATACCCTAAGCAGCGAAAACGCTGGATTGTCCCCTATGACGTTTGTTGGCATCCGGCAATGTAAATTAGCCCTAAGGATCTGTAGAACAGACTTTCCATCTGCAATTGTTTTTTATGTTGCTCCGTTCCTTGAAAGTATTTATTCTATACGGTGTAAAATTATTTCTTTCTTGGCTCCTAAACATCTAGCGGCCCTGCCTTAGGGCACTTAGGCCCCCATTACGATCTCAGCGGGTTTCCCCGCCGAGATCGGTGCTGATGGTCGACAGAAGACCACCAGCGCGCAGAACCCCCCGCCGGCCACATAATGAACATCCAGCTGGGCATGAACATTCACGCCGGCTAAAAAATGGAGCTGGCGGCAATGTGGCAGTGTGGCAGTGTGGCGGGTGCAGCAGCACCCGTCGCGCATTTCAATGGCCATAAATCGGACAGTGAAATGCGCGACGGAGCTGTGCATGGGGGACCCTGCACTGCCCATGCCAAGTGCATGGGCCGTGAAGGGGCCCCCACGGGGGCCCGAGTCCCTCATTCCGCCAGCCTTGGCCGCATCAGGAGAGCCTGAACTCATGAGGCTGGCAATGGATGTAGCATTACTCAGTCTCTGTTTCAATGTCAGTAAGTGCTTTAAAGGATTCCAAGAGAGTAACCCACTCTAACCCTATTGAGTTTTTCCGTAGTCCTCTGTATTCTTCTCTGCGAAGTGCTGTACTTTCAGTTAGGCCCCACTCCCCCACTTCTGCCACTGTGGTATTGGAGGTGCCCTGGTGGCTCTCCAGTGCTTGGTTATTAATCGTTTCACTAATATTAAGGCTAAGTCAGCAAATCATGATGTCATCTTTGTTCTCGTAGTGTGTCGGAAGATCCCTAAGAGACAGGAGTCTGCCATTCGCCATTCATCTCTCTCCGTCACCTTAGCAAGAATTATTCAAATTCGGGACCAGTATGTGGATATTCTGGGGCAGTTCCAAAGTATATGTAATAGCTTTGTTTCCTCAGTTTTCCACCTAGGGCATGCCAGTGACGCTGTCGGGTATAATATGTGTAGTCCATGTGGCGTACGGTATGCTCTGTGCAGTATTGAGTCATGTATAAATTTAAATCTTGAGTTTCGAGATACCCTCTTAGGATATGCCAGCATGGAGGCCCATTCTATATCCTGAATGTCCCTCCCTAAATCTTCCTCACATTTGCGCCCGAAGACCTCTATAAAGCCATCTGATCAAGTGCTTCCCTTGCCCCATGGTATAGACTGCCTGAATAAATTTGGGTGTTGGGCATTCAGTCCCTTCGGGTGCCCAATAAAGTCTCTCCAGTGAGTGGGTTACCCACTGCTGTATCCTGGGGAGTGCAAAGCCACAGTCTCTCAAGTCTCTTCAGTGGGTGGTTTGCCCACTGCTTTATCCTGGGAAGTGCAAAGCCACAGTCTCTCAAGTGGATAACAGTCTCCACTGGTTCTGGAGGGGGCTTGGTGCCCAGAGTGCTTCATCCTGCCAAGGACAGAGGTAGTGGATAACAGTCTCCACTGGTTCTGGAGGGGGCTTTGTGCCCAGAGTGCTTCGTCCTGCCAAGGACCGAGGTAGTGGATGCCTTTCTCCTCTGGTTCTGGTGGGGGCTTGGTGCCCAGAGTGCTTCATCGTGCCAAGGACAGAGGTAGTGGATAACAGTCTCCACTGGTTCTGGAGGGGGCTTTGTGCCCAGAGTGCTTTATCCTGCCAAGGGCAGAGGTAGTGGATGCCTTTCTCCACTGGTTCTGGAGGGGGCTTGGTGCCCAGAGTGCTTCATCCTGCCAAGGACAGAGGTAGTGGATGCCTTTCTCCAATGTTTCTGGAGGGGGGCTTGGTGCCCAGAGTGCTTCATGCTGCCAAGGACAGAGGTAGTGGATGCCTTTCTCCACTGGTTCTGGAAGGGGCTTGGTGCCCAGAGTGCGTCATCCTGCCAAGGACGGAGGTAGTGGATAACACTCTCCACTGGTTCTGGAGGGGGCTTGGTGCCCAGAGTGCCTCATCCTGCCAAGGACAGAGGTAGTGGATAACAGTCTCCACTGGTTCTGGAGGGGGCTTTGTGCCCAGAGTGCTTCATCCTGCCAAGGACAGGGGTAGTGGATGCCTTTCTCCACTGGTTCTGGAGGGGGCTTGGTGCCCAGAGTGCTTCATCCTGCCAAGGACAGAGGTAGTGGATAACAGTCTCCACTGGTTCTGGAGGGGGCTTGGTGCCCAGAGTGCTTCATCCTGCCAAGGACAGAGGTAGTGGATAACAGTCTCCACTGGTTCTGGAGGGGGCTTGCTGCCCAGAGTGCTTCATCCTGCCAAGTATAGAGGTAGTGAATGCCTTTCTCCACTGGTTCTGGAGGGGACTTGGTGCCCAGAGTGTTTTATCCTGCCAAGGACAGAGGTAGTGGATAACAGTCTCCACTGGTTCTGGAGGGGGCTTGGTGCCCAGAGTGCTTCATCCTGCCAAGGACAGAGGTAGTGGATGCCTTTCTCCACTGGTTCTGGAGGGGGCTTTGTGCCCAGAGTGCTTCATCCTGCTCGTGGCGGCCTCAGTAGCGGCAGTGCTTGCGGCGCTCATTGGCCTGCGGTGCTGGTGGGTGGCTCAGTTAGCGTGCTGCTGGCGGCGGTGTCCTGGGCAGCGGTGCTGATGGTGGAGGTGTCCTTGGCAGCGGTGCTGGTAGCGGAGGTGTCCTTGGCAGCGGTGCTGGTGGCGGCGGTGTCCTTGGCAGCGGGGCTGGTGGCGGCGGTGTCCTGGGCAGCGGTGCTGGTGGCGGAGGTGTCCTTGGCAGCGGTGCTGGTGGCAGCGGTGTCCTTGGCAGCGGTGCTGGTGGCGGCGGTGTCCTTGGCAGCGGTGCTGGTGGCGGCGTTATCCTGGGCAGTGGTGCTGGTAGCGGTCTTGTCCGCCGTGCAGGTTGGCGGCGACTTCCCTTTCTTTCTGTGCCCCTTCCCCACCTTGGATGGTGGCGCAGCTTTCTTCCCACTCCCAACTGTAGTCCTGGGAGGGCCATTGGTGGCAGGTGTTTTACCCTTCTCCCTCCGGGCAGTGGGCAACTTCTTATGCTTCTGAGGTGGGGGACTGTCCGTGGTCTGGCTCCTTGGCACACTGGCTGCCCTGCTGCTTGGCGCACTCCAGAAGCCGGTTACTGCTGGCACCACTGTTCCCGCTGATGTGGTGGCTGAGGTGCTGGGTTGGGACCTGGAAAGGCGTACCCTAGGCGACTGAAGGGGTGGGGGAGGTGAGGGGAAGAGGTCAAGGTTGGACAGGAAAAGACACACTGGGACGGGTAGATGGAGGGGGTTTGGGAGTGGAGGAAGAGGTAGTGGTTGTAGGAGGTGTACGTTTGCTGACTTTGGGTGAAGGTGCATGGGCTGGAGGCTGTCGTGAGGTGGATGGCTGTTGGGTGGTGTGTGACTGCGTTTGTGTACCTTGGGAGGTGGGTTCACAGACACACTGGGAGAGGACACAGGGGATGTGTGAATGGTAGTGGGGGTGGTGACTGCACGTGAGCGGTGCGTGGTGATGGATGTGCTGGTGATGGACGTAGTGGATGAAGATGTAGTGCATGCAGGTGTGAGTGGAGACGTGACAGGGAGGGAGGAGGGAGATGAGGAGGAGGGGGACACAGTGGAGGCAGTGGCTTTTGGTATGTCTGCATGGATATGATGCTTGTGTGAGTGCCTGTGGGATGTGTGGTGCTTATGTTTGCCAGAGCTTCCCTTGTGTGTTGAGGTGTGAGCATGCTGGTCTGATGGTATGCTTGGGATAGGCTGAGGTACAGGGGTTTGGGTCTGGGTGGAGGAAGTTGGAGGGGGGAGGCTGGACACAGGGACAATGGCTGCCATCAGTGCTGAGGCCAGAGTCTGAAAAGCTCGCTGTTGGGCTGCCTGACCAGAATGAATGCCCTCCAGGTTTGCATTGGTCTGTTGCAACTGCCTCTCTACATCCTGGATGGCATTCAGAATGGTAGACTGCCCAACAGTGAGGGATCTGAGGAGGTCAATGGCCTCCTCACTGAGGGCAGCAGGGCTGACAGGGGCAGGGGCTGAGGTGCCTGGGGCGAAGGAGATGCCCACCCTCCTGAGTGAGTGGCTACGGGGCACACGCTGAGGGGCTACTGGGAGGGCGTTGCTGGTAGGGGGGGTGGTGGCTGTACCTGTAGATGCGGGGGCACAGAGGGGCCTGCCACTGTAAGGGAGCTCCCATCAGAGGAGGAGTCCGTGTCGCTGGTCTCAGCTCCTGTCCCTGCCGTGGAGCTCCCCTCACCCTCCGTCCCACTGGTGGCTTCAGACTCCGTTGTCTCGCCCTCCAGGGCCATGTGGGATGCAGTTCCCTCCTGCCCCTGTGCCACTATTCCTCCTCCTGATGATGCTATTGCACACAAGAACAGGGAAACCAAAAAAAGGGGGGGAAGACAGAAGAAGGACATGTTGAGTGCATGCAATACCGCTACCGTTGGCGGACACTACAGACACAGAAAACCTCTGCACTATGCCGTTCACTTAGAGTTCCCTAATTAATCACAGGGACATAGGGTACAAGGCCTATGCCCGATTGATGCACACATGGAAGTCACACGACCCTGACTAGGTGTAGTTGCCTCGGAACACTGGTGGGGTGGGGTGCCACATGGCCTGCCTTACGAAGAGAACTTGCCAACTAAACTTGCCCTGGCCTAGGGGAACCCATATCCCACCTCCCCCACCCAGACACCTCGTAATGCGCACTGAATCAGCTGAATGAGAGTGTACTAACCCCCTTGTGGCAGCTGTGATGCTCTCAAGTGCCCATCCAACTCCGGATATGCCACCGCCAGGATCCGGAACATCAGGGGGGTCATGGTGCAGCGGGCACCCCTCCCACGTTGGGAGGCCATCCCCAGCTGGACCTCCGCCGTCTTCTTGCTCCAGCGGCGAATGTCCTCCCATCTTTTCCGGCAGTGGGTGCTCCGTCTGTGGTGGACCCCCAGGGTCTGGACTTCCTTGGCGATGGCATGCCAAATATCCTTCTTCTGGTGGGCGCTGACCTAGAGGAATGGTACAGGGGAAAAGGAGAAGATACAACCGTCCGGACCGTGACAGTCATTGGCCCACGTTCCTACCCTTGCCATGACGCACATGCACTCACCGTCGTTTCATGCACGCCTCATTCCCCCCCCCTATCTTCCATCCACACCACTCCACACAGGCATTGCCCATACAGATTGCTCACAGCGTACTTACCTGTTTCTCTGGAGGACCGCAGAGTAGCGTGTACTGGGGGAGGACCCCATCCACTAGTTTCTCCAACTCCTCCGTGGTGAAGGCAGGGGCCCTTTCCCCAGACACATGAGCCATTGTCTCTTCCAGACTGAGGTCACAGCAGCACTTACAGTGTAGGTCCTCTCCTGTCAAAGATCAGGTATCAAGTGAGTGAACAGATAGAAAATGGCGGTCACGTCCGCGGCGGTGCGTACCGTCACCGCCAGCGTACATCGTCATTGGCTCCTGGGACCCATAGGGTCCAATGTTAACCAATGCAGGATTGCGCCGCGGTCTTCGACCGCCTACCGCGACGGTGTACAATGCCAGCGCAGTTACCTCATATCACCTTGTCCCACATTACAGGTCAGGCAGCCGCCATTTCCGGGGGCCACATGGCATTAATTTTAAATGCGTCACACATATCTAGGCCTTGCATACACATTACGACAGGGACATAGCGGATTGAAAAATGTGTGCAATAAAGTAGTGTTTTCGTACCTCAGTGTTGGCTGACCCTCTGATCGCTGTTCTCCTCCATAGAGCACGTCCGCTGGGGCAGGTGAGGAGATGGCGGCATCCTCCAGTGTACAGACCGCTGGTGGACCTGTCGACAATTGAAGAGCAACATGTAATTGTCACCTACAGACTGGACCATGCCACAATCCTGGAACTATGGGCCCACTTGGAGCCGGAGCTGATGTCAGCTATCCGCCATCCCACAGGTATCCCCCCTCTAGTGCTGTCAGTACTCCATTTCCTGGCAAGTGGATCTTTTCAGACAACAGTGGCCATAGCATCAGGGATGTCCCAGCCTATCTTTTCCAACGTGTTGTCCAGAATGTTGTCTGCCCTGCTGAAACACATGCGCAGCTACATCGTTTTCCCTCAGGTGGAGGATTTGCCAACAGTGAAAGGTGACTTCTATGCCCTGGGACATATCTCCAACATCATAGGTGCCATTGATGGGACACATGTGGCCTTGGTCCCCCCTGCAGGAGTGAACAGGTGTACAGAAACCGGAAGAGTTACCATTCCATGAATGTGCAGATGGTGTGTTTGTTCGACCAGTACATCTCCCAAATTTCCTGGCTCAGTGCATGACGCTTACATTCTGAGGAATAGCAGCATCCCTTATGTGATGGGGCAACTCCAGAGGCACCGTGTGTGGCTATTAGGTGAGGACATGGACCCTATACAGTGTGAATAGTTGTCTGGGTCTGGGGTTGTCCCTAAGGATTAGTGTGTGTCTAACAGTTGTCCCTCGACATTTGCAGGTGACTCTGGCTACCCCAACCTGTCATGGCTACTGACCCCAGTGAGAAATCCCAGGACAAGGGCAGAAGATGCTACAGTGAGGCACATGGGCAAACTAGGAGGGTTATAGAGAGGACCTTCGGCCTCCTGAAGGCCAGGTTCAGGTGCCTCCATATGACAGGTGGTTCCCTATTCTACTCACCAAAGAAGGTGTGCCACATCATTGTGGCCTGCTGTATGCTTCACAACTTGGCTTTGCGATGACAGGTGCCTTTTCTGCAGGAGGATGGTCCAGATGGAGGACTTGTGGCAGCTGTGGAGCCTGTGGACAGTGAAGACGAGGAAGCAGAAGAAGAGGATATCGACAACAGAAACACAGTGATTCATCAATACTTCCAGTGAGACACAGGTAAGAAGACATCACTGCCTGCTACATCTGATACACTTGTTCTACCTCTCATCTGTCTGTCACTTTCACCCAGTGTATGGAGCCTGAGTTGTCACTTTCCCTTTCGATTTCACAGATGTGGGTCCGACTGTGTGACATCTGCTTTGTTTCCTCATGGACTAGAGCTGTATGACATAGGTATGTTGACAATACAATGGATATATCATTTTTCCTCAGTTATTGCAAATACACATTTGTGAAAGCACAGACTGACTCCAGATAGTTTTGTGATTTAAGGGTGTTTATTTAAGTACTAAACAGTGGAGGGGGTTGTAAAATGGTCATGGGTGATGGTGGAGGAATGTCCATGGCAGAGTCCAGTCTATTAGTCTCACAGGTGCATTGTCCAAAGGGGCATAGGAAGTGGAGCTGGGGCAGTTGATGGATGGACAGGGTGACAAAGTGGGACAAAAGGATGACAATCAGGGTGGTCTCATTTCTTGGCGGGGGTCTTGGCATTGTTCTCTGTCTTTGTCCTGGATCTCAGGGACCGCTTGCGGGGTGGTTCTCCATCTGCAGGGTGCTGCAGGGTGCTGGTGTCGTGGTCCTGTGGCGGTGCCTCCTGTCCACTAGCGCCGGCGGAGGTGGTGGGCAGTTCATCGTCCAGGCTAGTGTCAGGGGCCCCTTCTTGTGCCACAGTGTCCCTCCTGGTGTTCACTAGTTCCTTCAGCACCCCTACAATGGTGCCCAGGGTGGAATTGATAGCTTTGAGTTCCTCCCTGAACCCCAAATACTGTTCCTCCTGCAGCCGCTGGGTCTCCTGAAATTTGGCCAGTACCGTTGCCATCGTCTCCTGGGAATGGTGGTAGGCTCCCATGATGTTGGAGAGGGCCTCGTGGAGAGTGGGTTCCCTGGGCCTGTCCTCCCCCTGTCGCACAGCAGCCCTTACAGTTCCCCTGTGTTCCTGGGCCTCTGTCCCCTGAACCGTGTGCCCACTTCCACTGCCCCCAGGTCCCTGCTGTTGTTTGGTTGGTGGGTTAGCATGGGTTCCCTGTAATGGTGGACACACTGCTGCTTGACGTGTCCTGGGGACAGAGGTATGGGCCTGCTGGGTGGGTGCTGTGCTGGTGTTTCCAGAGGGGGGAGGCTCTGTTGTGTCTTGTGCCAGTGTGAGGGGAACCGACTGTCCCAAGGTCCCAGATGGGCCGGGTTGGTCATCTAGATCCAGTTGGACAGAGCTGCTGCCACCACTGTGGGGGGAGTGGACATGTCTGGAACCTCCTGTCCGGTGACGTTGGGTAGGGGTCCTGCAGGGGTGTAAAGGTATAATTATTGCATCTGTGTGTGCCATGGTGTGCAATGGGAGGCTGACCCTGTACCCCAGACCTTGTGTGATAATTGTTTAGGGGTGTGTGTTGGTATGTACAGTGGCCATGCATTGGTGATGGGTGTCCATGCTTTGTTGTTGCATGCAGGGCTTGGTGTTGGGATGGGTGGGTTGTGATAGAGGGACATATGTGAGGAGTTGGAGTGATGGGGGTGAGGGCGAGGGGGGGTATGTGATAGCATGCAGGTAAGGTGGGGGATGAAGTAGTGAAAGCTTTGACTTACCAGAGTCCATTCCTCCAGCTACTCCTGCGAGGCCCTCAGGATGCAGTATAGCCAAGACCTGCTCCTCCCATGTTGTTAGTTGTGGGGGAGGAGGTGGGGGTCCGCCGCCAGTCCTCTGAACCGCGATGTGGTGTCTTGAGACCACGGAACGTACCATCCCCTGTAGGTCGTTCCACCTCTTCCTGATGTCATCCCGTGTTCTTGGGTGCTGTCCCACTGCGTTGACCCTGTCCACGATTCTGCGCCATGGCTCCATCTTCCTAGCTATGGTGGTGTGCTGCACCTGTGATCCGAATAGCCTTGGCTCTACTCGGATGATTTCCTCCACCATGACCCTGAGCTCCTCCTCAGAAAACCTGGGGTGTCTTTGCGGTGCCATGGGGTGGTGTGGGTGATGTGTGAGGCGGTGTGTGTTGTGATGTGTGGGGTGATGTTTACGGGTGTGTGGTGTTTTGTGCGTGCATGTGTATGTGTGATGGTGTTGTGTGCCTCTGTATGGTGGGGTTGTCTTTGCTGTGCTGTCTCTCTGGCCTTCGTCTACATTTCTGGTCGTAAGGGTTTGTGGGTGATATGGGTGTGTGTTTTATATTGTATTGAGTGTGTGGGAGTGGTGTGTGTATGTGTATCAGGTGTGTGTATTTGGAATTGTCCAATGTGGTAGTGTTTTGTAAATGTGTGTGTATTTTGAGCGCGGCGGTGTGTACCGCCAATGGAATAACGCGGTTGAAAGACCGCTGCGTGGATTCGTGGGTCGTGATAGTGTGGGCGTATTCCTGTTGGCATGACGGTGGTGGTTTTGTTATCGCCAGTTTCTCACTGACCTTTGGTGTGGCGGACTTGTGTGGGTGTCTGGATTTTGGCGGATTCTGAGCTGTGGGTCGTAATAGCTGTTGCGGAATTCCGCTGCCTCGGCGGTGTGTTGGCGGTCTTCTGCACGGCGGTAAGCGGCATTTACTGCCAATGTTGTAATGAGGGCCTATGTCTTCCAAGATCTGGGGTTGCAGCCGCCAAGTGGGGATCAATGTGGGTATCTTCCCCCAGGACATGTCATTTCAAGCATTTTGTGATAAGACCGCTTTTTCCCCAATTAAGTGGTGTGGGTTATATGGGTCTGTAGTGTGGTAGTGCACAGTATGTGATCAAGCCGACATGCAGGTTGTGTGGAGGGGAATAAAATGAGTATTTGCGCAGCCCTATGTCTGGCATGCCATATGTCTGTTGGTGTCAATTCCTGCACCCAGCCTCTCAGTGCCTCAGCTTGTCTATGGGAATTAGTACCAGGCAATGGTGGGTGCAATCAGTCAAGGGATACGTCCGGTACTGCATTATATCCTCCACCCATTAACCAAGATAACCGTGCCCAATCTGTCAGGGCAGTAGACAGATGTGCAAGGAATGTATCCTTTTCAGTGTTGGGAGCATAGAGGCTTCCCACTACCACAGGCTCACCATCTAAGGTGCCCCGGAGTAGCACATATCTACCATTTGTATCAGTTTTAGTGTCTATCCCTTCAAAGGGGACTTAGGAGCATATGGCTGCTCCATGGGCAAATGCAGATTAAAGTGTCGAACAATTGCCCTCTCCACTTCCTACGCAATTTAGTTGTTTTGTGTGTGGTCAGGTGCGTTTCTTGCAAATACACTATGCGTTTTGCGGCAGTTTAACTGAGCCAGTATTCTGTGCCGTTTATGAATAGAGCCCATTCCACGCACATTCCAGGTGACAATGTTATAGCTATGTATGGACGTCATCATAGGCCCTCAGTGTGTAATGATACTGGGTGGCATATGTGCGCCGGCAATGAATATCATATAGGTCATGTGTTGGATTTGTAGATTTTCAGATTTTCAATAAGTGACATGAAAACACGTCCCCAAACAATCCACAACACAAGTCTAAGCATAAACCCACTTGGCCAAACCTGTAAAAAGAAGGAACCATTAAATCACAAAGTTATACATGCAGTCACTACTGGGGCAGTAGGCCTGCAGATATAAAACTACTCGTCAATGATTAGCAGTGGGATAAACATGGTAACCAGTACAAGTGCCCACTGAGGCCTGCTACTCAATGGTAACTGGGTGCTCCCTAGGAAGGGGGAGCCCAGGGTGACCAATAGAGGAGACATCTTCGCATAGTTTGCAGCATTGCTTCGTAACCAAGTCAAACACTAGTGGGAACTCATTTGCATATGATGTTCGCCACAATTCGTCAAGGTCTGAAGTATTGTTGGGTTCCCACTATGATAGAAGCAGAAGCAGGTGGCCATCGCCAGACAGTGAACTGCCCCTCCAATCCTTTCAGGGCCTCTCAAAAATGTGTAGGTCGTAGCTTCTCCAGGATTGTAGGTCATTGGCCGCTTGGGGTGTAATAGATGGAAACAAGGCGACGCTCCCCTCCGAGAGTATTATCCACCGAAGAAACAATGCTGGGAGGAGAGAAATGGCCTTGTTGTATGGAATACAATGATTTGATTGCTGCTCTCTGGCTCTCTAGAGCTTGCGTAGGTGTAGCTCCAGTACTCCCGGGGGTAGATGGAGCATAGACCGCCGTTCCCTCTGCGGCAGGCACTGAATCTTTGACTGCAAGGAGTGGAAGGGTTCGTGGTTGCATGAATGAGGGAAAGTCTGGTCAAGCCAGTCTTGCAAAGCCTCCTGTGTGTTAAAAAAGGTTTTGGGGATTATGTTTGATCCGCAATCGGGCCATAAATAGCAATGCGTAAGAGAGGCCTTCTGCAAGGAGTCTTTGCTTTACAATTTGGAAGAAGGCTCTCTGCCTCTGCACTGCAAGCGTATAGTCTTGATAGAGAGATACTCGGGCATTGTTAACGATGATAGTATCTGTCACCCGTGCTCAGCACAGGAGAGTGCCTCGGTCCCTGTGCGGGCGGCGCTCCCAGCGGAGGTTTCTTTGCCAGAACTTGGTGTGCCCTCTCGACCGTAAACAAGGCCGAGAGGCCAGTTGACGCCATGTCCATCAGCCAGTTTTCCACATATTGCGTGGCGTCATGCCCCTCTAAGCCTTTTGGCAGACCAATTATATGGATATTGTTGCAGCGCGATCTCCCCTCCGCATCCTCCACTCTCTCTTGTAGAGTTTCAACCTGTTTCCATAGCTGCACAACGGTGGTCTCACTGTCCTCATGCTAGTGTATGAGGGTGGCAATGTCTGCCTTGGCCGTCTTCACCTTGTCTGCCAGTTTCCTGTGTTCATCTGTAAGGAGGCCGAGCTCAGTAGTAATGGACCCCAGTTGCTGCTCTATTGCAGATCTTGACACTCAGATTTCTTTTACAATAACATAAAGTTTATACATGGGTTGTCGGCAAGCGTTGGTGTTATGTAGTCTTCAGACATGGATACCGGGGAACTCTCTGATTGTGTAGACTGCAGGCCGTAGTCCTTACAGTCCATGATTTTCTCTTTTGTGCGATCTATGACTGCATAGTGGTAGCAATGGTCTTGAGACTACAGTTCAGGGGTGCGGAGGATATTTGTGCAGAGCGGTAGGGAGCTATATATCACTCATACCTCACACCTCTTGATGTCACCAAATGTCAAGCGGGTGCAACACGCAACGACAGCAGCGCTGAAGGGGTACACCCACTGCGTGACAGCAGCGTGCTCTGCGAGGTCCAGTACAGGCGCAAGGGGGGGAGATAAGAATGGAACACCCCCAGGAAACACCGGCAGTCGGGCAAGCAGAGGGACCCTGCTCACGACTATGCATGTAGGAAACTGCAGCTAGAGTATGCCAAGTGGGGTCTACAGCAACACTGGTGCTCACTGCGAGCCCCCTTCAGCATGCAGCACTGCAGGCAGGTCTGCTCCGCATCAGTGACATAACATCCAGATCCGAACAGGATCATGGTGCTGCAGGACCTGGAGTCTGACCACAGCCAACCCAGGGCTCACCCACCGGCAAGAGCATCTCCTAGGGCCCCAGCCAAGGATCCCCAGCTCAGGGGGACACCAGCCCCTCAGGTTCTGCCCCGAGCAGTTACCGCCGTCCTCACCTCATATCGGTCCACTGGCAGCAGCGAAGGCCAGTGGCAATCTCCTCCTCGTCAGCCGGGTCCAGCAGTCCCCAGTGGGCCACTCCGCGCATCTCCACCCACAGGGAAGACCTGGCCTGGCAGTTCAGGCTAAACTGTTCCCATGGGGAACAGGGTCAAGAATGATTTGCATGTGGCTGGATCCAAACTGGAATGGCGTGGCAAGCAAAAAAAACTGATGGATTAAACCCAGATATGTTACTGGGGGTGAATGTTTGATTTGCTCTGCATTCCGTCCATCATTTGTTGTTTTTGCATTTGTCACCCCACGTGGGAAGGGTATGCCCAGACGTGGGTCCCGTGCTTGCTATGCCACCAGATTCAAGCTAGCCTGGCTGATAAAGGGTGATACCCTGAAACCAGTCTCAAGATGCTTGCTTCTGGTCCAGGGAGGACCTGGCCTGGCAGTTCGGGCTGGACTGTTCCCATGGGGAACAGGGTCAAGACTGATTTGCATTTGGCTGGGTCCAAATTGGAATGGCATGCAAGCAAAAAAACTGATGGATTAAACCCAGATCTGTGACTGGGGGTGAATATTTGAATTGCTCTGCATTTCGTCCATCATCTGTTGTTGTTTTTACATTTAGAAAGTTGGCATTTTCCTGCTTTAGCCATTAGCGCATGTAGCCTGTCCAGGAGCCACATGACTGGATGTAACTGACAACTGGGCTTTGTGTATTCTTCTTAGACATCCACACACAATAAAGAACTTAGGTGCGTCTGGATGGGTCATCACTGGCAGAATGCGCGGCTGAGCTGGACCCAACTCTGCTTACATTCGAATAGACTGTGTCCTGCCTCACACAAAGGGCCCGCCTATAGCTAGTCTGGGGCCAGAGCAGAGTAGGCAGGGTACATAGGGACTTTGAAGGGAAACCTCTAGACGCTCCTCACTCACTTCAAAGGCGTAACTGGGTATACATTCTGGACCTTAGACACCAACTCTTCAGTACACTTCTGGGCCTGTGGATACTGTGCCAGGACGAATGACTAATGCTCTGCTGTGCTCCCTGCTGACTGCTCCCTTCTTGACATGGGCTGAGAAGGAATGGACCCGCATCTGTCCAAGGACCCCAAAGTGACTCCAAGGGCTAGTTGGCTGGCCTCCTGACTTGAGCCTCAGAGGCAGAACGCTCCAACACTATTAAACCCTGCATCTGAACTGCGACATCTGTGAGTCTACCCTCCCAGGTGGTGCCACCCCAGTCATGGATCACTGGAAGTGGGCCTAAGGTGCTTTGCCAGCCTCTGTGGATCAAGGGAACTGATGCCTTTCCTCTGCTGCGCAGCACAACAATGAGCACAACCGATGCATCACTACTACTACTGCATGGATCAGTACCGCTGCAAAGACCTGCATCACATGGCAGCCCGTTGCCTCATTGGAACTGCAGTTGCATGGCGCATCCTCAGCACAACACTTTGCATCCCTCATCAGCGGCAGCCTCAACAATGATACCGAGCTCAGCTTCACAACCTTTCAGCTCCTCAGAACCGACGCACTGCCCCAACTGCCTGATGCAGGATTGCACACGCAGCATCGCCGCATCTCATAACTGATGCATCGCTTCAGCTGGGCGATGCATCATTGACGCTCAACTTTCTGCAAACCACGATTTAGGGCACTTTGTTCAGCGGGCAAAACTGGGTCCCTGTAGCTGGCCCATGCTCCATTGTGGTTGGCCTGAACTTGTGACTTTCATGGTCTGGCGCAATCAGATATCTACAGTTGGTGCTTTGTGCTTTTTAGCATTATTTTTACTGAAATCGAAAAACCTGCATATCTCTGATTCTATTAATTGAATTTTTGTTGTTTTCTTCTTCTTTTAAAATTACTCTATTTTTCTACACTGTAACCTTTTGTGGAGTGTTTTCACTGTGTTACTCTTTGAAATAATGCACATGTACATTACGCATTGCCTCTGAGTTAAACCTGACTGCTCTGTGCCAAGCTATCCAGGGTAGAGCACAGGTTAATTTAGGGTGTGCTTGTGACTTCACCCTGAGAAGAATTATGGTTGCTGCTTGAGAAGCATTTCACCCCCTACCCCCAACCAGTAACCCATTCTCTTACAAGCTCCTTCTAGGGTGCTCTGAAATCAACTGAACTCACTGATAGAAATCAGTGGCATCAGAAGTGGGGTTGAAAAATATATTTTTTTAAGTGGATTCGAAGCTTGATCTGCCTTTTGCTACATTACTATCAGAATTTCATCCAGTTGAAATTGAGACTCCTACCAAGCTGGTTGTGAGAATGAAATATAGTTCTCTCTAGATCTTTGCCCTCTTGCATTGAGAAAATAGTTATCAGCAGTCACATATTGAATTTGCTGATGTTATCTCTCAATCAAGGTAACTGTTGGACCTGGCCCTCTCTGCAGGGTCACTCTCAAAATCTTTCCCTTTATCTCTCATGTTTTCTTAATTTGTTTTTTGTTAGCATTAGGACTCTGTGCACTTTACCACTGCCAACCAGTTGAAGTGCTTGTGCTTTCTCCTTAAAACATGATACAATTGGCTTACACCTGATTGTTACATTTTTGTAAGTCCCTAATATATGGTGCTACATGTTCCCAGGACCTGTAAATTGAGGGGAATATTTAACAAAGGTTTTGCAACACCCTTGGCAATGCAAGTGGATGCAGGGTGATGCAAAACCTTGAATGAGATTTACTAAGCCACACACGATCACCTTGCGTGACTTGGTAAATCTGGAATAATGCAAGGCAGCGCTAGTCACTGCCTTGTGTTACTCTTTCCCAAGGTGGTGTTCCAAGGGTGAAGAATGGGTGTTCCCATGCTTCCACCCATGAATTTTGGCACATTCCTAGATGTACCATGAGTAGTAGACTTGGGATGCATCAAAATGCTTCACCTCTGCGAGCCTACTGTGTGTTCACCTTAAGTTATATTGTGTTGATCTGTTTGGCCTAAAGCCAAATGGGCTCTGTGTATCAAGGGAGTAATGGTGTGCAGGATCCTAGTGGCAAGGATGGTGGCAAGTATTTTAACTGCTGTGTTGACTAGGGAAATTGGGCCATATCACTCACTGTGGTCCCTAGGTTTACCTTCTTCGAGTATCACAGCAATGAAGATCCGGCTGCAGGGCCCCCATATTTTTAGCTTCTTTAAATAGGTTCAGGAAGTGTGGCCCCACGTGTCCAGCATACCGCTTATAGAATTCTGCCTGGACACCGTTGGGCCCCGGGGACTTACCCATTCTCAACTTTATGATGGATGCTTGGACCTCTTATAGTGTTATAGCACCTTCCAATGCCTCACGGGCCTTTGCATCTAAAACAGGGGTAACTCCTGTGTCCAAATAAGATGTTATGCTGGTTGTGTCTTGCAGTGATGTAGCCCTGTAAAACGCCTTGTAATAGTGAGCAAATACCTCTGCAATGTGTTCATCTGTGGTGTGGGACGCCCCTGACTCGTCTATAATGCAACACACCCATATGGCCCCTATTTCCCTCCAGCTCAACCATGCTAAGAGTTTACCAGCATTGTCCCAGGTGTGATAAAGGTGTGCAAACTGGCCAGTATTTGCTTCTTTGGCCCTTCGTGCGCCAGGTCTCAATACTCTGAGGGTTTGAGTATCTGTGTCCAACTAAGGCATACTGTCAACCGTAGAAGTCTTGCCTCAAGACTCAAGTTCCACCACCTCCCTACTCTTTTTCAGAGCAATCGCGTTTTGGGCCCTGTCTCACAAGACTTCCTTATAAGATTCCTATGGAGCTTTCTTAGATATAACAGACCCCTCATTTTCCTTAAATAGAGTCCTGTGGCACTTTGGAGTACCATCTCCACTGCCTGGTGCCGCAGGTCCCATGCACTCAGTTTCCACCCCACGCTGTTTATGATGACCCATCATGACCAGCAGGGGATAATGGTCCGACAGCCCTCTAGCCCTGTATTCCACCCTTTCCACAGTGTGAACATCCCCTCCCAGTGCAAACACATAGTCGATCATTGAGAAGACTTTGTGGGCCCCAGGGAATTACGAGTGGCATCTCTCCTCCGTGTGTGAGCATCACCACAGATCAGACAGACCCATCATGGCAGCGAACCCAGAAAGAGATGTAGTTGTTGCAAGGGTTCCCTCCCGGTCCAGTACATCATTAAAGTCCCCACCCACTAAGGGTTATATTTAAGAACCCCTAGCGCCACCTTAGCACTGCCACATCATGTTTTTTTTACACTAAGGCAGCGCTAAAGTGGCATTTTCCCCACGCCATATTTACAAAGTGGCGCAATGCGTACATTGTGCCACTTTGTAAACCCTTGCACCAAATTATGCCAGCGCTAGGCATAATGTATGCAAGAAAGGGGGTACGGGGGGAATGCCTGTTAGGGGGTACGAAAAAATGGTGCAAGGAAATATAAGAGAAATCTCAGAGCAGACGTTAAAAGAGGGCATCCCATTATTTATAATGGGCCCCTATGTACTCTGAAGGAGTAGCACCAACATTTTGTCCCTACTCCTGCAGAGTACATAAATAGCATTAAAAAAATGATGCTATTGCCCTCTACCCCGCACCATGGTGGCACCGTATTTTAAATACAGCGCACACATGGTGGAGGTAGGGGGAGCTAAGGGGCGCAGGAAAAGTGGTGCTGCACAGGGTGCAGCACCACTTTTCTTAACTGTGCCCCTAAGTGTAGAGAGTAGTCTGATTCCAGAAGATTTTCAGCAACTTCATCTAAGGTGGGTGTTTGCAGACTATGTGGTGCTTACACGCTGAGCAAGGTAATGGCTGTCCATCCCCACTGACCCTGAACCCTCACATGTCCTCCATTGGAGTCTTATCTATGCGTCACTTGGAACAGGGTGTTCTTCCTTATCAGGATAGCAACACACATTGATCCCGATGTTTAGTTGGTGTGGGCCAGTGTGCTATATGCCCCTCTGCCCAGGAAAAAGCAATGTGTGCCCCCCCCAGTGTGTCTCCTGCTGGAGGACTATACTGCGTGCAATCGTTGTATGTACTGCACAACTCGGGCCCGCTTGACCTTATTACCCACACCGTTGACATTCAACGTCAAAACAGTGAGTCCCGAATCATCTCAGAGTCTTGGTTAAGCCACATACCTGGAGTGGTGCAATATTTGAACAGATGCCCCCTGTGAACATGATGTACAAACTTCTGTACTGGTTTCCCTCGTCTGTGAGCCTTAATAACTACTAAGAACATAACCCCTTTTCCTTCCCCACAACCCCAACCCCATCCCAACAAGCAATAAACCAAATTACTAAACGGAATTACTTGTGCAAGGAGTATGAGAGGTCTGTAGTCCACCACCCTCCACTAAACTTAACCCCATAATAGAACAACCATGTCAATCTAGTACCACTGGCCCTTCTGGAAGAGTGGTCTTAACGTAGAAAATGGAACTTCGCACTTAGCTCCACCTGTGAAGTGCTGGGAGATTTGAAATAGTCCCTTGGACTGTTTGTCCATCTCCGACTTACAGTACCTTTTCAGAAGTGTCTTCCCCGGATACAGGGCTTGCTGTTATCAGGAAATAGGTATGGCTCCTGCTCCAGGGTGTTAATTGCTAATGCCATATTATGTGGCTCATCCAAACCTGCTGATTCCTCCTTTCCTGAGGTGTGAGAAGATGAGCCTCCATGTGTGTCCCCCTGAGTCATTTTGGGTGTCCCAGTTTGTTTGCCATCTGTGTGGGTGCTGACACCCAGGACCCGCAAAGGCCGCAGTCTGTTTGGCAGATACCCCATGGAGTTATGTGCCACTGAACGACACTGCCTGCTGGCTATCTGCTCCTCCTCAGTCAGGCTGCCTCTCGGTGGCTGCAGCGCCAGCCCAGCCATTTGCATCCCTGCAGCTGTGGGCGTTCCTATAGGCAACCCCAAGCCTCCTCCAGTGACTGGAAAAGGAGGGATTTCCCCTGATAGAGGCCCTTGAGTTTTGCTGGGAATAGTAGCATAAATTGCAGTTGGAGCACCTGCAACCTTTAACTGAGCCAAAGATGCAGCACTGGTTTTGGACTTCACATGTGTAGTCTGGGAATGTAAGAATTTGCAAGTTTTCATGGCAGACATTCCCACAGCCCACCTCTTGTAGGATCATGTCACAGTCTTGGAATTTCAAAAACTTTGGAGGCATTATCCCCTAAAGGAATCAGACGTAGAAACTTGTGGAATGAAACTAAAAATGATACTATATTGTGCTATCAAATAAATGGCAACTTGAATTGGTCAGTAGCTAACAGGGAACCCTTAAAAGTAGGGCATATCAGATAATTACAGCAATGAGGGAGCTGTAATATGTGGTATCCCCACAGTAAAAGATGTTGGAAAACACAGGGAAGGGTGCTATTTGGCAGGAAAATACTATGCTCACCGGGCCAACTGAGGGTCATGTCAAATTTAATAATGACAAGCTCTAACCCGAGAAACAAAGGGGATACCAAATATTATAGCCCAGATGAAGCAGTATATTTGGTATCCCCTAGAAGAACCGCATGTGAAACCTTGTGGAATGAAACCAAAAATTTGAAAAAGATACTGTAGTCTGCTATCAAATAAAAGGCAACTTGAATTGGTCAGTGGCGTAAAGGTAACTCTTGAAAAGTAAGGGATACCAAATAATACAGCAGTGCAGGACCCGTAATATGTGGTATACCCATATTAAAAGTTGTTGGAAAACACAGGAAAGGGTGATATTTGGCATGAGAAGCCAACCAACAGAAGGCCATGTCAAATTGAATCCTGCTAAGCTGTAAACCCAGAAATATAGTGGATACCAAATATTATAGACCTTATCAGGCATTATATTTGATATCCCCTAAAGGAACCAAATGTTAAAGCTTATGGAATGAAACCAAAAATGTGAAAAGATACTGTAGTCTGCTATCGGATGAAAAGCAATTTGAATTAATCAGTAGCTAAATGGCAACCCTTGAAATGTAGGGGATACATGATATAACAGCAATGCAAGAGCCATAATCTGCCATAGCCCCACAGTAAAATATTTTTGAAAACAAAGGGAAGTGTGCTATTTGGCAGGGAAATACTCTGTTTACCCAGCCAACAGAAAGCCATGTCAAATGTAATACTGGTAGGCTTTAACCTGAGGGACATAGGGTATACCAAATAGTATAGCCCATATGAGACATTATATTTGGTATTCCCAGAAGGAACCACATGTGAAAACTTGTGGACTGAAACCAAAAATGTGAAAAGATACTGTAGTCTGCTATCAAATAAAAGGCAACTTGAAGTGGCTAGCAGTTAAAAGGTAACCCTTGAAAAGTAGGGGATCCCAGATATTATACCAAAGCAGGAGCCGAAGGGAATAGAAATGTGAAAAGATACTGTAGTCTGCTGTCAAATAAAAGCCAACTTGTATTGGCTAGTAGTTAAAAAGAAACCTTTAGAAAAGTAGGTGATACCAGATACTACATCAAAGCAGGAGCCGTAATGTCTTGTATCTCCACAGTAACAGTGCCGGAAAGCACAGGGAAGGGTGCTATTTGGCAGGAAAATACTGTGTTCACCTAGCCAATAGAAGGCCATGTCAAATTTAATACTGGTAAGCTCTAACCTGAGAAACATAGGGGATACCAAATATTATAGCCCATATGAGGCACTATGGGGGTCATTCTGACCCCGGCGGGCGGCGGGAGCCGCCATATGGCCGCTCCGCGGTCGAAAGACCGCGGAGGCAATTCTGGCTTTCCTGCTGGGCTGGCGGGCGACCGCCAGAAGGCCGCCCGCCAGCCCAGCGGGAAACCCCTCCCCACGAGGAAGCCGGCTCCGAATGGAGCCGGCGGAGTGGAGGATGTGCGACGGGTGCAGTGGCACCCGTCGCGAATTCCAGTGTCTGCAAAGCAGACACTGGAATTCAAAGTGGGGCCCTCTTACGGGGGCCCCTGCAGTGCCCATGCCATTGGCATGGGCACTGCAGGGGCCCCCAGGAGCCCCACGACACCCCTCACCGCCATCCTGTTCCTGGCGGTCGGAACTGCCAGGAACAGGATGGCGGTGAGGGGGTCGGAATCCCCCATAGCGGCGCAGCAAGCTGCGCCGCCATGGGGGACTCCCAGGGCAGCAGAAAACCGGCGGGAGACCGCCGGTTTTCCTGGTCTGACCGCGGCCAAACCGCCGCGGTCAGAATGCCCTGCGGGGCACCGCCAACCTGTTGGCGGTGCTCCCGCATCCCCGGCCCCGGCGGTCGGAATGACCCCCTATATTTGGTATCCCACAAAGGGACCAGATGTGAAGTCTTGTGGAATTAAACAAAAATTGTGAAAATATACTGTAGTCTGCTATCAGTTAAAAGGCAACTTGAATTGGGTGGTGGCTAAAAGGTAACCCAAAAGTAGGGGGTAGCAAATATTACAGCAATGCAGAAGCTGTAATATTTGGTATCCCCATGGTAAAAGATGTTGGAAAAAACAGGGAAGGGTGATATTTGGCAGGAAAATACTGTGTTCACACAGCCAACAGAAGGCCATGTCATATTTAATACTGGGAAGCTCTAACCCCAGAAGGATAAGGGATACAAAATATTATAGCCCATATGAGGCTTTATATTTGGTATCCCCTAAAGGAACGAGATGTGAAAGCTTGTTGAATGAAACCAAATATGTGAACAGATACTGTAGTCTGCTGTCAAATAAAAGGCAACTTGAAGTGGTCAGTGCTTTAAAGGTTTAAACCTTGGAAAATAGGGGATACCAGATATTACAGCAATGCAGGAGTATGTGGTATCCCCATTTTAAAAGATTCTGGAAAACACAGGGAAGGGTGCTATTATCATTTAAATACTGGGTTCGGCCAGCCAACTGAAGACCATGTCATATTGAATCATGGTAAGCTGTAACCTGAAAAATAAAAGGGATACCAAATATTATAGTCCTTATGAGGCAATATATTTGGTGTCCTCTAAACGAACTGGATATGAAACCTTGTGGAATGAAACCAAAAATGTGAAGAGATACTGTAGTGTGCTATTGAATTAAAGGCAACTTGAATTGGTCAGTAGCTAAAAGGCAACCCTTGAAAAGTAGGGGATGCCAGATATTACAGCAAAGCAAGAGCTGTAATGAATGGAATCCCCACAGTAAAAGATAGTCGAAAACACAGGGAAGAGTGCTATTTGACAGGAAAATACTGTGTTCACTCAGCTAACAGAAGGCAAAGTCAAATTGAATACTGATAAGCACTAACACTAGAACATAGGGCATATCAAATATTGTAGCCCATATAAGGCATTAAATTTGGCATCTCCTAAAGGAACTGGATGTGAAAGCTTGTGGAATGAAACCAAAAATGTGAAAAGACACAGTAGTCTGCTATCAAATAAAAAGCAACTTGAATTGGTAAGTAGTTAAAAGGTAACCCTTGAAATGTAGGGGATACCAGATATTACAGCAACCCAGAAGCCGTAATATGTGGTATCGCCATAGCAAAAGATGTTGGAAAACACAGGGAAGGGTGGTATTTGACAGGAAAATATTCTATTGACCAAACCAACAGAAGGCCAAGTCAAACTGAATCCCAGTAAGCTGTAACTCGAGAAACATAGGGGATACCAAATATTATAGCTACTATGAGGCATTATATTTGGTATCCACCAAAGTGTGAGAAAGTAGCCTCTTTCTAGCCTTGTTACCCCCACTTTTGGCCTGTTTGTGAGTGTATGTCAGGATGTTTGTCACTGTTTTCACTGTCTCACTGGGATCCTGATGGCTAGGCCCCAGTGCTCATAGTGAAAACACTATGTTTTCAGTATGTTTGTTATGTGTCACTGGGACCCTGCTAGTCAGGACCCCAGTGCTCATAAGGTTGTGGCCTATATGTATGTGTCACTGGGACCCTGTCACACAGGGCCCCAGTGCTCATAGGTGTGCATGTATGTGTTCCCTGTGTGGTGCCTAACTGTCTCACTGAGGCTCTGCTAACCAGAACCTCAGTGGTTATGCTCTCTCATTACTTTTAAATTGTCACTAACAGGCTAGTGACCAATTTTACCAATTCACATTGGCTTACTGGAACACCCTTATAATTCCCTAGTATATGGTACTGAGGTACCCAGGGTATTGGGGTTCCAGGAGATCCCTATGGGCTGCAGCATTTCTTTTGCCACCCATAGGGAGCTCTGACAATTCTTACACAGGCCTGCCACTGCCGCCTGAGTGAAATAACGTCCACGTTATTTCACAGCCATTTTACACTGCACTTAAGTAACTTATAAGTCACCTATATGTCTAACCTTTACCTGGTAAAGGTTAGGTGCAAAGTTACTTAGTGTGAGGGCACCCTGGCACTAGCCAAGGTGCCCCCACATTGTTCAGAGCCAATTCCCTGAACTTTGTGAGTGCGGGGACACCATTACACGCGTGCACTACATATAGGTCACTACCTATATGTAGCTTCACAATGGTAACTCCGAATATGGCCATGTAACATGTCTATGATCATGGAATTGCCCCCTCTATGCCATCCTGGCATAGTTGGCACAATCCCATGGTCCCAGTGGTCTGTAGCACAGACCCTGGTACTGCCAAACTGCCCTTCCTGGGGTTTCACTGCAGCTGCTGGTGCTGCCAACCCCTCAGACAGGCATCTGCCCTCCTGGGGTCCAGCCAGGCCTGGCCCAGGATGGCAGAACAAAGAACTTCCTCTGAGAGAGGGTGTGACACCCTCTCCCTTTGGAAAATGGTGTGAAGGCAGGGGAGGAGTAGCCTCCCCCAGCCTCTGGAAATGCTTTCTTGGGCACAGATATGCCCAATTCTGCATAAGCCAGTCTACACCGGTTCAGGGACCCCCTTAGCCCCTGCTCTGGCGCGAAACTGGACAAAGGAAAGGGGAGTGACCACTCCCCTGACCTGCACCTCCCCTGGGAGGTGTCCAGAGCTCCTCCAGTGTGCTCCAGACCTCTGCCATCTTGGAAACAGAGGTGCTGCTGGCACACTGGACTGCTCTGAGTGGCCAGTGCCACCAGGTGACGTCAGAGACTCCTGCTGATAGGCTCCTTCAGGTGTTAGTAGCCTATCCTCTCTCCTAAGTAGCCAAACCCTCTTTTCTGGCTATTTAGGGTCTCTGTCTCTGGGGAAACTTTAGATAACGAATGCAAGAGCTCAGCCGAGTTCCTCTGCATCTCTCTCTTCCCCTTCTGCCAAGGAATCGACTGCTGACCGCGCTGGAAGCCTGCAAACCTGCAACATAGTATCAAAGATGACTACTGCAACTCTGTAACGCTGATCCTGCCGCCTTCTCGACTGTTTTCCTGCTTGTGCATGCTGTGGGGGTAGCCTGCCTCCTCTCTGCACCAGAAGCTCTGAAGAAATCTCCCGTGGGTCGACGGAATCTTCCCCCTGCAACCGCAGGCACCAAAAAGCTGCACTACCGGTCCCTTGGGTCTCCCCTCAGCACGACGAGCGAGGTCCCTCGAATCCAGCGACTCTGTCCAAGTGACCCCCACAGTCCAGTGACTCTTCAGTCCAAGTTTGGTGGAGGTAAGTCCTTGCCTCACCTCGCTGGGCTGCATTGCTGGGAACCGCGACTTTGCAGCTACTCCGGCCCCTGTGCACTTCCGGCGGAAATCCTTTGTGCACAGCCAAGCCTGGGTCCACGGCACTCTAACCTGCATTGCACGACTTTCTAAGTTGGTCTCCGGCGACGTGGGACTCCTTTGTGCAACTTCGGCGAGCACCGTTTCACACATCCTCGTAGTGCCTGTTTCTGGCACTTCTCCGGGTGCTACCTGCTTCAGTGAGGGCTCTTTGTCTTGCTCGATGTCCCCTCTCTCTTCAGGTCCAATTTGCGACCTCCTGGTCCCTCCTGGGCCCCAGCAGCGTCCAAAAACGCCAAACGCACGATTTGCAGCTAGCAAGGCTTGTTGGCGTTCTTTCGGCGGGAAAACACTTCTGCACGACTCTCCACGGCGAGAGGGATCCGTCCACCAAAGGGGAAGTCTCTAGCCCTTTTCGTTCCTGCAGAAACCTCAGCTTCTTCTGTCCAGTCGAAGCTTCTTTGCACCCGCAGCTGGCATTTCCTGGGCATCTGCCCATCTCCGACTTGCTTGTGACTTTTGGACTTGGTCCCCTTGTTCCACAGGTACCCTAGATTGGAAATCCACAGTTGTTGCATTGCTGGTTTGTGTCTTTCCTGCATTATTCCTCTAACACGACTTCTTTGTCCTTAGGGGAACTTTAGTGCACTTTGCACTCACTTTTCAGGGTCTTGGGGAGGGTTATTTTTCTAACTCTCACTATTTTCTAATAGTCCCAGCGACCCTCTACAAGGTCACATAGGTTTGGGGTCCATTCGTGGTTCGCATTCCACTTTTGGAGTATATGGTTTGTGTTGCCCCTATCCCTATGTTTCCCCATTGCATCCTATTGTAACTATACATTGTTTGCACTGTTTTCTAAGACTATACTGCATATTTTTGCTATTGTGTATATATATCTTGTGTATATTTCCTATCCTCTCACTGAGGGTACACTCTAAGATACTTTGGCATATTGTCATAAAAATAAAGTACCTTTATTTTTAGTATAACTGTGTATTGTGTTTTCTTATAATATTGTGCATATGACACTAATTGGTACTGTAGTAGCTTCACACGTCTCCTAGTTCAGCCTAAGCTGCTCTGCTAAGCTACCATTATCTATCAGCCTAAGCTGCTAGACACCCTATACACTAATAAGGGATAACTGGGCCTGGTGCAAGGTGCAAGTACCCCTTGGTACTCACTACAAGCCAGTCCAGCCTCCTACATTGGTTGTGCAGTGGTGGGATAAGTGCTTGAGACTACTTACCACTCTTGTCATTGTACTTTTCATAAGAGAAAAATATACAAAACAAGGTCAGTGTATATACACATAGCCAAAAAGATTTGCATTTCCTCTTTTCACTCTTTTCTAAGTGCTGAAAAGTACTCCTAAACTTTCAAAAAGTTCTTAAAAGTTAAAAAAGTTTTTTCTGTCTTTCCAAAAAGTTCTGAAATTATTTTTCTCTTTTTCTATCACTTTAACTCTCTCTAAAAAATGTCTGGCACAGGCCAAAGTGTTGATCTGTCCAAACTTGCATATGACAACCTTAGCTGGAAAAGAGCAAGGAGTCTCTGTATAGAGAGAGGTTTGAGTGTAGGGAAGAATCCTTCCTTGGAACTGTTACTTAACATGCTTAGAGAACAGGATAAGGCCATAGGTGCCCCATCTGTTGAAAAAGTACCTAATAGTTCCCAATCTGATTCAGGGACTCCCCCAGGAAAAGATTCAGGAAAGAAACTTCCTAGCCTGCCCATTACTAGACAATCTAGCATAGATGGTAATGATGATGAGCCACACCAAATAAATAGTGTTGTCTCACATCATAGCAAAAGCATTTATTCTCACCATACTGGTAGTAATGTTTCTGTAAACCAAGCTGTTAGGGTGGCTTCTGTAAGGGACAGGTCTCCTTCTGTTCATTCCCATCATAGCTCTGTTTCTAGAAATGTCCCTCCCACCAACCCTGATGACAGAATGTTAGAGAGGGAACTCAATAAGTTGAGGGTGGAACAAACCAGACTGAAGCTTAAAAAGCAACAGCTGGATTTGGATAGACAGTCTTTTGAATTAGAGAAGGAAAGACAGAAGTTGGGTTTAGATACCCATGGTGGCAGCAGCAGTATTCCCCATAGTCATCCTGCAAAAGAGCATGATTCCAGGAATCTGCACAAGATAGTTCCCCCTTATAAGGAGGGGGATGACATTAACAAGTGGTTTGCTGCACTTGAGAGGGCCTGTGTTGTACAGGATGTCCCTCAAAGGCAGGGGGCTGCTATCCTATGGCTATCATTTAGTGGAAAAGGTAGGGATAGGCTCCTTACTGTGAAAGAAAATGATGCCAATAATTTTACAGTTCTTAAGAATGCACTCCTGGATGGTTATGGCTTAACCACTGAACAGTACAGGATAAAGTTCAGAGAGACCAAAAAGGAGTCTTCACAAGACTGGGTTGATTTCATTGACCATTCAGTGAAGGCCTTGGAGGGGTGGTTACATGGCAGTAAAGTTACTGATTATGAAAGCCTGTATAACACAATCCTGAGAGAGCATATACTTAATAATTGTGTGTCTGATTTGTTGCACCAGTACCTGGTAGACTCTGATCTGACCTCTCCCCAAGAATTGGGAAAGAAGGCAGACAAATGGGTCAGAACAAGGGTGAACAGAAAAGTTCATACAGGGGGTGACAAGGATGGCAATAAGAAGAAAGATGGTGAAAAATCTCAAGATAAGCATGGGGATAAGGGTAAAACCAAAGATCCCACTTCAAATCTTAAACACTCTTCAGAGGGTGGGGATAAAACAAATTCTTCCTCTTCTTCCCAACCTGCACACATTAAAAAGCCTTGGTGCTTTGTGTGTAAAAATAGAGGCCATAGGCCAGGGGATAAGTCCTGTCCAGGTAAACCCCCTGAGCCTACCACCACTAATACATCAAGCTCTAGTGCCCCTAGCAGTAGTGGTACTAGTGGTGGGACTGCTGGCAACAGTCAAACAAAAGGTGTAGTTGGGTTCACTTATGGGTCCATAGTAGAAACTAGGGTAGTCAGTCCCAAGACAGTTTCTGTCACACCTAGTGGCATTGGCCTTGCCACACTGGCTGCTTGTCCCCTTACAATGGATAAGTACAGGCAGACAGTTTCAATAAATGGTGTTGAGGCCTTGGCCTACAGGGACACAGGTGCCAGTTTCACTTTGGTGACTGAAAACCTAGTGCCTCCTGAACAACACTTCATTGGACAACAGTATAAGATTATTGATGTCCATAACTCCACTAAGTTTCTTCCCTTAGCTATAATTCAGTTTAGTTGGGGTGGAGTTACTGGCCCTAAGCAGGTGGTGGTATCACCTAGCTTACCTGTAGACTGTCTCTTAGGTAATGACCTAGAGGCCTCAGGTTGGGCTGATGTAGAGTTTTATGCCCATGCAGCCATGCTGGGCATCCCTGAGGAATTGTTCCCTCTCATTTCTACTGAAATGAAAAAGCAAAGGAGAGAAGGCCTGAAAACTCAGGAACCCTCTCCATCAACAGGTAAAAAGGGTATCACAGTATCCCCTAACCACCCTACCATTCAGGATACCATTCCTGTGGTGGGAGAAACCTCTCCTGGGGTGGCACCTGTTCCAAGGGAATCATCAGTTGGCAAAACTGTACTCCCTGAGGTGGAAGTACCTCTCTGTGGGATAACTAACATTGGTGAGAAAAAGAGCACCATTTTAGTTAACATGGAGCATCCCTCCAACCCTCCCAGAGAAACTTTAGTGCAGAAACTCTGCACTGCCTCACAACACTTAGGACAGCATCCCTGCCCTAGTGTGGAGCTGATAGGACAGCATCCCTGCCCTGCTCCAACCCAAGAGAAACAGCATCCCTGTTCTCTCTTCCAGCCATATGGACAAAGTTTTTGCCCAGCTATGGCTTTTCTGAGACAGCATCCCTGTCTGGCATTTCCATCACTACAAATAGGTTCAGTGGACAATTCCCACTGCTCTAAACTAAAACTTACTGATAGAAACTCTGAAAATACATCTTCACATTGTTGCTTAGCTAAAAAACTTCAAACAGGGTGGTTTACATCCCCACAGGGAAGTAACCATATAGTGGATGATAAAGGGAGTAACCAGTCTATTGCAGAGCTACTCTCTACTTATCACCACTTAGACAATAAAGTCTCAACTGGCCAAGGTTAGCCTTATTGTCCTTCGTTTGGGGGGGGGTTGTGTGAGAAAGTAGCCTCTTTCTAGCCTTGTTACCCCCACTTTTGGCCTGTTTGTGAGTGTATGTCAGGATGTTTGTCACTGTTTTCACTGTCTCACTGGGATCCTGATGGCTAGGCCCCAGTGCTCATAGTGAAAATACTATGGGCCTGATTCTTACCTTGGCGGTCGGCGGAGAGGCGGCGGTCGGACCGCGAACAGACCGGCGGTCCAAAAAATGGCATTCTGACCGCGGCGGTCACCGCCGCGATCGACCTCCACTTCCCCACTCCGACCGCCACGGCGGTCATGACCGACGGGCTGGAGTTCACACACTCCGGCCCGGCGGTCGACCCAAGACCGCCAACTGTATCATGACCCTGCTTACCGCCGCGGTTTTTGGCGGTCGGGAACCGCCATGCGAACCATGGCGGTAGGCACTATCGGGGCCAGGGAATTCCTTCCCTGGCACTGATAGGGGTCTCCCCCACCCCCCACTGCCCCCCACGAGTCCTCCCCCCACACCCTCCACCCCCCTGCCAACCCCCAGAGGTGGTACGAACCCCCTGCCCCCCACCCCGACATGCACATACACGCACCCCGACATGCACGCACCCCCAACATGCACATATGCACACCCCCTACACACACACATACACGACGGGGGCACATACCCGCACACATACATTCCGACATGCGCACCCGCCGAACTACACACATTGCCCAAAGGCACAGCAGCACCCCCCGCCCGCATGCACGCACTCACACACCCCCTCTACACACCCCCATGCACGCACACATCACACAACACCCCCCCACCCCCTCCCCTCACGGACGATCAACTTACCTTGTGCGTTGGTCCTCCGGGAGGCGACGGGAGCCATAGGGACGTGACCGCCAACAGGAGACCGCCAACAGAAGACCGCCACACAGAAATGTGGGTCGTAATTCTGGGGGCGGTGTTCTGCTGGCGTGGCGGTGGAGGTTGACCAGTCTCCACTTTCCCGCCGACCGCCAGTGTGGCTGCTGGCGGTATTCCGGCGGAACGCTCCCAGCGGTCGGAATACGCGCAGCGGCATACCGCCGCGGTCGGCGGTCTTTACCGCGGCGGTAACTCGGCGGTCTTGCGAAAAGACCGCCAAGGTCAGAAGTATGTTTGTTATGTGTCACTGGGACCCTGCTAGTCAGGACCCCAGTGCTCATAAGGTTGTGGCCTATATGTATGTGTCACTGGGACCCTGTCACACAGGGCCCCAGTGCTCATAGGTGTGCATGTATGTGTTCCCTGTGTGGTGCCTAACTGTCTCACTGAGGCTCTGCTAACCAGAACCTCAGTGGTTATGCTCTCTCATTACTTTTAAATTGTCACTAACAGGCTAGTGACCAATTTTACCAATTCACATTGGCTTACTGGAACACCCTTATAATTCCCTAGTATATGGTACTGAGGTACCCAGGGTATTGGGGTTCCAGGAGATCCCTATGGGCTGCAGCATTTATTTTGCCACCCATAGGGAGCTCTGACAATTCTTACACAGGCCTGCCACTGCAGCCTGAGTGAAATAACGTCCACGTTATTTCACAGCCATTTTACACTGCACTTAAGTAACTTATAAGTCACCTATATGTCTAACCTTTACCTGGTAAAGGTTAGGTGCAAAGTTACTTAGTGTGAGGGCACCCTGGCACTAGCCAAGATCCCCCCACATTGTTCAGAGCCAATTCCCTGAACTTTGTGAGTGCGGGGACACCATTACACGCGTGCACTACATATAGGTCACTACCTATATGTAGCTTCACAATGGTAACTCCGAATATGGCCATGTAACATGTCTATGATCATGGAATTGCCCCCTCTATGCCATCCTGGCATAGTTAGCACAATCCCATGGTCCCAGTGGTCTGTAGCACAGACCCTGGTTCTGCCAAACTGCCCTTCCTGGGGTTTCACTGCAGCTGCTGCTGCTGCCAACCCCTCAGACAGGCATCTGCCCTCCTGGGGTCAAGCCAGGCCTGGCCCAGGATGGCAGAACAAAGAACTTCCTCTGAGAGAGGGTGTGACACCCTCTCCCTTTGGAAAATGGTGTGAAGGCAGGGGAGGAGTAGCCTCCCCCAGCCTCTGGAAATGCTTTCTTGGGCACAGATGTGCCCAATTCTGCATAAGCCAGTCTACACCGGTTCAGGGACCCCTTAGCCCCTGCTCTGGCGCGAAACTGGACAAAGGAAAGGGGAGTGACCACTCCCCTGACCTGCACCTCCCCTGGGAGGTGTCCAGAGCTCCTCCAGTGTGCTCCAGACCTCTGCCATCTTGGAAACAGAGGTGCTGCTGGCACACTGGACTGCTCTGAGTGGCCAGTGCCACCAGGTGACGTCAGAGACTCCTGCTGATAGGCTCCTTCAGGTGTTAGTAGCCTATCCTCTCTCCTAAGTAGCCAAACCCTCTTTTCTGGCTATTTAGGGTCTCTGTCTCTGGGGAAACTTTAGATAACGAATGCAAGAGCTCAGCCGAGTTCCTCTGCATCTCTCTCTTCCCCTTCTGCCAAGGAATCGACTGCTGACCGCGCTGGAAGCCTGCAAACCTGCAACATAGTAGCAAAGACGACTACTGCAACTCTGTAACGCTGATCCTGCCGCCTTCTCGACTGTTTTCCTGCTTGTGCATGCTGTGGGGGTAGCCTGCCTCCTCTCTGCACCAGAAGCTCCGAAGAAATCTCCCGTGGGTCGACGGAATCTTCCCTCTGCAACCGCAGGCACCAAAAAGCTGCACTACCGGTCCCTTGGGTCTCCCCTCAGCACGACAAGCGAGGTCCCTCGAATCCAGCGACTCTGTCCAAGTGACCCCCACAGTCCAGTGACTCTTCAGTCCAAGTTTGGTGGAGGTAAGTCCTTGCCTCACCTCGCTGGGCTGCATTGCTGGGAACCGCGACTTTGCAGCTACTCCGGCCCCTGTGTACTTCCGGCGGAAATCCTTTGTGCACAGCCAAGCCTGGGTCCACGGCACTCTAACCTGCATTGCACGACTTTCTAAGTTGGTCTCCGGCGACGTGGGACTCCTTTGTGCAACTTCGGCGAGCACCGTTTCACGCATCCTCGTAGTGCCTGTTTCTGGCACTTCTCCGGGTGCTACCTGCTTCAGTGAGGGCTCTTTGTCTTGCTCGATGTCCCCTCTCTCTTCAGGTCCAATTTGCGACCTCCTGGTCCCTCCTGGGCCCCAGCAGCGTCCAAAAACGCCAAACGCACGATTTGCAGCTAGCAAGGCTTGTTGGCATTCTTTCGGCGGGAAAACACTTCTGCACGACTCTCCACGGCGAGAGGGATCCGTCCACCAAAGGGGAAGTCTCTAGCCCTTTTCGTTCCTGCAGAAACCTCAGCTTCTTCTGTCCAGTCGAAGCTTCTTTGCACCCGCAGCTGGAATTTCCTGGGCATCTGCCCATCTCCGACTTGCTTGTGACTTTTGGACTTGGTCCCCTTGTTCCACAGGTACCCTAGATTGTAAATCCACAGTTGTTGCATTGCTGGTTTGTGTCTTTCCTGCATTATTCCTCTAACACGACTTCTTTGTCCTTAGGGGAACTTTAGTGCACTTTGCACTCACTTTTCAGGGTCTTGGGGAGGGTTATTTTTCTAACTCTCACTATTTTCTAATAGTCCCAGCGACCCTCTACAAGGTCACATAGGTTTGGGGTCCATTCGTGGTTCGCATTCCACTTTTGGAGTATATGGTTTGTGTTGCCCCTATCCCTATGTTTCCCCATTGCATCCTATTGTAGCTATACATTGTTTGCACTGTTTTCTAAGACTATACTGCATATTTTTGCTATTGTGTATATATATATATCTTGTGTATATTTCCTATCCTCTCACTGAGGGTACACTCTAAGATACTTTGGCATATTGTCATAAAAATAAAGTACCTTTATTTTTAGTATAACTGTGTATTGTGTTTTCTTATAATATTGTGCATATGACACTAAGTGGTACTGTAGTAGCTTCACACGTCTCCTAGTTCAGCCTAAGCTGCTCTGCTAAGCTACCATTATCTATCAGCCTAAGCTGCTAGACACCCTATACACTAATAAGGGATAACTGGGCCTGGTGCAAGGTGCAAGTACCCCTTGGTACTCACTACAAGCCAGTCCAGCCTCCTACACAAAGGAACTGGATGTGAAATCTTGTCAGGTTACAGCTTACCATGATTCAATATGACATGGTCTTCAGTTGGCTGGCCGAACCCAGTATTTAAATGTTAATAGCACCCTTCCCTGTGTTTTCCAGAATCTTTTAAAATGGGGATACCACATATTACGACTCCTGCATTGCTATAATATGTGGTATCCCCTATTTTCCAAGGTTTAAACCTTTAAAGCACTGACCACTTCAAGTTGCCTGAAACTAAAACTGTGAAAAGATACTCTGGTCTGCTATCAAATAAAAGGCACTTGAATTGGTGAGTGGTTTAAAGGTAACCCTTGAAAAGTGGGGCATACCAGCAATGTTCCCTCTAATTTTTTTCCACTGTGTGTGGCAGTGTGCGGTCTCTGTGCGCTGCAGCCAAGGATACGTGTGCCAAGAAATTGACCATTCACGCGCGCGCAGCGCATAACTAGCCAAGATCTTTGGCATTAGCCTCTCCATACCACTAAAGCAAAAAAGGGATATCATTGCTCCATACAATAGGGCATCAAGGCAGTTTTGTGACCTGGTTGCACACCCCAAGGACATGACCTGTTAGGGGAGCACGTATATTGCTCTAAAAGGCTTATTTAGGCTTAGAAAGTGATAACGCATTTAAACTACCACAAAGTATAGGAATGGTGGAACATTTGATAACAGCACATTTTCTACTGTTCTGAAGCATTTCCTAGCTCATGAACCATTGATTTTCAAGACAAATATCACTTGCCCGCTTGTACGCTAAAGCACGCCAAATGATGTTAAAAACACTCCCCGTGGTATTTAAAAGCATTTTTCATTGACTTTAATCCAGATTCAAATATAAGCATTATCTGCCTTAGGGGAGCACGTATATCGCTCAAAAAGGCTTATTTAAGCTTAGAAAGTGATAAAGCATATAAACTACCACAAAGTATAGGAATGGTGGAACATTTGTTAACAGCACATTTTCTACTGTTCTGAAGCATTTCCTAGCTCATTAACCATTAATTTCCAAAACAAATATCACTTGCTAGCTTGTATGCTAAAGTACGCCAAATGATGTTTAAAACACTCCCCGCGGCATTTAAACGCTGTTTTCATTGACTTCAATCCAGATTCAAATATGAGCATTATCTGCCTTAGGGGAGCACGTATATCGCTCTAAAAGGCTTATTTAGGCTTAGAAAGTGATAACGCATTTAAACTTCCACAAAGTATAGGAATGGTGGAACATTTGATAACAGCACATTTTCTACTGTTCTGAAGCATTTCCTAGCTCATTAACCATTAATTTCCAAGACAAATATCACTTGCTCGCTTGTATGCTAAAGTACGCCAAATGATGTTTAAAACACTCCCCGCGGCATTTAAACGCTGTTTTCATTTACTTCAATCCAGAATCAAATATGAGCATTATCCGCCTTAGGGGAGCACGTATATCGCTCTAAAAGGCTTATTTAGGCTTAGAAAGTGATAACGCATTTAAACTACCACAAAGTATAGGAATGATGGAACATTTGATAACAGCACAACGTGCGCGCTTGCCAAAGGGGCCTGCGCGATGGGGGAAGGAAAGGTGCGCGCGCGCCTTACAGGGAACATTGGATACCAGATATTACAGCAATGCAGGAGCCGTAATGTGTGGTATCTCACAGCAAAAGATGCTGGAAAACACCGGGAAGGGTGTTATTTGGCAGGAAAATCCTGTGCTCCTCCAGCCAACAGAAGGCCATGTCAAACTTAATACTGGGAAGCTCTAACCTGAGAAACATAGGGGATACCAAATATTATAGCCAATATGAGGCATTATATTTGGTATCCACCAAAGGAACCAGTTGTGAAACATTGTGGAATTAAATCAAAAATGTGAAAATACACTGTAGTCTGCTATCAAATAAAAGGCAACTTGAATTGGTCGGTGGCTTAAAGGCATCCCTTGAAAAGTAGGGAATGCCAAATATTAGAGGAACGCAGGAGCCCCAATTTGTGGCATCCCCTTAGGAAAATATGTTGGAAAACTAAAACAAGGATTCTGTTTGGCAGAAAAAAAACTAATGTGTTTGTCCAGTCAACATAAGGCCATGTCCAATTGTATCCTAGTTAATTGTAGCCCTGGAACAATAGGGGATGTCTTTAATATTATAGGCTGTATGGGACATTATAATAGTATACTCCAAAGGGACCAGCTGTGAAAGCTTGTGGAATTATATCAAAAATGAGAAATTCGCCAATAAACTTCTAACAAATAAAAGGGCATTTAAACTGGTTAGTGGCTAAAGGGAAACCTTTCAAAAGTGGGGACTAAGATATATCAATGTGTAAGCTGTTCTGTTTGGTAACCCCATACAAAATGATATTGGAAAACACAAAGATTGGTGCACATTGTTAGAAATAAAAAAAACGTGTTCTGTGGACATTTTGTGTTACTTACTCACTTACCCATTTTGATTTCTTTCAAAATGTGAAATACCAAATGCTATAGAACAAGAGAAGCACCTCCTGTAATAAGTCGCACCCTAAATTGGCTGCAGGTACCTGGCACCCTAACCAAACCAAGTAAAGCCGTGTCCACCACCAAAACCAAATCACATATTGAGACTAAGGATATTTTTTCATTTTCAGGTTTTTTCATTTGAAAGTTTTTTGTTTGAATTTGCCATGCCTTCACTTTGCACCTGAAGCAATCACCTAGTACACCTATGCCTATAACTATAAACCCCAATATTAATGTTTATGTGTTAAAGCAGTGGTTCCCAACCTGTGGTCCGAGGACCCCTGGGGGTCCACAAAGCCTCCTCAGGGGGTTTGTGACTGCTTAGAAAATGTAATTATATTAACAGATTAGGTCCCCAGCTTTCAGTAATGACTCACTGAGGGGGGAAGTGGGGTCCCTGGATTCCAGTAATGATTCAGTGGGGGTCCCTGGGTTCCAGTACTAGTCAAGTGGGGGTCCACAGAAGTCAAAAGGTTGGGAACCCCTGTGTTTAAATGAAGCTTGAGCTGCAAGTGCCTGGAAGTCCAGATTCTCTGTGGGTTGTTGACTACTGCACTATTGGTTCCCACACACCACTTTTAGTGTTCCCAAGCCAGCTAGTTTTCTCTTTTTAACAAAAGAGCTCTTTGCCTGCTACACTTTTTCATACCTACTGTCTATCTTAAAAGAGAAACTACATGTCCCAGAATGCCCGATGTAGACTAAAAAATGAATACTGAGATCTCTCATAATATAGAGCCACTTGACACTGGGGTTGTGCCAGAAAAATATATAATTAGGATATATTTACTATTCTGGAACACCCAAGAGTTGGCATGTGAAAAGGTATTTGTGTAAAATGCCCTTTATCTATTTGTAACAATCATGCTTCCTTTTAATATTCATTGTAGGATATTATAATATTTTGTGTAGCGACCCTCCAGATTTTTTCCATATCTCCATTGCTGGCTTTAGAACTCTGTGCAATTTACTCTTGCTAGTAGAGTGCCTGTATGCCCTTTTAGATATGGTTAATTGGGCTTATTCCTCACTGGAACATTTAACTTGCCTAAAAATCCCTAGTGTAGACCCTGGTGTAGAAAGTGAACACAGGGCCTGGAAATGTTATAGCACTAGAGGACTGCAGTACCTATAGTGGCATCAACTGCAGCAGCAGTGCAAACATGTCTTCAGGCTTACCCTGTGTGTCCTGTCTGCTGCACTGTAAAACCTACTATGCAACCTTTCAACATAACCTTTTTGACAGGTAAAAGCATTCCTTTTAAATATCAAAAAGTCACCCCTATGTAGGCCTTGTAGCCCAGAAACAGGATGCATGGTATAGAAAAATAGGACAGTAGAAATTTAAAGTTAACATGCACTCATAGTGACTAGCACCCAAAAGCTATTATCACTTGATGAAGGCTCTTGCTCTCCCGAAGAGAATCACTGGGAAGCAATAGTTAAAATAAATGTTGGTATCTCCGGTTAAGGTCGAGCTAGAAAATTGATGAAACAACTATTTTTAATAGCCATTAAAATGGCAACTCAATGGAATGAAGTCATATTTTTAATTATTATTAGGGAAAGGTATATTTTAGAAAGTTAACCTTTTCGCTGCTTGAAGCTGCTATTGAGCTAATTTGCATTCGCTCTTAAGCCAGTGGCACAGGCAGGAATTAGCAGTGATGAATGGTATGAAAACTGATCCCAGGGCAGGTACAATGGTTTGGATGTCAGGGTTTTTTTTTCTCTTCCCCTGGCAGGAAGACTAATGGGTGGGCCCAGAAACTTTACTTCGAAGGGGTGTCCCCTGGAGAAGTCAAATGTTTGGTGACACCTGGAAAGCCACCAGCTTTTGTTCTCCTAATAAGGTTGGCACCAAACCCAGTGGCGAGAAACTTACTTCCAGATCTGGAATAGGGTGACCTCAGAGAACGGGAGTGTTCATTACACTGGCCATCCCTTTTGGAGGGCACACAGGCTCTTCACAAAGAGAAAAGGATGTCCCCACATCTTGGATTTTAAGAGTGAGGGGCACAGTAGGATTGTTTACAGAAGGGCAAACAGGAACAATTTCAAAAGCGGGTAGGGTTACCCCTGGGAACTTTTACCCATTCGCTTTGGGAGAAGCGAGGAGTAATACACTAGTTGGTGCCAGGCATGAATATGGCACCTTCGGACACCCTTTCTAGAACACTTTATGGACCTGTGGAAGAAGGGAAGAGGAGTGAGCCTGCTGTCTGGTACCAGAGAGGAGCCTTGAAGGTTTGGACCTCCTTCCCCTAGGTATGCAGGACAAAAAAGTAGACTCCAAATGTCAGTTGGCTGACCTGTGTAGTTACAGGGTCAAAACAAGCTGCAAGGGGAGTTTTCCTTGAAATTCCGGGCTGACAGGTAACAATATTAACCTGTCTTGGAACCTGCTGATGGCCTCTGCTGGAGTGAATCTTCACTCCCAATTGCCGTTCCTCATGTCCTGGAAACCTGGGCTGTGTCTAACTGCATTTGTCATACCACCTCTGAAAAACCGGGACTTACAAACTTTTGGGATTTTCAGACCTTTGGAGAAGTGGAACGAACAAACCCAGTCTAGCCACCCAAAGCACAGCCTCGCTGGTTTGGAGAAATTGGTTTCTCCCACTCAGAGCTTCTTCGCAGTAGCAAATCTGTGGGCCCTGTGCGATAAGGTACTCGGCCTCCTGGAGCTCATCTTTGGATACAGACTAGCGGCTTGACCCACTGAAGGTTTTTGACTTCAATTTCTCAGACTGAGTCCCAAGATAAAACTCTATTGTGACCACTGACTATCATTGGCACGTAAATATTTTTTGTGTTATTAGCACTTTAATCATTAAAAATGTATATCTTTGGTAACCCTTATCGGATTATTCTTGTTTTGGTGTAACTTTACTTATTAAAGTTTACTCTATTTTTCTGATTTCGTTTGGGATTTTTATTGCTTGTTGTTTTTACTTTATTACTGCTCTGACAGTGGATAGATATGTTACACATTGCCCACGTTTTCATATTGGTTTTCCCTTATTTTAGCCCCTGACCCCTTGTTTCTATTCTCTTTCATTCTGTTCCCCTTGAGTTTATTTCAGTTTGTGATTCTATATGCTCTAGCAAATATTTTCCTTGCTTTCACTATGTATATTAACTTAACTGTCCTTTATATCACGTTTCATTCTTTGTATTTATTCCGCTTTCTATCTGTCTCTACTGGTGCAGCATGACCCTCTTCAACGTTAGACAAGTTACAGGTGATTTACAGACATACCTGAGTTTGCCATCCAAATGACCCGTGCATCCCCTAACTCAGCCCGAGGAGAGATCGCTGCTACTGCTTGAACCTGCCCGGGGAGGGTTTTGTTTCCAAAAAGTGTTGAAGAGCAGAACATAATAGGATAGGGGTACCAGATATTACACAAAACCAGGAAGTGTGGGGGGGGGGTACATTTGGAGGCCAGGTAATATCTGTGTGTAAATAGTAGACTGGGAAAAGAGAGCAAATTTGGAGGCCAGCTAACCTCTGTGGGCCAATAGTAGGCCTGGAAAGGAAAGGAAATTTAGAGGTCAGCTACCCTCTGTGCGTTAATAGTAGAAAGGGCAGGTACGGTAAAATTGGAGACCAGGTACCATCTGCGTGTAAATAGTAGACCAGAAAGTGAGGGCAAATTTGGAGGCCAGCTACCCTCTGTGTGCGATAGTAGACCTGGAAAGGAGGGTAAATTTGGAGGTCAGCTACCCTTTGTGTGCCAATAGTAGACCTGGAAGGGAGGGTAAATTTGGAGGCCAGCTACCCTTTGTGTGTCAATAGTAGACATAGAAGGTTGAGTAAAGTTGGAGACCAGGTACCATCTGTGTGTCAATAATAGACCTAGAAGAGAGGGTACATTTGGAGGGCAGGTAATATCTGTGTGTAAACAGTAGACTGGGAAGGGAGGGTAAATTTGGAGGGCAGCTACCCTGTTTGTCACTAGTAGGCCTGGAAGGGAGGGTAAATTTGGAGGTCAGCTACCCTATGTGTGTCAATAGCACACCAGGAAGGGACGGTAAAATTGGAGATCAGCTACCATGTGTGTTAATAGTAGACCGGGAAGTTAGTGTAAAGTTGGAGACCAGGTACCATCTGTGTTTTAATAGTAGACCTGGAAAGGAGGGTAAATTTGGAGGACAGCTACCCTCTGTGTGTCAATAGCACACCTGGAAGGGAGGGTAAAACTGGAGATCGGCTACCATGTGTGTTAATAGTAGACTGGGAAGGTAGAGTAAAGTAGGAGACCAGATACCATCTGTGTGTCAATAGTAGACCTGGAAGGCAGGGTAAATTTGGAGACCAGGTACCATCTGTGTCAATAGTAGACCTGGAAGGGAAGGTTAATTTGGAGGCCAGGTAATATCTGTGTATAAATAGTAGACCGGGAAGGGAGGGTAAATTGGGTGACTGTATACCCATTGAGAGCGAGATGATGCTGAGGTTGCGAGTGTGGTCGGTGGGTGAGAGGGGGCCCAGAGAGCTGCGGGCCACCAGGAGTCATCCCAGGTGGAGGCAGTGGAGCCCAGGATGAGGACCTTAGTCTTGTCGGAGTTGAGCTTGAGACGCTGGTCTTTCATCCATGCGGAGACTGCTGACACTGGTCTTTCATCCATGCGGAGACTGCCTTCATTCTGTTGTGGAAGTTGTTTTTAGCTATTGAAGGTTCATCAGTGAGGGAGAGAATCAGCTGTGTGTCATCGGCGTAGGAGACGATGTTGAGACCATGGTATCTGACAATGATAGCGACAGGGGTCATGTAGCTATTGAAGGTTGGGGGGCTCAGGGAGGAGCCCCGAGGAATGCCGCAGCTGGTCTCTGTCGGTTTTGAGGTGAATGGTGGGAGCCTGACCCTCTGGGTTTGGCTGGTGAGGAAGGAGCAGATCCACTCAAGGGCTTTGCCGCAGATGCCAGTGTCATGTAGTCTGGTGCCGAGGGTGGTGTGGGAGATGGTGTTGAAGGCGGCGGACAGGTCCAGGAGGATGATAGCTGCTGTTTAGCTGCGGTGGAGGAAGGTGCGGATGTCATCCATGGCTGCGAGGAGTGTGGTCTCTGTACAGTGGTTGCTCCTGAATCCAGATTGGGAGAGGCCAGGATATTGTTGGACTCGATGAATTCGGTGAGCTGGGCGTTGATGGCCTTCTCGATTACTTTGGCTGGGTAGGGGATCAGTGAGATATGTCTGTAGTTTTTCAGGTCCACTGGGTCAGCGAATGGCTTCTTCAATAGAGGGTTGATCTCTGCATGTTTCCAGTCTTCAGGGAAGGTGGCGTCCTCGATGGAGCAGTTGATGGTGTGGCACAGTTCAGGGGCGATGGTGGCATCGGCTCGGTTGAAAATGTGGTGGAGGCAAGGGTCCAATGGCGCCCCGGAGTGGATTGATTTCATGATCTTGAGCGTGTCTTCCGAGGTGAGGGGGGTCCAGTGGTGGAGGCTTGGGGTACGGTGGCAGTGGGCAGGGTGGGTGGTGAATCCGTCATAGATGTCCCAGATCTTACGGTGGAAGAAAGTGGTGAGGTTGTTTCAGAGTTCTTGGGAGGGTGGGATGTCTGCGGTGTCTGTGCTGGGTTTGGTGAATTCTTTGTAAACAGTGAAGAGTTCCTTGCTGTTGTGAGCATTGTCGTTGATGTGTTCCTGAATGGCCGATTTTCTTGCTGTTTTGATGAGTTGGTGGTGCACGGTGACAGTCGTTTTGAAGGCGTTGTGGTCTACCGTGTTCTTGCTGCTTCTCCACTTTCTCTTGAGTGGTCTGAAGGTTTGTTTGGATTCTTGGAGGCCAGGGGAGAAACCGCTTGTTTTCTTATGGTGTTGATTGTTGGAGGGTTTCCGGGGGAGGGGGGCAGCAGAATGTTGGCACAGTCAGAGATCCATTGGTGGAGGTTTTCCGGCTGAGGCATTAGCATCTGTGGTGTCCAGTGGTCGGGTGGGACGGAGGGCTTCAGTGAGTTGGACTTCAGTAAACTTGCTCCAGTTTCTGGGGGGTTGGTGGTAGGCATGGTGGCGTTCGGTGTTCTTGGTGAAGGAGAAGTGGGCGCAGTGGTGGTCTATCCAGTGTAGTTCAGAGGTGTGTGGGATGGAGATGTTGTTGCCCGTGGAGAAGACTGGGTCAAGGGTGTGTCCTGCTGAGTGGGTTGGGGAGTTGACCAGTTGTTTGAGTTGGAGAGTGGCGAGGTTCTCTAGGAGGGAGAGTAAATTTGGAGGCCAGCTGCCCTCTGTGTGTCAATAGTAGACCTAGAAGGGATGGTACCTTTGAAGGTCAGCTACCCTCTGTGTGTTAATAGTAGTCCGGGAAGGTAGGGTAAAGTTGGAGACCAGTTACCATCTGTGTGTCAGAAAAGAGGGTAAACCTGGTGACCAGGTACACCTGTGTGTCAATAGCAAATCAGGAAGGGAGGATAAAGCTTGAGGCCAGGTAATATCTGTGTATAAATAGTAGACCGGGAAGGGAGGGTAAAATTAGAGATCAACTACCCTCAGTGTGTTAACAGTAGGCTGAGAAGATAGGGTAAAGTTGGGAGCCAGGTACCATCTGTGTGTCATTAGGAGACCTGGAAGGGAGGGTAAAGACGGTGACCAGGCACATCTGTGTATCAATAGTAGACCAGGAAGGGAAGGTAAAGTTGGAGAGAATGCACCTTCTTTGTGTCAATAGTAGACTGATAACCTCAAGTTGGAATTAATGATGATTGAGAACAATGGAAGTGGGGGTGGTGCAGTTCCCTGAAACTGGAGGATGGTGGTCTGTGAAGATAAGGGGTGCCATCTTCAGAGATGGAGATGATTCTCACTCTTGAAATGAAGGAGATGGCATTTGAAGATGGACATGATGCTGGTTCCGAAGATGAGGGTGAATGTCCTTAAAGATGAGGGTAATGGTAGCATATGCAGAGAGAGCCTTCATTGGTCTCCGGCATAGAAGGAGTTCATCATCTCTAGAGACATAGGTGATGGTGGTCTCTGATGGTTGCCTTAAAGGCGGTGGTGGCCTGTGAAGACGAAGGTGATAGTCTCCGGGGAAAGGATAATGTTGGCTCTGAACATGGAGGCAGCAGTGTTTTTGAGGACGGATTTTGTGGTTTCCGATGAAGGATTTTATGGTTTCTGATGACGGATGTAATGCTTTCTAAGTCTAAATCTCAAGTGACAGTGGCCACTGAAGATGAAGGCAATGGTGGCCACTGAAGGTGAAAGAAGATCTCTTTGGAGATATTGTTGCCTTTATCTTTGAAGGGGGGCTGGTGGCCTTGGAAGATGGATCCCTGAAATTGGATGTGATCGTGGTCTATGAAGGTAATAGTTTCTGGACATGCCTTGATGGTGTTTTCTGAAGATGGAGCTGATGGTTGTTGTAGATGGTGCAACAGTAAGTAGTCTATGCAGATAGGTTGCTTGTGGTCTCCAGAGATGGAGGTGGTGGTGCTTCAGAAGGTGATGAGCAGATAATGTGATGTTGGGCTCCAAAGACAAAGGTGATGGTCGCTCTGCCACTGGGGAGATATTATGCTAATAAAGCATACATATAATTACTTTACCACATAAAGTGTCTCCGAGAGCTAGACCTGGAAAAGGAACTCATGACATGGGGCTTAAATGAGCAGTTGTCTACACACTACTAAATGAAACAGACTTGGAAGTGGATGATGCCTCAAGGAAGGGCTAGGATTCATATACCCAAAGACGCATTGAATGGTAGGCTTCAAACATTGAACATCTCAAACAAAGAGGGCACATGGCACCGTTCAGCCCAGAAAATCCAGTCCATGTATTTTCAGTTTATCCATTTCTGTATTTTTTATTCCCAACAAAAGCCAAAAAACTTCCAAAAGTAGGACCCTGGAATTGAAGGGCGTCCATAGGCTGTAGTGTTTAAAATAGCAAGTTCAAAGGTGAATCCTCATAAATTCACTTCAGAAATGTTAAGTTGGCCCATGTCATTTTGTGAGGTCTCATCCATTCTGACAGTTTTCCTGCATTGTGGGAACTATATTATTGTATTTATAATGGAAAAATTCAGACAAAGTGTACCCAAAAGCAGAGGTAAGACTAGGAATGGATAACTGACTCATTCCTGAAATGCAGCAGCTCCAGAATTTTGATTCCTAATCTGGTGGACTTTTTGTTTCCTTGAACTCTACCTGAGCTCTTGGCAGCCTTGTCAATCCATGTCATGCATGACAGCTTTAGCCAGCTCTGACATTTTAAACAACATTTTTTTAAGCACTCAGTTTTGTTTTTGCCATTATCAACGTAGTTTTTTTTTTTTTTAAATGCCAACATTCAAAATCATTTTATATTAATTAAAATACAGAGATCAATAATAATATTGCAGAGACAGAAGTGAACAAACAGTTTCACAAAATCAACATGGTAACACTTTTGATGATTTTGAAGTACGCGCGGTTGTGAATCCGGACACCAGTGGTAGTGCTGAAACTTTGCTGTTGGTTGGCGGTGCAGTTTTTGAACACTAGAAGTGGTTATGCATATTGTTAGCAACACATAAAAGCGGGCCATCCTTGCACATCATTTATGTGCACATACATTGTACTTTAATTGTTCTCTTGCTGGCCATTGAACGATTAATATACAGTGTACCGAATAAAGCCCTGAGGAAATCTAGTAGATGAAACATGTGTTGGCTGTGCTTTTGGATCAGACATAAAGGCCCTCATTACAACCCAGGCGGAGGGGGGAGAAGTGGAGGTAATACCGCCAACAGGCCGGCGGAAAAAAAATTGAATTATGACCATGGCGGTTACCGCCATGGTCATCTGCCACTTCTCCACTCCGACCGCCAGGGCGGTGACGACCGCTGGGCTGGAGACTTTAGTCTCCAGCCCAGCGGCCATCACCAGACCGCCGGCGGTATCACGCCCTTGCATACCGCCATGGATTTCAGGTGGTTTGGAACCGTCATGAAGTCCATGGTGGTAGGCATTATCAGTGCCAGGGAATTCCTTCCATACCCCTCCCCCACCCCCCGAGTCCTCCCCCACACCACCACCCCCCTGCCAACCCCCCAAATGTGGCAGGTCCCCCTCCCCACCCCTACCCCCAGCATGCACAGACACACACCCCCTCCCCACCCGTACCCCCAACATGCACAGACACACCCCCCTACACGCACACATACACTGCAACAAAACATACCCGCACACATACAGACATGCACAGACTGACCCGCACACATTTCCCATACACAACACACCCCCGCATGCATACACGCACTCACACACCCCCTCTACATACTCACACGCACACCCCCATGCACGCACACAACACACAACACCCCCCCACCCCCTCCCCTAACGGACGATCAACTTACCTTGTCCGTTGATCCTCCGGGAGGGGACGGGATCCATGGGGGCTGCTCCACCGCCAGCTCCCCGTCACCAGAAACCACACCGAATCATGGGACGTGATTCGGTGGGCGGTGTTCTGATGACGGGCGGTGAAGGTGGAGCAACCTCCACTTCCCCGCCGACCGCCAGTAAGGCTGCTGGCGGCTCTCCGTCCGAAAAAGGACGGAGGGCTGCCAGCAGTCATAATACGCTGCGTGGAAAACCGCCTGCACTGGCGGTCTTCAGCACGACGGTTCCTCAGTGGCTTTTAAAAAAGACCGCAGAGGTTGTAATGAGGGCCTATATGGGAATGGACGGATTTCTTTTTTGTACGTTTTCCATTGTATGTCGAACCATATTGATTTAGTGAAATTGTTTGTTCAGTCTCTCCAATATTATTGTTGATCTTTGTATTTTAAATTGAGTTGTGCGTTTACAACTAACAAAGAATTAATTAATTGCAATAGAATGCATTTGTAATACGTTTTGTAACTTGCTTTTGTGGCTTGCTTATTTGAAGTGCTCCAGATTAATACAAAATAGAAGTTTGGGTTATTACTGTTGTAATTCCCATTGTTTACACTTTTTGTGCAGTAGGGGTGGTTTCTGTTGTAGCATCCTTTTCTTCTGTCCTTAATTGATTGTACAATTTTAATAGGTTCACACTGTGTGGGTGGGATCGTGTAGGTTGGCTTATCCACTGCTGCAATCTGTAATAGGTGTAGCATTCAGAATCATGCTAGACAAAAAGCCATGATCTACTGGCTGATGGTCTCACTTTTTACACATTGTCACTTCCTAGCTATGCTTTTAGTTCCTCTCTCCACTATGTCCACATCTATGTGGCTCCTCTGTCATATGTTTTGTTCACAGACTTGGAAGACTGGATGCATGGCTTCCTTGTGGCCTTATGTCATGCTTACATGCTTGAATCGTTCACAGAGCTCTCAAGTTTGCCATGTTCATGTGTGAGTAGCTCATGAAAACGTGTTGTTCCTTTACATTGTGGGGCTTTCAGGTCTGTTTGCAACTTTATAAAAAGAGAGCTACAGGTTCAAAAATGCAAAGAAAAAAACTCTTCCTGGACTAGCTAGTCAAACACAGATTTGGCAATCTTAAGAGTCCTGCGTTCACTTAGTCCTGTTTTTTTCACCATCAACTAGTATTCTGAAACATTTAGGTTTTTTTCCACTATATAGTTAGGCAAACCTATCCCAGCTTCCAAAGTGATGTAGAATAAAAAGCAAGAACTAGCTGATGGTGTCACAAATGACATGGGAATACATCTCAGCTATGCATATGGCAGGAAAATTCCACCTTGTATCTCTAAGCCAGAGCCCTCAAGTTTCCCAAGTGTATGCATAAGTAGTTCATTCACTGGAGTGTGTGCTTTTCTTTGCATTCTCTAGTTTGTAGTCCCATTTACCCCATTATAAGATCAGAACTAAAAGACCCAGGATCCAAAGAATACATCTGAACTGGATGAGCTCCTCACACAATGACATGGGAAACGTGTTTCCATTTGATTCTCATAAAGTTCATAAACTCTCTAAATAAAAGACATGTAGGTACTGGGGCTGACAAAAACATTGGATAACAGAGCTCTCAAGTTTTCTTTTTACATATGTGAATATATCAACAAGTTCGGAGTTTTTCTTCGCATTCTGGGATTTTAGTTAGTTAAAACCATTAAAATCAAGACTACAAGTCCCAGAGTGCAAAGAAAAAAAAACTGTACTGAAGAGCCACTGACTCGCGCCACTGAGATATTTCGGAGTATTACAGCTATCAGTTTACCCGGGTCCATTAGCCAATAGCTCTTCCAGTACAAGTTTTCACTTTGTATTCTGGGACTTTTAGACCTCTTTGTCCCATTATAAAATCAGGAAAATAAGCCCCAGAATGTAGAACAAAAACTGGCTTGGATAAGTTGCTCATTCATTGGCCTGTACGTCTTGAGAGCTCTGGAGCTCTGAGAATACAGACCTCTTAAGTTTCCCAGTTCCGTGCGAGAGTCGCATACCCAGTTCAAAATTTTCCTTTTCATTTTTTCTTTAATTAAAGGTATGGTCATAGAATGGTCATATGTGACAAATGACCAATCTTGGCTTTATCTCACCATGATAAATGTGCAATCTTTGTCTTGTTCCCGTTCCCCATTATAACAATGGGTCTCTCCGTCGTAACTTCTGACTGCTAAAAAGGTGAGACTGACTAAAGGTGTGATAAATTACATGTGATAATTTGACAGTAGAAGCAGAAGACCACAAGCTACTGAGCTACCGCAGGCTGAGTACTTACCCTGAACTTAATGGTTTTATTTCCTCTCACAAGTCAGCATTAGCGGAGGCTTCGGAGAACCATTTTTAATGTCGGATTTCTTCACACTGATTGGCAAAGTATTCTATGGATAGTTCTCCACGGGGTTGTTTACCATCTTAACATAGTCCTGATGATGATCTAGTTTATTATCTCACTGAAAAGCCAAAAACTCGATGTGTTCCACTACTTGCCCCCGGAAAAGATTAATTTGATGTGCTTTATCTGCAAATTTCTTAGTTACATGATAACTTGCCCCTAAAGGATTTTGCTTTGTCAGGAATGAATCAGCATGCACCTGAATCTTGATCAAAGAACTGTGTCTCATAGATTCTTAGCTTCGTCTGAATGTTGTGTGCTAGAATATATAACCCCTTCCTCAGCCACTGCATTGGAAATAGTTCATGCAATTGTACTTATCAGTGTTTTTGTTCCTTTGTTCTAAATCATTGTAAACAGTAGATTTGCTTATTTCACATTTAAGGCTCTGGATACATTTGCCTTCATCTAATTGATTTAGGAAGCATAACAAGAATTGAATGAGTGACATATGCTTAATTGTGTCTTACAATACATTTGTATGTGTTGTTTTGAATGATCCCCTTGTTTGCATCTTTTGTTGTTGTAGAGACACAAGCTCACAAGGGTTTATTGAGTAGCCCTTTACTTCTTTGTCTGAGGTAGATCTTGGCATGATTCCACGCACTCTCCAAGGCCACATCATCTCCTCACTGTATAATTTCATTTTGGCAGGTCTGATTGACTACTCATGCCAGGGCCTGGGAAACTTCAGCATAATTCAAATGCTATTGTCTGAAGATGTAGGTAAGGGTAGGTATAAATGTAGCCACATACCGTTCTAAAAATCAGATCATCCCCCTAGAATGACAGCTGGAACTAGAGGTGTGAGAGACAGAGAAAGCTTGAGCCTGGCTCAAACCTGAAGCTTAGCTCCCCTCAAAGTCCTGTTGAAACCTTGTGCCCATAACGAGCTGAGCTTTCATGTGGCTTCTGCCTGCCACCATACCTGTACTTAGGATGCAGGAATATGGCAAAAGCTGCCAACTTTAGAACTGGGGAACCAGGCTCGAGACTCTGCATTGGCTCAACGTTCTGTGATTCTGGACACATTATTTAATCTCCCCATGCCTATAAACAATGAATGTGACCTTGCGTAATGTAACTGGTGCTCATGTAAAGAGGTTAAATTCCTTCCAGTCGAGTTGGCACTATATAAAAACTGTTAAAAAAATGTGCAAAGGTAAAAAGAAAGCCTTAACATAAGGAAATACAGAAGCCTGTTTACTGACCTATACAAAGTTAAACCAGAAAACCAGGATAAATCGTGGGTTCCCCACTTAAATTGCATGATTTTAGGCAAATATTATACTTTACCAAAGCTCTTTTTTTTATTATCGAGTATGAAAGCACTTTCAAATATGTAAGAATACCAGTTCTATAAAAACCTATTGTGTCTGAATTAATGAACTATAATGTTAATTAATATTAATCTTGACCATATACAGGGTTTACCTGTCTACTGCTTTCCCTCAAAGTTCACTGAAGATTTAAGGTAAAAAACACTCACTTTTAATATGTACTTCTCAGTCCAGTGCTATAGTGTGACATATTACTGTCAAAGCTTCCACATGTAAAAGAAATACACTTTTTTTTAATTTAAAGAGGCGTTCCAAATTCAAGGCACTAATGTTTACCTATGGAAACGTTGAGCAGAGAGGCTCCTTGTACCTAAGAAGAAGGCTTAAGGTCTACTGTCAGTGTAGATACTTCTGATCTAATGCTCTAAAGCTTCTGAAAAACTCCTAGGGTTAACAAGGCCAGAAGAAGGGAGAAATCTACCTAACTGCAAAACTCATTTTTCGGAAAAGCTTGAAGACATTTATTTTCAACGCCTTGGTTCTGGGTCTTGGGCTCTAGATGTTGTTTTAGTTCTCTTGATTCCTTGCGGCCAGTGCTGGGACGCTTCCTTGGAAGCAGCAGTGCACTTTAATAATCCTATTTTATGGTATTTATCATATTTTAGATGATGTTTGTTGTATGATTTACATGGCAAACATTTTCAGTGGTAGGCTCATGCATGGGTTCTAAGAGCCAGGATATATCCTTGGCTTGGCTCTCCCTGTTAATTTGCTGGCTTGCCCACTTCTAGCTAGAACAGAGCAAATGTTGGACCACAGCCTCTATAGTTGAGTCAGTAATGCCAATAACAATTATATTTGTTATATTAAAGTTTTTTTGCAGTTTTGTTAAATGTAAACTCGACCCCAAGGTACTGGAATGCTTTACAAGAGCACCAGTCACAATATACAAGTACACATTAATTTTTTTAGCCACGGGGGAGATTAAGGGCTAGATGTATGAAGAACAGGAATAGTGGTTACGAAATAGTGATTTTTTGTGGCTCGCTATTTGGTAATCACTATTACTAATGTACAAAGGGGTTATTTGGCACCTATTCCCTAAATAGTGATTCATAGTGGCTCGCAACTAAGACCTACCTCATGAATATTAATGAGGTTGGTCGCAATTTGTGACCCAATATGATTTGCTGCCATCACAGGAATGGTGGCATGCTAGGGTCAGCAGACCACCATGTCTGTGACTGCTTTCAAATAAAGCATTTTTTTTTACATGTAGCCCGTTTTCCTTAAAAGAAAACAGGATGTATTTTAAAAAAATTAAAATTGAAAGTTTCATTTTTATTTTTTAAGAGTAAGCAAGGGTCGTTGGAACCACACCCTGCTCTTAAAAAATTATTTTTAAACATTCTCAAAGTAGAAATGGGGTCCCAAGAGCACCTCTTCCCATTTGTGAATGGGTTCCTACCAACTTTGAGCTGGTGGTAACGTGCGCATTTCGGTCACAAAACGTTCATACATCCCATTCTGATTCAGTATTTGGGAGGAATGCCCAATTCAAATACTGGATCGGTAAGTATTCGTAGCTCCTAATTGCGATTCGGTAACGTTACTGAACCAGTTTGAGATTGATAGATACCAAAACGCATTTTGAGGCGCAAACGGCCGATTCTGCAACCTCAAAAAGGCGTCACCCATCTCGACCTAAGTGTTTTGCCCAGAATCACGGGATGCCGAGCCAACGCTTAGACTCCAACCTGGTTCACCACATCCAGTGTCAGCAGCTGAAGCCACAGCCACACTCCTGCAAACTATGGATTATATCCTAAATTAAATAAAATAAACAAATTCTTTTAATTTAGTGTATGTTCTATTAATTTTAAGTTTTCTTAACACCACAGAAGACTCATAGATTACACACAAGGTGGAGCTTTGATACTGCCATAATACTTCGTTGCTAACTTTTAAGCCTCCCGCTATCAGAACGGCCGCCCCCAGCGCTGTTGCTAGACTTCATTTCTTTATACTTTTACGTCTTTGTTCCCGTGCAGCATCATCCTGCAAATGAAACCCCAGAGGGCTCACCCGATTGGCTGCAAAGCTTTGACATCGCAGGATGCGATTGGTGTGAACTCCGAAAATAAACAGACGGGACTGGAAGGGTCATTGGCTCTGCTCCAAAATGTTAACTGTTTAAAAAAATATAGACGGAAGTGAAAACTTACTGATGTAGAAATAAAAGACTGTGTTGATGCTCGTGCTTTACGGCGTGACTATCCAGATAAGCGAGCGTAACTCTTGAAAAAGGGTAATTGACTAACGGAGAACACAATCCTAAAATTCAAAATGACAAATGCTTTGACAGCTTTGTAAAGGAAGGATTTTCAATAGGAGCAGAATGTTTTCTTGGTTGAATAAGTGAGGCGATGGCACGTCGTTTTGAGATACATATTTTCAATTACTATACTATACCCCCGCCCCCCGCTTTTATTCATAGATGCTGAAGAGCAAGAAGAACATTTCAAAACGTTATACGGCGGTGTTAATATCGATAATGCGCTTGCTTAAAACTCCTGAAACAATGAGCGGTTCCGTTTTTAATTTGCCGAAAATACGATGTGGCATTTCTCTCAATTACTGGGCTTTAAAATGAGCCAACATATCTACTGCAACGCTGAACTTAGTGCATCCCAAAATGGCAGGAAGGACACCATGTTTCCAAGCCCACAATTGACATCACCACTGATTAGGAGGAAATGCCTAATTTGTTAAATAACAAGCATTGGCATAGCCAATATGCCTCGCCTATGTGAGAGGTATTGGCTTTGCCAATGTCTTTTAGGCATGTTGTATAGCAGCTTGGTTGCGGTTTAGCATGGATGAAAGCTAGTGAAGTGGAGTAGAGAAGAGTGGAGTGGTGTAGGGTGTAGGGTGTAGAGTAGCGTATCATAGAATAATGTGTCATAGAGCAGAATGGAGTGGCATACGGTAGAGTGGAGTGGCGTAGAGGAGTGATGTGGCATAGAATAGAGTCGCGTAGAGAAGCATAGAGTGGGGTGGAGCAGAGTAGCACAGAGTAGAATGGTGTGGCGAAGAGTTGTGTAAAGTGGAGTGACACAGAGTTGCCTAGAGCAGAGTTCCCTAGAGCAGAGTTCCCTAGAGTGGCATGGAGTAGAGTGGGGTGGTGTAGAATAGAGTGGTTTAGAGTGAAGAGGCCTAGATAAAAGTGAAGTGGTGTGGAGTAGAGTGGAATGGCATAGAGTAGAGTGGTGTGGAGTGGAATGGCGTAGTGTAGAATGGTGTCATGTGGAGTTGTGTACAGTGGCATAGAGTGGAGTTCTATAAAGTGGAGAGTGCAGTTGTGGGTGTAAGCAACTAAAACTTCGATAGAGATGGCAGATAGGGTGAAGGCAACATAAATAAGAAGCCATAAAATATCTGAATACTTGAAATTGCTGGAAAGACGTGCAGTTACATGCAGTGTTGTGAACTGATTAATTGTAAAGAAAACACAATATAAAATAAAGCACATCTTTTGAAGTCAAGAAAACCCAAGGTAAAAGAAAAGAGATTGTTTGAAAGCATTCTTCAGAATAAAAGTGCATCTTTTGAAAACATTTGCCACCTCATGTTTTGTAATTACAGGGCATAAATTACTGTGCTCGATTGGTGTCTCAATATTACTAGACTGCTGATAAAGATGGCAGAAAGGTTGAAAGGAACATAAATAAGAAGCTGTATGCCAACATTTAAAGTAGGAAAGCACATTGCACATCCAGGAATATTACTGAAACACTTATAAAAAAAAATAGTGCATTACAAAATGACAAAGAAGAACAAAGACTAGTAAGAACACATGTACTTGGTTCATGCTTCAGGGAGTCGCTAACACAAGAAAGGAAGGTAAACCTACGGGAGCTGAGCAATGGAAATACTGCAAATGAGATTGACAAAAAAAAAATGTATGATATGGGCGGGTTGGATGCCCACTGCATAAGAAACAATAAGAAACAGCACAGAATATACTCTGTGTACCTAAGACATAAAAATGGCTTTGAACCGAGCTCTCATGTTTCTGTGGTCCACTTTAGATTTCCCTTTGCATTCTGGGACTCGTAGTTTGATTTTATAATGTAGTCATGAGGACTATAAATCACAGAATGCAAAGGAAAAACAGCTGCACTAGGTGAGCCACTCACACCTGTAATTGTGAAACTTGGGAACTCAGCTTTCCTTTATCATTCAACTCTTAAAATTACTCCACTTCATTGCAGGTGAATTTGGAAATTTGTTTTAATTTTTTTTTCTAAAAAACTCTGATATCTATTTTCAGATGCTGGCATGTATGCAGTCCTGCACTGTCCATCCAGCCCTGCCATGTTTTCAAGGTCCGTGTGTGACTACCTAATTCAGTCAAGGTTTTTTTCTTTGCTTTCTGGGACATGTAGTCTTATTCATTCCATAATAAAACCAAGCCTGCTAGTCTGAGGATGCCAAGAAAAAAGATAGATTGGACAAACTAGTCATGCATGAATCAGGGAAATGTGGTAGCTATATTATTTTTTCTCAAATTATTCTTATTAGGTATGTTTGTTTTATTGGCGTGATTGAAGCAAACTAAGTCTTCAACTCATATAATTAGTAGATTTGTTAAGTCTAGGAGGAAGAATCATGCATTGTACTGCCAACAACTGATTTATTACCCCATGTAGGTATGGACTTCAACATTATCGGTATTTGTATAGTTAGAAGTGTGCCATTTATATAGCCCTGAAGCACTGTTGACTGTCTGAGGGTGCTTTTCTACACAGTTTTGAAGTTTACATCAGGGACCACAGTCCACTAATTATATTTAAATAAATGGTATTATGTTCTGGTTCGTCTTTAGGTTGAAAACACTGCCTTTCTAGGTAAGTTACCTTGTGATACCTTCAGAAAGCCCTCACTTTTTAGTCAATACCATAAAAAGAATATAAAGATAACTACACGTTCCAGAATGCATATATGCTGTTGGCTAAAAAGTAATGGCTGGCTGCAAGTGTTCAGATTGACATGCAAATCCTGGTTTGCTGCACCCAGCAGGGGTGTAATCCCACAGCACATTGCTAGTGGGTTGGGCGTCATGCCTTCTTATTTGCATTTGTCGTTCTCTACCTCTGGTACTTTCAAAATAAGCTCTCATATGATAACTCTTTTTCTTTAAAAACTTTTATTCCTAGCCACAGGTACATCTTTAAACACAATTAAGTATTGATTTTATTTTGTGCTTTTATCCATAGTAAATGTCCTAATGCATTTCGGACATAATGTCCTTTGTCAGAGATGATATTTGCCCAAAAGGTCTGCAGATATTGCTAAATACACATACTCTTTATATTATGAAGACAAGCAGAAAATCGAATACAGATTGAAAGTGAAACATAATCAAGGTAAGGGAGTTTTGCTGGAACAGGATACCTATGAAAATGTGTCAGCTGTATTGAATGAATAAGAAGAGCCTAGTTTGAGAATGAATCTTCCAAAATATAAACTGACTCATGCAGGTAGCCAACCTTCTTTGTAGATTTGTGAGTTTACTCTCATAGAATTAATGAAGGATATGTATACCAACAATTAAAGTTATCAAAAAACTTTCATACTGTTAGCATTGTGCTATTGTTAAGATATAATGAGATAAATGAAACTGTGTATTTGAAACTGGAAACGTGATGAGAGTAAGTCTTAGCATACCCTAATACAATGTTCATGTCACATACAAACCATGTTTAAAATGTGATATCCGTATCACAAAGTGGGTGCTCTGAAAACACTTCTATCAGTCACAAATAGTCACACAATATGTTAGGACTCAATAGAAAGAAGTAAAATGAACCCTGGGTTTACTAAGGACAACTGAAAAACTGCACCACATCGCATCTGAGACGAAAAAAGTGCTAACCTTAGATAATGACAAATTGAAATCAGCAATGTGCGAGAACACTAGCCACACCTTTGGGAAAGCCATCAGCAAAAGAGGCACTCATTTTGCAGTTGTGTTATGGCCACCAGGTTGCACTAGTCGAAAAAGGGTAAAATGAACATTAATTGCAAGGATGTAGAATTCCTATTGCCTGACACCTGGGCCATATTGTTTGGGGTCAAGGGCAACAAGGTTTTATGTTTATTTTGTCCTTGGGACAGGTAGGCCCAAGCCCCTGCAGCACAAACCCTTTGGCTACCACTTCACAGAGCAGGGAACTGTCTGTAGTTGAGGAAATATGTGTCTATATTTTAATGCTGTTCGAACTTGTATATATGGTTCATTAATGAAAAGCCTTCATTATTAGGATGAGCGCTGTAAATAAACGTTTTAAGGTCACACTTCACTATTGACAGTGGTTCCAGAAAAAAAAAAAGTTTGAAAAGTTTAACAATATGAGGCTAATTATAATGGTCCCAGAATGCTCTCTGATTAGATGCATATGTTTTCAGAAGCTTGTAAGCAAGAGTGATGTTTCTTTGCTTTCAAAATATAATGTTCAGAAAAAAATGCAAGTGGGAAAAAAATGTTTCGCTACTATGAAACTTTAGGTGCTATTTCTTTGTGTCATTTAGTAAAATGTGTTGATGCATGTTAGTATTTCCCAAAAATAATCCTAATGAAAATCAGTGTAATCATTTCCAACAAGATTGTGGGAAGCATGAAAATAAACAAGCACTGGCACAGCTAACCGATCCCACATTTTTTTAGAGTCTTTTGGTTTCGTGAATGCTTGCCTTGTTTTGACAAGGCATTTGTAACACTTTATTTTGGGAGTTTTTGGTCTCAAAAAGCACATATTGCCACCAGTGGCATAACAAAGGCCATGCAGCCCCCCCCTCCAGGGGGCCCGCTCAGCACAGCACCTGCCCTGAGTGAATCTGGAAGGAGGGGACTCCACGTTCTTTGCAGGGCCCCCCACACCAGTTTCGTTACACCACTGAGTGCCACCGTAGTTCCTGGCACTGAACAAAACTACTTTGTGTGCCAATATGCTCCTTGTGGAACAGCAGAATGCGATCACTCACAGTAAATCCAGCCCATAGATAGAGAAATAGAAGTTTAATAAAAACAAAATGTCTTTGCTAACGCCAGACCTAATTAGGGAGCCATTTCTTAAAGAAAATCACAATCCATGCATCCATGGTATATCACTTTGAATTAGTGGCTTCCATGAATTCACAAGAACTTACAGGAGTAGACCAGGAAATCATACTCGTAGAAAATATTTGTGAACTGTATTTTAGCACGAGCAAATATGCATGTGTAGATTTGTTCATGTGAAAATCTCTTGAGTGTTTACAAATTCACTTTCCCTCCAACCACTTTTTTCCCAACCCTGCCATTGTCATGAGTAAATTTCCAACCTTTCTCATGGGAAAAGATTAGAGAAGAGCTGATGAAAATCCTTAAACCATGCAAGTTGGTAGGTTTTCAGATTCCAAGGATGTGCTTACTGCTTCCTCCAGCCCCAGTATGGAGATCTGCGGAAAGGTGGAAAAATAAGGAAATTGTTATAGTAGAGATTAAAATTGCAAATATTCAAGCCCTTATATAGTAGTAGCCCTTGCATAATCAGAGAGGCTATTATCAGAGCTCTTACATAATGAGATTGCTGCCGTAATTTGTTGCTGCACTACTTGGCACCAAAGGGACAAATAGATTTGTTTACAGGACAAATAGATTTAGGAAGCCACCTGTCCCATTGACAAGTAGATATTTTATTAAATTCAAAACCCCCTGAAATCGAGTTACAGTAACCGTTTGAGATAGATAAAAGAAAATTGAGAGATAATCCTCCAGTGAAAGTAGGTGAAAAGTGAATATTGAAGAGTAAAATCTTCATGTAGTTTAGTGGTAAACCGTCAAGAATGGGAGGAATCAAAGGCTTGGGAAACTGTTTGCCATGTTAGTTTTAGGGCTTTTTTGATATTCGGATTTGATTTTCAGCTATCTCTGTCTACACAAAGATGATGAGTTAAAGGGGGAGTATTACAGAGTACAAACTTCATGCATTTTGATGACAAACCATGAACAATGCTTATCAGAGGCTTAGGAAACTGTCCACCATGCTGTAGATAACTAAACACCAAGACTGGGATATAAAAAGCGTTAGAGTGGTCTGCACAAAGTGAATGAGTTAAAATGGGTATGAAGTAAGGAAAAGAATAACCTAAACAGATCTATTAAAAAATGGAAAGAGTTTAGTAATAACATTTCTTCCATGTGCTATACAAAGTGGTAGGACAATGTACAAACTAATAAACCCTAATATTATATTTAAGACCTAGTATCATTTGCATGGTTCTCCCCCAACGTTTTGTTTTCCATCCTCCTGGTTTGCTGACTTCATTTAGGACTCTGCACACTTTACCACTGCTAAACAGTTCTAAATTGCTTGTGCTAGCTCCTTAAACATGGTAGAATTGGCTCATACCCAATTGGCATATGCTAGAAATGGGGTCTCTAGTTGGCAGTGGTTTGTACCCTGTCCAAGTAGGGACCCTCTCTCTAGTCAGGGTAAGGGAGTCACATAGCTAAGAAAAGCCCTGCTCACCCCCTGGGTAGCTTGGCACAAGAAGTCAGGCTTATCTCAGAGGCAATGTGTATAGTATTTGAACACACCCACAGTAACACAGCAAAAACACCACAAAGGTACTCCGCACCACTTTAGAAAAATAGCCAATATTTATTTGAGTAAAATAAGCCCAAAACGACAAAAATCCAACATACATAAGTAAAGATACAAATTTTCAAAGATTAAATCTTAGTAGAGCACTTAGAAACACAATAGCGCCAACTGGGGCTATCATGGCATCCTGACGCAGTCGTTCCCAACAGTCCGATGTCACTCACGAGGGAGTGCTGGGCGCAGTCGCATGGGCCTCAAGTAAAGTACCTTGGAAAATGATGGGGAAACAATGAGTTTGCACTGCATCTGGGACGGCACGGCGTGGATGTAGCTGGTACGGAGTCGGTTCCTTGCTGCTACTGGTGAGGTGAGGCATAAGTTCCTTGCTGTTAGGCAGGGGAGGTGAGGCGTTGGTTCCTTACGGTTGCAGGGGAGGTGATTTGGCGTCGGTGGTGAGGCGTCGGTTTATGACGACCCGGCATGGTCAATGAATTCAGCAGGTCAAGATGCGAGGTATCAACTTTGCAGTGTCACGATCACACCATGGGGTCACAGGTGCTGCGACGGAGTCAGGTGTCACAGATGTTGGTGACACGGCACTTGAGGCTCACGCTGTGGTAGGACTTCAGTGGCCCTGTGTCGGACCTGTGTTGCAGGTCACGGTTGTTTCACTCAGCGGGGGCCCTGGCTCTGGTGCAGGCGGTGGCACGGAGTCAGAGAGCAGCACAGGTTCCCAAGTCACACTGGAGTTGATGTGCTTAGTTTCTTCTTGGTTGCACCAGAGCTTACTTCCAAGAGCCCAGGAACTGGATTTGGCACCACTTGGCAAGTCAAGACTCTCAGGAAGAGAGCCCAGGCACTGGCAGGTGAAGTCTTTGATGGCCCTGAGACTTCTTAACAGGAGGCAAGCTCAGTTCATGCCCTTGGAGAACCTTGGAAAGCAGTTGATAGAAAGCCAAGTCCAGTCCTTTCACTCCCACGACAGAAGCAGCAAGCAGCAGGTCAGCACAACAAAAGAACAGGCAAAGTGGCAGTCCCTCCTACAGCACCCAGCTCTTCTTCCTGGCAGAATGTCCTCAGTCCAGAAGTGTTCTGACGATGTGGTTTCAGAGGTCCATTACTTATACCCATTTCTTTCTTTGAAGTAGGCAAACTTCAAAGAGAAGTCTTTGTAGTGCACAAGACCCTGCCTTTTCCTGCCGTGGCGCCAGACACACTCCAGCGGGCTGGAGACTGCTTTGTGTGAAGATAGGCACAGCCCTATTCAAGTGCAAGTGTCAGCTCCTCCTACCACTAAAGCTCAGGAAGACCTATCAGCCTGGTGATGGGTCATCAGGATATGCGAGGCACACCTCAGCTCCCTTTGTGTGACTGTCTAGAGTGAATGAACAAACAGCCCAACTGTCATCCTGACCCAGACGTGTATTTCACAGACTGGCAGAGGCACAGAATGGTTAAGCAAGAAAAGGCCCACTTTCTAAAAGTGGCATTTTCAAACTCACAATTCAAAAACAACTTCACCAAAAGATGTATTTTAAAATTTTGAGTTCAGAGACCCCAAACTACTCATCTCTATCTGCTCCCAATGGGAAATTACACTTAAAAGATATTTCATGGCAATCCCCATGTTACCCTATGGGACAGGCAGGCCTTGCAATAGTGGAAACTGAAATTAGCAGTATGTCACTATCAGGACATGTAAAACACATCAGCACATGTCATACCTTTTAAATACCTTGTACCCTGCCCATGGGGTTACCTTGGGCCTACCCTAGGGGTAGCTTGCAGGTAATAAAAGGGAAGGTTTGGGCTGGCAAGTGAGTGCACTTGCCAGATTGAGATGACAGTTTAAAGCTGCCCACACAGACACTGCATAGGCAGCCCGGTGTCGTGTTTGCAGGGCTACTCATGTGGGTGGCACCATCAATACCGTAGGCCTCTAGTACCATTTGATTTACAGGCACTGGGCCTACCTGGTGCACTATACTAGGGACCTACTAGTAAATCAGATATGCCAATCATGGAAAAAACAATCACAAATACATTTTAGACAGAGAGCATATGCACGTTAGCACTGGTTTACAGTGGTAAAGTGTCCAGAGACCTAAAGCCAACAAAAGAGGTCAGAATAAAATCAGAGGAAGAATGCAGATGTTTGGGGATAAAACATCTAGGTCCAACAGCATATTTAATTTAAGTGTAAGTCCCTAGCAAAGTGGCACTACTGGTGTCCAGGGCCGGTAAATTAAATGCCACTAGTGGGCTTGCAGCACTGATTGTGCCACCCACCTAATTAGCCCATTCAATATGTCTCAGGTCTGCCATTGCAACCTGTGTGTGCAGCTTTAAACTGCCATGTCCACTTGGCATAACAAACCAGGCCCAAACCTTACTTTTTAATACATACAAGTGACCCCTATTGTAGGCCCTAAGCAGCCCAGAGTTCACGTGCAGTGTAAAGTGGAACATATACTATTAAGTTTTACATCTCCTGATAGTGAAAAACTCTTCAATTTGTTTTGCACTCCTGCAAGACATATCTCTTCCATAGGATAACATTGGAGGTACCCTATTACATTTAATAAGTGATAATTTCCAAATAGTAACAGGTTGTTTGGTGTCTTTGGAAGTGTTATGAAAAATCCTCTCTCATGGTAAAGTCGGATTTTGAACTACAATTTTGAAAATGCCTCTTTGAGAAAGTTGGCATTTTCCTGCCTTAGCCATTTAGTGCCTGGAGCATGTCACTGGGTCCCATGACTGAGTGTAGCGGACAGTTGAGCTCTGTGAAGTCCTCCTAGACAGCCACACACAATAGAGAGCTTAGGTGTGATTGAATGGACCATCAGTGGCAGGATAGGTGGGCATAGCTGGGCACAGTTCTAATTACACTTGAATAGGCTCTGTCCTGCCTCCACACAAAGGTTTACATACCCTCTGTCTGTAGTTAGTCTGGAGCCAGGGTAGAGAAGGCAGGAACCTGTGCACTTCAAAGGGAAACCTCTAGAAGCTTCCCCCAGTTCAAAGAAAGGTCCAGGTATAAATATTGGACCTTAGACACCAACTTTTCAGTACACTTCTGGACCTGTGGAAGATTCTGCCACGAAGAAGGACTTCTGTACTGCTGAGAGGATTGTCACTCTTCTGGACTGCTGCTCTGAAGGACTGCTGCCCTGCTGTGCTGACCCGCCACTCTCTTGCCTGGGTGAGAACTACTGGACCTGCATTTGTTGAACCCAAGACCCCAGAATGACTCGAAGGGCTACTTCAGTGGCCTCCTGACTAGAGCTACAGGGAGAGAAGGCTCCAACCACCTTGAACTCAATACCTGAACTCTGCCTACCCTGCCAAGTGGTGCCACCCAAGTCCTGGACTCTTGGAAGTTAGCCTAAAGGTGTTCTGCCAACCCATCTGTGACCCATCTCCTCTGCTGATAGGTGTAGCCCTGAGTAGAACGGATGCATCACCTCTACTGGCAGGATTCTCCCAAAGCAAGGACTCCACATTGGCCTTGAAGTCTACATTGGAACTGCCACTGCGCAATGCCTCCTCGATGCAGGCCCTTACATCACAAATCTCCTGTAAAAGGTAGCCTCTACAACAATGTAGGTTCTTGCATCACAGCGTTGCACCTCCTTGAAATCGATATATATCTCTTGAGCTGCATGGTGCAACCTCCGCACCAGACTTCCCATGCCAAGTCCTCATTGAGGGGAACCTCTATGACGATGCAGGACTTTGCATTGCAGTTTGGCAGCTCCTCAGAACCGAAGCATTGCCTCGGCTCCGCAACACACCCTTGACGTGGGACCTCCCAAAGCTCTGTAACCAGGATTTAAGGTACTATCATTCTGCAGGCCTAACTGGGTCCCTGCAGCCGGCCTGCGTTCCATTGCGGTCAGCTAAACGTGTAACTTTGAGCTGATCTAGGGCAACCAGATATCCACAGCTGCTGCTTTCTGCTTTTTGGTGCTATTTTAATTTAAATATTGAAACCTGCACATTTCCGGTTCTACTGATTGGATTTTTGTTGTCTTGATTTATTTATTGAAATTTACTCAATGTTTCAAACATGGTGTGTGATTTTTCTTGTTATTACTGTTAGAAGTGCTGCATAAATACTTTACACATTGCCTCTAAGTTAAGCCTGACTGCTCTGTGCCAAGCTACTAGAGGTCTAAGCAGAGGTTAATTTATGGTTTGCTTGTGCCTCATCCTGACAAGGATTATGGTTGCTGCTTGAGTAGGGTTTCAACCCTTCAACCAGTAACCCATTTTCTCACAGTATACAAATGTCAAATAATCAGAAACTAATTACAATGAACATGCCACTTCAATTCTGCCAGTGAGACCACTGGGCTGAAATGAATCCAGCTTTTTTTTATCCAAAATATCTCCTTTTGTAGACAATATTTTCTTTATTATCAGGTGCTGTTTGCAGCACTTGGAACCTTAGCTGGCTGATATTATGTTGTTTTTCATTGATGTGTATGGCAACGTTGAATTTTGTGTCTTTGTCACAATGTTGTTTTTGTGCCCAGTGAGACTTACTTTAACTTTTCATTATCTCTGAGCCTACATATAGAAGTTTGCAAGGACATTTCAGAGCATAGTTACTAATGGAAGTGTCACAGGTATTGAATTGTTTTAGGTCAGTCTTCTTCTCGCTATGGTGAGTAAAGCTTTCTCCTCTGATTCTGTTGTTGCACTAAGAAGAATTGTAACATGCATGCAAGTGATTCCTGTCTATTGCTTGTTTCAATTCTTCTTCTGCCTTTGTCTGTGATGGTTTCGGAGCACCTTCTTTCACTCAATCTCTGACCGAATTTGCAGTTATTCTTCTTAAATGTATGAACTGTGAATATGGTAGATGTTTTTTCAAGGATGGATGATGCAAATTTTGATAGTAGAGTAGATTATTCTTAGCAGAAGGTTTCCAAAAATCATTTTCATCTATGCCTTCTTGGTTGATCAAGATTTCCACATCCAGGTAAATAACTATTTATGTTGTGGTTGAATTTGAGGTGTGGATTTTTGTGACTGAGATTCTCAAAGTTAGTTTCTAGGGATTTTCTGGGCCTTGCCTAGTAATGAAAATATTGTTTATCTGTCTAAGATATAGATGAAGATTGTCCATTCATTCTAGATCACCATAAATATGTTCATCTTCAGAGTTAATATAATATACACAAAAGTTTTTGAGGGAAAAGTTTACTCCATATGGCCACAATCACTTTGATTGTGATCCTGCCACCACTTGCGGTCTTTTTCGACACTATTGTGTTGATTAGTTAGCGGGGAGTTCAAAGAATCAAAGTGATTGTGGCCATATGGAATACACCTATCCCTCCACACCTTTTGTGTATATAATTTCAATGTTGGGAGGAAGTGTGGAGGATTCACCTCTCATCTCTCTCCTTGTGTACCGTTATCTTCATAGTTGACCATGGATAGGTTATCAAAGCTTGGGGCCCCTGAACAGCCCACAGATGTGCTTGTTTTCTGCAAAAAAATATTTAATAACCCAGCTGTAAAAAACTGGGGTATGCGCTTGGGTGGGGGGGGGGTAAGTGCCAACCTCAGGTAACCACGATCCTTGGTAGGGTGAACCACTAAAGTCACTAAATTAACCTGAGCTCAACCCCCAGAAACCATGTCACAGAGAATACAGGGTTACCTAAAGGCAATATGTAAAATATTTATGCAGGACTAAAACAGTAATAAAGTCAAAATGCAAAATTAAAGCCCCAAAATGAATTAGAAAAATGGGGTCACAATGAATAAACAAAATGACAAACATTCAATAATGGGAACCACGGATATACATTTTAAAATGTTTAAGTAGGAATAGGACTAAGAAGCATGAAGTGCCAATGTTGGTCAGTGGTTGCGGTAGAACAGGACATAGGCACAATTTGATGTGGACCGCGATGGAGCCCAGGTGAGATACACTAACCAGGTATGTTCTTGTCAAAATTTTACCTTCTGATGTTAGTCCCTGAAGTCCCAATCTACCACAGAAGTATTCATTTAAAGCCCCCATGTACCTCTGGGGAGGTACTTTGAGACTCACAGGGTGGAAGACAGAGGCCCACAGAAAGATGCAGTTAGGATCTAGTTGCCACTACCCAACTGGGCAATTGGCAGAAAACGTCACTTGTAACTTGTTGTATTCCTGTAGCTTTAACAGGAGATCAGCCTTGTGACCCCTTAAGTTCACACCATGGGTACAAGAAGGAGAGCAGATCTCGTCTTCTAGGCTCTTCTCAGTCTCAGCCAGCAGGTTCAGTCCTTTTCCGATCTTTATCAGTTTCAGGAGTGTTATGAGGTGGGTGTTTGGAGATGCCATGCCACATTTACACCTGGCACAAGCAGGTGAGTGAGAATTACCCCTGGGGATGCCTTAAAAATGGGGTAAAGGCTCCCAAGCCTAACCCTACCCAGTTTTGGCATTTTCACGATGGCAAAACTCTTTGGATGCAGTAAAGTTGGGTTCTGAGGGCTGGGGTTGTATGTGGGGAGTGTATACTAATCCTAGTGTCCTCCCACTAATACTAAACTCTAGTTTGAGGCAGGTCCTGTACCTACAGCAATCTCAGAGACAGAGATATGGTGAGTTTTCACCAACCAGACAGTGGTTATAAAAAATGTTTTGTATCCTGCATGCGCCCTTTGAAGTGCACCCGAGTGTGATATTTAAATCCCCACAATACCTGTCAAGTATGTTTTGACACTCCAGCCTAATTTGACACTGTGATTTCAACAAGATCCCCACTTTGTTTGGGGCCGTTCTGGCTAGGGGGACAAAAGAAGGGCACAGGGCTGGGTTTTAGGTACATCTGCTTGTGACAGGGTGGGCCTTTTTGTAGTTAATCAAGTTCCTGGGCCTAGGCACAGGCCATCCTACAAAGGGCACAACAAGATCTCCCCACACCAAAGGCGCTTTGTCCCTATCCTGGGATCAAATTCACACCTCATTCACTCCCATTCAAATTCAATTAAAAGCAGGAAGTGGGAGAGCAAATGCGGAACAGTTTCCAGGGACTTGAGGATGGGAAAAGGTAACTTTCAAAAAGTTAATTTTTCTTAACAGTTATATGAAATTAAATTTTACAATTAAATTGGATTTTGAATAACTGATAAAAGAGTCCTTGAATGATTTTTCTAGCTGCTTCCAAAACAAGAGTAGCATTATTAGGTGTAGTAATGTAACCCAGTGAGTTAATACGGAACAGCCACCCTTGCTACATTGAAAATAGTTTTGGGCTTTTTTTCACTTTAAGGAAATGTGGAACAGTAAACTTTTACATGTTCTACTTTTCAATACCATGACCCTCATTATATGCCAGAAAGCCTAATTAGGTCAGACGTATTATTAATATTTAAAAGAAAGGTTTTGACTTGTCAAAAATGATTTATTTAACAGTTCACATTGGCAGTTTAAAACTCTGTAGCCTGGCTACAATAGTAGGCTTTGGGGCAGGTTTGCTAGAGTGTCTCTTATTGAAATCGAGATTACTTATGTCATTGTTACCAAGGTCTCAACATTATCTAATGTTTTGAGGGATAATGGAGACTGAAAGGAACTTTTAGGGTTTGAATTTCTTGTATGTGTCTTCCTCCTTAATGTTGAATTTATCTTCCAAGGTACTGAAGAAGTATTTAAGTCTCAGGTTCCTCGTGAACTTGAGCAACAAAATCTCTGCTACCAATAGATTAGTTCTATATGTGGGGGCAAAACATGTTCCTTTGGCTAGTACTTGTAACTAGTGATGGATGAACTGAGTTATGGATATGTTAATCACTGGGTTTGAGTTTGGTTCCGAAGTTCCTTCGTCCTTTCAATTCCTCCCTCTTCTTATTTTCATTTACATTTAATTTTGAGGTTTTTTTTTGTTCATTGAGGGCTTGTTGACAGAAAAAGCCACCTGTTTGGATGTGTTCATTGTTTCATTTGTGCCCTCTATTCTCCTTGTAGTTTCCTCCCTGCTTGGTTGTTTGTGTCCTTTTTTCACAAACTATTTTCTTCAGAGGTCTCTGTGTTTTTTGTATGTTCTTCTCTTAGAGTACACCACTGCTCAGGTATATACTTCATCCAGTTAGTAATCAATGATATGTCTGCATTTTCTGACCCTTTTGTCACTGATTTTCTTAGTGAAAGTGTCCAGTTTTCGTTTATATCTTCAATGTTTTATGCCATTCTTCAATCAGGTCTCTTGTTGATTCCTGTTTAAGTTGAGTGATTTTTCTCATCCAGTTCAGGTAAAACCTGTGCAAGTTCTAAGCAGCTAATGCTACTATCAGACGCGGCCCGTCCTTTAGGGCGGAGGGGCCACACCCCCCCACCTTTTTCCCCTCATGAAGAGTATCTGTCAGGCTGAACAAAGGTCAGCCTGACAGACACTCTTCATTTTCAGCTCAGAAAGCCAGGAGTGAGACATGCGCGATTTGCGGAGACTCCTGGCTGCCTGAGTTGAACTTTACTGGGCTGAAGAGGTCACAGCTCCTATGGGCGTGACCTCCTCGGCTCAGCAAAGGTGCCTCAAGGCCCTCCCCTGGGTGACGAGGAAAGCATAACCCATTGACTTCGACCTGGGCACTTCAGGTTTAAGCCCTGAAGTGCCCAGGGCGCGTGTCAATCAGTGACACTTCGTCACAGAGTGGGGTGGGGTCAACAGTCTCACTGACCCCATCCCACTTTGTGACGATGCTGGGACTGCTGCCTTCCCTCAATGGCTGTGAGGGAAGGCAGCAGTCCCAACCCTCCTGGGACCACCAAGGCTGAAGGTAAGTGTGTTTGTGTGTGTGTGATGTGTTAAAATGAATGTTTGGTGCATGCGTGCGTGTTTGAATGTTATGAGTGTTATTAATGGATGTGCATGTGTGTGTGAAAGAATGAGTGTGTGTGAACTTTTAAAATGAATGTTTGGTGCGTGCATGCATGTTTGAATGTTATAAGTGTTGTTAATGGATGTGCGTGCGTGTCTGTGTGTGAAAGAATGTGTGTGTGTGTGTGTGTGTGTGTGTGCGTGCTTCCCGCCCGCCCCCCTCCCTCCTAAAGCTGCCGGCTGCCACTGGCTACTATTATTAGCAGCAGCGGGGATTTGTTTAAAATGGAGTACCACCATTATGTGAATTTCCTGTTAGTTTTACACACTGTTTCAGTGATATTCTTAATCCTCTCCGAAGCTTCTTTGCCTTGTGGTACTGGACGACAAATGATGAAAGCAACCTAGCAAAGTTATTGCCCTATTTTCGGTGAGATGTGCTATTTTCTCAAAGGACATGCCTGTAATTGTGTGTGCAAAAGAACCCTGTGGAATAGAACAGTTCTGAAAGACACAGACTGAGTGGATTATGTGTTACACACCCAAAAATTATTTTTATGTGGTTGAAAGACTTGTTTGCTAATTTCTGTCTCTCAGTAGAGTGCAACCGAGATTGCACACGAGGGTGCCGCAAACCAGGGTATGCACTTACAGATATCCTTGGCCGAGGACACACCTCAGTTGCGCACTATTAAGAGGCAGGCATCAACAACTGGCCAGTGAGTATCTCTTGATGCTGCCATTCCTGATCTGCAGGTCAATACTGGCGCAAACCGACAGCACGGGAAGTTAAACAAGAATTTGCAAAGCCAATAGGTCTGGCCAATGCAAGCTGGTGCAGTGGTTCATATTCTACATTTCTATTATTGCAAAAACATGATACAACAATGAAAAAGAAAAAGAAAATGTGGCCGCCTCATGGTTGCCATAAAAAATAACACTTAAAAATCATACACCGTTCCAATTGTTTTCGGAGTGATGCTTTTTAAACAACACGCCTTTCAGTTGTGCTATGCATCTTGTTTTTGTTGTTGTTGTTATTATTATTATTATTATTATTAATATTATTGCTATTATTAGTAAATGAGAAGAGAATAAATTATCAGCTAACCCATTGCTCACATTGCAGACAGGAATAATGTTACTTAAACACTTAGCACTTATAGCATAAACTTTAATAAGAGTCTAGGAGAAATAATTAAGCTGTTATTTAAAGTTAATATGATAAATAAATACAATGAAAAGCACACCTTAAACCAGTTTTACAACTGAAGAGGAAGGAGCTGTTTTTTGGTGGATGTGAACAATTTGCACAGTCTGTGCAATCAGTCAAAGTGAAGGGGGTCAAAAGGTAAATGGGCTGACCCACTGCCCCGTGCTATGGGCTGTGGTGGGTAGGTGCAAAATAAGTGAGAACTTTAGAGACAAAGATGAGGTCTGCTGACCATAAAATCATCTATGTCTGTAAATTAGGTACGGTTGTGTGGGAAAAACAACAGACTGGCGAGGCCAGACCTAAAAAATGTATACCATTTCCTACTAAAGTTTAGTTCTCTACCTTATGTTTAGAGGTGCTAGTGTGTGTGTAAAGTTTTATTGTATATTGCCGCTAATCGCACTGATACCCTACAGACTTTAGTGTCAATGTGCATTTAATTTTTCTGTTATGTACCACTTGCAAATGGAAATGCCAAAACATATATACAACACTAGTGGTATCCTTACATACAATAAGCAGATTCAAAAGGTTTTCCCCATTAGTTTTTGTCTTACTTTATGGACATTCAGGAACTAGCGCATATTTACAAGAAAGTGGCTCATCGGCCCTGATGCACCACTTTTCTTGCGTCGCCCTTGCCCCAGCCAACGACACCATGGTTGCGCCATATTTACAATATGGTGCACCATGGCGGTCGTTAGGACAATAGCGCCAAAATGTTTGACGCTATTGTGGCGCTTTGCTGCACTAGCCTCAGAAATGTTGACGCTAGTGCAGCAAAGCACATGGAGGCCCATTGAATAAAATGGGTGCGTCACTTTAACGTCTGCTCTGCACAGACGTTAAAAATGACAGAAAGAGTGGCGCAGTGAAATGTAAATTTCACTGCGCCATTTTTTCGGGCATCCCTGTGTCGGAACGCCCCCCCTTGAATACATTATGCCTGGCACAGGTATATTTGGCGCAAGGGTTTACCAAGTGGCGCAATGCAAGCATCGCACCACTATGTAAATAGGGCGCTGGTGAAAGGCATCCTTAATGTTGTTTTAGTGTCAAACAAATGACACTAGGGTGGCGCAAGGTGGCGCTTGGGGCTTGTAAATATGCCCCCAAGTTTTGCAGAGTTGGAGTAAGACATAGCTAGTAACTGAAAACCTGTCACAATTAATCCAAAAGGGGCTTTCTTACATAGCAGACAACACTGGACAAACCTATAAAGCCTAGACATCGCTTTTGCTTAAGCTACTGGCATTCTATTTTATTACCCTCACAGTGTAACAGTTAGTCAGGAGTAAAGACAGCGTGGCACACTGTGAGACACTATGAATTGTTGGATATAAAATAAGAGGAGTTTACATATCAGATTCCCTGGCGTGCATTTTCAGTAGAAACATTTCGTTTTATTTCAGGTTTAAGCCTAAAGACATGACAACGGCCCGTAGGCCTGGGACTTGTGGGGTCTAGATGAAAATATGACATTTTAAGAGGAAAACATGTTCATAATGCTCTGGTGTGAGACTCCTTCGGAGTGTTTTGTCCATCTAGGAGCCAAAATGATCTCTTGAGTATGATATCCCACAGGCCATCATAGTCAGTGGTATGAAAATTGTTTAAAAGCCGGGGAAAATCCTCCAGGTTTAACACTACTTGGGAAGCCTGTGTCCTTAAAGTATCTGTGCTGCTGGGAGCTCCAAAGACCAGCCCCCTGTGATCAGAGGACAGAGCAGGGCATTGTCCATACTTTTGTGGGTGCATCAAGGCTCTTCTCTCTCCCTAAGCCCTCTTTCATCCACATATGTGGCTGTTTAGTGGACTCGTCGGACCATGCGCTCTTTATTTTAAGGTGTAGACCAATGATGTTCTTATGGTGCTCCCACCAAAGGCCAACTTTAAATCGCAGACTAGACTCTGCCCATGGAGTCAAGAGCTGGAGAGTGCCCCGTGCAGTCAAGCAGACTGGGCCAAGGATACATTTACGCATGAGCAGGAAGACGCAAATATGGAGAAGGAAGTCCCTGATACTGTCATGGAAATCTAGACACTTGTGCAAAGAGACATAAAACTTGACAACAGGGTTACACAGGCTGGTATGGACATGGGGGCAGGGGGACATGTTAGCATGAAGACTTGCACTGTGGGACTGAGACACAAACATAGGATCAGAGATGCACGACCATGAGCACTGGACGGACCCAAAGGATGAACACAATTAAGGGTGCTGTAGAAGGGCACAAAACTCAGCCCCTGTACAGTCCCACCCAAAAAAGCAGGCACAAATCTACGAATAGACCAGAGACATGAGCACTGGAATGAGGAGCCATGACGACAGAGACTTGAAGATATGGATGCATAGCACCTGGTAGACACAGTAACCAGTGTTGGGGAAGGATGCAAAACCCACAAGGGTTCTCACTGTAGAACCGCCCTCAAATAACAGAAAAGACTGTCAATGGAAGAGAGACATAGGCTTTGGGAGAGAGAACAGGAGTTATAGACATGTGCCCTGGAAGACACAGACACGACACAAAACAACTGATGAACACAATAATCAGTTCCGGCGAAGGCCATTGGACCTAATCTCATGAGAAGCTCCCTCTGCACATCTCCCTGAAATAGCAAAAGAAATAAATGTGTAGACGCTGCACAAGACAGACACAGACACAACATATCTGATACACAAACAGGAATAAAATTGAATCCCTTGGATAAATATATGCAGATCCGACCTGCTGATATCTATTGAGGAGAAATGACCAGTAAATACTGGTACATGTATTATTCCTCATTTTTTGCGAAAACTCACAATTGGGTAGAATATATTGTACTTGATAAATCTGGGCTCAGCAGTGTCAGATTTTATTATTTTATCAGGGGCTATTACTATCACACCAATTACTAACCCATTTGTAAAGATTGCTTTAGCCTCAGGTAATCCAAGTGGCACCTCATTTACACTGGCACAGAATTGGTGTTTTGTAGTTAAACACCCCTTTGCATTCTAGGATTTGCAGTTTTGTTTTTCTATTTTGAGTACGGGCCTACAAGTTTCTGCCCCGGAAAATGGTGTGAGATGAAAGGCCAGAGTAGCCATCACAGAAGTCATAGGGTTACTTGGGGAAACCATGTCAGAAGACTATGACCTGCCACATCGAACATTAATTAATTTCAATTATAGCAAAATTAGGCATAAAGTGGATTATTTAGGACATGAGACATATCCAATTGATTTATAAGAGAAGTGACTTGGAATGACTAGACTTGACATAGCTCAGCTTAACATGCCAACAAAACTAAACACCACTAAATATAAGGAAATTGAATTAGGTCTCAATAAAAAGCACTAAATTAAAATCACGAAACCAAATATCCCAAACATAATCGTGCCATACTAAACATCTCTAAACATCAACAAAACAAACAATAAATAAATCGTTAACTAAATTGAACATCACAAAACCAAGTACCATTAGATTAAACCACTAGCCAAATATCAACATATCAAATGTCACTAAATTAATCTTAACTAAACTAAATCTAACAAAGTTAACCGTTGCTTTCTAAATATCACATAACCTTCCTAAAACTAGAGATAACTAAACCAAATATCACAAAACTACGCATCACCAACTGGACACCATTGATCTAAACATAACTAAACAAAACTAAACAAAATGATATTAACTGAAGCATTTCTATTTATTTTGTTCTTGTAATTTTATACAGAGCCAATGTGTTTCAAAGAACCTAGAGTGCTTTCCAATTAAGGGCAAAACGGTTTTAGCATTGGGCAGAGGCGGGCATCTGCCAAGTGCCGTGGATGTCCGCATTCGCCAAACCCCAAATCGCCCCCAATGTTACCAGAGTGAGGTAACAAGACATCCATAAGAACAGACATGGGCTAATTGAGGCTAGACCCTTGCACTTACATTTCACAAAGGGAGGGGAATCAAAAACGAAGATGCACAAGTATGATGAGAGGGATATCAAGAGAAAGTTCCTGACAAAGCTGCATCCAAAAGAAAATGTAAAAAAATAAGGCTTAAAAAAACGGGCCTATAGCAGAGACATCGAAGTGCGAAGCACCAATGAGTGAACATAAAAACCAAGTCAATTGATAGGGTCGGATTGGGAAGGCGGGAAGTCGGGCACTGGCCGATGGTTTGGTGCCTCAGGGTCACCTGTGGGCTGGTTTTACTGACCTCTGTAAAGTGGTCCACAGAGACTTAGGGTCTTCCCCAGTCACTGCCAAGCCGCTGTTATGTGGTTTAATATCCTAGGCAATACCCTGCCATGCTGTCAAACTGAGGCTAGGTGCCCAGTGTTGCTCTATCCTTTAGGTAGGGTGATATACATATATCGCTGAATGACGTGTCGTTTACCACCCCCATTGCTGTCAGAAGCTCCTGGGTCTGACTGTTGATGAGCCCGGCCCTGGCTTATGGGAGACCTTATTTACCCCCTCAATAAATCCTGCTGTGCTGCTTGAATGATGCGCGGCAGCACATCAGGTCACTTTACATATGTTAAGTTGTGTCTCTAGTGTGATAAGAGGGCTGGATGAAATGGGATCCTGCACAACTCTGATTAATGCAAACGTTCATCCAACCCTCACTCAAAAACCGGGACATGTCTTTGTTTTGACAAAAAGTGTCAGGACACCGGGACAGTCTTTAAGATACCAAGACTGTCTGGGCAAAACCAAGACATCTGGTCACCCTACCCTTAGGGCATTTTCACCTCCGGCCCCCTGCCTTGTGTAGCTGCCCTGGTCCAGAATCAGTGCCATCCCCCGCTGGGCTGTCACTTGTAGGCCATGTTGTGCATTCTCACCTAAGCCCACTGGAGCACCTGTCCTGTGATTTTCTTGCTCCCTTCCCTGCCAGGTCATTGCCCTGAGGGTATGGCAGTCTGGGGACGGGGAGAGGAAGAGAAGTGGCATCAATAGAGGGCAGGTGTTGTCACCTCGGGGTACGAGTTTTTTTTTTAGGCCTTTGTGGAGGGGTGAAGTATTATGGTCAGAGGTACCCACATTGGAACTGGGGAACTAGGTTTTTGTTCCTGAGTCAACTGGACATGCTGTGATTATGGTCAAATCACTTAGGCCCTTATTACGAAACATCCGTCTGCCAAAGGCCTGTGGTCAGAAAATCGACAGTGTGGTGATCTGACCTTGAGGGCTATTAAGAATTTCAAGATGGGTCGGCAGGCGGAAACAGAGTTTCCGCCCGCAAGCCCAGAGTTAACAGCCCACAACATTGAAGCTGGCACATAAAAAAGCTGCCAGCAATGTTGCGGTGCATTGGGTGCAGAAGCACCCATCGTGCTTTTCACTGTCTGCCAAGAAAATACTACAGGATTACTACGCACTATGTTCTTCAGTTGACCATACTGTGTAGGAGTGAAGTTCTTACCAAAGTGAGGTGTATTCTCTATTCCGGGTTCCGAGGTAGTAGGGTACATGGGTATCTGTCTCAGAATGGGTGGTAACGTATAAATCTCTGTTCGGGGTTCCTACTCCAAGCCATACCTTCAAAAGATTAATGTGATAGACCTGGCTTTTTCTTGACCCTGCTGGTATCTCTATTCGGTATGTGACTGGGGTTACTTTTTCCTGTACTGTGTAGGGTCCCTGCCAACGGGCCAGTAACTTATTCTCAGTTGTGGGTAAAAGTATTAGCACTTGTTGACCTGCTGTTAACTGTTGCATTTTACTTGTCGCATCAAAATATGTTTTCTGTCTTATTTGGGCTTCTTCTAATTGGCTGTGAACCTCCTCCCATATCGTATGGAAACTCTTTTTTAACTCCTTGATATACCCAAGGACCTCTTTTATTTCTTCGTCGGTTTCCTCCCACTGCTCAGCAAGCATTTCCAACAGGGTACGTGGTTGTCGTCCAAACAAAAGTTTGAATGGACTATGTCCTGTGGAAGACTGCATATGGGTTCTGATGGCATATAATACTAAGGGCACTTTTTTCCCCAGTTTTTCCCAGAGTCGTTAATGACTTTTTGTAGGAGGTTCTTAATGGTTTAATTATACCTTTCAACAAGGCCATCTGTCTGAGGCTGATAGACCGATGTCCGTATTTGTCGAACCTCTAGGGTCTGACAGATTTCCGACATTAACCGAGACATAAACGGGATCCCCTGATCGGTTAGAAGTTCTCTTAGGAACCCCACTCGTGAAAAAACTCAATCATTGCTTGAGCCACCGTTTTCGTAGTCATGCTTGATACTGGAATAGCCTCTGGATACCTAGTGGCATAATCTACAAGCGCCAAAACGTATTGGTGACCCTTGGAGGAGGGTGGCAGGGGTCCCACAAGATCCATACCGACACGGGTGAAGGGGGTGTCTATTATTGGTAAAGAGAGGAGAGGTGCCTTTGGGTCTTGTGAGGGATTGACTAACTGACATTTTGGGCATTGCTGACAATGTTTCCGTATGTCGCCATAAACCCCCGACCAGAAAAATCTCCTAGTTACAGATTCTTCTGTTTTATCCCATCCCAGATGCCCTTCTCCATTATCACCATGTGCTAGGTTTAAAACTTGTTGTCTGTATTCTTGGGGAACTACCAACTGAGGTTTTCTATTTTCAGAAGAAGGACATATTCAATACAACAATTATTATTGATTTGAAAATAGGGACCTACCGTCTGGGGTGAGTGCGTTAAGGCAGTATGCCAGGCATGTCCCTCTGTGCCTGTCGGATCTGTCCTGCAACTGACAGAATCAGTTTCCTGGAATCCTTTTGAGGAACATGGTCAGATATTTGGCCCCTATAATAGGCTTTCTTCTTTCCTCGTTTTTGTGATCTAGTTAATTTTTCCTTTGGAGTAGGGTTCTCTATCTCGGAGGATACAAACAGTGCTTCACTCCACCAGGTGTCACTTTGATGAGTACGATTAAAGGTTTCTAGCATTTCGGGAAATGATTTATAGTCGGTTCCCAAAATAAATTTTTCACCCAGGTTTGGGATAACTCCTACGAGAAGGGATTCCTCCTGTCCTTTCCAGTTTATCTGGATGACTGCTATGGGGTACATTTTACTTTCCCCATGGATGCAAGTAATCATTACCTTTTCATCCACTACCCATTGGTCTGGTTATGGGAATGCTTTGGTCAATGACACTCTGGCTACAGCCAAAATCTACCAGAGTTTTCCTTTTTTCTTGATTTACTAGAATGAAAGTGGAATAGCGAGTCATGGTTTTACCTAACCACATATCCTTTCCTCCAGTCATTCCAATCTCCATTGGTTCTACTTGGACCCCTTTTAGAGGACAGTTTTGCGTGATGTGTCCCCATTCGGCATAGTGGAAACATTGATGGCCTGTTGTGGGTTCTTTGGGGGGACTTCGATAGGGACCGGGCTTTTCAGTAAGTAACCCCAGTAATGGTTTAGAAGATAGAGGTTTAAGTTGACTGGGTTTTGAAATTGATGAGGTGGGTTTTGTATGGGAGCCCCGGAAGTCAGGTGCTAGGTGATAAGCCCAAGCCAATTCCACGGCGGTAGTATTATTAACGCCTGGATGCTGGCAAATCCAGTTTCTTGCAGAGTTGGGCAATGACTCTAAGTATTGTTCTAACACTATTGCTTCAAACATGTCTTCCTTGGTAGTGTCAGTGGGGTTTAGCAATTTACTGGCTTCATGATGGACCCTATAATATCTGGTATGGGAATTCTCCTGACCCACCCATTTCGTATGCCTAAAGCGAAGGCGATAGTTTTCCTGGTCTAGTCCTACCCTCTCCAGAATAGCTTTTTTATTTCGGCATAGGGGGTTACCCATCCTGGATTCATGGCTTGGTATGCTGCCTGAAGCATTCCAGTTAACAGTGGAGCAATATACTGTCCCCATTGGTCTGTAGGCCAATTAGCCGAACTGGCTGCCCATTTGAAATTCGTGAAGAACACATCAGGATCCTCATTATCCTGATACTTCTGCAAAACAGTACTGGGTACATTTGGGTGCACTTGAATCACTGCTATTGTTTCAGTCAGTTTCCCAGTGGCGGTCTGATGGACCAGCTGGTTATTGGCAATAATGGTTGCCTGACTTTTCAAAGCTGTTTGTAAAGCTTCTCATTCCTATTTTGCTTCTTTTAACTGTTCTTCCCAAACAAGTTGCAAATGTCTCTGGCCCTCAGCTAGCTGAGCAATCATGTCGGCTAAGGTGGGTTTCTCCTCCATTATTCTTAGCCTGTCCTTAAAGGGAAGAAAATCCCACTTCTGAAACCACTTTGACAGGCTAAGTAATAATGAGGTCTTGCAAGCGTATTAGTAGATTTCCAAAAGTCTTTATTTCTTTTAGTGTTGTTACGGTTATTTCTTTACTTTATTATTGCCACGAGTTCTTCTCAATATTGTAGTCTGAAAGGGTTCTTTCTTCTTCTCCCTGGTTTAGGTGGTCAGCTCATTGCATCGGATTAAGTTATTTGGAGGAGGAAGAAGAGAAGAGACCATTTAGAAGGTACGTTTAAATTTTACTTCTTTTCCTTATTCTTTTTAATCTCTCCCTGAAACTTCCTCTGTTCTGTCTCCTGTCGCACTGCTTTATCTGTGGTATTCTTTCCTCTTCTGGTTTCTTGTTCTTTATACTTTTCTCTCTCTCAATAGTTATCTTTTTTGTTGTCCCGCTTCTCTCTCTTCCTTTCTCTTGAAAAAAAAACATGTTTCTCTTTCTTCTCCCCACCTTCTTTTCTCTCTCCGCTCTCCTCTCTGTTTGCCTTTGTTTTCTTTAATTTTACTATTGTGCCTGTCCCTGTGCTTATCTTTCCCTTTTACTCTCTTACAAGCTCTTTCTCTGATGGTGCCTTTTAGTCTACTGTGCCCTGTGCCCGTGGTTTACCTTCCCTCCACCCGCTTCCCTCTTAAGAACCACCACCCGACTGCCCTGCTCTCCTCTTATGAACGTGGCCGGTCTCTGCGCGTCCTCTCCCTCCGTCCGGGCAGCAAACCTCCGTGTGGCCATTCTGCCCTTTGTCCGGTGTCTGCGGTCTGTAGGCGTCCAGAAATACGGTTTCACCTCGTGATTCTTCAGCCTCCGGTGTCGTCCCTCCGCTCTCCTCGTCTGTTGAATGCCATGTACGGGGTTTTTAACCCCCTCAATTACTGACTCCTCTTGGCGTCCTCCACTCTCCTGCGGCCCCGCCTCCTCCTGTATAATCCTGGTGAACTGGGAAGTGCCCCTGGGGTACTTCCACTGCGGGCCCAGAATCGGCACCCTGTCACAGTGACCTTTGAAACACATTGGCTGTGCTATTGTCTTTTGTTCAGGCTGTACAACTTGAGCATTTCCGACTTTGGCAATGTTTTGTAGCCATGCTGTACAGCATGGCTAAAACTATTTTTGAAATAAATGGCTACGACACGGCACAACGCTAGTGCCGCATCATAGCACAAATATTTGTAGCCATGTGCTCCCCACCCTCTCATCAGTTCGCTCTCCTTATGTCTCATCCCTCAACCTACTCCCCAAACAAAGGAATGAGCAGTTTAGGGAATGAGGCAACAAATAGGGAGAAGCAGTAGAGAGAAGAAAGGAGGGTACGGGGAGAGCCAGGGCCAGACTGGCATGTTATTCCACTGAGCATTTCCCCGGTAGGCTGGAGCACCTGGAGGCGTTTTTTGAAAGCCCAGGGCTGCTGGTGCCTGAGTCACTTTCAACACTTCTGGAGATTAATTACAGTAGGCACTGGGTGGCTTTAAGAGACAAAGAGAAAGGGAGGGAGGAGGAAGGTAGAGATAAAGTGATCAGAGAGGGAGGAGAAAGAAAATGGATAGATTTAAAGAGAGAGTTTGTGGGGGGTAGTGTTTTTTTAACTCTCGCCAGTGCAGCTTTTGGATCCACAGTCTGACCATAGGGAGAGGACAGGGTTTAGAGGGGATAGGGAGGAGATGGTGGGGGAGTGTAGAGTAGGGGAAGTAGACAGACATCGAGGGTGGGCGGGAAGGTGTATGGGGAGCACAAGGACAGTGGGGAGTAGGCAGGCGGGGCTAGGGAAAGCACGCAGACAATGGAGTGTGGCTGGGACTAGCACATGGACAATGGAGGGTGGGCTGGAGGCAGAGAATAGAGTAAGGATACGGACAACCGAGGGTAGGTGGTAGGGGCTGGAGCAGACACCCAGACAAGGCCAGGTGGGCGGGAGGGCCTGGGAAGCATATGGAGAAGCATGCAGACAACAGAGGATGCATGGGAATGGGTTGGGGGATAGACATGTACAACAGAGGATGAGCAAGAAAGGTGGATGGATGCATACAGACAACAGAGGGTGGGCAGGATGGGAATGGGGAGGAACACAGAATGGAGAGCAGGGCACAAAGAAGACCGCTGGAAACCACACATGTAGTCTCGTTTAGTGCTTAAACAAAAAGAAAAAGTAGCCCCTGAAAAAACAAGCAGTGGCAATACAAAGCAATGCATCCATGCTCCAGGGGAGGGAAAATAAGAAAAGGTAGGAGAGTCTATGGAAGCTGACAAATTAGAAGCAAGCTAATAAGAGTGACAATGAAGCCAAGCAATAGAAAGTTATGGGCAGGCTCTAAGCTTACTGCAAGGAAGCAACGTGTCTTACAACAGACAGTGAATGAGCTGTCTGAGGCGAGACCTAAAAACAAACAAGATGGACCCAGATTGGAAGTGTCTTTGAAAAAGAAGTGTAAAGCCATTCTTGAATGTTGCAAGGCCAGTGGTGGTGCGTATAGCAATGGTGAGTTCCAAATTCTGGTCACAGCTACAGCAACCATCTCAATACAGGTTATAAAGGACACTGGGACAGACGTACGACCATTTCCCTTCGTGACTCGCAAACTGACACATTTTTCCGACTCGCAATTTGCAAGTAGCAAAAGTAAAGGTACTAATGTGTCACAGAGGCATTTAGTGATCCCTAATTGGGTCGCAATTGACCTGCCTAATTAATATTCATGAGGAAGCTCGCAATTTGCAACCCATTGGGAGTGGGCAATAACACAGGGATGGTGGCCTGCTGGGGACAGACCACCATATCTGTGTCTGCTTTTAAATAAAGCCACAATTTTTTTTAAATGCAGACCATTTTCCTTGATGAAAAACAGGATATGTTTCAAAAAGAAAAATTAAATGCTTCTGTTTCATGTTTTTAAGGGTAGGCAGTGGTCCGTTGGACCACTGCCTGCTCTTAAGAAACATTTTCAGTACCATTCACAAAGGGTAAGAGGACCCCTTTCCGCTTGCGACTGGCTCACCACGTTCTTGAAGTAGGATGTAAACTGCAATTGTTTTGCGACCGCATTCTACGCCACAAAACAATCGTACATATCTCTGTGATTTGCTACTAGGATGAGATTCCCTTGGCACGCCTTTTCCTAATAGTAACTCGCATACCCTATTTTGAAAGTCGGTAATAGGTTAATGACTCACAAAATAGGGTTTGTACATATCAGAGGCCTTTTTAGTGGTCACATACGGGACAAATCTCCGTTTGCGATTGCTAAAAACAGTCGTACATCTGGCCCCAGATCTCTAATCCTAAACTTTACACCTACAAATCATATGGGCCTTAGTTTAATGGACCCAAAACAATACCATGATACCCAGAAAGCATTAGGCTGCTACACAAAAGTCCCGGATTGGAAACAGTGTCCATAATGACTTAAGGGTAGATGATCACTGTAAGAAATTGAAATATTCATTGGGGTTGGTGATGAACCACCAGAAGGAATAGTCACAGCCTCTGTCAGGCTAAACCACTTAAGTCACTAAATAAGCCTGGACTGACTCCCCTGGTAGCTATGGCACAGAGCTGATGGGCTTAACTTAGAGGCAATGTGTAAAGTGTGTATGCAGTACCAAAACAGTAATAAAGTAGAAATACTGATCAATCAAAACGCCAAAACGAATTACACAATAGAATAAAATGTAATCAACATAATTACACCAAAATTACAAAAATCCAATAAAAGGAGCCTGAGATATGATTTTTTTAAATTGTATGTAAAATACCACCAAGAAACACAGAGTGCCAATGGTAGTCAATGGTCACCTTAGACCAGGACCTAGACGCAATTTGGCATTGACCGTGAAGGAACACAGGTCAGATACATCAACCAGGTTTGTCCTGGTCAAATATTTTACTGTCAGATGTTAGTCCTTCAAGTCCCACTCCATCGCAGCAGTACGCTTTTAAACTCCCTAGGACCTCAGGGGAGACACTTAGATGCTCACAGGGTGTCAGACAGAGGCTAAACAGCATGGTTCAGACAAGGTCCAGTTGCCACTGGTCAGATAGGCAGTTGCAAGGAAAAGATCTCTTATGCTTGTAGCTAATTGTGTCTCTGCGGCTTTAGCAGGAGGCCAACCTTATGACCCTCAGAATCCTCAGAATCCACTTCCTTGGTCTGGTTACAACATGGAGACCACGTCCAATCGTCTAGGCTCTTCTCAGGTCCCACACAGCAGGTTCAGTCCTCTTCTGACTTTTCACAGGTCGAGGAATGTTCTAAAGTGGGTGCCTGGAGATGCCACATTACATTTATGCCTGGCACGAGCTAATGGATAGGAATGACTCCTGTACGCGCCCTAACCAATGAGGTAAAAGTTACCGGAACCAACCCTACAAACTTTAGGCAATTTCAATATGATGAACGTCTTTGGCTACACTCAACCTGGGCCCTGAGGATATGGGATGTGTGTGGAGAATGTACTATGTTAATACTAGTGCCCTTCCATACCCAACACTGCAATTCAGTTTGAAGCAGCCATGGTACCCCCATAAACCCAGAAACAGAAGTCTGGTATAAAAAAGAAGGATGTTATAACAAGCAGACAGTGGATACACAATAGTTGTTTTGGTATCCTGTTGCCCTTTCAGTGAGCCCCAAGTGTTATATGTAAAACCCCAGATAATCCATCATGTGGGACTTAACATTCAAACATGATTTGACACTGTAATTTCCAAATGATGCTCCCATTTTACCCTGCATATTATGTCAGGCTCAGAGGGGCCATCTCTGCCCACTCAGGTCAGCCTACTCTTTGCTCCTGGAAGGCATTTTACATCCATTCGCTCCTATTCAAATGCCCATTACTGGCTGGCAAAAGTGGGAGAACAAATGCAAGCCTTTAGAGGTTTTTTGCAGGAAATGGTAATTTTCTAAGAGTATCTTTTCCAAAATATAAATCAAAAATCCAACTTTGCCATTTAATTGAATTTTTAATAACTAAACAAATAGTAGTTACATTATTGTTTTGCTGTTTTCTAACAAAAATTTGCGTTATTAAATATATTAAAGTAACCCCAGGTTTTTGCTGTGAAACAGCCAGCCTTTCTACATTGAAAATAGCTTTTGTGTTTTTTTCACTGTAAGGATATGTTTAACATTACATTTGTACATCTTACTTTCAAATAGCATGCACCAGCCTTTTGAGCAATAAAACCTACATAGGGGTGACATAAATATTTCAAAGGAAGGTTTTAACCTGTCAAAAGGGACTATTTGGACAAATTGAATTTGTAGTTTAAAACTGCAACAGCCAAGCTACAAATGGTAAGCCTGCTGTCATGTTTGCACTGTACTGCAGTCTACTAGTGACATTTAACTTACGGGCTCTGGGTCACATTGTACCATATGCTAGGGGCTAATAGGTATGTTAAATATGCCAATTAAGGGTATGCCAATTTCCCCATGTTGAAAGGGAGCACAGACACTTTATCACTGGTTAGCAGGGGTAAAGTGCATAGAGTTCTACAGCTAGAAAAAAACTATTGGGTCCAGCAAAAGGCAAACATTCTGAGGTGACCCTGCAAAATGACAATTTTACTACATAGGCCACCTCCAGCCAAGAGCTAGGGTAGACTAATCAATACTTTCATGGAGTTTCCTGCTCAAGAGCTAGAACGAGGACAATATGCCTCTTCTGCAATGGCACATGTCTATTATATGCCCCACTGAACCTTCTCATCTGCAGATACCATCTGTGAAGCTTCTAAATTTAGCTTGATGATAGATGCATCCCAATATCTAGATAGTATTACCATTGCCATTAAGATGATGTGGCCCATTTTGCCACCTGCGTCAGACTTCTGCCCCTAATACAGGGAAAGCTATGCTCACAAGACTAATAGGCCATAGAGGCCACTGACAGCTGCCAGTGTCAGGGGCCAGACCCCTGGACTTCTACAGCCAGTTGAAGGCTCCAATCTAGGGCCTCAGGCAGGCCTCACTTCCAGACGTGGGGCTGGCAAGGAGCCTCCCACTTGCTCCTGAGGTCTCTCTGGCTTCTTAGGTTTCTCAGAGAGTGGGGGATGGCTACACCCTCAGGTGATAGACAACCTCCTTCGACTCTTACTTTTGCCATATTAGGGGTGGGTATCCTGAGACTGGCTATTCAGTTCAAGGTCTGCATCCCGAGACTGAGCAGGTGCCTGGAAGCCCAGGACTTTCAGGGGGAACCACAGGCCTCTCTCAAAGGTGACGCACTGGGTACCATGTAGGGGCCTGGCTGGGGCAGGTCTCCTGTCCCCTGTCTCTGTAACAACACAAGCAGGTCAATAGTGGCCTAAATGTGGTCAGTTTTGAGGTGCTGTTTCCCTGAGTAGGTAACCCCCGACCCATTGGTCCTCCAGCTATGGATTATGTTCACTTACTACCCCTTACTCTTCATGTGGGCCTCCATACTCTCCGTTTGGGAACAGTGCGTCCAAATATCTATGTTTCCTGTACGCATTGTGTGAAAGCCACTTCCAACAGTGAAAGTTCACTGCTAATGATGAAGTCAGTTTGCATCTGGGGGCTGACAATTGCTCTCCTCTAACCCTGTACCTCCTTTCATTCTAAGGATACCAGGGCCATAGTGCGGAAGAACTCCTGCCCATAGGCAGGAAGCCAACTTGGCTACCACAATATTCTGACTGGTACAGGTTTCCTGCCAAACACTGACAGGGTCCTCATTCATGGTGACTTCCTGGAAATGGCAGCTCCCACCTTAAGGGACCACCAGCTCACTTTCTTGGCTCACTTCCAAACTAAGGGACACTGGAGTATGCTCTATCCTCTCGTCCTACGGATAATCTGCCACAAAGGCCACATTGGCCTCCTTCGTGGAATGTGCCCACCTGTGGGTGGTTTCCTGGGAAAGGCAGAGACCCCATGCTTGTGTCCTGACTGAAGACAGTTGTAACACCTGGGTGGGTGAAAGGACACCCTAAGCTTTCCCCCATTAGAACGTCCACTCTGTGCCCTCAAGCTAAATGGGAATCATTTTTCTACAAACTCTTTTGGGGCCTTTGGGGTACTTGTCTGTATTATCCTGGCCTTCGCTTTCTCAGCACTGAGGGGGACCTTAACGACCCTTCCCAGGGTCACTCCCAGGTACCTTTTTGGACATTCTGATGGTGACAGAGTACAGCCTCTGTCCCAAGCTCTCTGGGAACAGCGAAATTGGTATCAACTTGGTGCAGCTGCAACTCTGTAAAACGATTACTAATAATGTGCTCCTTTATAAATAAGTTGTACAGCCCATATACTTTGCTGCCCTGTGCCCAACAATCCAGTGCCTTACTCAAACAATCTCTAAAATCGATCCATGACTGGTGTGACTGCTTCAGGTTATCCCTGAACCTCAGACGATACTTCTCAGTGGTGAGACCAAACTTTGTGATAAGGGCTTTCTACATGGGGCATACTTCATCTGGTCAGCTACTACTTCAAGAGACAATAAGGTATCCCTTCCCACAATGGGTGTCTACTTCCACAGACAGGCCTCTAAATCCCTTGCTTTGTATATGTAGTGCCACCTAATATGCCGCAAACCATTTATCTGTCTCTTTCACCCCCACATAGCTAGGAGATGTGAGGCACATTTTTGGTAAGCAAGTAAAAGAGAGCTCCCGTAATAATCACCACTAAACTTCATTAAACTAAAAATCACTTGGCTAGACATTATTTGAATTAAACATTTAAAAAATAAATTTGTCAACTGTTTAACCAGACGTCGAAGTGGAAAGGACCTGTGAGGGAACAAAGTGCCCATACTTTGTTAATTTAACAAAAAAACAGATCCTCTACTTTTTGTTAAAATATAATTGTCCCAGCACAGTTAATTCTAACAGTTGAAATGCCTCAGTTGAAAGGGGAGCGGATGCTGTGGAGCCAGCTGAAGGAAAGAGAGCTAATGAAAAAAAGCCTTCTGACTAGGAAGCCTGCTATCTGAAAGAAATGTAAACGTGTGACATTGGAAAAGCTGCTTTGAAGCTGGCATTGGCTTTAATTGATGGAGGCACTTGAAGCTGCCTACTAACAAGGATTTGTTCTTTTTAAGAGGTAAAGTGAGGGTGTTACCAGGAGAGTTCTGGTGTGCGTGTTTTTAGTGGACACATAAAAAATTGTTGTATTAGGTACAATCTGCGTATTACTGCAATCTAAATGCTAAAATATATTTTGACAGTACTTTTTACCTTAAACCTAAATCTTTTTGTTCATTTTGAAGAAGCTTCCCTTATAGTGCCTGCAGTGCAAATGTAAAGTAGTGACATACACGTTCTAAGTGCTTTCTGTCACATTCTGGGACCTCGTAGAACTAAAAATACACAAGTCACTGTTCTCCTCTGCTAACCGGCATTCACACTTGTGTCTCTGGTTACACACACAGAGTCATCTACAGTGATCATCTTCACCAATAGAGGTTTCATGACGTAAAATAATCAATTTCCCACTCATTTATTTAACTTGCATTTCTTTTTTCATTAGGATCTTTGTGTTTTTTTATATTACCTGCAAGTGAAAGAGCAACAAAATAGTTACAGACTGTTTTTATTATTTTTAAGCACTCCTTTAACCACGTCCCCCACTTGTAGTGTTGCAGTGGGCCAGCCCACTCCCCTGTGGACCCAAGGGGGTTTGCAGGTCTTTCCCCCTCTGACACTGCGCGAGTTGGAGCGCGCTGGGGATGATGCAGGGTTAGTTATAAGTAGGCGTTGGGACAAGGGAAAGGGGTCTTTGGTGAGAAGCGGTCAATAGAATAAAGTTAGAGAGGTGCACTCACCACATCGTGTCTCTGTCGTTATTTCAAATAACGACACAACACCGTTTTGGCGACGAGGATGGGATCTACCTTTGCTAGGTAGTGCCTGCACCCCGGCACGCGGCAACACTCTGACTCCGTGCCGCGCCGCTCGCCAAACGAGCCCGACGCATGCAGAGCCACGCCCTACCCGACCGCGGCCCGGCCACACCATCCCCGGAGGCCCGGCCTGACACGCCCTGAGGCGGCCCCTCCCGGCAACGCTCCACCGCAGGGAGGCACAGAGGAAAATCGGCCCCAGCCAGCAAAGCAGGTGATTACGCCCGCTCCTCTAGCCCGCAGCACTTCAATCCCGGGCAGCGGCCCACAGCCACACCCTCGACCGCATGTGCTTCCCCAGAGGACCTGAAGAACACTGCCACACCCTCCAACGTTGCCAGCAACCTGTAGGAGGAAAAATTGTGGTTGAGGCACATCACTCCCTGCAAGGCGCTCCCTGCGCAACCTCGGACCACGACTGGGCCTCTCTTTGTGCGCATTGCTCTGCACCAGGCCCTGTCTAGCTGTCCTAGGCCCAGGATCATCGCTCTACAACCTCCCCCAGGCCACACAACGGAGGTTTACCCACCTAGTGCTGCATAGAGGTGGTGCAGAAGCAGACTGCACCCATCCATTTCGGGAGGTGAGGAAGACAGTGACCCCAGGCGGCACTCGCACGGTGCACCACCCAACTCCCGGCTCTCTTCGCAATGGCCAGCATACCTCCTTTGGAACCGTTCACCGTCACAGGAGCCCCCCCCCCCCACCCAGGTTGCGAGGTGGAAGGTATGTGTGGAGCGCCTCTAAACCTACTTCGAGGCTCTGGATGTCCAGGCAGAGCAACGGAAAACCCTCCTCCTCCACCTCAGAGGGGCAGACATCCACAAAGTGTTCAAGTCCGTGACAGAAGCAAGGCCACACACCTATAACACCCTGAAAGGAGTGATCACGACGCACTTTGAACCGTACGCAAATCCAGACTACGAGCGGTTCCTACTGCGCCAAGCCCGCCAAACGCCGGACGAGTCAGTTGATGTCTTCTACGCAAGGCTAAAAGAGCTAGCCAGCACCTGCACACTGCCCGACGAGGAAGACGAAATCCGGGCACAGTTCATCCAGGGATGCTTGTCTTCGAAGCTCAGAGAGAGCATCCTGCAACAACCGAACATGCTAATGAGGGACATCCTCACCCTTGGGCGATCCCAAGAACTGTCACGAGCACGTGCTGCGCACATGGAGCAAGCGCCACCAGCCCAAGTCAAAGCAGGGCCGGTCAATGCGGTTACCGCGAACGCACCGCGAGCAAAAGTCGACGGCTACAAAGGAAGACAGAAAGGCAGACCCTGCAAGTGGTGCGGCAGCCCGGCACCACACCCCAGCACCTGCCCAGCTTGGGGAAAGACGTGCAGCGCATACGGGAAGGCCAACCACTTTGTGAAAGTCTGCCGGTCGACTCCTAAGGCGGCTGCCCCCACGATGAAGGGATCAGTCAAGGCAATTGAGACCGCCCCTGGCCCAGACTCGGACAGTGACATGGATGGTGACCACCAGATAGTTCACGTGGTACACACCATCGGAAACTGGCGGCTACCCATGTGCCAAGTTCTCATTCAGGGGCTTCCTGTATCGGCACTAGTTGACACCGGCGCATCCATAAACCTGATGGCCATGGAGGAATACCAGAAGCTATCCAAACCGCTGCGGCCACTCAGGCCCACAGGAGTGCAAGTCTTTCCATTCGGCAACACCCAACCTCTGGAAATATCCGGGGTGTTCACCACGGAAGTGGCCCACGACGACACCAGCAGGACCACGAAGATCTATGTGTCAAAAGAGGGTGCAGGATTTCTGCTTGGATGCCAGATCGCCCAAGATCTCCACCTAGTGCATTTCGCATTCGGCATCCATGCTAACGCGCTCAAGGACCTACTGGAAGAGTTCAGCTCTCTTTTCTAAGGCATCGGCTGCCTGAGAGGACCACCACTCCAGCTCCACATAGACGAGTCAGTTGCCCCGATAGCTCTCAGACATCGGAGAGTGGCGTTCCACTTGCGCCCAAAAGTGGAGCGTGAGTTACAACTCCTGGAACGGGCGGGCATCATCGAAAGAGTCTCAGGCCCTACCCCTTGGTG